>NC_062549.1:13796168-14421168 GCF_016906955.1 Phacochoerus africanus | reverse complement strand
GCTTCTGTGCACAGCAAGCTTCTCTCTGGTAATTTGCCTTCCCAAGGAGAGCATTCACTATCAGGCTGGTACAGACCAATGCAGAGATTCAGTATGCCTGATTTCCTCTGGTGTTCACTGTCGATAATAAAGTCGCCTTCTTTTTGTTTTATATACATCAGTGTCTTGTGAGTTTTATTAGCATGAGTCTGCATTCCTGGGCCCAGGCAAAATGAGATCGGGTATCAGAGTCTGCAAGGCTCATCAAGGTAAATACTGCCTTGTGGGCATCTGTTGGAGCGGACTGCTGGATTTCCCAGGTGATGCCCATCCGTGTCGTCCTGCTCCACCTTCTCTTTCCATCCCACACTTCACCAGAAAAGTTCTTCCCAGAAGGCATGTTGAGAACATCCTAAGAATGTGCACATTTCAGTTAGAGAGTACCAAATATGATGTCAGTGACAGTAGACCCTTGTCCTCCGGGTGAGTATTAATTGTTTGGTCTTGTAAATTTCAACCTCTACGGCCAAACGGAATGTATATTATAGACGCCCCATCATGAGGACCCCCAAACCCATTTCCAGTTCTGGCTTCACATCCTCTTCTGGCTTCACTTCTGGCTCTCATCTCATTGTCAGCATTGATCCTGGCGTCATGCTCAAGTCACTTCCTAACCCAGGTCTCTCTTCCAGCAGTGAAACCTAAAGAAGATGGAGGACGCAATGAGTTCGACAAGATTAAGGATAAGGATGCAAGTAGAGCAGGCAATGAACGAGGTTATAGACTTTTTTCTTCCATCCTCATCTTTCCCTCTTTCCTCACAACAATCCTGGTCGCATTTGAAAGGGTTTCAAAATCCCACACGCTACTATGGAAAGAGTAAAAGACAAATTCTCAGTGACTTGTTCAGCCTGTCTATGAATACAGTGGAACGTAAACCAGATTTCAATAAGGAAATTGCCCAAAGGATGTCGTGGTAGACAATAGGGCAAAACTCATTTCAACTCCTAAGCAAACCCTGGTATTTTAAAGCATTGATTCTTGCATCAAATAAGTACAGTATTAGGTAGGATTTTGTTATATTTCCTCCTTTCTCCCCTACTCCTCTTCTTTCACCCCCATTTCCAGCCAGCTTAAATTTTACCATAAATTTATCAGGAATGCACCCAAATCAATCCTCAGCTGTCAGGTTTGATTTAAAATAATATATCTTTTATTACTAGATTGGGACCTTACAAAGATTTTCAGGTAGGACAAGTTAATATGAAACCTGAGACCTATTTTTTTTACAAACTTGGTTCTTAAAAACTTTTGTTTTGACAATCACAGTTCTCTTCATTTTATACAACTGGAGTCCTGCAAGAAAATAAGACATTGTTGGATTATTAGTATGTACGACAAGTTCATGCGGCCCCTGTCCCTGTCCATCACTCAGAGCCGTTCCTGTGTATTGATGGCAAATGAAACGGGGATGAATTGCTGTATAGGTTTGTGGGTTATTCCTCATTATTTACATGCTGATTAACCAGTCAGTGAATTCTTCTGGCCTCTTGGCCAAATTCACCATCCTCTGGCTTTCATTTTCTTTGGATGAAAGATGATACTTATGAGGAAAGAGTCCATTCTTCATCCCCATGTGAGTAAGGTTTGTTTCACAGCCAGAGACCTCTTGGATGTAAGATCAGTAGCTACTCTGTGGACTCTGCAATAGTGGAAGTTAGGCGGGGTAGCATCGAAACCACTCAAAATCAAGTCTGTCACCACCTCTGAAATACTTGTCCAACTTTAGTGGATTAGTAACAGTATTTTTTTACTAAGCTAGCATTTTCTAATGCAAACCAGATAGCATAATATGTTACATGCTGTTGTGAGGAAATACCCCCAAAAAAAGAAGGAAAGAAAAATCATATTCCATAGCTTCAATAAAAGTTTAATTAGTGGGAAAAGGATGAACTTGGTCAGCATTTGTAAAACCCCTGCAACTCTCAAAACTACCAGTCTTTTTAGAACTTACGTACATTTTCTTATTTTGTCAAAGTGCATGATATGTCTGCAAATAGGGAAGCACATAAACTATACCCTAAATAAAGACAGAGGAATAGAGTGAGTCAGAAAAAGATGGTCCCCTGAAAAGCAGTGAGTGTTTGACCTACTCCTCTCCCTGCTCCTCTTTTCACATAAGCCCAAGCCATTGCCTTCCTTTTGCCTGCTCTCCTTCTGTTGAAGGTCAGTGTCTAGACAGGGATTCACTGGACAGCCCTGAAAAGACAACGAGACAGAACTATCCCAAAGTGGAGCAGCCTCATGGCGTGCTGAGGTTTGCAGGTTTTAAAACTATGCAGGTATCTTCAGACCTTGACAGCCTTTGTACCAAAGCCCTAACCTTTCCCAGGCTGACTATGTAAGGACCCTGTACAGAATGGCAGGGTAGACAGAAGTTCCTTTGCTTCTCTGTTCTCCCTTTCTAAATTCTTTTTCTGGCACCCTCTGGTTTTCCTCCGTCCTTCTTGCAACCCTCTGACTTCTCTGATTCTTGTCCCTGTTCAGTAAAAGTTTTGCCATTAGGCTTGATATCATTAAGGCAGTCTCTGTATAGCCATAGGTCTGTGTGTTGTGTGTATGTATCTCCATTTTGGTCTTGTTCATTTGCAGTACACTTTAGAAAGTTTCTTTCTAACCAGATAAACTCCAACAGCAATATTTCTTAAGTTTTTAGGGTGATTGTCTCTTTAGAAAATTACCCTCAAAAATGTATATTCCTGTAAAATATTGGATACAATTTCATGATGTTCATGCCCTCTTAGTACCTATTTATGGATCCCAGCGGGGTTCGGAATCCCCGTCCCATGATGAAATCACAAAATTATCTACTTCAGTGATCATTGGTGATGTTTGAAAATATATTCATTCACAGGATACTCAACAAATGCCTACTCTGTGCAGGAACTATGTTGGGCCTTGAGATACAGTGAAAAGGACAGCGGCTTATCTATCAGAATTCACAGCATAGTTGAGGAGACACACAAATAAACAGACAATTATAATACAAAATAGGTGCAATAGTAGGGACAGCACAGGATACTTCAGAGTGTATGTGAGTATTTAGTTCAGCTGTGGGGCATCAGGAAATTCTCCTTACAGTGATACAGTAGTTGTTCTCTCAAGTAGAAGGAATGCTATGTATGAAGTCAAGAGAGTTAGACTTGTGTGTCGTGTTGAACAATTTGGGTTTGATTTCAGAGCGCCTGAAGTTGAGGGACCTTTAACTGAACAGGGTAACTCTGACTTGGAGCATGGAGAATGGATTGGGGAAGAGGACTGGGGGCTGGGAAGCTTCGGTGGTAGCTGGGAGACAATGATAGCAGTTCTAACAAAAACACCGACAGTGTGGATGAAGAGAAGAGGGTGCGTTGAAAGAATATGAATTGGACATCACAGGATTCAGTGATTTGAATCCACCCCTTCAACAAATACTTGTTGTGCTGCTGTGTGTCAAAGACGCTCTGAGATACTACAGAGACATCATCTCTGTCTTTGGGTCTAGCGCTGATGACCTCCAGGCTTCAGGAGTGGACAGCTCAGTGGATAATGGCGCTGTCCTCTAGAGGTAGATCAGACACGTGTCTCTAATGAAAGGTCCCTGGAGAGGAGAAGTAATTCTTCAAGCTGCAAACGTACTTCCTGAGATTTTAGGATGTCCCCGTAGTTGTGAATTCCTGTGTCTAATGAGAGGTGTTACTGATGGGAGAATGTTTCCATATGAACAGTATTTGAGGAGGGGCTTGAGAACCACTGACAGAGATGTCAGTTGGGGTCAGGAAATGGATGAGATGACACAGGAAGAGTGTATAGAACGAGAGGAGAGGAAGGACGAGGATTGGACCCAGCAAAACATTGGAGAAAGGAGAGGACCCTGCTGAGAAAGCCAGGAGTATGGAAAGAATGTGAAGCATGTTTGAAGATGGTATCAGTGAAACAGGTGGGAGGCATAGCATGGCAGCAGCAGGCAGCTTCAGGGTATATTGGACGGGCTTCTGGTTCAAGATGATAACCTGAGCTTACATGTTAAATTTCATAAGTTCATCACGACCTTAGCATGGAATCATGAATCTTCATATCAAAAGTGGCCAGCAAAAGATAATGAAGAAATTTTATACTCTGTGAATTATAGCTAAAGAAAGCTGTTATTAAGTGAAGAGAATAATGATGAAAATTCACTCTTTAAATGTACCCTAGTAAAATTGTTGTATTTTAAAAGTGAATTACAAGTTTAAAATAAACAAGGGATAGGAGGAGTTCCCTTCGTTGCGCAGTGAATAACGAATCCGACTAGGAACCATAAGGTTGTGGGTTCAATCCCTGGCCTTGCTCAGTGGGTTAAGGATCCTGCGTTGCTGTGAGCTGTGGTGTAGGCTGCAGACGCGGCTTGGGTCTGGTGTTGCTGTGGCTGTGGTGTAGGCCAGCAGCTACAGTTCCAGTTAGACGCCTAGCCTGGGAACCTCCATATGCCACGGGAGCAGCCCTAGAAAAGGCAAAAAGACAAAAATAAAATAAAATAAGGAATAGGAGTTCCCGTCGTGGTGCTGTGGTTAACGAACCCAACTAGGAACCACAAGGTTTCAGGTTTGGTCCCTAGCCTTGCTTAGTGGGTTAGGGATCCAGCGTTGTTGTGAAGTGTGGTGTAGGTCACAGACGTGGCTCAGATCTAGAGCTGCTGTGGCTCCTGCATAGGCCGGCAGCAGCAGCTCTGGTTGGACTCCTGGCCTGGGAGCCTCCATATGCCTCGGATGCAGTCCTAAAAGGACAAAAGACTAAAATAGACTAGACTAGACTAGAATAGAATAGAATAGAATAGAATAAAAACAAGGAATAAACTATAAGCATTCAGATATGTGGGGTTGGGGTAGACTGGAGTGAGGGAGAAGATATTATCCACAAAAGAAGGAGAATAAATTTGTATCCAGTTACCTGATGGCACTATATGCAAAAAGCAACAGAGCATCACCTTAGACCTAGAGGAGAAAGGGTTGTTACCCAAATTTTACAGCCAGCTAAGGCATCTCTACTTTTTCTTTCTTTTTGCTTATTTTCTTTTTCTTTTCTTTTTGTTTGTTTGTTGCTTTTAAGAGCTGCACTCGCGGCATATAGAAGTTCCCAGGCTAGGGGTCAAATCGGAGCTATAGCTGCCAGCCTATACCACACTCACAGCAATGCTGGATTCTTTGACCCACTGAGCAGGGCCAGGAATCAAATTCACTCTTTAAGTGTATCCTAGCAAAATTGTTGTATTTAACCCTGGGTACTAGTTGTGTTGTTTCCACTGAGCCATAGCAAAAATTTTTTCTTGAAAGGGCAGTAGAGAGATCATCTTTGACCTTGAATGACTTGCAAAATATTCCACTCATGTCCTTGCTCTGAAAAAAAATTATGCAAAAACATGCAAGAGCCAAATAAGTAATTAGTAAGAATAAAGAGCCCAGTAAAGGAAGGAAATTATAGGAGGGCATTTTTTTTTAATTGGTGCGGAATTAACTGTAACAGTTGCTAACATAGTAGTAAGCCATAAGATTAATGATGAATGAGTTCTCAAAAAGGAATAACGTAGCAGACTAATAATAAAAATGGGGATCTGCGGTTGTCAAGTATGTCACCGATTTGGAAGGCAGAGGAAGATGGGAGCGTGCAAGGGGGCTCCCCTAAAATGCTGTTTTGTTATTGCCATTGATAATGAAATACAGGACAAAGTAAGGTCAAGCAGTACTAGACTAGAATAAACTAGAAAACAGATGAATAACTTCCTAATCACTTGGTTAAGAATGAGGGGGAGAGGAGAACATTTGGAAGTGTGGAAAAAACGATATAGTTTAAAATGAAAACAACTTACTCATTACCACACAGGGACCACTTTATTCTGTTGAAAGCCAAGGGTTCAGTTTTTTGTGTGTATGGTATGTGGAATGATTGGCCCACAGGGACCTGCTGTATAGCACAGAGAACTCCACCCAGTGTTCTCTGATCATCTCTGTGGGAAAAGAATCTGAACGAGGATGGATGTGTGCACACGTATAACGGAATCACTTTGTCGTATAGCCGAAATTATCATAACATTGTAAATAAACTATACTTCAGTAAAACTTTAAAAAGTGAAAATTAAAAAAATTTTAATCCAGCCGTAGTATGGAGTTCCTTTGTGGCTCAGTGGGTTAAGGATCGGTGTTGTCAGAGTTCCCGCAGTGGTGCAGTGGGTTAAGGATCCGGCATGGCCTCAGCTGTGGTGCCTCTTTGCAGGGCTAAGATTTGATCCCTGGCCCAGGAACTTCTATATGCCACATGTGCAGTCAAAAAAAAAAAAAAAAAGATCTGGCATTATCACTGCTGTGGCATAGGTTTGTTCGATCCCCAGCCTAGGAATTTCTGCATGCCACGGGTGCAGCCAAAAAAAAAAAAAAATCAAACCATAATAAGATCCTAAGGCACAGCTTTAAAATGAGAGGGGGTGGAGGGATCTATAACCATAGATGCAGAAGAAGTTCTTTAAAAATAAGTTAGAAAAGAGTAATATGTTTAACCTATGGCAGTAAATTAAATCTGCAAACTGAATGAGCAAAAAATAGATTTAAAACAAAAACAATCAAAATTGCTTCGGAATAGCCAAAATGTGAATGATGTTGACAAAAAGAAGACTGAAAGAAAGATCTTTCCGGAGTTCCCATCGTGGCTCAGTGGTTAACAAGTCTGACTGGAACCATGAGGTTGTGGGTTCGATCCCTGGCTTCGCTCGCTCAGTGGGTTAAGGATCCGGCATTGCCGTGAGATGCGGCTTGGATCCCGCATTGCTGTGGCTCTGGTTAGGCTGGCGGCTACAGCTCCGATTAGACCCCTAGCCTGGGAATCTCCACATGCCTCGGGAGCAGCCCTAGAAAAGACAAAAGAAAAAAAGAAAAGAAAAAAGAAAGATCTTTCCTCCCCAAAGGTGGAAATCCTAGACACACTAATTGTTACATTATGTCAAATCTTAAAGGAATGGATATTTTCTGTGCTCACTAATCTGTTTTAAAGCCTGTGAAAATATGAAACATTTCCCAGTTCGTTTTAGGAAACTAGGATGACTTAGGACGAAAGTCCATGTTTTGTCTTTCTCTTAAAAGTTGAGAGTACTTGGAGTTCCCGTCATAGCTCAGCAGTAACAAACCCGACTGGTATCCATGAGGATGAGGGTTCAATCCCTGGCCTCTCTCAGTGGGTTAAGGATCCAGCATTACCCTGAGCTGTGGTGTACGTCGCAGATGCGACTCGGACCCTGCATTGCTGTGGCAGTGGTGTGGGCAGGCAGCTACAGCTCCAATTCGGACCCCTAGCCCAGGAACCTCCATATGCCGTAGGTGAGGCCCTAAAAAAACAAAAAACCAAAAAAAAAGTACTTTTACTTAAAACTTCATATGTGAAATCTTAAATATTAGCACATAAAATCTGGCAGCATATTGAAAGAATTGTATGTATGATCAATTTGGATTTGCTTCAATAATGTAGCATTTATCATTAGAAAATCAATTAAGTGGTAATCATGTCTAGAGGTCAAACGAAGAAAGCCTCTTCCAACCATTTTTTTTCATGAGTCAAGCATTATTCTGGTGGGCCAGCAGTGAACCAAAGTAACCAAGTCCCTTTCTTTTTGAAACATAAGTCCGATGAGAGAACAATAAAAAAGATATTGTAATAAGCACATTTAAAATTTTGGCATATGATAGATTTTCAGATCAGTAGGGGAAAATTGGCTTATCAAAAATGTTTGGGGGAGTTCCCATTGTGGCTCAGCAGGTTAAGGACCCAATTAGTATCCATGAGGATTTGGGTTTGATCCTTGGCCTTGCTCAGTGGGTTAAGTGTCCAGTGTTGCTGTGGATGTGGTGTAGGCCGGCAGCTGTAGCTCTGATTTGACCACTTAGCCTGGGAACTTCTATATGCACCAGGTGGGGCCCTAAACCCCCCCTCCAAAAAAAAAAAAAACCAACCAAACAAACAAAAAAGCTTGGAACCAGTGGTTAATGTTTTAATGACACTATTTTAAGTCCAAAGTTTATATTTTACATTAAAATACATTCCAGATGAATTAAAGACTTCAGTGTTCAAAAATTGAAAGCAAACTATGAGAAGAAACAATCAGTGAATATTTACATTGCTTCATGTTGTGTTAGATCTTTTCAATCACATCCGAGGGAAAAGTGCTTGGATTTATGAGCTGAAAGATAATGTCTCCCTGTTTCTGAGACAATAAGGACAAAAGCAACTGCTTCCAACTTGCAAACATGCAGCAAAGCATAACATTTGGAAGATGTATTTGAAAGTTTTATATACAAAGAACTGAAACTTCAAGGGGTAAAACCCAATATCATTACTTAATACATTAAGTTTTTTCAGGCAAAAACCAGCTGTACTAAGACTCATGAACATTTTTTGGGTGCTTCCTGCAAGCTAAACGTTGTTGTGATGGGTTACATGTGTTACGTCATGCCATGCTCACAGCAGGCATCTGAAATAGGTACAGGTGGTGTTTTACATATGTTACAGGCCTCGCAGAGGCACAGGAAGAGGTCTTAGTAGCTTGCCCCAGGGCCCCCAGCTAATAATTGGCAGAACCAGCTTTCCAAGCCAGTCTAGTGCCAGAGTCCACTTTTCTAATCATTTTGCTGTACCAAATATGTCTCTTAATTTTCTGACTTTTTTTTTTTTTTTTTGGTCTTTTTGCCATTTCTTGGGCCACTCTCGTGGCATATGGAAGTTCCCAGGCTAGGGGTTGAGTCGGAGCTGTAGCCACCAGCCTATGCCAGAGCCACAGCAACTCGAGATCCGAGCCATGTCTGCGACCTACACCATAGCTCACAGCAACGCCAGATCCTTAACCCACTGAGCAAGGGCAGGGATCGAACTCGCAACCTCATGGTTCCTAGTCGGATTTGTTAACCACTGAGCCACGACGGGAACTCCCTTTTTCTGACTTATTAAAGGTCTCAGAAAAACTGGTTCGGGGAGGGGATACATTTAACTTAATCAATCTGAAGAGTAAATTTGGATGATGGCTTCCCAACTCACAGCTGAAAATCCACTGGGAGCTTGGGAGGAATACTTTTCTCACCTACATCCTGTCTTTGCTGGGGGCGGGGCGGGGGGGGGGTCCTGTTTAGCACTGAAGTTTTATTCAGTTGCCAAAATAACTTTCAGAAAAATCACTTTGAAGAATTTTTGAGTAAGCTATTTCCCTGTTTATTCCAAAACAAGTTAGTGGACTTCAAATGTCACTCATTTCATCTATGTATATTTGCAAGACTGGCTTTTCTCCGTTTGTGACTAGGATAGCAAAACCGAAGCAGTTTGATCTGCATGCCCTCATTGAATTCTCTTTCTCACACCACTTAGGTTAGAAGGCAAACATTTTCATCAAGCAGGAATACTCAGTGCTTAGTTTGATCAAAGCTTTGAAGCAAAAAAAAATTTTTTTCCTCTGCATCAAAAAATAAAACAAAAACCACAACCCAATTAAATAATGGTCAGAGGATCTGAGTAGACATTTCTTCCAAAGAAGACACACAGATGGCCAAGGAACTTGAAAAAGTCTTCATCACCAATCAGAGAAATGCAAGTCAAAACCACAGTGAGATGTCACATTACACCTGTCATGGCTTTTATCAAAAAGACAAGTAACAAGTGTTGGTGAAGATATGGAGAAAAGACAAGCCTATGTACTGTTGGTGGGAATGTAAACTGGTGCAACTACTATGGAAAACAGTCTTGGAGGTTCTTCATAAAATTAAAAATTAAACTACCATATGATCCAATAATTCCACTTCTGAGCATTTTTCTGAAGAAAACAAAAACATTTAATTCAAAAAGATATATGCACCCCTGTATTTATTGCAGCATTCTTTACAATAGCAAAGATATGGAAGCAACCTAACTGTCCATTGGTAAATGAATGGATAGAGATATATAAAATATATTATAGATACGTAATGGAATATTAATCAGCCACAAAAAGAATGAAATCCTGCAGTTTGTAACAACATGACCAAGGGAATTAAGTCAGAAAGAGAAAGACAAATACCATATGATTTCAGTTGTATGTAGAATCTAAAAAAGAAAACAGATGAACAAACTAAACAGAAACAGGCTCATAGATACAGAGAACAAACAGGTGGTTGCTAGAGGGTTGGGGTGTGGGGGGATGAGTGAAATAGGTGAGGGAGATTAAGAGGTACAAACTTGCAGTTAAAGAATAAATGAGTCACAGGGATGAAATGTACAGCCTAGGGAATACAGTCAATAATATTGTAATAACTTTGTGTGGTGACAGGTGGCAACTAGACTAGGTGGTGATCCTTTTGTAATAGATAGAAATATTGAATCACCGTGTCATACACCTGGAACTAACATAATGTCATAGGTCAATCTTCAATTAAAATTTTTTCCCACAAATCTGCCATTGTTTTAGTATTTTAAGTTTGGGATTAAAAAGAAATCATTGAAGACAGGATTGAGATTTTTTAAGTTTATTTAAAGGTGGCATGAGATTTTAAAAACATTAAGAAACTAGTTTCTATACATGCTTACCAGTATGGAAATGTAAAGATGCTCACGGTCTTTTTCTTTGTTGGTTTTTTAGGGCCACACCTGTGGCATATGGAAGTTCCCCAGTTAGGGGTCGAATTGGAGCTACAGCTGCCGGCCTGTGTTGCAGCCAGAGCAGTGCGGGAGCCAAGCCCTGTCTTCGGCCTACATCACAGCTCACAGCAGCGCTGGATCCTTAACCCACTGAGCGAGGCCAGGGATTGAACCTGCGTCCTCATGGATACTAGTCGGGCTTGTTACCACTGAGCCAAGAGGGGAACTTCCTACAATCTATTTTTTAAAAACGGCATGACTTCTGCATCCTCCCAGATTTTTTTTCAGCCCCATTTCTTTTATATTAACTAATTTGAAAAGGACTAAGATGCTGTTGGAATCTTATGATACCATGTATTGAATTTCTATTTATCCTTTTTCAAAATAAATGTAGTGTATCTCTATGGATAGCTGTTGAAATATTTATAGCATTAGCATTATTATTTCCTTATTGTAGATGAACATTTGTTAATTAAAAATAAACCTCTTTCACTTGTTTCACTTTTATTGAGTTCAGGTTTTTATCTAAAATTATTATAGGAATAATTTCTTCTGTCTCTTATTTTGTCATGTCTCTTACAAACATTGATTAGCTTTTGTCTTAAATCCATCTAAATCTTTTTTTTTTTTTCCTTGTCTTTTTACAGGCAGCACCCATGGCATATGGACGTTCCCAGGCTAGGGGCTGAATCGGAGCTACAGCTGCCAGCCTACACCACAGCCACAGCAACTCAGGATCCAAGCCATGTCTGTGACTTACACCACAGCTCACGGCAATGCCAGATCCTTAACCCACTGAGCAAGGCCAGGAATCGAACCCACACCCTCATGGATTCTAGTCAGGTTCGTTAGCTGCTGAGCCATGGCAGGAACTCCCCAAATCAATCTGAATCTTGACCTTTAATTAGTTTGGTTTATGTTGACAGTGAGAACAATGTTGTTTATAACATCAATATTAGCCAACATATACTAAATGTGTATTATAATAAAAAGTATATACAATATGATCTCATTTTTATAAAATAGATTTAAATCTCTGATATGCCATAAGGAAAAGAGTCTAAAAGAATAAGTAATGCAGCTATTAAAAATGACTATCTTTTGGCATTCCCTTGTGGCTCAGCAGGTTAAGGATCCAGTGTTGTCACTGCAGAGGCTTGGGCTACTGCTGTGGTGTGGGTTTGATTCCTGGCCTAGGAATGTTTATATGCTGAGGACACAGCCAAAAACAAAGATTATCTTTTATGTTGGAACCACAAGTGATCTAAATTTTTATTTGTTTGTATGTTCAAAGTATTTATAATAAAAATGTATTATTTCCTAATTTTAAAGACAATAAGGGAGAAAAGCAGTCACTTACCGGACAAAGTAGACAAACGGCAGTAGCTTTCTGATATACCAGCCATGCCCATTGGCAAGTATAATGGAGGGAGGGACAAAATAAAGAAGCAGATAATCCAGTTCTCAATAATAATAGAAAATGCCCAGAAATGAACTTAAGAAATATGTAGATCTTTTCAAAAAGCAAATTTAAATTTTTCTGAGGTACTGGAAACAATGGAAAATTGAGTCACAGGCATTAATAAGAAGACACGCTGTTTTTTAAATGGGAGATATCTGAATATGTTTAAATTCTAATGCAAAAAGAGGAAAGTTAAGTTTTTCAAACAGTGGAAGGAATAATATTTAAGTAGAATCAATAGCATTTGGTGCCTAAGTATATATGGACCTTGAGTGAGAGCTAGGTGATGGTGATATTTCCAAATTTCCAACTTACTTTCATATTTTAATATCTTTAAAATTGGCGTATGTCTCATTGTCAATGAGATCTTATAATGGGTGGCTTTTTTTTTTTTTTCTTAGCATGTGAAATAATGGGGCATTTTAAAATTTGAGGGAATGCAGTTGACCCTTGAACAGCACAGGTTTGAACTGTATGGGTCCGCTTATAGTTGATTTTTCACTTGGTTGGAGGGTTGGTGTCCCTAACTCCCAAGTTGTTCAAGGGTCAACTGTATTTTAATCTGGTAGTTAATGGTTTGAAAATCAATTGTGTTTATCCATTTCAAAATTATTTTACACTGAAAGCATACATTTCACCTGTATAGTTTGTTTAAACAGTGCATAAATTAGATTAAATGGATAGTTACAGGTGGAATGAACAATTCAGAAGTTCAGGACTCTGGAGTTCCTGTTGGGGCAAGGACCCCACGTTGTCTCTGTGAGGATGTGGGTTCAATCCCTGGCCTTGCTCAGTGGGTTAAGGATCCAGCAGTGCCACAAACTGCAGTGTAGATCACAGATGCTTCTCAGATCAGGTGTTGCCAGGGCTGTGGTGTAGGCCTCAGCTGCAGCTCTGATTCAACCCATAGCTTGGGAACTTCCTTATGCTGCAGATACAACCATAAAAAGAAAAAGAAAAAAAAAAAACAAAGTTCAGAACTCAAGCTCTGGAGCAGAGCAGGGCCAGTCAAAACATCTTTACCTGTCTTTTGGGCAGATCCCTTTACTAGCTTTTTTTTAATCTGCAAAACAAGGATTCACAAATGGTACCTATTTCTAAAGATTGTTGTGAGGAGTAAATGGAAAAGACACATAAAGCTCTTACCATCGTGCCTGGCAAATGGGAAGCTGTCGTCAACTGTAGCTATGATGACTATTTCCTGAAGTGCTGTTTCAGATTGCAAAAAAATAACTGCCCTTTACCTGCCACCCCAGGGTACTGCCATGTCTCTTTAAGAAAAGCTAGATTCTATCTGAAATAGGCAAATATGTTGTCATATGAGCTCCACGTTGCCTTGTCTTAAAGGATGTTAAACTGTTATCTGCTAAAGAATTTGAGTTAGCAGGTGTACACAGATTCTGAACCTCGTTGTGCCCAGCCCAAAGCCTTGCGTATGACTGATACGTAAGTACTGATTGATAATTATTTAGCCCCAAGGAGCGGCCTTTCTTTTTGCTTGAAACAAAAAAGATGCAGTCTTTGTAGATGGGTGTTTAGGGAATTTTTGCAGTTATGTCCCAGATGGATTGTAAGAGTTTGGTTTTTTGTTGCTGTGTGTTTTGGGGTTTTTTGGTTTTTTGTTTTTTTTTTTTTCCTTTTTTTTCCCCTGATGTTGTACTGGGCACGGCCTAGTCACAGCAAAAACATTGGCTAGGGAGTACAGATATTGTTGTAAATATACCTCTTAGTTTGTCTAGTAACACCAGCATCCTATGTGTCTTATCTTTATTAGAGACTTACTAAATGAGTATCGTGCCCTTTCTCCAGAGTGCTTAACTCGAAGTCATATAGGCAGTCTGATTTATAAGGTAGTTGCATTTAGGAAATTACCTTTCCTAAATTTCCTTTCCGAACTATTCTGCCACGCAGGAAGGAATTCTGAGAAAAAAGTCCATTCCTTTGGTAAATGCTTCTGTGTGTTCAGTGAATGGACACTTCCCACCAACTTTTGCTTTTGCTTTTCTGGTTAGTCATAGTCATTATAACCTCTCCTATAAGATTATCTAGTATTTTGGAAGCTCCTCAGAAAGCTTAGAAGATATTAAATATTTTCAGGTCTAAATGTGTATTTCTAAAACTATATTTCGTTATCTCTCCGAACTGTTTTTTAATTTTGTCAAAATTTAATTTTTAGAATTAGGTTTGTAATTCAGTCCTTAATGATTTCAAATTATTTCATTTCCTTTGACCTTAATAATTACATTTAATTATTCAAACTCAGATGCCTCGGTCGTTCACATTTGTGTGTGAATCAGTCATGTTTAAGGATGTCCACTAACTAAGGTCTTATGCATTCTTGCACATTCTTGTTAATGTCTGATGCATGTCAGTGCATAGTGTTTGAGTCATTGGTGCCCCAGAACATTTTACCAAGACATGTAGCGTGTCATCAAATGATTGGATTTTAAGAATAGCTGTAAATGGGACCCAATTTGCAAAAATAAATAGGGTCTCCCTTTAAAAGAAAGAAAATTAACAATGCTCATCATTCAGACTCTGAGGTTTAATTAGCTCTGACTTGCTAAAGAAAAGACAGTGAGCAAATAAATAGCATGTACTTTCCATGTATGGTAAATTATGAATCATTGCTGTTTTTTTATATAACTGACCCACATAGAGTCTTTGCTGTAGTCTTTTATCTGTGTGCCTCAGGTTTTTTGCTTTGTTTGGTTTGATTTGGTTTGCTCTGGCAAAATGAAAGACTATAATTTCATGAGCTTATAAATCCCTCCAACTTCTAAAATGCCATAAGACTTTCAGCCTAAATTCCTTTGAGCCTTAATGCTCATGCTAATTGATATGGCCAGGGTGTCTGGAATCAGCCTCCTTGGTACAAATCACTGTTAAGTTCTGCGATGGTACCATTCAGCAGACACATGGCATGACCTTGAGTCCGAAAAGACTCGTGGTCCAATACAAAAATACTGTGGTTTTAGCACACGGCCCCCAAATTCTTTGACACTCTTCCCATCAACTGGTAGGGCGGTACCCCCTCGCCATGAATCTTGGCTCTGTGGTTGCCTGAAGATAGAAATTAGCAGAAGCTTATTCTATTTTTACTCAGAAACTATATCGGTTTCTAAGCCCAGGCCTTAAGAAGCTAGCAGCTTCTACCTCCTATCTCTTGGAACAGTCACTCTTGGAACTCAGCTACAGTGCTGAGAAGCCTAAATGGCCCTGGGGAAAGACCCAGGGGGAGAGGAACTAACAGCCAACACCCGCTTGTCAGCTCTAAGGATGAACCGCCTTGAAAAGGAGATTCTCCAGCTTCAGGAGAGCTGCCCCAGCTGACCCTGTGTAGAGCAAAGACAGGTGTTGTCACCAAGCCCTGCCCAGATTGAGATCTGTGAGCAGAATACATGACTGCTGTGGTGAACAACATTTTTTTGTTGTTTTTTGGGTTTTTCGGTCAGTACAAGGAGGTAGACATATAAGCAATTTTGAAGCAATGTAGAATTACAGTGACAGCAGTGGGCACTGAGTGTCACAGGAACACTGAAGAGAGTCACCTGATCCTTCCTTCACCATCGAGGAAGACTTCCTTAGGGAGATGACAAGTCACCTGAGTCTTGAATGAGTAAGGGTTAGCCAGGTGGAGGGAGAAAGGGCGGGGTGTTCTGGGCAGAAGGGACAACAGTGTGATCAGAAGTGGAGGCACGAAGCGGCATGTACACATGAGGCATTATGAGTACTGAGTCGTTGCTGGAGCATAAAGCTGGGGACAGGAAGTACTGACGATGTAGCTGGAGCGGTTGGCAGAGTATAAATCATGGTGAGCTGCCAATGAAGGCATATTGTATACATACAATTTAGCACTTTTGGTTTTGTTCTAGGTAGCACGAGAGCAGTCTGATCAGATTTGTGTTTTAGGCAGATCCTTCTATCAACTATAGAGAAAGCAGATTTGAGGGTTTTAAAACTGGAAGCAGAAGGACCAGTTAGGTGGTCATTGCAGAAGCACAGGCAAGAACAATGAGGGCCTAAATGAATACTACAGTGGTGGCGGTGGGAGGAGAAAATGGATTGAAGAAATATTTAGGGCAGTTAATAAAAAGAAGTACTTAGGAGGCAAAAAGGATAATACTTAGTAACTGATTGTGGGGAGAAAGGGCAAAGCGGAAGGAGACTCTCAGATTGCTGAGTTAGGTCACTGGCTAGATGCAGAAGGAGGGAGTGAAGGAGAGAATAAGGAGGAGTGTTATACAAGCCAAAAATTAAAGGATATTCAAGCCACAAATAAAGATTTGGCCGTCACAGTCACAGAGATGATAGTTGAACTTATTAATGGACAGGCTTACCCAAGAAAGAATGTTCAGTGATAAAGAGGATTGAGGAGGAAGCCCTGAGAGTAGCCTGATGTTTAAAAGATGGGAGTTCCCGACGTGGCTCAGTGGAAACGAAATCTGACTAGGAACCATGAGGTTCTGAGTTCAATCCCTGAGCTCAGTGAGTTGGGGATCTGGTGTTGCCATGAGCTGTGGTGTAGGTCACAGACACAGCGTGGATCTGGCGTTGCTGTGGCTGTGGTGTAGACCAGCAGCTACAGCTCCGATTAGACCTCTAGCCTGGGAACCTCCATGTGCCATGGGTGCAGCCCTGGAAAGACAATAAATAAATAAATAAATAAATAAATAAAATAAGTAAAAGATGGTCAAAGGAGAAGAAGCCCACGAAAGATTTGAGGGCGGAAAAAAAAAAAGAATCCAAGAAGTTCTAGGAGAACCAAGAAGGAATTGTCTCAGAAACCAAATGAGGAGTTCCCATTATGGCTCAATGGGTTAAGAACCTGACTAATATCCATCAGATGGGTTAAGGATCTGGCACTGCTGTGAACTTTGGTGTAGGTTGCAGACGTGGCTTGGATCCCACGTTGCTCTGGCTGTGGTATAGGCTGGCAGCTGCAGCTCTGATTTGACCTCCATATGCTGTGGGCATGGCCCTTAAAAGACCAAAAAAAAAAAAAAAGAAAGAAACCAAATGAGTCGATTTTCAAGGAGGGGGTAATCTTGTGTGTCAAATATAATCAACAGTCTGGGAGGGTGAGGATAAGTGAATGGAAGGTAAGAAACTAGACACAGATGGAGGAGAACACAGGGCCATGAGAAGGTTTGGTGGTGATAGTGGTGGTTTTAGAGGGATAGAAAATATGCAAGTTCCCAAGGAGCTTGCCGATAAAGTAGAAGAGATTGAAGAGAGAAGAAAAAGAAGACATGACTCATGCAGTAACACCCAGTTGGAGATAAAAGGGCATAGGGTCAAGGGCAGTCCTTGGAGGCTGGAGGAATACCAGAAGCGTAGATGCACATGGTAGTATGGGAGTCAGACAGGAAATTGAAGATCCTAGTTGATAGACTTAACTTTTTCATTTCAGATAGGAGATGGGTTTGTCCACTGAAAGAAGGGAGTTAAGCAGAGGTCAAGAGCTGTACTGAAGGCAGTGGTGAGTTTTAGGAGTTCCCGTTGTGGTGCAATGGAAACAAATCTTAGCATCCATGAGGACCTGGGTTCCGTCCCTGGCCTCTCTCAGTGGGTCAGGGATCCAGCATTGCCATCAGCCGTGGTGTAGGTGGCAGATACCTCTTGGATCCCGCATGGCTGTGGCTGTGGTGTAGGCTGGCAGCTACAGCTCTGATTTGACCCCAGCCTGGGAACTTCTGTATGGCACAGGTGCAGCCCTGAAAAGATTTAAAAAAAAAAAAAAAGGCAGTGGTGAGTTTTAGAATGATCTTGGGAAGTGGAAACAAGGGCTGGCTCACAATAGGCGAGTAGGCAAGAAGGATGGACAGATGCCCTTGAAGGCCCGATTGATGCTGAAGGCCATGGTTTTGAACTAGTGACCATCTGCGCGGTTATGTGACTTTATCCAAGGGAACACCTCCACCCACCCCACTCATGCCCCTAAAATAGGTGGCTTCCACAGAGGAGGAAGCAAGGCCATCAGAAAAAACAGAACTTTGTTTAAGGCGATAGGGCATTCTGTGTAAACCTGCAGAATGCCTTGTCCTGGCGTTTGTTTGTTTGTTTGTTTGTTTGTTTTTAATAATCACATGAGGGTTCCAGAAAGCAAGATAGAAAAGATCTGGAAAGGAATCAAGAATGAGAAAAGGCACAGATGAGAAAACTCCCGGGAGTAAGAAGTTGGGGTTGAAAGAGAGAGGTTGGGCGTTCCCACATAAGAGGTTGTGCTGGCGAGCGAATATGACACACCTTTCAAATTCAGTGGCCAGAGATTATACACAGGAGGAGAGACTTGTTTGGGAGAGACCTTTGGTACAACGCATTGTGGGAGTACAACTGACCTGTGGTCCCAAGCAGTTTCTGGCCTGTCTCAGAACTTTGTAAAAAGCAAATGAGGGGGTTCTTGTCATGGCTCAGTAGTAACGAACCGGACTAGGATCCATGGGGATGGGGGTTTGATCCCTGGCCTCGCTCAGTGAGTTACAGATCCGGCATTGCCATGAGCTGTAGTATAGGTCGCACACGGCTGGGATCTGGTGTTGCCATGGCTCTGACATAGGCCAGTGGCTACAGCTCCTATTCGATCTCTAGCCTGGGAACCTCCATATGCCACACCTGTGGCCTTAAAAAGCAAAAAAAAAAAAGGAGCAAGTGAGAGCCCTCTGCCAGTCAGGAATGGACTCAATGTAGACCTGGGCTGAGATGAGGGTGGCCAGGAGCTTTGCAGAGGGGAGGGCACCAAGGGCTTGGTTGAGTCTCCCTGAGGATTAAAGAATAGTAGCAGCATTTTAGTCCTTGCTGGTCCTCTTCTGTTATGACAGCTCCCACAAATTTAACAGTAATAATTATCATGAAACTGGTAGCTTATGTTAATATGGGCTTTATAGCTTCTAAATGGGTGCTCTCAACACCCCTGAGAGAAAGACAGGGTAGATAATGTCATTCCAGTTTGCAGACCAGGAAGCGTGAAGCTCAGGTCATGCTGCTCGTAAGTGGCTAAGACTATACTAGACATCAGACCTTCTGACTCCTAACCTTTTTCCACCAAGCCTCACTGCAGTTTTTGAGGCTGACACTAGATTGGGCTCATCGAATCTGATCTCCCCTTTTATAGATGAAACAACTGAGCCTGTCAAAGTGAAAAGAATGTAGCTATTGCTGGACAGGTTTCCTGGGAAGCCAGCTGTGAGCTGGAAGCGAGCATGGAGGAGTTTGCCAGGGAGCGCTCTTGGGACCAGCTCCCGAGGCAGGGAGAGGAAGGACGGAGGACTGGGCGGGTTGGGGGGGGGGGGCCTACAATCAAACCGTGCTGATACAGTCTCAGCAAAAGCTTTGGTCAGTCCCACATGGATCTCTGGAGATGGGTGACCCTTCAGAGCTGTCCTGAGTGAGAGAAACGGGGCCAGGCCCCTATACCTTATTGACTGGCCCTCAGATGCCAGTCGCCCCAGGAAGCAGCCATGGCCTTGGGCAAGGCGACTGTCTTCAACTAAATTGATGCCCAGAGGGGGCTGGGAGCAGGGAGCTTCCTGCCAGCAGCTCCATTCCTAAGGAGCACCTGGGAGGCATCCCACAGTGTCCATCATGGGGGACTTCAGAGTCAGCCACACGTGAGCTTGAATTGTGTCTCTGCCGCTCAGTCAGCTGGTTAATGTCAGGCAGATTCTGGATAAGCTTCTGGAAGTCTCAGAATCCTCTGCTGTAAAATAGGAAAAATACTGTGCAGATTCCCGAAGCCTGAATTTCCTTATTTGTGAAGAAGGAAGAAGAATTGGACTGTCCTTTAGGGAAAGTTGTTAAGTGGACCCAGTGAGATCATAAAGTTACCAGGGTACCTGTCACTTCTAGAACATTAGTGGTTATGAGCACACCATGGTTCAGTGCCAGATACATAATACTTGCCATGAAAGCTGCTCCAGTAATATTTTATTTTAAAATGTTCCAGAAAGATTCAGTGACTTCCTAGGGGCCAAAGTCAGTATCTGAGCCAGAGCTGGAATGCATCAGACTCCCCTGCTCTGGAGTGCAACCTGTACGTCAAGGAGTCCGGGAGGGGTATCTCTGTGCTGAGTCAGAGTGTGGTGGAAGGGAGTGGGCCCGTGAATGTGACTCTACCTGGGAGAGTCACTCCAGAGGCCGGGTCACTGGTGTCAGCCCAGTGTATAAATGTGTTTTTCAGAATGGAACCAAGAGGATAAAATTAAAGATGAAGTCATCTGAGTAGCAGCACTCCACCAGCACAGCGCTGCGGCAAAAAAGATGATTATAGTTTGGTGACTTTGATTCATTGGGGCTAAATATAATATATAATAGTGCATTCTGTATTCATGAGACTGCATTTGTGTGTGTGTCCCCAGCAGATCGGGTTTCCAGTCCTGCTGACTCCCTCGCTTATTGGACGCTCAACCAAGGATAAGTTACTCTCCCGCTCTGGGCTTGGGTTTCCTGTATGAAAGGAGGATTTGGGACTAGGGGAGCCGCTCTTCTCTCTGGGTTTAATTCTTTACTTCCCGATAATACCATGCAGCACAGATGCTCTGAGTCAGAGCGTGGCTGGGTTAGCCCGCAGATGAATGGTCTTATTCTCTCCACACGTACAAGGGAGCACGAGGTGCTGAAAGGAGCCTGCAGACCAACGTGTCCAGCAGGGCTGGCAAAGAAGTCCTGATATTTACATTGCAGTGAAGCAGGGCTGAAAACTCTGTTTGGTGGGTCAGCCCACGTACTCCACCATCAATGTAGAATTGTGTTCTTACCTGCAAGTTTTTGAGGAATTATCCAAGTTCATTGTTTGACTTTTACGAACAGCTGCTGTTGTGCTGAATACTGTGCAGAGCTGGTGTCTGTGATCTGAACCCCAGCCAATCTGGGGAGAGCATGGAGGGGTGATCCAGTTCCTGCACTTCTGGTTTTCTATCAGAAAACTCCATTAGGTGCTCAAATTTTAGTCTCTATCCAACATCGGAAGCCTTCGTTGCTTCTGGAAGCATCTGTTTTTCACTTTTTCACTTTGGCTGCTGTGCTCTGCTGTTAACTATTTTCATGTAATTAGGTTTATGACTTGAGTAGCTTTTGAAATATTGGAGATTCATCACACTGGAGGGCTTTTAATGTAACTTTTATTATTATCTCGAATTCTGGAAATTTAATCAGTATACTTACACTTTAAAATTTTTTCTTGCCTGAGTCATTACACATTTTCACAGAACAAATATTTAATCCTTACGATTTTGTAACCAAGGGATTTAAGGATTAGCTTTGAAAATAGGTCAGGGAAAACCGTCTACTTTGGTTTAAAGCTAATCGGGTAAGGAAGTGGGGGGGGGGGGAAGAAGCAATTTAGAAGCTTTTGCAAAGCATTTGTGAAATCAATTTTATGTAATTTTGTGAGAGCCACTCTCTATGCAGCTCAGGTGTGGTTCAAACCTTCTTTTAGTCTGGCCACTCTTTCTACATCCATTATTATCCATCCATCCATTGTCCATCCCTTCTTTGACCCAGTATTGCCCTAGACACTGGTAACAGACGTAAAGAAGACAGCCAGACTCCGCTATGTTCCAGTTCCGTGTGTGGCCCATTGAAGCTTGGAAACGCGTATAGCTCCACAGTCTGGTGGGATGGGATGGGCCTTACCCTGGGCCCCAGTTGTTCTCCCAAACTCACCGTAGGCTGGACGACTTTAGGGGGAACCCATTCTGTGTCCGTTTCCTCATCTCTGAAGTGGTGGTCATGCTTACCTTATTTACTTGATAGCTTTGATATAAGAGTCAAGTAAAATAGCGATCGGGAAAGAGCTTTGAAAGTAGCCGGCATTAAAGACAAATAGTAGTGTTGAGACTGTGGTAGTGTTTGTGACCATTTCATTGCCTCTTTGTGAAGGGCTGAGGGTGAGTACATGTTTGTTGTTCTCTGGAGCTAGATCTGTATGTTTCTGATGGTCAGACTTAGCAACTTCCTTTATTTAGTACCCTGCTTCCTGTCCACAGAATGGAGACTTCATAATGATGTAGCTGAGGGAATGATACCTATTAGCGAGGAAAACTTATTTGAAAATGTTATGCAATCCACATATTGCATTACATCAACAAGTATTAAGTGATAAGATTAAGTGGGCAGAGAAAGGGATAAGGTATGAAATGGCATCTGTCTGCCAAAAGCCTGGGCTTGGATTTGAAAATTCCAAGTGGCTGAATATAAATCATTACCTTAATTGTGTTTTCTCAAGGATTTGTACAGAATTGAGATGTCTACTTGGTTGTATAATGTCTCAGACATTGGAATGCCCATTTATCCTCCTTGGATCCTGGGCAGAGCCTCATAGGAGGAAACTAAGAGCATTCCTTCAAGCTTCAGGTTTGATTTACTGTTAGGTTTCAGGCCTCCCGTGTGGTAGACCAAATCCCTCTCTGGGCTTGAGTTTCCTCTATGAAGTGAGGATTTGGATCTAGGAGAGCCTCTTCCTAGAGGTAGGTCTAGAACATTCTGATGTTCTAGAACAAGATGAGAGGTGTGATCTTTCCTAGAGCAAATCCAGTCTGAGGGTAACTCCAGAATCCCTCTCCAATATTAGCTCTAGAGTACAGAAAGATGTTTGTGTTTTATTGTCTGCTTCTCCCTAGTGCCCACAACAGTGCTTAACAACTCATGCTCACTGAAAGTGACAAAAGCCTCAGTCTACCTACCATATAGTGTTCTGATACTCTGATACCTGCAGGCACATGGCTTCTCGAAGACAGGAGCTACCCTTGGTCTGTGGATTTCCAGTGTCTGGCTCATGGTTGGTGTTCTGGGTGCTTGTCAGAAGAACACATGGGCAAGTATAACAGACCACGGTGGGTGCCCCAAGATCAGGACGTGCCATTCTCTCCCTTGAGTAAGCCCTGAAAGCAAGAAGGAGACTCGCTCCCAGGAAGTCCGAGGCATACCCAGTGGCCTGCTACAAATGTGAAAATTTTCACTGAAGTTTCTTTTTTTAATCTTCACTGTTCTGTTCACTTGGGACTTTTTATTCCAGTCTTGTTCCTTTCAAAAAATTATCAAGAGGATGGATAAAATTGATATTCCAAGAAGTTGCCTTGTGTATATACTCTTCCTGAGTCCCATCCATGTCTGTGGCCCCCAGGATCACTTGTCCCTTGTCCATAAAGCATGGCTTAGGACAGGGAAGGCTATTCTTTTTTATGGTTGTGCCCGTGGCATGTGGGAGTTCTTGGATCAGGGGTCAAACCCGCACCACAGCAGTGACCTGAGTCATAGCAGTGCCAACACTTGATCCTTAACCTAATGAGCCATCAGGGAACTCCAGGGCAAGCTAATCTTGAAGTCACTTTAAAATCATGTAAGAAAACAAAAGATCCAGAGAAAATTGACACAGAATGAAAAAGAGAGAAATCAGACAATTGGCCAGAGTTATGTCCAGGAGTTTTATTATGCTATCTTTCAGCCTCATTGCCTCTTCTATCTCTTTCTAAAATAATAATAATACTCAAAGATTTCTTTACCTCCTCCACCACCTTGACACATGCAGCTGTCCCACTGGATCTTCACAGCAACCCCAGGAAAGCAGTGTTCCTTTGTTTCTTTTTTCTTTTCTTTTTCTTTTTCCTTTTGCTTTTTAGAGCCAAACTCACAACATATAGAGGTTCCCAGGCCAGGGATCAAATCGGATCTGCAGCTGCCAGCCTACACCACAGCCACAGTAACCAGCTCAGGATCCAAGCCGAGTCTGGAACCCACACCACAGATCACGGCAATGCTGGATCCCCACTGATCGAGGCCAGGGATTGAACCCGCATCCTCATGGATACGAGTTGGGTTCGTTTCCACTGCGCCACAATGGGAACTCCATGTTTTCAATGTTACCGTTTACACAAATGAGAAATCTCAGACCAGGGAGGAGCAGGGCTGGAACCAGGATGAGGCGAGTGAGGCACCCTCTGCAGGCGCAGAGTGTAAGCGAATGCCAGAAGACTCAACAATCAAGAGAAGTGATATTTTATGAAACACTAAAAACATTAAAATTCTTCGGGGATCCCAAAGGGCCAGGACAGAGGTAAGGCAAGTGGGATGAATTGGGCAAGTAAAGTGCAGGGTTGGTTGGTTGTTTTAATTTAAAATTTCGGTTTGTTCATCCTGGATTTTTTATGTTAATTTTGATGTTTAAAATGTTGCATTAAAATACCTGATTGTTGAGGGGTTTGAAGATTTTTTTGAGGGTGCGGTGGTTTGCACTCTCTTAAATTTCAGCCCTGAAGCCAGTGCCTCCCTTGCCTCACCCAGGTCCCAGCCCTGCTCTAGAGACAAAATGCCCCAGATTGGGTGGCCCTTAAGAAGCAGAGCCTGCACTTGAACCAAGGCTTTCTCATTCCACATCATAAGCTCTTTCCATTATAACCACATAGCCACTTAAAATGCCTAATTTCGTTTGTCTCTAAATATCTATTGGTCTTTTGTTGTTCTTCTTTAAATTTTCTCAGGCTTTTAAGCCCCATTGCTTGAGAATGTCTTTATTTCTGAGAACATTTCTGTGCAGTTTTTTTCTGTATATGCAGATCATGCACCCTCTTTTGTTTGAAATTATTTGATTTCTAAGAATTTCTGGGTGAATGTCATCTCAAGGGCACAGTACAAGATAGTTACCTTACCTAGAACTAAATTCTGTGACTCAAATTAAGACTATGACTATAACCGGGTCAGCATGAGCCAGGGTACAGGGTCTATTTTTTAAACACCATCAAATTGTAGAATGAAATGATTAGAATAGCATCTAGAAACTCAGCAGCATGTCTTATAAAGTCAAAAGCTGTATAGACGTTGCTCTTTAGTGAAGTTTCTTTTCTTTCTTTCTTTCTTTTTGTTTTTTGTTTTTTAGGGCCACACCTGCAGTATTTGGAGGTTTCCAGGCTAGGGGTCAAATTGGAGCTACAGCTGCCGGCCTACACCAGAGCCACAGCAACATAGGATGCAAGCCGCGTCTGTGACCTACACCACAGCTCATGGCAATGCTGGATCCTTAACCCACTGAGCAAGGCCAGGGATCAAACCCACATCCTCATGGATACTAGTCAGTTCGTTAGCCACTGAGCCATGATGGGAACTCCTTTAGTGAAGTTTCTTAAATAATGAAAGTAGTCTGGGGTCATAACGACAGACAGTACCATGTTCACCGTCTATGGGAGGAGGGCGTGTAGGACTATATGGAGGTGCAAATTATATTTTTCTTTTAAGATTTTGTATTTATGGAGTTCCCGTCGTGGCTCAGTGGAAACAAATCTGACTAGTGTCTATGAGGACTCAGGTTCAATCCCTGGTCTCGCTCAGTGGGTTAAGGATCCGGTATTGCTGTGAGCTGTGGTGTAGGCTGGCAGCTGCAGCTCCAGTTGAAGCCCTAGGCTGGGAACCTCCATATGCTGCAGGTGTGGCCCTAAAAAGACCGAAAAAAAAAAAAAAGATTTTGTTTTTCTAAAGTGCATATCAGTGGGTCCTTCTTATATAGTTGGGAAGCACAGAAAAAGATAACTCTATCCAACTCTCTCCAGGGATCATTTTCCTTCTACTTGGCCTTAACTTCTGAATAACTTAGAGGCATCCTTGAGAATTTCAGATCCAGTATGCCTGTTGGGGATGCACACAAAAAGAAAGGACTGGGAGTTTCAGATTAGAAATAGAAGGAAAAACAAAAGCCAGAGCAGCAAGAAACTTTTGTTTTTCTTTCCAATTAAGTCTTAGCAGAGGTTAAGGAAGTTGAGGACAAGGAAACAGACCTTGGAAAAGACCTTGGAAATGAACTCCAGTGTTTGTTAAGAAGGATGAGAAGAGATGTTAGGAGTTGCTGCGTCTCTGGGAACATCATCAGATAAAAACTCTGCTTCTTAAATAAAAACATTGAACATTGCTTTGAAGACCAGATGCAGAAGCAGGAAAGGGTCCCTTTTCTAAAAGCGTATGTTCTTTTTATTGCTTTACCTGAGTGAGAATAGATGTGTATGGGAGCTTTCATTCTTACGGTATTTTTGTGGAAGATGGTAAGAAATGAGACCAGAAGTTCAGGACCAGTCTCCCAAGGGAGTTGAAAGCTAGGCTAAGAAGTCAATACTTTATCTCCAAATGGTGATATTGAACCATAGAAGAACTTTTAAATAGGAGAGGAATATAATAGGAATATAATCAAATTAATATAATAGGAATATAGGAGTTCCTGTCGTGGCGTAGTGGTTAATGAATCTGACTAGGAACCATGAGGCGGCGGGTTCGATCCCTGGCCTTGCTCAGTGGGTTAAGGATCCGGCGTTGCCGTGAGCTGAGGTGTAGGTCAAAGACGTGGCTCAGATCCCGAGTTGCTGCGGCTGTGGCGTAGGTTGGTGGCTACAGCTTCGATTCGACCCCTAGCCTGGGAAACTGGAAACCTCCATATGCTGCAGGAAGCAGCCCTAGAAAAGGCAAAAATATATATATATATATATATAATAAGAATATAATCAAATTAATATTTAAAATTTTTAACCTGATGGCATTATGGAGGAAAGAGAAGAAACTGGAGGCAGGAAGCGTGCTTACTTCGGTGTTAAAACAGTGTCTTTGAGCAGTATCTTTGGTTGGTAAGATTAGAAATGCACATAAAGGATGGCTATGAGATACGTAGCAGAGGAAACTGGCATTAGGCACTGGGACTTGTATTCGTTGTTAGAAGGAGGAAGAGGTTTTAAAAAAAGGACCCCAAGGTTTCGGCACGAGTGCTCTAGCAAATTGTCCGTCCACTACCAAAAAATGCAAAAAGAACTGTTTGGAGTGTGAAGGAAAGGTGGCATATTCAATGTCAAACCTCTTTCCTCTGAAGCAGCGTTATGATGAGCAATTAAATTATCTCTTAGGGGAGTTCCTACTGGGGCACAATGGGTTAAAAATCTGATTGCAGCGGCTCGGGTCACTGCAGAGGTGCAGGTTCGATCCCGCGCCTGGCACAGTGGGTTAAAGAATCCACTGTTGCCACAGCTGCGTCACAGCTGCGGCTGGGATTCCATCTCTGGCCCAGGAATTTCTGTATGCTGTGGCTATGACCATAAAAAGAAAA
Source organism: Phacochoerus africanus (assembly GCF_016906955.1). Taxonomy (NCBI): domain Eukaryota; kingdom Metazoa; phylum Chordata; class Mammalia; order Artiodactyla; family Suidae; genus Phacochoerus; species Phacochoerus africanus. The sequence continues at coordinate 14,394,001 of NC_062549.1, read as the reverse complement.
AAATACACATCCTTTAATTTGTTGAGGATGCAGACTTGGAACTGAGAAAAAAGATCAAGGCTAAAAAGGACTTATTTAGAAGTTGCCTATCCAGGTGTAACGTTGGTGTTTTAGCAGGAACAACGCAGAGGGCTGAGATGGGCACACACTCATTGGCTAAAAAGAGGAAGAAACGTCGTAGGAGGAATGGTCTGAGAGGGAGGAGGTGCAAGTCCCACAGCAGTGCAGGAGCCAAGGGAGGAAGTAATTTCAGGAAGAATGATGTGGCCAGCAGTGCCAGAGCCTGCAGATGAAAACTAGTGAGTAATTGCAGGAGTCGTCTTGAGCTTAGAAGATGAAAATTGAGATCCAGGAGGAGGAAGAGTGTCAAAAAGTAGGAAGCTAAAATAAGAGGTGATTCTCTCGGATGACCATTGTGTGAACTTTAATTGAAGTTAACTTGATAGGTGATATTGTTTCTGGTGGACATTTAAATGGTTCATGTTTTATCAATTTCAAAGACTTTTTTTAAAATTGGCAGATATTAGGGGAGAGATCATGTCTTACTTTTAAGTATTTTTAAGTTTCATAATTCTTTTATTTCCACAAAATATGAACTTCTTGTGCATAGCTGTCTTTGCTCCTTCCCCAAAATGGATTAAGATAGACTTGGTGATCTTACTTTGAGTAAGAGAAGCTGGCTTACATATGACAGATTTGGTTATGTGTGTCCAGTAGTATTCCAGAGCAGGGACGTAAATGCTGTTTTTCTTTCACCTTTTCTTCTCTGTCTGGAGAGCAAACAAAAACCATACCACTTTAAAATGACACTCCTGTGTATGCCACTCACTGCTGGATTAATTTATTTCCTGTCCCTATCATAACTTTGATGAAGAGAACTTTTTTTTACAGCAGGGGTTCTGATAGGTGTGAACATTATGCGACCACAGCTTTCTACAAAATCATTAAGGCTCTTGTATTATGCTTCGAGTGTTTGCTTTTTGGCAGTAGTTCATGGAATCTGACCAAATCTGAAAGCTTAAAGGGCAGTCTTGACTCTGTTGAAGTCTGTGTTGCAAAGGATAACTTAGTTCACTTGAGTCTTAATAACAAGAGATTCTGGAGTTCCCATCATGGCACAGCGGAAACGAATCTGACTAGGAGCCATGAGGCTGCAGGTTCGATCCCTGGCTTGCTCAGTGGGTTAAGGATCCCGCATTGCTGTGGCCGTGGCGTAGGTCGGCGGCTACAGCTCCAATTAGACCCCTAGCCTGGGAACCTCCATATACCTCAGGTGCGGTCCCTAAAAAGACAAAAGACAAAAAAAAAGACATCCTGCATCAGTTAATCATCATCATCTATAGTTAAAAACATCATTCAAGTTAATTGCTCAAATATCTTTTACCAGGCTGTGAGCATAGCAAAAAAATATATAACTGGTTACCCTGTTCTCCAGAAGCTTTTGTTCATTCGTTCAGTCATTCACTTAACATTTATTAGGTACATATGTAGTTTATGGCAGGCTGAGGTAAAGTCACTGCCCTTAGGGTTCTTCAAGACCGGTATCTTTACAAGGAACAAGAATTTCAATATAGTGTAGTGGCTGTTGTAGTAGCGGTGAGCAGAGGGAGCCGTAGGAAGAGAGAGTGACAAGAGGGTGATGAAGAGAGAGGTAGAAAAATGAAGCTGGAGACGTGTAGAGAAAGTCTTTTATCCCTTGCTGAAGACTCTGAATTTTAGCCTGAAAGCAGTGGCGCGCATTGAATTGTTTTAAACAGAGGCGAATCCTGATCAGCATGATGTTCCATGCTGGGTAGGATGACCCATTGATTTAAGGGGGAGGGAAAGTTGGAGGCAGGAAGACAGTTCTAAGACTTGTGGTCATTGTGGTAAGTGACGAGGGTCTCGTTTAAGGCACCGTCAAGGTGGGCAGAGAGGGAAGGGATTGATTGCACTGGAGGGATATTTGAGAGGTAGCAGTAACTGACTGAATGGAAGAGATGGGAAGACAGGATAGAGTCAAGGACAAGTTTCCAACTTAAATTCTCCAGGCAGCGGGGCAGGGAACGGACGACAAAGGTGTCAGCCTTTGGCGATGTCTAACAGGAGGGAGATTGCAACTGCGTCATCCAGGGCTGCTTCAATTCCTGACATGAATCCTACCTGTTCGTCTTTGAAATCAATGATGAAATGACTTTGGCTTCTTAAAACTGAGACCTTTGTAACAGTGCTGAATAGGTATGCATCAGGTTTCATCGGAAGGAGCCCTAGAGATCCTACATCAGGGTTCTGGAGAGAGCACATGCTTGCTTTTATTGCAGTGGAATACTCTGCTGATAGTGGCTTTCCATCCTGCTTTTTTATTTTCTCACAATCTTAATTTAAAAAAAAATTTATATAGGGTGAGATTTTGATCAACTAATATTTTTACTATTTCAGCTATTTTTCATCTATTATTAATTAGTTTTTTTATTGAAGTATAGTTGATTGACCGTGTCATGTTAGTTTTAGGTGTTCAGCACAGTGATTCAGACGGATAGATATAGATATATTCTTTTTCAGATTCTTTTCCCTTAGAGATTATTGCAAAATGTTCAGTATAGTTCCGTGTGCTATTCAGTAAGTCCTTGTTGGTTGTCTGTTTTATATATAGCAGTCTGTATATGTTAATCCAATTCTACTAATTCATCCTTCCCTCTTAGTCCTGCTTTTTAATGCTCTATAATCACGCGTATGTTCTCTGTTTCACTTCAGTAACGATTGTTTACTCAGCACTTTGTGTCTTCGGAGAACTCAACCACATGAAATAATTAATCTGCATAATAACCCTGTGAGTTAGTAGGTGGGGATTATTGCCCCTTTTTTCAGATGGGAAAACCCAGAGAGGTACTCGGTGACTTGCTCAAGGCTATACGGCCTCTGAATTTTGAGTCTGTAGTTTCCTTTATCTTATCATACTCATATTACCTGTTTATTGTCCATCTTAACTTCTTAGGCCATGTGTGTGACTTCACGTATTCAAAAATCTTAGCATTTAATTGGCCATGTGTGTGACTTCACGTATTCAAAAATCTTAGCATTTAATTCTAGGAAAGGGCAAGATAAGGAAAAAGTGAAAGTAACAAAATGACTAAGTCCCACTGCCCCCCGGGAGGTTGGGGGATGTTGCTGGAAACAGTCATATAACTAAGTCTCAACTCCAGTATATCCAGGGAAGGAATTTCCAATTTCCAGAGACGTCCAGTGAAGTGACATCATTTCAGCTAACAGACCAGCCAGGCGTTGTATCAGGGAGTCTTCTGTGGCAGTTCACTGGAGCTTTAACACTACACATAGCAGCAAGAAAATAATTATAGAAATGGTTTTTTTTGGGTTTTTTTGTTTCTTGGTTTTTTTTGTATACATATAAAGCTGTGTGGTATAGTGGAAAGAAAATTGGCTTTGGAGCTCAGTAGACCTGGGTTGAAATCTCTCCCAAGAGGAAGCTGGATGACACCACACCAGGTCCTTTCCAACAGCAGTGTAGGAGGGATTAGATAATGATGTATGTCAGCTGCCTGGCGTGGAACCCCACAATTAGGGCTTCATAAATGGTTGCTGTTATTTTTAAGCTCATTCAGAGACAAGATGTAATGCTCTAAGGGCCTTTTGATTTTTCCGTTGAATGACCGGACCAGGTAAATTCAACTTTTGAGGAATTACAGCCTCTTACAAGAAGCCAGTGAAACATTTTGATATTGGAGTCAACTAGACACACTATCAGCCCTTGTTCACTGACAAATATGGGCAGGTAATTTCACGAGGTCAGTCATCAGTGTGTGCCTTCCAAAACATTATAGTCATGTTACAGTAAACTTTTTATATTTGTTGCGTCACAAAGATTTATTGAAGTGATAAAAGTTATTATGGAAAACAGTGTGCGGTAACTATGGTAACAGTTATTTGATCTCACAGTAATTAGCTAAGCATTTAGTTGCACAAGACTTTCACAATGCCTTCCTGGTTAGTTCATTAAACAAAATTAGCTTTTGTTTGAACTGCCTTTCTGCAGCGTCCTAAATTTGGTTTTAGTTCAAAAGAATTGAAAAGTGGGTTTTAAAACTACCTTTCCAGCCTACAGTTTGTGAACATATTTGAAGTTGCAACTGGTTTTTATCTAATTCTTCCTACCGCAGTATGATTGTGATTCATCATTGTCCTCTGAAGTGTGCCTTTCAGGTCACTAGAGTGGGCTAGGAAGTGGGCAGTAAAGTTGGAGGCTCGTTTCTTAATTCCAGCCCTGTTTCTGGCTCCGTTGGTGGATTGGAGTCAGCTGGTGCCCTTTCATGACGTAGTTTCTATACCTGTGGAATTGGGTTGCTGTATTATGTGTTAGAATTTGAGATCTCTTGAATGTGGTCATTTCTTGAGAACCTGCTGGTGCTCTGATGGCACCTGGAGCTGGTAGGTGCCCAGTTTTCTCAAGCCCTCCCCCACACCTCACCCCCCCCAACCGCCCCAGGTGCCTCTTCTGCCCTGTTCAGCATAACTCATGCTGCATTCAAGTTCCTCTCCTTTTGCAAGATGGATGGGACTGCCGGTGATTCACCGACGTGGTGATGTCACTCTCCAGGGACTTGCAGAGCTCTTGAGAAGGGGCCTCTCCAACTGGGTTCAAGGAAGGCTTCTCGACCCCATGACTCCTCCCTGCTCGCCCCCAGCATCCAGGTGAAGCCTAACCCCTACGGTTTGATAGGTGGAGGAACCTGAGTGCAGTGGAAAACTTCAAGCATTCAAGATTTCACAACAGACAAATAATGAAAATGAAACCAAAAAATGTTTTAACTCATTTACTAAAACTGAGGTGGTTCCAAGATCAAGTAGCACAACAGGGTTTTTAAACATTCAGTGAAAGTTCCTAGTACTGATTTCATTTTAATTCCTGTCAATGTAGTGATTTTATTTTTAGTTCACTTACTTTTTTAAAGACATGACTAGGTTTTAAAAACTAGTTGCTAGTGTTCCCATTGTGGCTCAGTGGTCATGAACCCAACTAGGATCCACGAGGACGAGGGTTTGATCCCTGGCCTCGATCAGTGAGTTAAGGATCCCATGTTGCCGTGAGCTGTGGTGTAGGTCCCAGGTGCCGCTCAGATCTGGCATTGGTGTGGCTGTGGCATAGCCTGGCAGCTCTAGCTCAGATTCGACCCATAGTCTGGGAACTTCCATATGCCACAGGTGTGGCCCTAAAAAGACACACAAAAAAGAATAAAATAAAAACTAGTTGCTTTCTGAATTGTGAGGCAAGTTCCTCTCCCAATTAACTGGATATCAGCTACCAGTTTTCCACTGGGCAAATGTTTTGGGGGCCAGAACATTTCCAGTTCTGGTCATGTTTATTTGCATGACTAGACTGATTTCTATAGGATAAATGAATCTTCAGTTTCACTAACTAGGGTTAGACTTCTAATGATAGGAATCTATTTGTGCTTGATTGGTCTTGACATTTTTCTGGCCAATCCGAAGAGAATGAAGATAATAATAGAATAAGTTATCCCAGGTGGCTTCAGCACCTGATCCATTTCTTTTTCCCCCTTTTCTCTATTTTTGCTTTTATCCTGTATGATTTTGATGGCTAAGCTGGAAAGGACTCTTCACTCCTCTCTTCGTTTTCACATATGCTTCAGAGAATAGTGTCTTTCATACCATTTAGGAAAAATGTGACGTCCTTTGATTCAACTCTCGTTGCAGTTGCCATGAAACTTTCCCCAGTTTCTCTCCTACCCTGTCCCCTGTTCCCTGACTCTCCTGTGTCATTTGTACCTAATTCTTAGGCATATTTAACATTGTATATTATAACTTTGGGTTAAAAACAATCTTCCTCAGGGGGCTGTGAACACCCCCAGAGGTAAACCACTCCTGTGCCTCCCTGTATCTTCCTGTGGTACCCAGCGTACAAGACTGTGCCCGCAGCCAGCCAGCCAGCCAACCCAGTGACTTGTCCTCATCTCACCTCATCTTTCTCCTTGATGTCCTGAACTCTAGTGTGTGTTTTCTCTTTTGCTGCCAAGCCCACCCATGCTGGATATTTACCCTGCAACTTCTCAAATTTTGAATTCCTTTTGTCTAGACCTACACAATGACCTCTGTATCCATGTCCAATCACTTTAGAAAAAGAGGAAGGGATGTACTGTTTGCTGAGCATCTGTTGTGTTTTAGGTACTGTACAGTGGGTGTTAGTCATTCCACAACCCTGTGAGGTAAGTACTAATGTCCATATTTTTTAATCATGAAAACCAGGTTCAGAAAGAAGAGAAGCTAATTTTACTGGAAGACGTAGTATTTGAACACAGGGCTCTCTGTCTCCAAACCCTAACCTCCTTCACTTTTTCCAATCTGTTGGCTCCTTTTTGGTGACTCAGCCCAACGTGAATACCACATTAAGCCAGTTCATTAAAGCCATCACCCGCAACCACCCTGTGCTCCTTTGATCTCTTGGCCTTCTGCTGTGCTATCAGTCAGCCGGAGGTCTCCCTCCCCCTCTGGGGCTCCTCTCCTGCTCTAGTGCTCTAGATCTCTGCTAAAGAAATGACACAGATTCTTCCAGACATGGCTTTTTACCAGAGACAGGCTGCCAATTTCATTTAGACAAAGAATGCCCAACCCACTCGCAGCCCCTACAATGCCCACCGCGAACAGTGATAAACAGCCATGAGTACACCTCATTAGAGCCTCCCTGGAAGCCATTACCAACTGATGAGAAGTGAGATAGGATATAAAACCCACCTGCCACTCTGATCCACTCCTGAACTTACTGTGGCTGAGTCGTTTTCCCACTCTTCTCTGTTAGACTCAGCACTAACAAAGTAATGCAACACCTCAAAACCCTCTTTGTTACTCCTGAAAAGCTGGGTGCCTTGTTGTTGTCTGGACACACCTTTTCTTTGCTTTGGCTCACACATTCTATGTGCCCACCTTCTCCTCTCTGTCTGTAGGATAATTAGTAATAGAGTAGAGTAGTGTCATTTTATTCTACGTTCATGAAGGCAAACTCGTGTGTATTGTCCCTCATTGTACATTCAGTGCCTGGTAGAGCATCTGACACGTGGTAGAGCCCCAGCGAACATCTGAATAAAGAAGGAAGGAAAGAAAAATGGAAGGACGGCCTTGGCACAGACGCCCTGTTAGACTCAGCACTGTACAGGTGCGTGTACTGCACCTGTACCTTCATTCCTCCTAATGAGGAGGTATTGTTATCTCTATTCCAGATGAGCAAATGGAAGCTCATAGAAGTTACTGACGAGTAGACGTTCCCGTCATGGCCCAGTGGTTAACGAATCCGACTAGGAACCATGAGGTTGCGGGTTCAATCCCTGGCCTCGCTCGGGGTTAAGGATCCGGCGTTGCCGTGAGCTGTGGTGTAGGTCGAAGACGTGGCTCGGATCTGGTGTCGCTGTGGCTCTGGCGTAGGCAGGCAGCAACAGCTCTGATTAGACCCCTAGCCTGGGAACCTCCGTATGCCGCAGGAGTGGCCCTAGAAAAGGCAAAAAAGACAAAAAAAAAAAAGTTACTGACTAGTAAATGGCAGAGCCTGTGAAATGTGTGTCTTTCACGGACCTACCCAAAGGCTGCCTCTCTTCTGGAAAGCCTTTTCTTATCCTTTCAGCCACAACCAGAGCACTACACACTGTGGGGGACCCCATTCACACAGACACTGTAAGTGGCGCCCCCTGCAGCTGTGCCATTTGGTGGCTCTGGTGATAGCTCCCTCCTCCATGTTTTCAGGGTACTTGAAATCTTTCTTAAAAAAGTTTTCACACTCTTCCTCACGTCCTGTATCAAAGTCCTATCTCCCCTTCCAGGTTATGTATTCCTGGAGGGTGGAGAAGGTGCTTTCTGCTTCTGTGTCTCCCGTTGGACATAGCCACAGTGACTGCTGAGTGCTCAGAGGTCCTGTCTGCTGTTTTACTGAGTTTGAACCTCTGTGACATGAGCTCTGTCAGCCATCCTCTTCCTCTGTTCACCCTGTATCTTTCCCCCCAGTTCCCGAGGAAGTTCTCCTCTCAGATGGCTTCTCTAGCTTTTGTGGTCGAGGCCAGCACAGTATTCCTTAGGCACTGGGGACACAATGACTAAATGATATTGTGCTTTTTAAGAACCTCGAAAATGCTGGGGATCTCAAGAGAAAAATTATTGGCTCTAAAACACAAAAAATACAGCATCGGAAATAAGGCAAACAAATATAAAACCAGATATGTTGTCATCTTCATAAAATGTTAAATTTAGCAGTGATTACTGAGAAGTCAGAGCAAACTATAAATGAGTAGCTGATGGCCAGATATTTCACAAAACTACAGAAATTCTTTCAAAAATGTTGGGCCATAAAATTATTTTTAACGTGGGTTATGAATACAACTTTTAGTATGTTCGAGATGACGTTGTGGCTGGGGGCTCCAAAAATTAAACATACCTGAGGATCTTAAAAAGAAATGATCTGCATTTGCAATGCTAGAAATGCCCTAGGAATATTTGCTGGATTTTAATTGATCTCAGTTAAATGATGGTGGCTTGGTTGTTATGGAGGGCAGGATGTGCGCATATTTTGTTATTTTACTTTTGTTTGTTTTATTTTATCTTATTGATAAAAAGAAAACAGTGAAAGGAATTCCCCCCCCCCCCCCCCCCCGCCGCTTTATGCTGAATGAGTGCCACATTCCTATGGAGACATTGAGCAATCTTTGGGGCCCTCGGATAATACCAGTAAGAGCTTCCTGAATGCTCTGTCCTGGCCCTGCTCTCAGGTTGACTTGCCACACTGTTGGTGCCTCCTGAGGATAGGAAGTTGAGGGTGGCCCAGAAGCCTTCATGGGTTCCTAGAAGTTGGAACCCATGAAGCAGAGGGATGCTGAGGCCAGGACCTGGGAGCGGTGAGGCAGGTGTCTCGCTCGCACATGCAAGAATAACCTCTCCCCTTGCCCTGCAGTGTTGGGGTGACTCAAAGTGTTGACCTGAACCATCATTTTAGAGACCGATTATGCAGCATCCCTGGGGACAGTATGGTAGAGGTGTTTCCTTCACAAGGAATATTGGAATATTGCATATTTAAATGTTAGGTAGATTTTTGGTGCGCTTTTGCTTTGGTCAGGAGGGATTTTTTTTTTTCCCCTTTTTTGGTTGGGTGGGATGTTCTTTTGGGTTTTGTTCTGCAATATAAATTGCCACCCCAGAGGTTGATACTTGGTTTAACTTGTTCAAAAACTGGTGTAGACCTTCAGAGCTTTCACTAGTTATGCCTAATGGCTGTGTGTTACTGATGCTAAAGGTTAGCACCTGCTCTTACTGACTCTCTAGCAAGTAGTCAACTCACAGTGAGAACCGAATTGAGGCAGTCACGTGGAGGTCAGGGCTATAGCCAAAGGTGAAAATGTTGAGCCTATTACATACACTATGTGTTTGTGTAATTATTAGAATATATCATCTGTAATCACTGTGAAGGGAGTTTTTTGTTTGTTTGTTTTTTTAATAGGTGGATTCATTGTGATCTACCAGCTCCAGAAGCTGCCAGTTGCCAGTTAAATACATATGTATTTTTGAAACAAAATCGTCAAAAAGGACATTCCACTCTTATTACAAAACTATTTTGGGGGTAAATATTTTGATAGATGTGGTTCAGTGCACCTGGGAGCTGAGGGCGCCATGGCTGAGCCCGAGGCAGTTAGCACAGATGGATGAGACAGAGCAAGGCTCATTTTTTCCTCCCCACGTATATTGCAAAAGGTTGATTGTGGCGGCGGGCGGGTGAACGTTAACATTTTCTTTGCCACAATCTGAAGAGTGGCTTCCTTGGGGAAAAATAGTCTTGTTATTTACGAATGATAATGACCATGCTAAGACTTCTCTCAAATAAATTGACAACAGGGTACATGACAATACAAGCATTTACTTAAGTAAGAGACCTGATTAGAATCAAGTTAGTAGACTGGAGTGAGTCAAGGCTGCTAAACTTGTACCAGATACAACCTAAGTGTTTCTGGGTTGTATTAGGGTATAAGTGTATTAGGGTTGGAGCATTTACCAGTCATAGGCAGGAAAGGAAGGTTGTTACTTTGAATTCTCCCCTTTCTTTTTTTGAAGCATAGAGATGAAACACTAAGCAGAGTTAAATCATAACTTATAATTTATTAAAATGATCAAATACATCATCCAACTTTGTTGTTAGGAAATAAACATGCACATTAAAAATGTTGGCTGCTTTCCATGCTGTCCTATCTTTTAGGTAGATCAGTTGCCTTAAATGACATTTTAAAGTTGTAACACTTTTTTTTCCCCTTGGAGCTAAAGTCTTGTCTTTCATCAGCCTTTAAAAAATTGTCCTTATGTAGGTGGCATGGTTTATTTGCAGAGAAATGACATAGTAAACCCAGCACAGTCTTTTACATTCTTCATACATTAGTAAGAAATGGTGCAAACTCTGCACCAAAGAATGTGTATTTCATTTGTCATTTTTTGTCTTCCTGTTGGAGGGTAAGTTCCTTGAGGGCAGGAACTGTCTTTATGTTCTCATCTAGAGGTGGTTGAATAAATGTTGAAGGACTCTTTGTTAAGAAAGGGACAGTTTTCTTGAACCCAAGCTATTGGGAAACAAATGGTAAAAGTGATTTTTTTTCTTTTCTTTTTTTTTTCTTTTTTTTGAAGAAACCAAGAAAGACCAAGGTGTCCTTATTGGTGTCACAGGCAGGAACTAGTTAAAGGAGTCACACTTCCTCTGGCCCACCTTTTTACTACAAGTTGGTTCATTGTAAACTTAGTCTTCTGTTTCTGCTAGAAAAAAAATTGGCCCAAACATTTCCTGAGAAAGAGCCTGAATAAAATTCAGCGACTAAATTTGATTTTCAAAAGAGTGTTTCTAAACGGATGAAGTATCCTTTTAAAACCATTTACCTATAAAATGTTCTATGATTGCAACATCTGCTAAGCCTATTATGTTCTTTCATTAAACAGTTTTATTGTTGGGTGTGCAAACTCCTTATTCAAAGCAATCAAGCTGAGGTGACTGCAGACTTTCTAACAAGCTGGATTTTTTTTTTTTTTAAGTAGCGAAAGAAACTACACATTCCCTATCATTATCTATAATATTAAAACAAAAAAAAATTCCATTTGGAAAGGATTCTGTTAACCTTCAGAAAAAAAAAATAAAAGGTCCCTATTTGAAGTCTAGCTGATTATAATATAAAATGATACGAATGTGTAATTCTAGCAATGCTTTTAGCCCCTTGTATGTTTTTTAGGTTTTTTGTGTGGGACCCAGAGAGGAGAAAGCCCTTCACTATCTATATCGTCTGTTTAAGGCACAGGATTCAATAGCAATTCACTGACTAATTGAGGAAATATTTTTATTACATTAGAAAATCCAAAATTTGGTAAGGGAACTCTCACTTTACACCGTCATTGTTTATCTGTAACTATATTTGGATTGAATACACATGTTTGATTTAGTACTTTAAGACTTTCTCTACCTCCCTGGCTGCTGTTCTGCAGGGCTCCGGTCTTCCTAAATAGCAGCACAGCTGTAGAGACCACAGAACTTTGGGGCAAGAAAACCCTTCCCACCCACCTGGAAGGGGTCAGTGAATGCAAGTGTCAGCTTTTTGCCTACAACCTGTGCGACAGTGATAGCAAATTACGATAAGATGCTTTTAAGAGTCACCTGTACACCTGAAACTAACACGACAGTGTAAGTCAATTGTACTACAATAAAATTTTTTCAAATTAAATAAAAAGTAAAAAAGAGTCAGTTTTTGCCAGTGACAGCCTTTCTTCCTTGAGACACGTGGATGAGATGGAGTTAGCTATTTGCCCGAGCCATGCAGGGCACCACAAAAACAGTGGCCTGGGCCATCTGACCTGGAGCCAGTGAAAGGATGCTGGTCCGACTTGTGATTTTTATGGTGGTGCTTTAATGCTGGAGACAGTCTAGTTTTGGAGACAACTAAACCAAGTTGAGAGCGAGCTGTGGGTTTATTTTGTTGTCTATGGCAAAGATGAAAGCTCATTCACTAAATGGCTAAAATTTCCGTGTACTTTACAGCAAGGCTGGCAGAGTAAGTCTGTTGGGTGTATTTAAATGATGATTCAAGAATCTTAGAAGGGTCTGATACACCTCCAGTTCTTCCCCCACACCCTTTACAGTTCGGAATCTTGTAGGGGCCACGGAGGAAAGTAAATGGCCAAAGCTGGTCCCCTTGAAATCGGTAAGCTAGACAGCAGATGCCTTGCTAACTTTTAAATACTGGCTGTTGATTGGAAATTTAAAAGCAGTGTGTAGATAAAGCTTGTCTGCAGACTGCAGGTGATTGGTGTATATTTACCTCTACTCTACAGTTTCCCTTGATTGAAGAGTCTACTTACCCTTTTTATTTCGGGCTTTTGTTTCTTAACTTTAAAACACAGATCTAACCATGAGAAAGTCAGCACTTTGGTATGTCCATGAAGACTTGGTCATTTCCATTGAATTCCATGCAGCACACAGTTGCTGCACATCGTCTATGGGTTATAGCCTGCCTGTGCTCGGGCACGGACAATGATGATCCGAAGCCTGTGCCTTCAAGGTAGCTGTCTGCTGGGCCCGAGCAGGGTGAGCTGTGGTGCGCGGGACTTGGAGCTCCAGGGTAGACCATAACAGGCAGCCCTAGACTCTTCTTCTTACAAAATTTTCGTCTACATTGTGGGTGGAGACAATGAGAACAGTTTTGATGAGGGCAGCTATGCTAGCGTAAGAAGGTCATCCATCATGGTTGTTGAAAGAGCAAGTGGGAAGGCAAACTGCCTGAATTAGAGTCTTGGTTGTGCATCTTGATAGATGTGTGACCTTGGGCATATTATGTGACCTCTCTGTGGTCTGACTTTACACGTCTATAAGTGGGGACAGTGATAATATCTCTCATCATAGAGTTATAATGCTGATGAAATAAGATAACCTTATATGTAAAGCTCTTCACACAATGCCCGACACATAGTGAATTATTAACCACTGCTGCTATTGTATTTAATTAAGAAAGCACTGAACTGAGAATCAAGAGAACTGGGTGTAAGCATCCATTCTGCCTCTCTCAGTAGCTGTGAGTAACTAGAAATCACTTCATCTCTGTGAATATCAATAAGATTAGGGTAATGTGAAGATTAAATGTAATTATATGTTACAACACGTAAAGAAATGCGTAGGTGAAAAGGATTGTTCGAAAGTGGAAGAGGGCGGTCAGCATAACAGCATGGGTGGGGGGGGGCCCAGCCCTCGTGACACAGCACGGTCAAGTGTGTAGACCAGAGGGGAACCCGAGACCCACCTCACCTATTTCTCAGTTGCCACTCAGGCACCCTGACCCACAGCACAGCGTCGGAATATTACTGGCATTAGAAGGACTATAATAAAAATGCAGAGAGTAGAAATTTTACTTAGGGACTTCCACTTTGTTTCAAAAAAAAAAAAAAAAAAATCCCCTAAGGGGAGAAGATTTCCTTGACTCTCACAACTCCTTTGTTCAACTTGCTTTAGAAGAGTCCCAGGCTGTGGCTGAGACTTAGCGTCAGAGGCAGAGCTAAGGCCATCACCCACTTCAGGACATGGGCAGTCTGGCAGAGCGGACCAGGGTCACAGGACCAACATGTCCATTAGTCCTTGTCTCAGAAACAAGGAAACAGACCTAGAGGGAGTCCATCTGTATCCAGGACTGTTGAACCAGTGATCTTTGCAGCACCTTTAAGATACTTAGAATCAGTTGTTTTCAGGATTTGCAGCTGTCTCTGTGACGGCCCACATTTTTGAAGATAGCATTCAAGTATGTTTTGGTATCTTTAAATGTCTTGAGGGAAAAGTGACAGCAGCTATGGGACTACTTAAAGGGCTTCTGTGCCATGCACAATCGATGTTCCTTGAATCTGAATCTAAAGAAAGGACTTTATTGCATCACTCTGCTCTGTGATAATATTAGCAAAACTACTGATAACAACTGTTTAAAAAAAAAGGGGGGGGGGGGGGTAGTACCACAGTCCAGGGAGCATTTTCTATTTTATGTGAAAGAAAAATAGCTTAGTACAACCAAATGAAAATAGATTGATCAAAACAGTGAAAACTTGTGGAAAGAGAGCCTAATTTGTACAGGTTCTTTTTATAGCTAACGTGCTAATTGGCTCAGAGATAACACCTGTGTAGTTTATTTTTAAAACTCTTACTGAACTCTCCATCTCAGTAAGATTCTAGGAAAGAATAGATGTGGCCCCACATCTGCTTGAATGATGCCGTGTGAAAAGGATTCTAGACATAGTTGGAATTTGGGTCCAGTGTACGTCTGTGCTATACTACAAAGTATCAATGGAACTAGATCTGCAGGAGCTTATCATTAAAATAACCTAAAACCGGAATGGTATGATTTGCTCTGGAAAGCAACAAATATTTACCTTAAGCAGTCTCTGTTAGCAAACTAGAAATATAATTGGTCCATTTCCACTTGCCAGATGGAGAGAAATACCAAAGCTTAGAGGATTAAAAAAAATCACATCAGCACAGGAAAAGAGCTTTTTTTTTTTTTCTTTTTTTTCTTTTTAGGGTCGCACCCGAAGCATATGGAAGGTCCCAGGCTAAGGGTCCAATCAGAGCTGCAGCTGTCGGCCTACGCCAGAGCCACAGCAGTGCAGGATCCGAGCCGCATCTGTGACCTACACCACAGTTCATGGCAACGCCGGATCTTTAACCCACTGAGTGAGGCCAGGGATCAAACCCGTGTCCTCGTGAATGCCATTACCACTGAGCCTCAGCGGAACTCTGGAAAGTAGTTTTTGATAAGAAGTCTTCATCACATTTAGCAGCTCAGGAATGCCTTGTTTCTATTTTCCTAGCCCTTGAATTTCATTGCCCCTGAGTTGGCAGCTCTCAGCACCCATACTTCCCTCTTTTTTTTCTCTCTCCTTTCTTTCCTTCTTTCCTCCTTTCCTTCAACAAATATTTCTTAAATACTCACTCTGTGCTGAGTACTTTATTACACTCTGAGGATCCGGAGAAAAAGACAATATAGTTTTTACTCTCACAGAGTGTTTAAATGACATAAGTGGATTTTATACTTGAAACATGGAGGCTTAGATAACACTGTACCTGCAAAGCGCTATATGTTCAGTATCAAAAAATAGCAGGTAGATGTGAAAAGAATACAAGATTCTGTGAAGCCTGTGTCAATAGGCCCAATGTAATAGCTACTGTTTATCAAGCACTTAAAATATGCCAAGAATCCCCTATGTGTATACACACACACACACACACACACACACACAAACTTTTATAAATACAGTGTTGTAGCTAACTATTACAACATTCTAAGGGTAGCTGTTACTACCCCACTTCACAGCTGAGGAAACTGAAGCTCAGTGAGGGTGATTGTCCAAGATTATATGGCTAATAAGTGACTGAGCCAGGAGTCAACCCCAAGTTTGTCTTGACTAAAACTTGAGCCCTTAACCATTAGGATTCGCTTTGGGTTTTATTTATTTATGTATTTTTGGCCATGCCCGAAGCATGCAGAAGTTCCTGAGCCAGGAACCAAACCTGTGTCACAGCAGTGACAGCGCCAGATCCTTAACCCATTTAGCCACCAGGGAACTCCCTAGGATGCACTTTGAATCTTATCTATACAGTCTCCATTGCCCATGGTGCATGCCACCCCTAGCCACCCTACCACTAGCAGCACTAATTTCCTCACCCTCCTGTGCCTGGAGTAACTAATTTGTATTTCCCTGTCAATAACCAACCTTTTAGCTTCTCAGAATCACAAGACCATCAGAAACTCAAAAGGAATTAATCATCAGCAAAAGTCGAAGGTCTTTGCTGTGACACTTGCTTTCCTTTGTATTGACATGACTTTGCAGTGGTGACAACAAAAACTATTCCGTGAACAGTCTCTTCCAGATTTGCCAGACGCTTAAAGCCTCACAATCACAGCATCCCTGGAGCTGAGAAATTGCCCAAAGTCAGCAGTTTCGAGCAAAGCCAAGACTCAAACTCAGATCTGACACCTTTGCATCCTAACAGAATCGTGCCTGCGTAGGGATTGTAATCCCGTGGATAGTGGGATATTTTTCACTGTTTATCCTAGAACTTCAGGAGACACAAAAGAGGGGGTAAACGTTCTTATCTCACCACCTGCGAGCCTCCTCTGTGGAGTCTTCTGAGCATGTGAGAAACCTTCAGGTTGATGAGAGAGCTTGTCTCCTGCTCTCTGATGTTGTTTGCAGCCCCCTGTCACTGTTTCATGCCTGCTGCGACCACATCCCACAGATGCCTTGACCCCGAGACATCCATTGCTTAACAACTCGCCTGGCTAGAGACAATTAGAAGCTAGAATTTGTTCAAACTGATTACTTACTTAGGACACCTTCCTCCCCCGGGACCTTTTCCTTCAGTAATGTCTTCTCCCCAATACCTTTCATCTCCATCTCTGCCTGCTTTTCTCTCAGCCTGGAGACCCACTCAAGTCTTTGCATTTCTCCCTTTACATTGATGGATAGTAGATGATAGAGAGAGAGGCTGAGATTGTCCCAGTTCTAGCTGCCGCCTCTTCTCTCGCTTCCCCTTCTCCAGGGGGCTGCTTGAATGAATGCCCTGAATACCCAGGGGCCACTTCCTCTCTCCCTTTCATGCCTCCATCACCGCAACCTGGTCTCTTCCGCTGCTCCAAAGAAACCTCCAGAACAAATCTCCAGCAGCGTGCAAGTTGCACCATTTTTAGTCCGCATCTTACTGAGTTTCTTTGCTGCATTCCGAATCTTTGACGACTTAGTGCTGCTAGAAAACCTGCTAGAAATGCGTTGCTCCTTTCTTGAAACACATCTCCTTTCTTGAGCTAACTCCTTGGCCCACGCCTGAAATAATATTTTTTAGAATTGTGCTTCTGGCCACTGGTCCTCCTTTCTGCTGACTTTCCTTGTGTCATTTCGATTATTGTCATGGCTTCGGCTCCCACCCACACTTTTATGCCACTGGGCGACATCCGCAGCCACAGTCCTGCCCATGCACGCTCCTGTCCCCTGGGGTGGGCAGCACTGCAGCTTTAGCGCAGGCTTTTTTTCTTCTAAAATCAGCTGTTCCTCCTGCAGTCCCTGCCTCAACGAGTGGATCGTCCACTCAAGCAAAAACCTGTGGTCTTAGTAGACTGACTTGCCTCCCATGTCGGTTATTTTGCCTCTTACTTATGTTCTTCCCTGTGTCCAAAATCCTTCTCTCACTTTGTTGTTATTGTTAATGTGGCTGCTGTCTTCTTATTCATTCTCAGACTCCTTACAAGCTTTACTGCCCCTTGACTCTATGCATGTGCCTTTCTTAACACTCTTCAGATAATGTGTGTTAGCCTTTCCCACTTGGTTGTGCTTCTTTTTTTTCTTCTTAAAGGTCTGCATCCACGGCATATGGAGGTTCCCAGGCTAGGGGCCGAATCAGAGCTACGGCTCTTTGCTTATGCCATAGCCACAGCCACGCCAGATCTGAGCCGCATCTGCCACCTACACCACAGCTCACGGCAAGGCCGGATCCTTAACCCACTGAGCAAGGCCAGGGATCGAACCTGCAACCTCATGGTTCCTAGTTGGATTCATTTCCGCTGTGTCACGACAGGAGTTCCTTGGCTGTGCTTCTTGAATACAAATACTATCCCCTGGTCACACTCATCTTTGTGCTCCCAGAGCCTACAACTTAAAACGTACTAAGGCCTCAATAAATATTCATTGAATTGAACCAAACATTCTTTCTAGAGTAATCAGAACACATGAAAAGCATTGGAAACAGGAGCTTTGGAGGAAAATACGCCGTTATCCCAAGCACCTTGTTCCTGCAGCTCTGCTGGGACTACTGGGTAGTAACGTGTAGACCCTCTTCTCTCTCCCATCTTTGTCTTGTCCATGAACTTCACATGCTCCCTTTCTCTTAGCACATCTGTCTCTGCCTCTACTCTTAGTCTGTCTGACTCCTGCTCTTCTCTTGGACTCAGCTCAAAGGCCAACCTCAGGGTGGATTAGATGCCTCTCATCCATGCTGGGACATTACAGTTTCCTGCTTCCTCGTCTGTCTTTCCCAGTGAACTGTGAGCTCATTTAGGGCAGAGAGCAAGTCTTAACTGCCCTTACATTCAGGGCCTGCCATGTCTCTGAGGAATAATGAAAGAATACACTTTAAAAGTAGGAGATGTTTGTGGGCGTGCTGTTTCTGAAACTTCCCAAGTAGGTCCATCCCCCTTCCTGCCCTCACCACCCCGCAAATAGAAAGCTTAAGTTTCTTTTCTTGAGTAGGACCTTAAAGCCATGTATTTTAGGTGTGTTCAAATTCTGGTGTCTCCAGTTAACAGTTGTTAATCAGACTAGCTGATCAACTACGGAGCTTAAATCAAAGCCTTCATTATCAAAGCCTTTTTGTTTATGAGTACAAATACACCATTGACATTTATAAGAAGAATTATTTTCTCCCCTGAATGTTAACTAGCCACGAAAGCTGGTGTACACATGTGATAGTGTTTTTCACAGAGCTTAAAGAATGTTGGCCTTTGATGTTCTGCCCTTCAGTGGAAATGAGCCTGCTTTTTAAAATCACCGGTGAGGAAAATAGGAAACTTCTAGGCAAGCACCTTAGAAACATTGTTAGCATACCTAAGTATTAAACTCCAACAGAGGCATTGTTTATAACATAGGGGGAAAGCTGCTTTTTTGCAGAGTAGCTCGTATTCTTAAGCTATGAAAATCAGTGAGATTAAATAGAATCTATTAATATTTCATATTAAATAGAAATGTCCCAGTTAAGACATGACTGAAAGCAAAAGACCTTAACACAATTATAGCTTTAGTTTAAAAAAACAAAGGCTATTAAAAGAGTAAGGGTGTTTCTTGGGAAAAGTGACTAGAACCAGATTATGAAGTGGGCTCTTTAGGTCTTTCTCAGACCATAAAATCCCCCATCGCTGCTTATTTCCATGACTTGCTTCTTTTTTCTCCCTCTCTAGACTAGCTGTCTCCGTTTCTCTGGCCATCTGACAAAAGATGGACACTGCATAGCCGTCTAGGTTGTATATCCTCTTTGATTCCACCTAAAAAGTTCAGAATGAATTGGAACCTCTGAGTTCCAATTCTGGCCTCTCCGAAGAGAGAAGTTGTTTTCTCTAGCACAGGCCAGAAGTCCACTGTGGTTGAGTGGACAGAACCACATGACACAAATATAGTGACCTTGACACCCATATGAATGCCAAAAAGACAGTTTTCAGACAGGATGAGCCATCCTGAACTGGACAGACAACCTCGACTGCCACCAAAAACTAAGGAAGCATGACGTGAAAGGTACCACATGGTAGGACTCATTGCAAGCTTATTGCCTGTTTTTCCACCAAACTTTATGCCCCTTGAGGCGAGGTACCCTATCTTAAATTATGTTTAATCTTAATCTTCCATTTTATTTAACCCTAGCACCTGGAACAATGCCTGATAATAGGCATTCAGTAAATATTTATTTCATGAACAGAAACAAATATAAGCTCTACCTTCATGGGAATTATAGTCTGGTAATGAAAGCAGACAGTAAGCAAACAGCAAGATGTAGTAAGCACCAAGAATGTTTTTAAAAGGGAAAAGAGAGAAAGGAGGAGTTACAGAGCAATGGACACTTGTAGAATGTTGCTGATGATGTTAAAACCCCAGGTAGCTATTCTGACTTTGTTTATTCACCCCAAAAGGCTAGAGACGGTAGTCATAAAAGATTCCACTCACATTTCATTCCATTTATAACTTTAATACCAAAAAAATTGTGGTTTACATTAAATATTCAGGCTACTAAAAGATTGCTATAGAGATATATGAAAAATTATAAATGTGATTAGCATTTGCTGATACTTTTCGTTTTTATCTGGCAATTTTAAATTGTTCAACTCCTAACTCAGCGCTGGCTATAATTATGAAAAAATTATCTGAGATAGTGATTCGAGTACACAATTAGAGATATACTTTGGCTGGCTCTGCAGAGAGATCTGGATTAAGATTACAGTGCAAAAGACATGTTCTCTGAAGAGGAATCTGGCAGGATCAGATGATAGGCCAGGATGTGTTTGGTGAATACGATTGAAGGATCATATCCAGTGATCTTAGTGATAGTTAAAGAGACTAAAGGAGAAGGAATCTAGGAAATGTGTTTTATTAGTTATGCTTGTTGATGGTCTCTAAGAGAAAAAACTATTCAGGAAGCACCAGCTCCCCTAAGCAATAATGAACAAAGCCTTTACCTAGCTATATTAATTAGAGTGTCTAACAGATGCTTCCGTATAAACAACTCCAGAGCACCAGTGGCTTATAATGGTGTATTTTTCCCTATGTGAAGTTCAGTGCAGATTGGATTGGGGCAGGGCGGCAGGGAGGGAGGTTTGGTCCATAAAAGTTATTCAAGGACCCAGGCTCCTTCCATCTTGTGGCTCCTTTCTCCCAAGCCCTCTCCATTCAAGCTGGTCCATGGAGAAAGAGTAAGATTGGGCCAGGTCTAGACAAGAAAGTGCACATCACTTCTGCTCTCATTTCATTGGCTGGAACTGAGTCACATGTACCACATCTACCTATGGGAAGGCTGGGAAAACATATAGTCAGGGACCCAGGAGGAAGAGGAGAATAGATATAGGTGAATACTCTTTGTCTACCACACTAGCAATATGTAGGTTCAAAAGAAGCTATGGGAAACATGTGGAAAGGAAAATATGAAAAAGCCCTTTGTATATCCAAAAGAATATTGTTGATAAAATTTGAAATTGTTCCAAAGAAGTTGTCTTTTTAAAAATAAATAGGAGTTCCCATTTATGTGGCTCTGTGGTAATGAACCCATCTAGTATCCATGAGGAGGCAGGTTTGATCCCTGGCCCTGCTCAGTGGGTTAAAGATCCAGTGTGGCTGTGACCTGCAGCGTAGGTCGCCGATGCAGCTTGGATCTGGCATTGCTGTGGCTGTGGCATAGGCTGGCAGTTGCAGCTCCGATTCAATCCCTAGACTGGGAACTTCCATATGCCACAGGTATAGCCCTAAAGTAAATAAATAAATAAACAGAATTTAGGAAATGTCACTCAGAAGCCTCTTACCACAGGTATTGTCAGTGATTTTATTTTTATTTTTATTTTTTGTCTTCTGTCTTTTGTCTTTTTAGGGCTGCACCTGTGACATATGAAGGTTCCCAGGTTAGGGGTCTAATTGGAGCTGTAGCCTCTGGCCCACGCCACAGCCAAGCCAGATTTGAGCCACGTCTGCCACCTTTGCCACAACTCACACAGCACCAGATCCTTAACCCACTGAGCGAGGCCAGAGGTCGAAACTGTGTCCTCTTAGATACTAGTCAGATTCCGTTCTGCTGAGCCACGATGGGAACCTCCTTATCATTGACTTCTCTGGGCCACTTGTGTGATTCCCTGTCAGTGATGGAAAATGCAGAAGAAAATTAAGAGCGTATAGATTCTGAGAAGTACATCTATTCACAATGGTGGTAGTTCTTCTCTTTCTGTCAAAGCACAGCTGTGATAGTGACATACCCATCAAAGAATATCATCTCCAGGAGGGTTTTACAACAGGAAAAACAAAATTTAATTGTTGGCAGATTATACTTGCTGAAAATTGCCTTTAGTTCGGGGGGTAGCAGTTCCCAGCTAGAAATTTGAGAAAGAATGAACTCCCTTAGTTTTACTTTGACCTGTCCTCGCGGGGCTGGTTTAGCTCTGATACCATACATTCCTTCCTATGATAACTTGTCCTGAGTTCTGTTTCAGGGATTCTGCAAATGGAAATTCTACAACAGTAATAGCTTAACACTATTGAGACTATTCCAGGAGCCTTTCGAAGTACTTTACATCTTCATAGAAATCACTGTGGCCTCTACAGTCATTCTTCCCATTTTGCAAATGGCAAAACTGAGGTACAGAGGTGTCGGTAGGGAGCAGCAATCGAATTTAAACCCAGGCAGACTAGTTCCAGAGCTCATCCTCTTAACATCAGGCTATAATAGAGGGAAAAAACCAAAATCACCACCGCCACAGAAGGCATTCTGGGGATTTCTGACAGTAAATAGGGAATCCCCAGAATGCCTTCTGTGGCGGTGGTGATTTTGGTTTTTTCCTCTGTTACAGCCTGATGTATAGCACTGTTCCACCTTGTACTCACAAAGACCTTGTCTGCTATCCACGTTGGAAGTAATTCCTGCCCAGGAAGTTTCAGGGTTTAACCAGGGAGCTGCACACCAGACCATTGAAGAGCATGGATCTATTTCTAACCAGGAATGACTGACTAAAATTGAGAGACACGACTGCATGTCGGATGGCCCAAACAGGATCTGTCAAGTCACTCTAATGGTGATCAGTGTCCCCATATATGGTGACATGTTCCTGGTTTGCTTTTTATTTACTGATTATTATCTATTTATTCATTATTTTTTAAACATATTTGAATTCAATTCACCAAATCGTAGTCAAATATCCACTATGTGGAAAGCTTTCTGCTCATTATCACAGGAATAAAGAATGAGGAGGGGTGTTTAATCATCAAGGATCCTGATTGGTAGAAGTAGCCGGACTATAAACATTAATGAGGTCACCGGAACTATGAAGGTCATTATTTAGGGCCGCACCTGCAGTATATGGAGGGTTCCCAGGCTAGGAGTTGAGGGTTGATTTGGAGCTACAGCTGCTGGCCCATGCCACTGCCACAGCAATGCAGGATCCTAGCCACCTCTGCGACCCTACACCACAGCTCACCATAAGGCTGGATCCCTAACCCACTGGGCAAGGCCAGGGATCGAACCTGCAACCTCCTGGTTACTAGTCGGATTCGTTTCCGCCGCACCATGCATGACAGGAACTCCCATTATTTAGTCTTGAGCTTCAGCTGATAGGTTGCACACTGACTGTTGTGACAGGATGGCGTGAGGATCTCTGAAGAAGTAATCCTTGCTGTAGTTAGATGACCGGATTTCCCTTCCATCTGTGGTGTTAATATTCCTTTTTATAACAACTTTGTTGGATATAATTCACCTATCGCTCTTTTAAAGTACACAGTGCAGTGGCTTTTAGTATAGTCACAGAGTTGTGAAACCAAGCACCACAATCGAGTTCAGAACATTTTCTTTTTTCTTTTTTTTGGCCACACCTGTGGCATATGGAAATTCCTGGGCCAGGGATTGCACCTGCGCCACGACAGTGACCCAAGCCACATCAGTGACAATGCTACATCCTCACCCACTAGGTCACCAGGGAATTCCTAGGACATTTTCAAAAAGAAACCCTGTATCCATTCGCTTCCCATTTTCCTCCAAGCCCCCCAGCTCTAGGCCGTCTACCTTCTCTCTCTAATAGATTTACCTGTTCTGGACATCGCATATAAATATGCATATGTGGTCTTTTGTGACTGGCTTCTTTCACGTAGCATAATGTTTTCAAGGTTCATCCACGTTGTAGCATGAATCAGAACTTCATTCTTTTTAGTGAATAACATTCCATTGTGTGGCTAGGCCACATTTTATTTATCCATGCATCAATGGATGGTCGTTTGGGTTCTTTTTTTTTTTTTTTTTTTTGGCTGTTATGAATAACGCTGCTGTGAACATTCGTGTACAAGTGGACTTGTGTTTTCATGTTCATTTCTCGTGGTATTTGGAAGTGTAATTGCTGGGTCATATGGTAACTCTATGTTTATCCTTTTTAGGAACTTCCAGACTGTTTTCCAAAGCGACTGCGCCATTTTACATTCCCACCAGCAGTGTGTGAGGGTTCCAATTGCTCCACGTCCTCACCGACACTTGTTATCTGTCTCTTTGATGGTAGCCATCCTAGTGGGTGCAAATGGGTATCGCATTGTTGTGATGTGCATTCCTCTGCTGGATTAATATTGTAGTCTTTGCTTTACCAACCTAAGGCAAAAGTTTCAATCTTACGCTTTCTTCTGCACATAATGGAAACTGCCTTACATCACTGGATTGACTTTCTAAAACAAAGCCATTGTTCCATGCAAGACGATTGTCATTTATGGGACTAGAGTGATACCTGAAAGACGACAGAGTGAAATGACATGGGGTTAAGATGATACACTCATCTGGGAAATTTTTTTTTTTTTTTTTTTTTTGCCGTATGAATTCATTCACAGTGTTCTGAGACCTTTATCTAAGCTACTCAAGTACTATTATGTGACATTTGCTGCACAATCCAGACAGCACTTTGGTTAAATCCACAGTGTGATGTCATCCAGTAAACACTTGAAAGTGGAGATGCATGTCTCTTCTGGTTTTATCATCTAGATTAGCAGTGGTTCACAGCCCAGTGAACTTTTCTCCTCTGTGATCCATCAGTCTGTCTCACTGCGGGCCAATAATCTGTCACCTGAAACTACTTAAAATAGGTTGGACTTTCTTGAATGTCATGCTGCTGTGATGACATCGGGTTTGGGCTGCAGAAAAGGGGAAAGCACAGTTTTATGACTTGTGCCTCCATAGCCCTTGTTTCCAGTCAAAGCGCTGTGATTTTTCGCCTTTGCTTATGTACCCAGACTTTATTCTGCACCCGTTGTAACTTTCATCTCTTTACCTACTGAGGCTCCTGCTGTGGTTCTCTTTGCGTTTCTGTCAGAGAAAAAAAAAAAAAGGTGTGGGGCTTAGAAGGTATCAGTTTCACCATCTTGAACTCAGCGAGTTAGCAAATAGGTAAAAAGAGCATCCACAAAGGCCCCTTGGTGAGAAAAGAAGAAAATTAAACGTTGGTCAGAACAGAGAGGATGCTTTCTTCAAAGAAGGTCTTAGGGTTTCAGAAAGCACCCCCCCCCCCGCAAAAAAAAAAGAGATCCTAATGGCAGCCAGTCCTCCTGATCCGTAGCAAGAATGGCCACGTAGATCTAGGTTCTCCCTGTTGGGCTCTGTGTGCCTGTTTTCAGTTGGCACAGCTGGGAGAAGGGCTGGGAGGAACAAAGGAGAGAAAGAGCCGGTAATTAACCCCCTCATAATATATCATCTCATGACTGCCTTATTCATTCCTTGGCTTTAATATGCATTTTTGTAGCTTAGTCTGGGATGGGGTTCGGGGCCGGGGGCGGGCGGGGGGAAGTCTGGGAGGTTGGACGTATCAGCTCAGCTTATGGGCAGAGCTTGAATTTTGTCTCCCCCATAGTAAAGGGAAGCAATAACTATACATTTATAGAGCTGGCTTTGTTTGTTGAAGCTTTAGTAAATTCTGTTTTGAACATTCTATGAAGTAAAATATTATTTTGGCTAAAACTTAGGTATATCATGACACAGTGATAATTTGCCTCTAATGAAGATCTTAAACTACCACTAACCCTAGCCATGGGCCTTTAGAACTATCGAAGAAGAGCTAAAGCATGTTTATTAAAGTAGGAGTTATACTTAGAGTCTTATTTTTGCAAATTATTAGCCCTTGAGTAATAATAAAAAATAATGCTGGCTAGCCCCTGTTGAGCAGTGAATATGTGTTAGGTGTAACACTAATAGCATTGCGTAGATTATCTCCTTTATTTCCTTCCATAGTCCTCTGACAGAGGTGCTGTTCTTACGGTCCCCTTTTACAAACTAAAGTTTAATGAAATTTAGCGCCTGCCTTATCCAGAGCTCGCACCCTGAGCTCTCCAACAAACTACTTCGCCTGCATATGTGTCATGTTACTAGATACTAAACTGTTCCCTTTTCCTCAACCAAATCACAGACTAGAAATAGTGCAGGAGTAGGGAATATAAGAGAGAATGTGAATGCATGATCAATGAATGAGTGAATGGGATAGCAGACCTCAAACAGGGGAGCAAATGGATGAGTTTTGTTATAGTAGGGTTTGGCTTTTTGTCTTTGTTTTTGTCATGTCATGGTAGCTTTTGTCAAAGCTTTTAAAGTTTCTTTTCCTCTGGTACATTCTTGCACACAGACCTAAGTCAATAACTGCTGAGGAGAGCCACACTCAAGGCTGGTTATTCCTGGAGGAAAATGGCCAAGATGTCTCTGTCATGGAACAAAAATGGATCAGAGATTTTGCTTGTTCTTTTCTGTTAAGAAATTAGGATAAAAAAGAATATGATACCAGTTTTCCTTCAGAAAGCCAAGCATTTCTGAGTACCTGTTTTACCCATAGAAAATACAGCATATATTTAGAAATTCGGGAAGTATTTTCTTTCTGATGCAAACAAAGTTATTTATGGTCACTTATTCAATTAAATTACGAGAATCACTTTACTGGGCCATTTTACTCTGAGATGTCCTAAAATCAATGAATGAATTAATGTCTCTTTCACATTCACGCACACACACGCACACGCACACTTCCTACACACCCATTTTTAAGAGCCTCTATTTCATACCATTCATGCTTTTTAGTCAAGGTAAGTGTCTGAGTATAATGTAACTGAAGTCACATTCCTATAAAAATGCCTTGCCAAAAGGCAGCTCTTTAAGCCAGTAATCTTCTCCAGCGTAAAACAGGCTCCCTGGAGTTTATCTCATCCAGTCCTTTCCCTGCAAGGGTAGCTGTTCTTTAGTCTTTCTCATACAATCTCCACTAAGTAGCTGTCTTTGGTTGAGGCACCTCCTGGGACAGACGGCTTGTTCCTTTTTCAGGAAGTTCTAAATGGTCAAAATTAGTTCCTTCGTTAAGCCAGATGCTGTGTTCTCTGATGCCTGCTTTTCTAACTCTTCAGGAATGAAACACGGTGAAAACTAGGGTGGAATATCTTAATTAACAAACATTTATTATTTCCCAAAGGCAAAGCAATTATGGAATGTTTCAAAATATTACTCTGGGTGCTTCATAACATTAACCCTTAATGTGGAAGAAGCAGCACAGGCTTCGAAGTCAGATAAGAGCAAAAATAATGCTGACTGTATGCCAGGCACTGTTGTAAGCACTTTCTAGAAGTTAACTCATTAATCTTGACCACAGCCCTCTGAAATGTGTACTACTGATATCACCGTTTCTACCGATGAGGAGATTGAGACACAGAGTTAAGACGTTTGCTCAAAGTCACCGAGCCAGTAGGTGTCAGAGCCAGCTTTTGAAATGGGGCATTCTGGCTGAAGAGACCCTGCCTCTTGACCCCTGGGCTCTGTTGACTCAACCAGAGTATCACATCCCACACCCGAACCTCATTAGCCAGGCCATGCAAGGCCCTTCCCTAACCTGCCTTCACTTTAGTTTCCTCATCCGTAAAAATGAGCAAGGTTGTTGAAAGAATTCAGTGGAGTGCCATTGAACTTGACCAGTGGTTCTTCACATCTGTGGATCTGGTTTTTTGTTTTTTTTTTTAAGTTGAGGCCCCACCCAGAACTTCTGATTCATTTAAATACTTTGTGGCGTGTGGTTTGCAGTCACCGGTTTGAGACGCATGTCGACATTGCTTCAGAGTAAGCAGGGTGGGCCTTTTTTTTTTTTTTTTTTTCATTTAATCTTCTTGATAACTACAGAATTCATTAAAACGTTAGGCAGGATGGGTAGGATTAAGTTTGGGGTGACATTAAAGAGTCTGACTTCGTAATCGCAAGGGGGTGGTTCCTCAGATGTGTAAAATGTACTTCCTCGCCTCATTTGTGGCTGAAATATTTATCTTCCTGGATACTCAAGGCAGCACATCTCATGAAGAGCTGCTGCTAGGAATAAGGAGTGTGCTGTTTTTCCGCTTTATTTGATAGCTCCTTTACTGTGACCCACTAAACTATCCTGAAAGTAAACCCTTCAAAATATGAATAGCATCACCTCCAAATAGTTTGCATTTTTCATCTGTACATAGTGAGACTCAAGAGGTTATGAATGTTTTGGTTGCTTTGGCTTCTCATCATAAGCGCGTTGGCTGAATCAAGAGCAGATAACTTATTCCTCGTTATCTTTTGATGTGAGAAAGGAAGACCCCTAAAGAAAACCACACACTCCTCTTATACAGTTATTTAAAGAGAATTGGGGGCTGATTAAATTCGTCTAGAACAGCTGGAGAATCTGTGCGTGTGGCAAAAGAATGCCACGTAGCTGGAGGACTGTTACTCGGATCCTGTAATTTTGCCTTTTTTGAGCTGTAACTGGGTCACTTCAAGGGCTGTGTCATTCAGATCTCAGGCCAAAGCAGATCAAAGATAACAAGGCAGATTCAAAATCTCAGAGGTTGTGGTATCTCAGTGGAGTGGTACTGTTCCATTCAACAGTCATTTACGGGACATTATTCATTAGGCACCAAGGATGCAAACGCAACAGACACTGTCCCCACCGTCAAGTGGACAGTCTGGGGGAAGGCGGGAGCAGGTGGTTTCTGTACAGTTGGGCAAGCGTCACGGTGGAGGGAGATGTGGGCACTTTGAGAGCAGAGAGGAGGGTTGCCACATCTTGCCTGGGGGAGGAGGCGAGAGGGTAAGGATGGGGCTGATCTGAGAAGGCTTCCTGGGGCACGGAGTGCCGAGATGAGATGGATCAGCACTCGCAGGGTGAAGAGGATAGGACATTCCAGCCAGCAGCCTCTGTATCCTCCTGAGCAGGTTTTGTTTTGGTTTTGTTTTCTTTGGGTCTTTTTGTCTTTTTAGGACTGCACCTGTGGCATATGGAGGTTCCCAGGCTAGGGGTCAAATCGGAGCTACAATTGCCGGCCTACACCACAGCCACAGCAATGCCAGGTCCAAGCCACGTGGGCTACACCACAGCTCATGGCAACACCGGATCCTTAACCCACTGGGCAAGGCCAGGGATCGAACCCTCATCCTCATGGATGCTAGTCGGGCTCGCTAACCACTGAGCCATGACGGGAACTCCTCTTAAGCAGTTCTTAATCATCCCACCTAACCAGCAGCATCAGCACCAAATAATGTCCTGTCTGACTCACTGACTTCCAATCCTCCCATTACTTGACTATTAAAGAAAAAATTCAACTCTGTATCTCCATGATTCGTGGATTTTATGAAGTATAAGTTCGAAGAAAAAACAAAGGCCCTTTGGACCTTTTTGTCCCTGAAATGAACAGTCTGCCTCCCCATTTGGCCCAACCTCCCCTGTCATAACTTGAGCAGGATTGGCTGGGGAGTGTGCTAGAACCCCAGCGGCCCAGGCAGGTGGCCCTGGGGGAAATCGCCCACATGCGTGGCCAGCGGCCCAAGGAGGGTGTAAAATGAGCAAGAGCCAGGCTACAGGCATCATCCGAAGCAGTCAGCAGCCCTGAAGGTTGGCCCCCTAACCAAAAATATGAGGAGGCAGAATATTTTGCTGAAATATTTATCTGGCTGCTCTTGCGTCCAGCCTGTGTCGCTTACTAGCCCGGTGACCTTCACCTCCGCGTTTTGCTTTCCCTAAAGTAAGTATGAATAATGGTGCCTATAATGGTGTGAGGATTAAATGAATTGGTCCTTAGACAGCACTTGGAACAGTTTTGTGTTGTGTTAACGGACCGAGGCCCTGTTCCCTCAGAAGGGGGCCTAAACATTATCACGGCTTGTGCCAGTTCAGTGAGGAGTTTAGTACTGAGCTTGAATTCTCTGTGAGATCGTAGTTGGCCACACAAGGCAATTTATTCACTCATTGATTCAATACATACCTATTGGATGCTTCCTAGGTGCTAGGCACTGTCCTGAGCACCTGGGAAAACATTAGAGCAATCAGTCCATGCAAAGGAATAGTCCTGGAATGTTCTAGGAAGGGCAAAGAGATCCAGGTGGAGTGAGCAAGGCGAGGAAGTGCTATCAGAGTGGCAATGAGGGACAGATCTCGCAGGGCCTTGTGGGCCATTGTAAAGACTTTGACTTTGACTTTGAGGTCAATATGGAGTAAGAACTACGAGGAATTCTAACAACTCCTGCTGATTATGGAGCTTATAGAAGCGCCTCACCTGTGTTATCTGCTTCGACCAGAGAGAGAGCAGATTAGAAGGATGATGTCAGGCAAATGACACTGTCCCCAAGGAGGAAGCTGAGATAAGAGGGGTGAGGGAGGCTCCCTGGGGCAGTATTCGAACCCAGATCTGTGTGACTTCATGATGTTAAACCATAATTGAACAAGCTAATGGCCGCCTTCGCCACCAGATTGATGGTAGCGAGACTGCTTTCAGAACCTGCTGACCACTCACAAGGCCACTGCTCAGGAACTGGGCAGAAACTCAGTGCCCATGCTTCTGGAGGACTCTGGAAGTCAGGGACTGAGCAGCTGTGTGCACAGGGCTCACCACCCAGACGTGCTTTCCCGAGACACCAAGCGGTAGGACCCCGTGTGGAAGCTGCAGCCTCAGATGTCCCCGTATCTTCTGTTCTTCCACTGGACACGCCACATTTAAAGACGCCAGTGTCAGTGAATGCTTTTTAAGGGCCGAGTAGAATCAAAACCCAAGATACCAAAGGTTCAACTTCCTGTTCCTAACCACCCTAGACCAGAAAATGAGGCAGCTTTCAGAGCAGCTGTCCCTACCTGAGAACCTGCAGTTCAGCTCTGACTCACAGGAGCCTGTGGGAGCTCAGACTCCTGACTCTGAAAGAAGTCATTGTCAGCTGAACAGAGGGCCCCAACGTCAGCTTGAAAGTCCGAGACCAAACTGCAGTGCAGAACATGAAGCACAGACAGAAGTCTTGTTGAAAATAAGAGCATTTGTTTTGTGGTTTGTTGGACCAAGTGAGGACCAACCCAATAAGCTTTTTTTTTTTTTTTTTTGTCTTTTTAGGGCTGCAGGTGTGGCATACGGAAGTTCCCAGGCTGAGGGTCGAATTGGAGCTACAGCATCGCAGGATCTGAGCCTCGTCTGTGCCCTTCATCACAGCCCACAGCAATGCTGGATCCTTAACCCACTGAGTGAGGCCGGGGATCAAACCTGCATCCTCACGGATCTTAGTCGGGTTCGTTAACACTGAGCCATGATAGGAACTCCCCAATAAGCTTCTTAATTCATATGCAGCTATTTTGAAATTGCTAATAACTTGAAGGAGCTGGACCGTTAGAAGAGAGTATTGATTTTTTTTTTTCTACTGGTATATGAATTAGTCCCCTAATATGTGCAAATGAACTGGTCTGGCTGTTTGGGTGGGACAAATATTTTCAGTTATGGTGTACTTGTAGTGCTCTGTTAGCCATATGTTCCAGTAAATTCAACCACTCACACTTAGCACGAAAGACCAGTGAAATAGTACAGGTGTTGCCTGTCAGTTACATCATCTTACATCAGCCAGAGAAACGTCATTCTCTCCAACACGGAAAGAAAGGTTGTTCGGCTTTTCTTAGAGATGGTCTATCTTCGATTCATATGGAATTTTTATTGTCTCTTTCAGTCTAGAGGTTATTCCCTAGATAAGTTGTGAATTCATTATTCTGACAGATGTACAGGCTAGGATCAAACCTGGATATGAATTCCAGTCGCTGACTGATTTAGACATGGGCAAATTATTTGACTTCCATTAGTGGCTGGTGAAGAGCCTCTTTTAAAAATTTTCTCTCATTGGCATCGTTGTGAAAGTAAATGAAAAAATGTGTATATAAAGATCCAGGCAAGCATAGAGTATAATAAGTGATAATTCCACTGCACTCCTAAGAAGTGTTGATCTGGATTGCAGCTGTGGGAGCCAATGAAGGTTCTTCGGCAGGGGAGTGACATGACCCATGTAAGTTTTAAGAAAGGTGACTTTAGTGTCACTGTGATGCCTGGGTTAAGGTGTAGAGGGACCCGAAGCCAGGAAATGATGGCCCGAATAAATGGTGGTGGTTAGTTTAGACAAAGACAAGGGCCTGAGTGAAGTCAGTGGCAGTGGAGATGCAGGAGGAACCCAGGTTGGGGAGTTTTCAAAAGCAGAAATGAGAGAAGTTGGGGGCTCTTTGAATCAAGAGAGAGTAGAAGGATTATCAGAAGGGAAGGATGACTTTGACGTTTTTCTAACTTAAAAGGTTGTATGGATGGATGAATGGAGATATTGAATTAACTAGTATAGAGAGTAATAAATGGCACCGTTTTATCACAGACTGAAGCTATATACCTGGCACTGATCTAAGGAATTTAATATATCATTTGATTTCATCATCATACCAGCTCTATGGAGTAGGTAATAGCAGGCCATTTTACTGTTCTAAAAATTTAAACTCAGAGAAGCCCAATGCCTCACAACCAGTCAGCGTCTCCGAGGATTTCAACATGGATTTTTTTGACACCAAAGCCTGGCTTTAAACGGTAGCAAGAAGTAAGAAAGAAGCCTTCACTCCAGAGAAGGGGAAATGGAGTAGAGTTGGGAGGGCGAAGATAAAACTTAGTTCTGGAAACGTTAACCTTGAGTCACTCGTGTCGGGCAGAGATATCTTGAGGGCGGTTGGAAAATCAGGCCTGTAGCTCAGGGGAGGGGTTGGGGGAGAGACATAAAAATTTGGGCGTTGTTGGCCTATGGTTGGTGTGGGGGGAGCGAATGAGATCACCCGGCAAGGGATGTATAGTTAAAGAGAAACAGACCCTAAGAAAATGAAGGTTAGAAGATGAACGCTAAACTCAGTGAGCACTGTGCTTTGGTATGAAAATGGTGAGCGGCTCTTCTTTCTCCATAGTTAGGTATTGAGTGTTCACTACATGTCAGTCATCTTTAGAGGTTGGTCCCTGGCTTCACAGAGCTTGTGGTCTAGTGAAGACTATGCATTAAAAAGCAATTAAACAGTATAGGTCATTATCAATTACAGTATAGGCTTCAGCGTTGTAATGGTCTGGCCTTTTCGGGTCCTAGGGCGGATCAGGTTCACAGCTAGTAACCAGGGAGTTAGGATGACAGGTCATGATACAGAATAAATTTATAATTTAAAAGAAAATGGCTGGCCCTAAAAATAAGTATCAATTGTATCTGGAGAAGTGCTTGAGAATGATTATAAGGAAAATTGAGATAATATATGGTGAAATTAATTTGCTCACAGGTTATGCAGGAAGCTGGGTTTTTCAAGTGTGGAAGGCAACCATTAAATCTATGAAAGATGACTTCTACAAGTCTGTGCAGCAGGCTGAGGCACAGAGGCAGTTTTTTTCTCAAGTGATGTAATCTTTCAGTTGAGCACCAGATGAAGTCGTTGGCTTGCCATCAGGAGCTGTGTTATACTAAAAACCGCTTATCTTTTAAACACAGACTTACACGGCACACAACAACCTGCACAGTAAGAGAGGCACTCAGGGAGCTAGGACCACTGGGGGAGCTGGTTGCTGCCCCTTCCAGGGACCCCACTGCCCAATCTAAGTCCCAGCTCTCGGACTGTCTCTCCTCCCTACGAGGCTTGAATCTCTACATATAAAATGATATGATGCACTTCATTGGAATGAAAAAATGTGCACACTGAAATTTCTTAGATTCCCCCCCCCCCGCCGCCGAATGTATAATTGCTCTGACACCTGCATAAAATGTAGAAGTAGAAATTTTCTTTTCCACCAGAACAGGAAATTGCCAAGCCTTCACATTGTACAGTAAGTAGCCCGGTCTCAAATTATGGCCTTTACCTTGATATCCATTGCTCATTTTGAGAGGTTATCTAGCATGATGGTTACGAGCATGGCCCTGGAGCCAGACTGTCTAGGTTTGAATTCCTCTTCCACCAAGTCACTAACTGTGTGACCTTGGGCAAAATACTTAACCTCTCTGTGCTTTGGTTTTATTTCTTCTATAAAATGAGAGTAGGAATAATACCTCCATCCTTAGGGTTGTATGAAGAGTGTAAGTAAATATATATAAGGCACTTAGAACTGTACCTGGCATAATAAGCATAATAGGCATCTGTACCCAGCACATGTAGTGAGCAGGCTATGAAGCTTAGATATCAGTGTAACTACTGTATTATACTAGCAGATAAAATAGCATGCCAAGGCGGTAGCCAGGCCAGTGAGGCTGCATTTCTCCATCCCACTGGAAATCAGTCACAGGTCAGCCCTCCTCTCACCTAGCGTGGAAAGAAGAGGCCAGCGTTTGTCTCCTCTCAGTCTCTTTTAACGCTGAGGATCTCTGGTCCATGGTAGAACAGAGCAGGTAGTCCATTGCAAGCCCTGTCGCCAGAGACAAGGAACTGTCTCTTCTTTAAAATAAGAACCTCCTTCCTTCCAAACACACGTGTGATGGCTATGTTTAGAAATCTTCCAGGAGCAGTATGGGAAGATAGCTGAAAGCACGGTATACGGCGGGAAGCCTTGTGTGTGATAAGGAAGATGGGCAGCCGGCCATCGCGCTGTCTGTTCTGTGATGTATGGTCAGATCTGAAGGGGGATTGACTCTTTGCTCTCCGGCTGAACTTTCTGTCAGTCCTGTTAAGCCACCACCTGGAAGTCCCTGGTTGACACATTTCTTTGGCCATTAGCCTCTAAGAGCAGAAAGAACAAACTAGATTTTAAACAGGCAGAATCAGCTGGTTAGACTTCTTACTGTGAAGCCACAGAACACCTGGCTCACTAGACCCCTTCCCTAACCTTCCCTAAGATCCCCTGACGCCCACCTCCTTCCAGCTGTAGACTTGATGCTGGTCGAAGAATAAACTCATCGACTGCTTGGACTTAGTTCTGAAACCTCACTCAGTGGAGTTATAAAGAGTCTTTTGACCAAGCAACAGTGTCGTCTGCTCCCTGGAGGATGTGTCAGATCTCGTTTCCTTTTAACTGCTTACGGGTTGAAAACCATTACTGTGGTCACAGAGGTCAGACACCAGAGGCTGTGAACTGGATCCAGCCCACAGATGTGTGTGTTTGGCCCACATAGTTGTATGTACATCAGTTAGTTGCAACACACACAAATTGGGAGATTTCACATAGCAAGCCACATTTCCAATTTTTTTATTTTAAATATAGCAAACCTGACAACGCTGGGTCTGCCTGAGTGAGAGGCGAGCAGCTCGTCGGCACCTCCACTTTGCCCTAGTCTCCCCCCAACCCCCCGGGCGCCCATGCTTTGCTCCTGCTCAATTCTAGCCCCAGAGACGTTGAAGTTTATACATTTCTTAGAGCCAGTGCCATTTTCGTTACATTATAATCCCACGTGAAAAGGGAAAATTCTTCTCCTTGCACACCATGACCCCAAAGTATCAAGATGCTAAATACTGACTCTCCGGCCTTTGCGCTCTGATTTAAGACCAAGAATCCCAAGTAAAACATCCTTTGTGTCATTTATTGAAAAATCACACAGTTGAAAATTATCCTCGCCTGATGTTTTCCCTGAGTCAGAGAGCAGTCTTTTGGCCTCTGACCTTTTTCATGGTAGCAGTTTATGCTGTTCTGGTTACTACCAGTAATACAGGCTAAACAACAACCCAAAGTTGAACCCTCTGGCTTTGTCCTTAGTCATCTACTTTTGGCTGCTGAGAGAGTTGAGGTTATAGGCTGGCTCTGGGGAAGGGAGCGTGGAGATCTAGAGGGGAAATAAAATACACGTTTCACTTCCACTGAGTCCTGGGGCCACATAGCACAAAGGTAGCACAAATGCAGAAGCATTTGCAAATTGCTTTTATTAGGAAGCCATTTGCCCATCTCTCTTTCTCAGCTGTGAGGCCAGACCCCTCCTGCAAGGTTCTCCAGGCCCCCCATTCAGTTGCTGAAATCTGCCCCAGCTCGAATTCTTCCTTTGTAGTAGTTCTTTATTCTGTAGATAGAAGAGGCTAGTTCTCCTACCACCTGCCAGGCACCTGAGGGCAAGTAAAGCTTGGTCACCTGAGGCCCGCAAGCAGCAGTCCATGAAAAAGTTGTATCGTGGAAGTAGCATAGTTGGGACTGTGCGGAGGTTTAATAAGTTTGCAAAAATGCACTGGACACCGGGGGCTTTGGATAAAAAGTCATATGTGAATATTAGTCATTCATTCCATTGTCATCGGCGTTTCAGTTTACCATAGAGCTGTTTTATGAGTGTTCAAATTCCCATGACTCCGATTTCACATAAGGTCGTGGACTCCTCAGCTGAAAAGTTTTTAGTAGCTTCAGTAGGTCTGAAATTTCAGAGTATTGAGCAAGGCCTACACTGAGCTAGAACATGATCTAATAAGATTGGCCTCTCAAAACAAGAAGCACCAGTCCGATTGCAAGGTTTTTAAGAAGAAAATGTTAAGGCTCAGCTGTGAGAACCTCGGAAAGATAATAAAACAGGTTGCAAGCTGGTATCTTTTTCGTTTCTACTCTGATAGGTGGGACGTCCCCCTGTTTAAACAGAGACGACTGAAATGGAATGAGGTATGATTAAACAGAAACAATTGATGGTATCTTTCTATTGGGAAACTGTAATTGTGTAATCAGTAGGATGAAGCATCAGAAAATACTTGAAACGTTTTGCTAGAGCCCCAAAGGGTACTCAGAGAGACTCACTCCAAAATGTCCAAGTAGAGAAGATACATCATTGGTTAATGGCTCAGATTGGGAGTCAGAAGTGAGTTCCATTCCCAGCCCTCCGCTGTGAGATTTGAGGCAAGTTATTTAACCTTTTTGCTCCTCAGTGGTTTTTTTTAATCCCTAAAATGGGAATTGGAACATTATGGAGTTCTCATGGGGATTCAAAAGAGATAGTGCGTGGAGAGTTCTTGGAGCAATACCTAGCATATGAGGAATACCCCGTAAATGATAGCAGTTGCTACTCAGTTAAATGGAAATTTGCAATCACTTTTTGTTTTGGATGTTCAGTATGGTGTTTGAAATAAAGGCTGATATCATAGTTTATTTCTAAGTTTTCCATAATTCTCTTCAAATCTCCCGTCTCTCTCAGCCCCTTTCCTTAGTCTTCTGTATACCTACCAGGGTCTCCTTCATCCTCCGGTAATTTTTCACACTCAGCCAATCCCACTGTAATGAGTAAATGCTTAAGACCCAGTCTGAGTGGAGGTTTAGACCGACTCTGGGACTGAGTCACTGAGATCTGTTTGAGCCTTGTGGAGCTCTTGTTTGTTTCGTGTTCATTTACTGAAGATTATAATTTTTGCATCATGCCTACTGCTGAATTACAGTGTAACAAATGACAAATATGCTTATGAAATGCCTTGTGTTTGTAATCACTTACAATAAAGCATTAATCAAGAATATAGTTTATGGATGAATTTATATAGACCACAAGGGGGAAAACCCATTGCTCAGGGTGATCAAATCTTCACTGTGTTACATAACTACTACAACTGAAACCTAATTGATTTTACCAAATTAATGGGAGGGATCAGAGCCACTACCTTGTAACTTGGGGGAGGATTTTTGTCCTGGGGACGGTACTGCAACGTCAGCCCTTGCGGAGGACTTGGAGCTGTGCGCCCACAGCTAGAGGCACAGGCGGATCATTCCCTTCCTCTGCCAAATAATAGAAACCTTGAAGGAAAGCACTGGCCTCAATTCTGGATGAAATCAGACACCAAACAAAAATCCCCATTAGCTCAGTTCTTTGCTTCATTTAAAACCCAGAATCTTTGTAGACATCGGTTGCTTGATATTTCATTTTTCCCATAAAATCTCCAAAGAAGGGAATCTTATTTTCACCTTGAACTCTCAGAATCATGGACAATAGAAACAAGTCATTTGCTCTAACATAGTTAATGATGTCACCAGAAATTCTTGATAAAAATTGTCAGCATGAGTTTGCCACTCAATTAATAAACCATGCTTTATTCTTGCTATGTTGTGCAATATGTCAGCATTTCCCCTTTCTTTCCTGTAAATTGTAACTTTTCTGGTGATTGGCATTTAAAGCCTTTTCCTGATTAAGGAATTGTCAGCTGAAATCATCAGGGATTTCCCCTTAGCTGTTTTGAAAGCGGTCTGAAGAATTTAATGTATTGCTTGGAAATTAAGAAATTTGGAATAGTTTGTGTAAATCTCAGTGGTGAAATAGAATCAAGAAATGATTGCTTTTCTTGAAAATCAGATAATGATAGAGTCTCAGAAGGAATTAGAAAAGCTTTAGAAATGATAAAGCCTTTAAAACCTTTAATAAACGTTCATGTCTTCTGTGCTCTTCAAAAGATGTATTTGTGATATTTTAGGAGCTAAACCGAAATAGAAACATTCAAATAAAATTTCAGATGCTTGGAGAGTGGCTTCTTAATTTAATGTCTTGATTTACTCAGAGTTAACAGAAACTTCCTTTTTTGTTCTAAAGCATTATTGGAAAACCTTCTGAAGTCTCTCTCATGCCCCCATCTATGGTATCACCAGAACAAGGATGTGCCTGGAGTAGTAGAAAGTACTGGACAGGGCAAAAGACAAGAGATCCATTTCAGGCACAAGAGTTATGTAAGGAGCTTTCTGCCCAGTGACAGGATGGGGTGGGGTGAGTAGGAGACAGCTGGTTGGGGTGATAAAGAGTAGGGGGCCTCTTGGAGGAGAGTGGTCAGGGAGAGCTTCTCAGAGGAAGTGACTCTTGAGATGAAACCGGAAGGATTCAAATACAGGGAAGAACTCAGCAAGTATAAAGGAAAGGAGACAGCACGTACAAAGGCCCTGGGGCTGGAATGGATTGTTCAAGAAACCACAAGGAGACAGGTATAACTGGAGCATAAGGCGGGAGTGGTGGAGTAAGACCTGAAAGATAGGAAGGAACAACTCTGATAAAAGTCCACCACTGGGAGAAAAGAATTAGCAGATGGGTTCATTTTCTGAAAGCTGGACATTGTAGCAGCGGACCAATTTCTGTGCCATTAAAACCTTATACAGATCCTGTAAATCACTAATGTGCTTTTTCTAGGCTTGCGGTTTCCTTTCAAGAAGGCTTGCATTTTTAGACACTCAGTCCCTCCCTGAAAATAACCCAGCCCAGGTGGTGATTGTCTTTACACCTTTGGAAGCGGGGCTGTGATCCTGGCAGTCTCTTGCTTTCTCAATACCGAGTGCTGTGTAGAGACATACGGGCTTTCACGCAAAACTGTTGAGTTCCTTCATCGTGCACCACGCCTGCGCACTGTGCCAGCTGTTGGTGATTCCGCAATTCAGTAAGATGCGGGGTCTAGATGGGCACATGGGCAGTGTGTGAGAAGTACTGTATGCGCAGAGTTGTAAGCAAAGTGGTGTGTAAGGGCAGAGTGACAGAGACTGGTTCAAGAAGGGTGAATCAGGGGAGTTCCCGTTGTGGCTCAGTGGTTAAGGAATCCACCTAGGAATCCATGAGGTTGCGGGGTTCGATGCTTTGCCTCGCTCAGTGGGTTAAGGATCCGGCGTTGCCGGGAACCGTGCTGTAGGTGGCAGATGAGGCTCGGATCCCGTGTTGCTGGGGCTCTGGTGTAGGACGGTGGCTACAGTTCCCATTAAACCCCGAGCCTGGGCACCCCATATGCCTCGGGTGCAGCCTTAGAGAAAGGCAAAAAAAAAGAAGGGAGAATCGAGGAGTAAGTAGACTCACGCGGATGGGTTTTAAGGAAAGAAATAAAAATGGGCACAGGGAGTCACGTGAGCCAAGACAGACCCAGGAGAATGACCATGCATGGCATGCTCCTCTGTCATTGACTCTTCTCTTGAGACTAGGCCTTTCTTCTTTTTCCTTTCAATGTGTATATTGGGAGCAGGTGGAAGGAGAGGGACTGGGACAGGTGGAGTGGAGGAGTAGGGAAAGGAGTAGGGTTTTCACCTGGCGAATGAGAAATGTATGAGCGTTAGAGTCAGAAAGAACTGGAAGGCCCTCGGGCAGTTCCCTTACCTCAGAGCTCCAATTTCCACATCAACAGTGTGGGGAAGCCACTTTTGCTCTGAGGATGAAACAGGTACATAGTCTATGGTGAAGTCAAGGACGGACCTTGGAGTCAGATAGACCTGTGTTCAAATCATGCTACCTTCTTGTGTTACCTAAGTAATTGTGCATGTCCCTGCACCTCAGTTTTTTCACCTGTAAAATGGGAATAATTGTATCTGCCTCATGGACTTATGAAGATTCAATTAGCTAATTCATGAAAAGGACTTCGTAGGACAGTGCTGGGCACATAATAAGCATTAAATATTAGCTCTCTTCCTTCACCACCGCATGTCATAGGCCCTTATGGAGGTTTGTTCCCTAGGGAAATATGGTGGTTTGCAATTATCAGTCCCTTGGTAATTTATTCACTGTAACTGTGCTTAGAGAGAACTTGACCTTTTTAGCAGTTATATTTCTGATGGAGGGGTCTTCCATTCAGAAGACTCTTGTTGGACAGCAACCTCATTTTTGTCAAATGCCTAATGATGACAAGTGTCATCCCTAGGCAAATAAATAGCATACCTTCTCCTTGGATTCCCTTCTCCTACTTTGGTAGTTTCTACACAGTTTTACTACCTTCAACAGCACATGCTTAAGTTCAGTACAACTCATCTCAACTTTATATCCAAGCTTAATATTGCGGGAAGTATATGGCCCAAGGCCCTGCTTTCAAGTGGCTAGCTGCCTGGTTGGAAAAGTAGAATTTACAGAAAACAGGCAACTTTATGAAGACAGTATGACAAGGTACACAGTCTAAGTATGTTTGTGACACTGGCAGTAAAAACACTAGTCCTTGGAGCGGGGTGGAAGTTGCTCGAGTTTGGGGGAGGAATCTATCTTATAACCAACCAACATGTCTTAAAATAACCATTCACTTTTGGTTTCATATCATCCCTCCACCTTCCCAGCAAACCCTAAATATGAGTCCATCCTGGGAAAAAGAAGACTATGATTTAAAAAAAAAAGAAAAGACCTGACATTCCCCATGGTAAAAAAAAAAAAAAAAAAAAAAAAAAAGGAAAGTCAAAGAGAAACCTTCAACTGACTAAGGGGGAAATTGTAATTCATATGATTTCCTGCAAAATTCTTACAAATCAATAAGAAAATGAAAAATCAATTTTCTAAAAATTCAAAGGACATAAATAGGCAGTTCCAGAAAAAGCAATACTGTTACCAGTAAGCATATAAGATGTTTAACCTTGCAAAAAAAAAAATGAAAATAAAGTAACTTTTTTATCTCTCCTAGTAGTAAAGATGTACACATTTGCTAATACTCAGTGTTACAGAGTCTTTGGGAAAGTAGGCATTCTCAAAAACTATTAGTAGGAGTACTGACTATAAAACCTTTTGGGAAGGCAATTTGGTAAAATCACTTGCACTTAAAAGGCATCTACTGCTTAACAGTGACTGCTAACAATGGCACCGTAGATAATTTATTTAACAAATAGGTCCACGCACAGAGCCAAAGATATGTGTGCAGTGAGGTTTGTTGCCATATCTGTTGTATCGGCCAAAAACTAGAAGCAAGACTTCGGCTTCTGGTCAAGATGAGGTAACACAGACCAAATTTACCTCTCCCCAAACTTAAAAAAAGAAAAAAAAAAAATGCACAGTGTCAAACAATAGTTCCCAAGATGTTGGACTTTATGTTTCAGAAGGCAATCGTCTTTGAAAACAGAAGAAAAAAATGAGCCCCAGATTACTTCAACCTACTGTTTGGAGAGTTTCCAGGCCATAGTGCAGGGAGGCAGAACATAGGCAGAACCCTGTGGTCTCCTTGATTAGAAGAGATGTAGCTAAAAGTCCAAGGAAGCCAAAATAATTAATCTACAGTGGAGTGCTGCACAAAGACAGAAATATGGAGAATGGAGGCGGTCTCCCGTGAGTAGTGAGTACAAATGAGTGCATGGATATGAAGAAACTACCCAAGGCCAGAGAAGGGACAAGCTAAAGGATTAGAGAGAACAATGCCTAGAACTCATGGAGGGATGGGAGTAACATTTGTGCTCAACAGCTGGAAAGGACAAAATTTCATAATTTTCAGGGGTATTACTTCAAGTCTTCCGTAGTGGAGCAGATTTAACCATAGATTAAACATAGCTCTGGTCATCCTGAACAAATCTTAAAAGCAAGGCACAAAAGTACCAAACTGTTTCCAATTAATTTAATTGCACCTCAGAACAAAACTCAATACTTACAAGGAAGCAAAAATAAATAGCAACTCACCATGCCTGGCATCCAATAAAAAATTACTAGGCAAGGAGTTCCTAGTGGCTCAGTAGTTAACGAATCTGACTAGGAACCATGAGGTTGCGGGTTTGATCCCTGCCCTTGCTCAGTGGGTTAAGGACCCGGCGTTGCCGTGAGCTGTGGTGTAGGTCGCAGAGGCAGCTCGGATCTGGCGTTGCTGTGGCTCTGGGGTAGACTGGCGGCTACAGCTCTGATTAGACTTCTAGCCTGGGAACCTCCGTATGCTGCGGGAGTGGCCCTAGAAAAGGCAAAAAGACAAAAAAAAAAAAAAAACTAGGCAAGCATAGTAGCAAGAAAATACAACCTATGTGGGGGTAGGGTGGGGGTGGGGAATCAATCCACTGAAATTGATCTGGAAGTAACACAGATATAAGAATAAGTAGCAAGGGCATTAAAATAATTGCTATGATTGCATCCCTTTTTTTTTTTCAGAAAGCTTGAGGAAAGATCGCCCATATTAAGTAAGGAAATCTATTGTTAAGACACAGAATAAACTTCTAGAGATGAAACCTACAATGGCCGAGAAAGAAAGAGAAAGGAAGGAAGGAAGAAGGGAGGGAAAGGAAGGAAGGAAGACAAAGAAAAAAGGAAGGAAGGAATTGGATTAACAACATAGATGTTGTGGAAGAAAAGACTAATGAACTGGGTGACATAGTGATAAAAACTGTCCAGAATTAAGCAACACACACTAAAAAGAAAATAAAAAAGTCTTGCTAAAAAAAAATGAAGGATTTCCTGTTGTGGCACAGCAGAAATATCCGACTAGTATCTTTAAATACATTTTCAGTCTTCCTTTCTCTCTTCTCTCTTCCGGGAACTTCAATGGTATATATATATATATTTGACTCCTTGAAATTGTCCCATAGTTCACTGCCCTTTTCTTTTTTCTTTTTTCTTTTCTTGTTTGTTTGCTTGCTTGTTTTTAGGGTCTCACCCAGGGCACATGGAGGTTCCCAGGCTAGGGTTCAAATCGGAGCTACAGCTGCCAGCCTATACCACAAGCCACAGCAACATACAGGATCTGAGCTTAATCTGTGACCTACACCTCAGCTCACGGTAACACCAGATCCCTGACCCACTGAGCAAGTCCAGGGATTGAATCTGCTTGAGCATTCAGATCCTGCATTATTGTGGCTGTGGCTGTGGTGTAGGCTGGCAGCTACAGCTCCAATTCAACCCCTAGCCTGGGAACCTCCATATGCTGAGGGTGAGGCCCTAAGAAGCAAAGATAAAAACAAAGAAGAGGGCATCAGTGAACTATGAGACAATTTCATGGAGTGTCATATATATATGATATGTGTGTATCGACATGTTTATATATAAATGATATATATACATATCATTGAAGTTCCTGGAAGAGAGGAGGGAGAGAGGAAGACTGAAAAAGTATTTAAGGAAATAATGGCTGAAATTTTTCCAAATTTGTTGAAAACTATAAACCCATAGGTCCCCATCCAATAAACCCCTAGCACAAGAAACATGAAAGAAACTACACCTAGGCATATTGTAATTAAATTGCTTAAAACAAGTGAAAAAAGAGAAACCTTAAAAGCAACCAGAGGGGGATATTTGCATTACATACAAGATGACAAATATAAATATGACAGCACATTTCTCATTAAAAAAATAATGCAAGCTTAAAAAAATATTTCTGTCAAGAAAAATATTTAAAATACTGCAAGGAAAAAAAAACTATAAAATTCTTAAAATATCTTTTTAAAATGAGGAGAAGACTTTTCAGACATATAAAATGTGAAAGAATTCATCACCAGCAGCCCTGCATTACCAGAAATGTTAAATGAAATCCTTCAAGAGGAAAGAAAATGATGCCAAATGTAAAGCTGGTTCTCCACACACACACAAAGCACTGTAAAGGATAACTGTATAGGTATATACCAGCGTTTTTCTTTGTTATTTTAACCTCCTTAATCATTGACTTTTTAAAGAAGAAGTAATAACAATCTTTACATCAGATAGAGAAGTAAAATACATGACAGTAGCACAGAGGCCAGGAGGGGAGAAATGGAAGTATACAGTCTTAATTCTCTTATAGTATCCATGGAGTAGTATGATGATACCACCTGAAGGTAGACTGTGATAAGTTAAATATAT
The DNA here is from genome assembly GCF_016906955.1 of Phacochoerus africanus. Classification (NCBI taxonomy): domain Eukaryota; kingdom Metazoa; phylum Chordata; class Mammalia; order Artiodactyla; family Suidae; genus Phacochoerus; species Phacochoerus africanus. The sequence continues at coordinate 14,350,038 of NC_062549.1, read as the reverse complement.
GTGCTATAATCTAAAGCAACCACTAAAATGCCACAAGAAAGGATTAAAGCGGATAAGCCTACAAAGAAGATAAGGTGGAATACTCAATCCAAAAGGTACTAGCACCACCACCACCAAAAAAAAAAAAAAAAAGGAAAGAGGGACTAAAGAAGAGATGGAACAAATTGAAAAAAATAGCAAGACAGTAGGCTTGAACTCAATCATATCAATACTCATTAAATATAAATAGTCTAAGCATAGCAGTTGATAGACAAGGATTATCAGACTGGATATAGTAACAAACTCCAACTACATGCTACCTTTAAGAAACTCACTTTAAATACAAAGACACAAATAGACCAAAAGTAAAAGAATGGGAGCACATGCTGACATTAATCAAGAGAAAACTGATATGACTATATCAATCAGATAAGGTAGTTTTCATAGCAAAGAATATTTATTATCAGAGATAAAGAGAGTCATTTTATAATGTAGTAGAGGTCAGTTCATCAAGAGAACACACATCAATGCATCTAGTAAACAGAGCTTCAAAATTATTGACACAAAAACTGATAGAATTGCAAGGAAAAAGAGACAAGTTCACAATTATTGTTAGAGATTTCAACAATTGATAGGCAAGTACTACAAGAATTAGTAAGGCTATAGAAAACCATTCCAATCTTCGCCTAATTGACATTTATAGAACTTTTCACCTAACAACAGCAGAAAACATTTTTTTCATGTGCATATGCAATGTTTACTAAAAGAGACCATGTGAAGGATTCAAGTAATATAAGTATGTTCTCTGACCACATGAAATTAACTTAGAAATCAATAACAGAAAGATATCTGGAACTTTTCTAAATATTTGGCAACTAAACACTTGTGAATAACCTGTAGTCAAAGAGAGATCAAACGGGAACTTTGAAAATATTTTGAACTCAATGAAATAAAAACACAGCATATTAAAATATATGGAGTGGAGCTAAAGCAGTAGTTAGAAATTTATATCTATACATAGAAAACCCTAAGGACTCAACCCCAAAACTCCTTGAACTGATTCATAAATTCAGCAAAGTAGCAGGATATAAGATTAACATTCAGAAGTCAGTTGCATTTCTGTATACCAGCAATGAAACATTAGAAAAGGAATACAAAAATACGATACCTTTTCAAATTGCACCTCACAAAATCAAATACCTCGGAATACACCTGACCAAGGAGGTAAAGGACCTATCTGCCGAGAACTATAAAACTTTCATCAAAGAAATCAAAGAAGATGGAAAGAAATGGAAAGATATTCCATGTTCCTGGATTGGGAAAATCAATATTGTAAAAATGGCCATACTACCCAAAGCAATCTACAGATTCAATGCAATCCCTATCAAATTACCCATGACATTTTTCACAGAACTAGAACAAACAATCCAAACATTTATATGGAACCACAAAAGACCCAGAATTGCCAAAGCAATCCTGAGAAACAAAAACCAAGCAGGAGGCATAACTCTCCCAGACTTCAAGAAATACTACAAAGCCACAGTCATCAAAACAGTGTGGTACTGGTACCAAAACAGACAGACAGACCAAGGGAACAGAATAGAGAATCCGGAAATAAACCCTGACACCTATGATCAATTAATCTTTGACAAGGGAGGCAAGAACATAAAATGGGAAAAAGAAAGTCTATTCAGCAAGCATTGCTGGGAAACCTGGACAGCTGCATGCAAAGCAATGAAACTAGAACACACCCTCACACCATGCACAAAAATAAACTCCAAATGGCTGAAAGACTTAAATATACGACAGGATACCATCAAACTCCTAGAAGAAAACATAGGCAAAACACTCTCTGACATCAACATCATGAATATTTTCTCAGGTCAGTCTCCCAAAGCAATCGAAATTAGAGCAAAAATAAACCCATGGGACCTCATCAAACTGAAAAGCTTTTGCACAGCAAAGGAAACCCAAAAGAAAACAAAAAGACAACTTTCAGAATGGGAGAAAATAGTTTCAAATGATGCAACTGACAAGCGCTTAATCTCTAGAATATATAAACAACTTATACAACCCAACAGCAAAAAAGCCAATCAATCAATGGAAAAATGGGCAAAAGACCTGAATAGACATTTCTCCAAAGAAGATATACAGATGGCCAGCAAACACATGAAAAAATGCTCAACATCGCTGATTATAAGAGAAATGCAAAACAAAACTACCATGAGATACCACCTCACACCAGTCAGAATGGCCATCATTAAGAAGTCCACAAATAACAAGTGCTGGAGGGGGTGTGGAGAAAAGGGAACCCTCCTGCACTGGTGGTGGGAATGTAAACTGGTACAGCCACTATGGAGAACAGTTTGGAGATACCTTAGAAATCTATACATAGACCTTCCATATGACCCCACAATCCCACTCTTGGGCATCTATCCGGACGAAACTCTACTTAAAAGAGACACATGCACCCGCATGTTCATTGCAGCACTATTCACAATAGCCAGGACATGGAAACAACCTAAATGTCCATCGACAGATGATTGGATTCGGAAGAAGTGGTATATATACACAATGGAATACTACTCAGCCATAAAAAAGAACAAAGTAATGCCCTTTGCAGCAACATGGATGGAACTAGATAATCTCATACTGAGTGAAATGAACCAGAAAGACAAAGACAAATACCATATGATATCACTTATAACTGGAATCTAATATCCAGCACAAATGAACATCTCCTCAGAAAAGAAAATCATGGACTTAGAGAAGAGACTTGTGGCTGCCTAATGAGACGGGGAGGGAGGGGGAGGGATCGGGAGCTTGGGCTTATCAGACACAACTTAGAATAGATTTACAAGGAGATCCTGCTGAATAGCATTGAGAACTTTGTCTAGATACTCATGCTGCAACAGAAGAAAGGGTGGGGGAAAAAATGTAATTGTAATGTATACATGTAAGGATAACCTGACCCCCTTGCTGTACAGTGGGAAAATAAAAAAATATATATTAAAAAAAAAAGAAATTTATAGCATTAAACACCTGCTTATATTAGAAAAGAAGGAAGTTCTCAAATCAGTCACCTCAGTTTCCAGATTAAAAACTGGAAAAAGAACAAATGAAATCCAAAGTAAGCAGATGAAAGAAAAAATAGAAAAAGTAAAGATCGGAATGGAGACTAGTCAAATGGAAATCAGAAAATTGGTAGAAAAACTCAGTGAAACCAAAAGCAATTTGTTTGAGAAAATCAACACAATTGATAAACCTCTAGCCAGACCAAGGAGGAAAAAAACAAAGCAAAACAGAAAGATTATGCTAATGTTATGAACAACTTTATGCCAATTAATCCAACAACATAGATGAAATCAACAAATTCCTCTAAAGCCTCAAACTACCAAAGCTCACTTAGGAAGAAATAGATAACCTAGATAGTGCTGCATCTATTAAATTTAATTGTACTTTAAAAAAAAGTTTACACAAAGAACACTTCAGGCCCAGATGGCTTCATGATGAATTCTACCAAATATTTGAGGAAGAAATAACACCAATTCTACACAAACTCCCACAGAAAATCTAAAAGAGAAAATCCTACCCAACAAATTCTATGAGGCCAGCATTACCCTGATACCAAAACCAAAGTTATTACAAGAAATATCCAATATCCAATATCCCTCTTAAACATAAATGCAAAAATTATAAAACATAATTTTAGCGAAAGTTGAACATATGAAAATTGATCAGTGTAATTCACCATGTTAAAAGATCAAAAAAAAGAAAGATCAGGGGAGTTCCTGTCGTGGCGCAGTGGTTAACGAATCCGACTAGGAACCATGAGGTTGCGGGTTCGGTCCCTGCCCTTGCTCAGTGGGTTAACGATCCGGCGTTGCCGTGAGCTGTGGTGTAGGTTGCAGACACGGCTCGGATCCCGCGTTGCTGTGGCTCTGACGTAGGCCGGTGGCTGCAGCTCCGATTTGACCCCTAGCCTGGGAACCTCCATATGCCGCAGGAGCGGCCCAAGAAATAGCAACAACAACAACAACGACAAGCCAAAAAAAAAAAAAGAAAGATCATATGATCATCTGAATAGATGCAGAAAAAGCATTTGTCAGAAATCAATATTGATTCTTGATAAAAGCTTTCAGCAAACTAAGAATAGAAGGGACCTTCTTAAACCTAAGAATGGTGTTTATGAAAAACTCATAGCTGTCATCATAGTTCATGGTTAAAAGCTGAAAGCTTGTCTTCTAGGATAACAAACAAGGATGTCTACCATCATCACTTCTATTCAGCATCGTACTGGAGATTCTAACAAGTGCAGTAAGGTGAGAAGAAACATGAAAGCATCTAGATTGGAAAGAAAGTAGTACAACTCTTTTTTGGCTTCTCTTGCAGCATGCAGAAATTCCTGGGCAGGGATGAACCAGAGCCATAGGAGTGACAACCCTGGATCCTTAACCTGCTGAGTCACGAGAGAACTCCACTACAACTCTTTATTTGAAGATGACATGGCCATCTCTGCAGGGGATCCAATGCAATCTCCCAAAAAAAACTACTGCTACAACTAATAAGTGCGTTTAGCAAATTTGCAGGATATAAGATGGATAAACAGAAGTTATATTTCTATATGCTAGCAACAAACTATCAGAAATTGAAAATTATTAAATTCCATTTATAACATCATCAAAATATGAAATACTTATAATTGAATCTGACAAAACACATGCAAGAACTATACACTGAACACTATAAAATATTGCTGAGAACTCAAAGAAGTCCTAAATAAGTCAAAGATACACCATGTAAATGAACTAAAAGACTCAATATAGTTAAGAAGTTTCTTACCAAACTGGTTGGCTGATTCAGGCAACTCCACTTAAAAGTCACAAGAGGTTTTGTTTGTTCTGAATTTTGAATGTACTCTGAAATTCTTTTGGAAATGCGAAGGACCTAGAGCAGCCAAAATAACTTGGAAAATGAAGGGCAAAGTTAGAGAAGTTACTCTACCTGACTTCAAGACTTTTAAACTATAATAGTTAAGGCGGCGTATTAAGATAGACACAGGGGAATTCCCATTGTGGCTCAGCAGAAACAAACCCAACTAGTATCCATGAGGATGCAGGTTCAATACCTGGCCTCGCTCGGTGGGTTAAGGATCCGGCGCTGCCATGATCTGTGGTATAGGTCTCAGTGTGGTGTGGATCCTGTGTTGCTGTGGGTGTGGCATAGGCTGGTAGCTGCAGTTCCAATTTGACCCCTAACCTGAGAACTTCCATATGCCATGGGGGCAGCCCTAAAAAGAAAAAAGAAAAAAAGACAGACACAGTTAAACAGATTAATGGAACAGAAGAGTCCAGAAATAGACCCATATACAGGTAACCAATTAATTTCACACAAATGTTCAAGTTCTGTGGTTTTCCACAAACATGCAAAAACAATTCAGAGAAGAAAGGCTAGCCTATACGAGCAATTGACTGCAGTAGTTGACTGCATGTATTTGAAATCATAAACCTTTTGAAAAGATGTTGAAATGGACAAAAATATTGAGCAAACACTGAAATATACAAATGACAAATAAGTACATGTAAAATCTCTAGTCATTAGGGAAATACAGATTAAAATATAATGAGATACCACTACACACCTAGTAGAATGGCTAAAATTTAAAAACAAAACAAGACAAAACTGACCGTACAAGTGGTAGCAAGGATATGGAGTGGCTCAGTCTCTTGCACAGCTGGTGGAAATGGAAAATGATACAACCACTGTGGAAAATAATTCAACAGTTTAGTTAAACATATACCTACCATATGATCCAGCTATCACTTTCTTTTTTTTTTGTCTTTTTGCTATTTCTTTGGGCCGCTCCTGCGGCATATGGAGGTTCCCAGGCTAGGGGTCAAATCGGAGCTGCAGCCACCGGCCTACGCCAGAGCCACAGCAACGCGGGATCCGAGCCGTGTCTGCAACCTACACCACAGCTCACGGCAACGCCAGATCGTTAACCAACTGAGTAAGGCCAGGGACCGAACCCGCAACCTCATGTTTCCTAGTCGGATTCGTTAACCACTGCGCCACGATGGGAAACATGTCATGCAAAGACACTTCGAAGACACTCATAACAGTTTCATTTATAGTCATTCGAAACAGGAAACAAATGTCCATCAGCTGATGAATGAATATGGTATATCCATCCATAGCAGGGAAGACTCCTCAAGAAAAAAGCATGAACAAACTTTGAATACATAGCAAGGAGCCAGGAAAAAAAAAAGAGCACATACTCTGTGATTCTTTATATAAAATTCTTTTCAATGCAAATTGACCTAAAATGGTAAAAAAAAAAAAAAAATGGATCTGTTGTTGCCTGGGGGTGAAGAATGGGAAGGTGTGGAAAGGAGGGGTCACCAGGGCACAAGGAGACTGGGGAGCTGATTGACTCACTGTCTCGATGGTGGTGATGGTTTCACAGATGCACACCTGTGTCAAACCTATCGAATTATACACTTTAAATACTAGTACGTGGTCAAAGAGGGGGGCAGGAAGCTATTTAAATGTTCATTAGTAGGAGATTAAGTAAGTGAATTCTGGATCCCTATAAAATGAAATATTAAGCACCTATATTTAAAAGTGAAGTCATCCTGTAAGTGGCAGTATGATATGATCCTCCAGTTATATTATTAGATATTAAAAACTAAGGTGCAGAACAGTATAGACAACATATATTAAAATGGGATCTCTTTTGAGTGAAAAATAGACTATATGTGTGTATATATATGTGTATGTTTGTTTATATACAGCTTGTGTGTACAAATACATACTGTGTGTTGGGATTTCTTGACGCTTACACAAAAACCTATGAGTAGTTATTTCTGAGGATTGAGATTGTGGGTTGTGGACAAGAGAGGGAAGTTTTTACTTCTCATTTTATTCATTTTTGCTGAGTTTTTGACCATATGCGTGCATAATTTTTTTAATAAGTTTAAGAAGAAAACTCTGGATTAAATAGAATGAAAGAGAAGGAAAACGAAAAACAAAAATTGGGAACTCTCAATCGAAATATCATTGCCAAATGAATATGATTACCAGATGAAAAATATTTGCTTTGTATTCCTTTGAATCACCTTAGAATGTCACCTTTAAGGAGATTTTTTAAATTATTCAGGGTTAAGACATTGATTTTACGGGTTTATCCCAAATAACTTAAAATATTTTATGCCTCAATTCTTAGTCAAGTCAAATTAGGAGTGTACTGTTTTTCAAAAGACCTTTCACACTGAGCTAAAAAATAAACTTCTTAATATTATGAGCAAGGGACAGCTATATTACAAGAAAGCAGGTACAGAGCTGAAGAGGTTGGAAGTACTTTTTATACAGGTATTGGGCACAGAATGTCAGGAAATAAATGGTGTTGAAAGTACTATTTCTTTAGGAATATTAAGATTTGAATGTTTGATCTAAAGGACCCATTTCTCCGATATAAATAAGTAACCAGAAAATATGAATATAGTTGCTGAAGGATTTAAAGGCAAAACTGTGTTAGGTAGCTAATTATCATGGGATTATTACGAATGGGTTTAGCAAAGATTCTCAACATTTCTAAATGGGTCTGAATGGATTGTAAATAGGTAATCTGGGAACTCCCTTTGAATCTTTTGAAATTGGTATGTATTAAAGAGCTCCTGCTCAATAAAAGATTGCTATATTTGAGACCTGTCATAATTATGGGTGAGGTTTTCCAGCACAAGCAAATACACTTTTAAAAACTGTTTGCTTTAGTGAAACTAACTCCTAAGGAAATAGCACTGGCCATTTCCCAAGTTTGTTAGTCATCTTTTACGAGGCAGATGTCCCCCAAAGACCCTTCACTGGCCCTTTCCTACAGATTCTTTTGATCTTTTTATTTAGTCCTCGTGTTGAAACTGACTGTCAGAATCATGTCCACGAGTAGCACGCTCTAGACTTACTGGTAGGGACCTTCGTGATGCATCTGTCTTTACAAGAGATCCCTGTACCATTTATAAGATGTTGCACTAACGCCGGGCGAAGTGGAGCTAAGTGTAATAACTAGATTCCCCATTTTAAGATGACTTGCTATGCCTGTTGCATCAGCCTCCAGTGAAAATAGAATAAAATAAATGTATATTGAAGCACATGGAGAGCTATGAATCTATGGATGACTAAGCACCTTGAGAGCTGGGACTGGCTTTTGTGCCAGGCAGTGGAATATATTGATGCACATTTTCATGGGAGGAAATCAGGACACTTGAGCCCCACTGGTTTGGGAACTTGAGTGGCTGCCAAGCCAGAAGTGGGCGATGAGTCGTTTTCTCGTGAGAGCCCAACTCAGGGATTTTCAAAATGTGGTCTTGAGGATCCTCCGTATGATTCAGGGGCTGGTGCCCAAAATCTCCACTTTATTGTTTGTTTTCTGGTGTGGATGAGTGTTAGACTATCCATCATCGGTGTTTCATCAGAAGCAGTATCAGCCTTTCCATTAATTCCAGTCAGCTGGGTTTCCATTTTCTGGTGGTTTTCTTTTTTCTTCCTAATGGCAAGGGAGTTATCATCTTAAAATGTTACAGTTAGAAATAATATTCCAGGTCATCTAGTTCCAACCCTCTTAGATGAGGAAATGTCTGGTTACTGCATCCTTGGGACCCAATGCCACATCTCCTGACCCCGGCTCAGTGCCTCCTCTACTACCTGCCTGCCACCTGTCCCCTCCACCAGGCCACAGGCCAAAGCAAAGTGAGGAGCGTTGTCCCAACTCACCTACCACTGAGGTATGAGTTTAGATGCAGAGAAAACCAGTCTTGAATCAGGTTGCAGCATCAAGGATATTTCCAGTAACATCCCCACCTGGGAAACCAAGTCTGAAGCATAGCAAGACCAGCCTGACCTTGATCCACAGCAGGGTATCCTTTCATAATAGGTGATCTGGTGAGAGCATAGAGATGTTCTTGGAGTGTTTGAAAACCCAGCGCAGCCTTGCTGTTGCACCCCGGGTTTGTTCAGCCCAGGAAGGGCAGCAGCTCACCACTGCGGGAGTCCCCAGCTGTGAGCCAGGCTGTTTGAGCTTGGCTCTTGCTTCAAAGTTGCCACAAAGCCTTTGAATGGCCATTGTTTTTTTGATATCCTGTTTCCTTTCTTTTTAGTTAACAAGAACATTTCCCTTTGAACAAATACTGTGCTTTGTTTACATTTGGAGATAGGTGTTTATGTGGCTCTCTACTGGAGGCCACATCTGCCTTTGATTATTGAGACACCTTTGCTGCCAGAGGATCTTACCACCCAGCAGCAGCACACCTGGCCAGCTTGTTCTAAGACCCCTAGACAAACTCAGAGCCTGGAGGCCCTTCGTTATCGTGTGACACCCCATCACAGTATAGAGAGTGGTAACAATGAGTGTGGCCTCTGGGGCCAGACTTCACAGTGGGATGCTGGGCAGATGGAACAGTCTGTGCCTCTGTTTCTCTGTCTGTGAAATGGGTATATCTGTAACCTGCCTCATAGTCTTGTAGTGGGACCCATAGTGAATTGAATTAATTCACACAGAGTGTTCCCTTAGCACAGGGCCTGGCATGCAGTGAGCACGCAATCAAATGATGGGCAGGAGACAGTCATGGTGGTGATATTAGTCATCAGAATGGTTGTTATTACCGCTGCTCTCCAGACCCCTCCAAAAGAACCACCTCTACCTAAACTGTTGACTGTGAGGCCAGCGAGGCTGGGGGTTAGAACCCAAAGTGGGGAAACTGAAGTGGGGGTGGGGGCCATGACGTAGGAAAGGGAGGGAACGCGTGGTTTTCAGAGGGATGAACATAACGCTGCCCTCTTGCTGGGGGAAAACAGAACTAGCTCTGTGACCCACCATGAAAAAGTATGGAAATCTGCTCCAGCACCCTTTTGATAATCTCGAACCTCGGAGAGGAAGGCTAGATTCAGAAAACAGATCTAGTCCAAAGGTTTGAGGAATTCATGGACCGGTGATACACTGGCACGTGGGATTCTAGATTTAATTCCATGTGTAATGACATTCGTTTCTTGGGCCTTGAATGCATATTAGGTGCTAAAGAAAACAGGATTTCAAGCTCACGGTTTAGAGTTTCACATCCCAACAAGAAAGCACAGTCCACGTGGGAAACCTGCGGGCCTTGCATTTGGATGAGCAATGAACGCCTGACAGACTCTGAAAGGTGTGAGCCCCTGAGCCCTCACCTCTCTCCAGGTCCCATATGGAAAGTGGGTTTTTGGGTCTTTTTGTTTGTTTTGTCTTTTTCTAGGGCCGCACCCACAGCATATGGAGGTTCCCAGGCTAGGGGCCGAATTGGAGACATAGCCACCAGCCTACACCACAGCTATAGCAACATGGGATCCAAGCCACCTCTTCGACCTACACCACAGCTCACGGCAACGCCAGATCCTTAACCCACTGAGCAAGGCCAGGGATCGATCCTGCAACCTCGTGGTTCCTAGTCAGATTCGTTAACCACTGCACCACGATGGGAGCTCCTGGGCTGTTTGAACTAGATGTGCATGGGCTCCTTTCAGTTTTAATGTACGGCCGAGTCCACTAAAAGAGAAACCCAAACCTTGCTCTCTCTATGTGTGAAGTTGTTGAGTTTGTGCACACTCTCTGAAAGAGCTGATAAAATGCCATGTATGAGGGAAGAAGTTTCTCATAATTTTGAGCAAATCATTAGGCTTCTATGACTGTTTCCTCACCTGTGAAACGGTTATCAGTACCCAGGGCCCTCCCTCATAAGGTGCCTGTGAACATTAGATAATAAAAAGAGTGTAAAATGCTGTGTAAATGTCAAGAGCTGTGTAATGGGAAAGAGTGGCCTCGAATAGGGTAGGAAAACAGCATGCAAAGGATGAAAGCTCTCCGTTTTCTTTTTCCTGAACTTGCAAAAAATATGCATTTTCCTCCTAGCTTTTGAATCATAAAACAACTGAGTGCTCTTTATACACTTTTCTATGTACACTTTATCACAGCACAGTTTGGGGGGCTACCCTCAAAATCAGACCATGTTATAAGAGGTTACTGCACCGGAACCCAAGGTAGGTGTCAGAACCCAAATCCCCTTGGAAAAAATGTAAGACAGGCTTACTGGGAGTTCCTGTCGTGGCTCAGCAGAAACAAATCTGACTAGGAACCATGAGGTTGCAGGTTCGATATCTGGCGTTGCCGTGAGCCATGATGTAGGTTGCAGACACAGCTCGGATCCTGAGTGGTTGTGGCCTGGGCCAGCAGCTGCAGCTCCGATTGGACCCTCAGCCTGGGAACCTCCATATGCCTCAGATGCAGCCCTAAGAAGCAAAAAAATAAAAATAAAAAAGTCAGGCTTACTGTGTTTTGTTTTTGTTTTTTGGTTTTGTTTTTGTTTTGCTTTTTAGGGTCGCCCCAAAGCATATGGAGATTCCCAGGCTAGGGGAACAATCGGAGCTACAGCGGCTGGCCCAGGCCGCAGCCACGCAGGATCTGAGCCGCGTCTGCGGCCTACACCACGGCTCATGGCAACACCAGATACTTAACCCACTGATGGAGGCCAGGGATCAAACCTGCATCCTCATGGATCCTAGTTGGGTTCGTTAACCGGTGAGCTACGAAGGGAACCCCCATTGTGTTTTTTTTTTTTTATTGAAGTATAATTGATGTGCAATATTACATAAGTTACAGGTGTACAATATAGTGATTCACACATTTTAAAGGTCATACTCCACTTACAGTTACAATAAAATGCTGGCTGTGTTCCCCCTGTTGTACAATATATCCCTGTAGTTTATTTTACACATATTTTATAATAGTTTGTACTTCTTAATCCTCTACCCCTATCTGGCCCCTCTCCTCTCCCCACTGGCAATCACTAGTTTGTTGCTGTATTTCAAATTCTAGTCACAGTGAAGTTGCAGCATGGAGCCTGGTCCACCTCTTGCAATCACTAATCTATTTGCAGGAATGAAATCTGGAAAATTTAGAGAATGATCAAGGAAGTCTGGTCTACAGGAAGCTTCTTATAAGCAGCAGTCAGCTATGGCCTTTGGAAGGACAAATCATAGTTCCATATGTCATTTATCTGGCACTTTTCTCAAAGCAGATCAAAGCTGCTTTAGGGACTTAATCTATTTAGTTCTCACAACATCCCTGCCATGTAAGTAGCTCTGGTCACCCTCACTCTGCTGATATGCAACCCACAGCCCGATATGAAAAGTGCCTTTTCTTTTCTTTTTTCTTTGCTCTTCTTTTCTTTGCCACTCTCATGGCATGCAAATGTTCCTAGGCCAGGGATTTAACCCATGCCACAGCAGTAACCAGAGCCACGGCAATGACAACCCTGGATCCTTAACCTGCCGAGCCAGCAGGGAACTCTGAAAACTGCCTTTTCAAGGGCACATACATAATCATCAAGAACAGAGCTGGATTCAGATTTTCTAAATTATATTTATCATCCTCTTTCTCTTTGTCTAGATTCCTCTAAGTAAAGCACATCTGAGAATTCTATAAAAGACACTTTTTCTCCCAATTTATAGATTCCTAGAAACCTGCCAGGTTTGCTCAGCTTTCCTACTCAGTGTTAGATATTGCAGAAATTTTGACCTAAGGTTTATTAGATATTAAGGTCATGTTTGTAGCCTTGTATGGTTTATGGCGTCAAAAATACCTGGGTTTAGCTAGCTCTGTGACCTCCAGTTTTCAAGAAAATGTATGTAAAATACTTGCATCAGAGTTGGATCAATGAAATGGAGCAAAATGTGTAGAAGGCTTGTGAGCACAGGGTCTGGCACACAGTGAGCCTTCAGTTGATAAGAGTGCTCAGACAACTAAGCAAACTGATTCTCAGGCTTGTGCTTCCCTTGTGAATAAGACGTTCACTGACTCTTTAAGCTCAAGTCAAGCAGATCCAGATGTATTACAGGTTTTTGTTTTAAAAGCAGCTTCTTTCACTGCTATGGCAAGCCTGCCTCCTCTTCCCTCTCCTCGTCATGGTTGCAAGCTGCTCGCTCCAGAGGAGTTCGTGCCCTTTAGCTTGGATTTCTGTCTAAACAAGGTTACCTCTTCACTTGACCCTGTGAGTCTCATGAACCAACCTTTGATTTCAAAACTCTCTGGGTTCCCATGCACGTGGTAAGCTCCCACGCAATATGCTTGGAAATACTCCAGTTTGGGTTCTTTTCAAGGGAGAGGGAGAGGATTAGAGGATCTAGTGGGTTTTGGAACTTGAAGGAGACGGAGTTGTCTGAAGGGAACACTAAGCCATGACGCTAGGGTCATAGGCATTTATCGCTGCCAGTGACCCTTGTTCCCATACCGGGGGGCACATATAGGAACCAAAATGTACTGGGCCCCACCCCAGACCCGTGGATTAAGGATCTCTAAGAGTGGACTCGGAATCTAGGTTTGGGAGTTCCCATCGTGGCACGTTGGAAACGAATCTGACTAGGAACCATGAGGTTGTGGGTTCGATCCCTGGCCTCGCTTATAGATTAAGGCTCCGGCGTTGCCTTGAGCTGTGGTGTAGGTCGAAGACTTGGCTTGGATCTGATGTGGCTGTGGCTGTGGCGTAGGCCAGCAGCTGTGGCTCCAATTCGACCTCCATATGCTGCGGGTGTGGCCCTAAAAAAAGAAAAAATATCTAGTTTTGTTTGTTTCTTTTTTTTCTTTTTTGGCCACACCCATGGCATATGGAAGTTCGCAGCCTAGGGGTCAAATTGGAGTTGCAGCTGCCAGCCTGTGCCACAGCTCACAGCCACGCTGGCTTCTTAACCCACTGAGTGAGGCCAGGGATTGAACCTGTGTCCTCATGGATGCTAGTCGGATTCGTTTCCGTTGAGGCACCACTGGAACACCTAGGTTTGCTTCTTTTTTTTTTTTTTTTTTTTCCTTTTCCGGGGATGCACCCACAGCATATGGAGGTTCCCAGGTTAGGGGTCTAATCAGACCTGAAGCAGCTGGCCCACACCGGAACCACAGCAGCTCGGGATCCAAACCACGTCTGCAACCTACACCACAGCGCATGGCAATGCCGGATTCTTAACCCACTTAGCGAGGCCAGGGATGGAACCCGTGACTTTATGGTTCCTAGTCAGATTCGTTAACCACTGAGCCATGATGGGAACTCCTAGGTTTGTTTCTAATAATTGTTTTCCTTGTGGGTCTGATACCCTGCTGGGCTTGAGAGCCACTGCTCAAGGCCATGTTCCAGATAAGGAAGGTCAGGCCCTAGCTGGCCGCCTCCAAGATCACACACATGGCTGATGGCAGAGGCCTGCCTGGAACTCAGGTCTCCCTCCCAGTCGGTCCAGGGTTTTTCCGCTCCTCCCTCGGGCCCCTGGGTCCACTGTTGACTCAGGAGAAGCAGACGGGCCGGAGCTGTCGTGTCTGTACTTTCTCATCTGTGTGACAGAGATAAAAACTCCTGACCTTCCAGGGCCTTGGTGAGGCTGAATTAGCAAAAGGGGACTCAGTGCACCTCGTTCTTCCCTCACAGACTGAAAGGGCACTAAATTAAGCCATTTTGCAAAGAGGTCTGAGTCATCTCATGGCAGTTGTCTATGGCTCGCTAGAGGTGCTCTGATCATTGTCATCTGAATGCATGCGTTACGTCCTCTCTATGGCACAGTGCTCCAGGCTGTGCTATGAGGGTTACCCGGAGGATGGTCTCTGCCCTTGAGAACAGTGCTGAGGCTATGGGACGTAAAGGTTACTCACATAGCAGCAGAACAACACTGACAGGCAGACGGGCCAGGGCATCCGAGTGGGTGAATCCAGAAAATCTAATTGTCCAGCCTAGAGGGAGCTCGGAGACACCCAGCCTGCCTCCCTGGCTCAGAGAAGTGAGGTGTCTTAGCCCAGATCACATAGCATGTTGGGCTCGAATGGCCTGATCTGAACAGCGGTCTTTCCACCTCCCCAGGCTAGAGCAAAAATTGTTTTTCTCAAGGGTTTGAAGGTAACAGGGTCCATGGTGTTTAATCAGGAAAGGTTGGGAGTTGACCTTTCAAGGCCATCTGGAGATGGGAGAGCTCAGGAGATGGTGGCATAGGAGACAGTGGGCAGAGTGTGTGTGAGAAGGATTGGGCCCACAAGGCTTGTGAACTATCTTGAAACAACCTAGAAGGAAGTCTTGAAGCAGTGGTTGAGGTTCTTGGGCATGTTTTGTACCAGAGGGAAGTCATGACGGGCCCCAAATGGGAGGTCAAACACTCAAAATGCCTGCCCGTCAAAGGACTGCGATGGGGCGGGATGGAGGGCTTGGGTGGTGGGAAACACCTCTGGAAGTTTAAGAAAAATCTCCCCCCTCCCCCACCCCTTTCTTGATGGCTGTCACATGCCAACCCCATAGTTAGCATTTTACCCAAAATGTTTTTATCCTCAGAGCAGCCCTACCACCCAGGTGTTGTTTTCCTATCTGCAGATGAGGAAACAAACTCAGGAAGATTGGGTAACTCGCTCAAAAACACAGAGGAGCTGAGGGAGGCAGGATTCAGGTTCGTGCTGCCTCCTCCCATGAGACCTCCCGGAGAAGAGTGGGAGGCAAGTTGTAGCTAGCCTGCCAGGACGTAATGAAAATTGTCCGTTTTTGTCTATAAACCAAGAAAGGAGCCATAGGGGAGATGTTACACAGGCTGAGTCGCGGGAGCGCCAGCACCCGCTCTTGCAGGAGTCTGAATTTATGGTCAGGAACGGACACGTGGAACTAGAGGTTACATATTTGGCAGATCATTGATGTGGGATGTGATCCAATGAGATAGAGGAGAGGAAGGCCTCCCAGAAGATAAGCATGTGTCATATAAAAGAAGAGTTACTGATGATTTAGGCTGTTGGAGATTGCGAGCTAGACATTGCTCAGCTAAAGGGGAAAGTTCACAGTGGATGTGTTGGTTGCTGTATCCTCTAAACAGATAACATAGTGGCATTGGCTGAGCTAGATCCTCAGAAAACGTCATTTATGGCCCTGTGTGCCTATGGCGCTGTCCTAAAACACTGCAGCAAGGAAGTGAAGAGTCAGGACTGGGAATATGACAAACTCGGCAGAGGCCATATAGTATCACACAGCACCTTGTGACAGAGGCGGAAGAACATGGAAAGTTAAGCCCTGGCAGGACCCTGGTGCCAACAAGAAGGGATCACTGAAGGGGGTTTAGAGACGATATAAAGATGGAGCTGGGAGTTCCCGTCGTGGCTCAGTGGTTAACGAATTCGACTAGGAGCCATGAGGTTGCAGGTTCGATCCCTGGCCTTGCTCTGTGGGCTAAGGATCTGGCGTTGCCGTGAGCTGTGGTGTAGGTTGCAGACGCGGCTTGGATCCCACGTTGCTGTGGCTCTGGTGTAGGCCGGCAGCTACAGCTCCGATTTGACCCCTAGCCTGGGAACCTCCATATGCCGAGGCAGCGGCCCAAGGAATGGCAAAAAGACAAAAAAAAAAAAAAAAGATGGAGCAGAAGACAAAAGCAAACACAGCGGGTCTCCTGGAATCCAAGGGGGAGAAAAAAAGGACCTGATGAGTGCTTTATTATGTGCTGAGTACATTAAATAATGAATTTACTCAAATTAAATGAGGTATTCAGTTACATTCTCATTCCTTACAACAGTCCTGCCAGCTGAGTATTGTCCCATTTTACAGCGGAGGAAACTGAGAGGTGGTGCCTTTCCTGATATCAGACAGCTCAGGAGGCAGGATCCACCCTGATCCGACCCTGAACTCCTTGTTCCTCCCTCAGTCAGAAGTCGGGTGGGATGGGAGTGGGGACCGGTTATGTGCAGAGCTGGAAGCTGTGAAAGGTTGACAAGGATGAGACTGGGTCAGAGAAGTGACGAGGATGCTGGTGGTCTTGCTGAGCGAAACAGCTGCAGAGCAGAGATGGGAGACGTTGACCACAGGGACGTTCACACGGTCAGGTTCATGGTTCATTTGCCGCGTGTGGCATTTTGCTGTCTGGAACATGGAAGAGTAAATATTAGCTGCATCTCACTTGCTCTTTTGGAGAATGTGAGTTCCTGGTTTGAAAATTCTTTGCAAGCCGCATTTCAGTCTACATGGGGATAGATGGGGCGTCCAGACTGGTGCCTCTTCCAATAATAGTTCCAAGAAAAATATTGGCTCTGATGTGTGGTTTTCCATATTTTGAAACTGATGGTCCCATTGGCAACACAGACATTCACAGCAGCAAGACATCTGGAAGGTGTGGGAAACCCCTCCCCAGATTTACACAATGGTTTGGCCACCTGTGTTCAGTAATGTCCCCAGATCTGACCTGCTGCCCCTTTGCAATGACAGATGGGCTAATGTTCATGAGAGTATGAGTTTGGGAAAATGGAGTTAGTGTATATGAGGATTTTGTAATCTTGAAGTATGAAAAAAAAAGAATGGACAAATATTTTGCTTTCAAAGCACCTCATTGTCTGGGGCACAGTAAGAAGTCTGGGAAAATGTATTTCGGCCACTGATTCAATTTCTGTTATTGGTGCCGACTTACAGCCCTCCTCCCCCTCTAAGTACATGACAGATCTGAGCATAATTCTTTGTAGTCCATTGACTCTTGTAAAGTAATGCTGTGATTAAAAGCTTTCCTGAGTACAGTTTTCAAAATGTTGGTAATAACCGCATTGCCTCTACCTGCTATGTTTGGGTAACCATAGCTCTTGCTCAATTTATACTTAATATTGGTCATAGTGAAACATGTTTTCATCACTTGAAATCCAATTTTATTTGCTGAGTTACTAATGGCCACTTCAATTTCTGTAATGTAAATTCAGATGTTGTGCAAGTTTAGTTTGCAAATAGGTTGACTCATGAAGGCAACAAGTTTGCCTTGAGATCAGTACCAAAAGTCATTCGAGCTGACTACCTAAATATTCCTGAACATATTTGTTGCTTTTTAAGATAGTAGTGAACTTTGGCTGTGATTGCAAGGATAAAGGATTTGAAACTAGAATGGTTTTTGAGACTGTAGCATCTCCCCTCCTTCCTAGTCTCGTTCCTTTATTTTTCATGTTGGAAAAAGAACAAGGTCAAGAACAATAGCTGAAGTGGCCTGACCTCCCAAGGGGCAGGACCCAGAACTTTCAGTCATTCTTGTTCACTATCCACCAAAGTACTGTTTCTTCTAATTGGCAAACAGCTGGCTTGAAGGCACTGTGTTTTTCTCCCCTAGATGTTGGCTGGGGAGAGGAGTGGAAACTGCCTTTTCCATAAGAGCTCTTGAAAATATTTCTCGTACAAGGAGATCAGCAGAATACAAAAGTTGCTTCCTGCCAAGTGCCCCCAAATCCCTTCTGCTTGAATTTTCTTCTCACTTTTCTTTTGAAAAGCCATGTTCCCTTTGCACTCAGGAATGACGCATCTTATTTGTTCTGATGGCAGTATACAAACCTCTTTTGCATCAAGATTCCCAAGTGGAGTGAACAAAACCCATGGTCCCTTTCTGAATTTCATTCGTAATGGTAACAGACACTTCATCAGACCCTCAGAAGCAATACAGAGAAGAAAAGAAAAATCAAGCAAGCAATTACGTAGTTAACAGTACAAGATGAAAGCCTGAGTGGAGTTCCTGTTGTGATGCAGGGGTTAACAAATCCAACTAGGAACCATGAGGTTGCAGGTTCGATCCCTGGCCTTGCTCAGTGGGTTAAGGATCCGGCGTTGCCATGAGCTGTGGTGTAGGTTGCAGACGCAGCTCAGATCCTGCATTGCTGTGTCTCTGGCGTAGGCTGGTGGCTATAGCTCCGATTCGACCCCTAGCCTGGGAGCCTCCATATGCCGCAGGAATGGCCCTAGAAATGGCAAAAAGACCAAAAAACAGATAAAGGCCTGCATTATAAAATCCTGAGTGTTGTAAACTCTACCTTTGAATCTGCCTGCAGGCTGTCTATCCTTTCAAAATACATTGCATGCTGTCTGAAAGAGGATTTGAGATGAAATTTATTACAGGAATAATACATATAGTATGGATGGTGAAATTGAATGTTTATGGAAAGGGTTTTTTGATAAGGATTGAATCAGGCAATCTCAACGCTGAAGACATCTTTCGATCTGAAATCAGACCAAAGGTTTTTCAGAGAGTCTCTGAAAATGTATTTATAGCTTTAGTCCTAAGTTTACAATTGACCTGAAGGGCAAAACAAAGATGAGCAGACAGGC
This sequence comes from Phacochoerus africanus, assembly GCF_016906955.1. Classification (NCBI taxonomy): domain Eukaryota; kingdom Metazoa; phylum Chordata; class Mammalia; order Artiodactyla; family Suidae; genus Phacochoerus; species Phacochoerus africanus. The sequence goes on along the minus strand of NC_062549.1, from coordinate 14,330,917 downwards.
TGGGGAGAACACAGACTACCTCATCGCAAGATATAACTTATCCTGAGAAATCTTGTCCAAAATGTTATGTGTTGATAATTCGCACATGGAGAGGAAAATTTTCAGCAAGGGCCCTGAAGCCTTGCGTCTGTGGAAGAGTCACTGCTTGGCAGTATCTGGGGTCATCCAGATCTGCCTCATGTCCCATCCTCTCCCAGCTTCCTCTCCCTCAGCAGCCCTGAGCCACATGCACCTGCATCTCTCTTGCCTGTGGCCTTGCACCCTGTCTGGAATCCCCTTTCTCCTCTGAAGCCATGACTGGAGCTCATAGAACTCATCCCACTGTGTTTTAATGGCGCTCTCTCCCCTGACACGAGCAGTGAGTCCATTAGGTCTGGGGCTCTCCTTGGTCTTACTAATCGTGGTGAACCCAGAACCACCATAATGACAGGCCCTCAGTTCATGGTGAGCAGTGGGTGGGTGGAAAGGGCAGAAGCAAGAAGACAGGCTCCTGGGCAGCTTACATTTTAGGAGGTATTTTAAAAATAATGATCCTGGGGAAATATCAAGTAATATCAGAAAATCTGACTTTAAGGCACTTGTATTGGGAGTTCCCCATGGCTCAGTGGTAACAAACCTAACTAGTATTCATGAGGATGCAAGTTCGATCCCTGGCCTTGCCCAGTGGATTAAGGATCGGGAGTTGCCGTAAGCTGTGGTGTGGGTCACAGAAGTGGCTCAGATCCCATGTTGCTGTGGCTGTGGCGTAGGCTGGAAGCTACAGCTCCGATTTGATCCCCGTGGGAACTTCCATATGCTGCCGGTGCAGCCCTAAAAAGCAAAAAAAAAAAAAAAAGAAAAAAGAAAAGAAAAAAGCCCGTATTGACTTATTTATTGTAATGAACGTAATAAGGTATATGTACCCACTTCCGGAGTTGCTGCTCTTCAGCTGTCCGCTGAGGTTGATGGGATGTCAGGCATTGCCTTCTCTCATGTTTTTACCTTTGCTTATCCTACCTTTTACCCGGGATTCTTCCCAGCGTCTGTGCCTCCTGCGTCAGGTTTAAAAGCCTCCCTCTGAGCTCCCATGGCCCCCTAAGCGCCCATCCATCCTGGTACTCAGCCAGCCAGGATGAAGAGTCATATGTTCTCTGGTCCATTTCTCCCCCTGGCCTTGGCATCCCCGGGCCTAGGAAGCAGCAGTGGTCAGCAGACCTTGTACCAATGAAAGTTACAGGAATCATTCCTCGGGCTCCCAAATGAGGAAGAGCAAATAGATTTTCTTGACACTCTACTTCCAATTCCCAGAAAGCCTGGGCCTCCTACACCATAGTCTCTTCTTACAACCTGAAGCTTTACCCTCTTAGGGCTGCAAGTGATCCCTCAGCTGTGAGGCCACCACCAGACTGTCGCCCTGAAACCCGGTTACAGTTTGAGAGCTACTGCTCTCTACGACGTTTCCCAGCTACGATTAATTGAGTTTAATTTGCCATCTTTTTTTTTTTTAATTTGCCATCTTCCCATGAGTTCTCAAAAATAAAGTAACTGAATGCATTCTGAAAACTAAGAGACACCAGTCCTATTTTTAGCACTGCTTCGTTTCCAGTTCGCCGGCGTCTGTAAATCTGTTGTCAACTGAAGCACGTTTGACTGTACTTCATTCTCCTCACTTTGCCCGTTTCCTTCTCCTTAGCTGTTGAATCATATTTTTGGAATGAAATAGTCATAGGCTTTTTTATCATTAGCTATTTTACCATTGAATTTAGACGAGAGAACAGGATGATAAAATTAGAGGCGAGAGGCCCTCTGTGTGTGTCATCAAGTAACCTCATCTCCTTCTGGTAACAAAAATAAAATTCCCTTTAAATAATTTCGAGCTCATTCTGAACCAGCTCTGTGATGAGGAATGGCCTTCAGACGGTGTGACGATTAGGAGAAACTCATCGCTCCCTCCCAGTGGGCTCCACCAAGGTTTTCCTGTTGATTACAATTTCCCTTTTCTTAGTTTTATTGCCTCGCTCCCAATTATGATTCCAATAATTCATGTGCTAATTACCTCCCCGCAGTTTCTCTTGCTCCTGGATGTTCACCCTTTATGGGTTTTTAACCCACCTCCTCCATCGGCTCCTGACTCCCCTGCTCCCTTTCCCTTCCCTGGGCTGCTGGTTGAGGTTGTCGGAGTGACTCTTTCCCAGTTACCTCATCACATTTTGCTTTTTTCTCAAGAGAATTTTGAGCCAAGGAAGAGAATTGTACTGAGAGACATTGGAGGGCTGTGGTGTAGCCTTGTCCTTTTGCCGTGTTGCCCAGGGGTGAAGGGGGGGGTGGCTAATTATTTGGTGCCTCTCGCTATTTCTTGCACAAGCCAGAGGAGAGCCACACTCAAGGCTGGAGGTTGTGACTCTGACAGCATTGTCCTCATTAGAAGCTCAGAAAGGTAGTTATTCGAGATCTCTTTCTTTTTCTATAGAGTTTGTGAAACAAGTCCTGAGAGCCCTTTTCCTTCTCTCTTTTTCTCCTTCCTCCTTTGTTTTGTCCCTTCTTACCATCTGCCTTTTCACTTCCGCTGGTGTGGCCTTCTGAGGCTTGTCAGTGTCCGCAGACTCAACACTGCAGCGCTAGGACCGAGACCCCCACTGGCTTTGAAGATGAACAGGAGCAGCCAGTCACCCTGTTTGCCGTCTCAGAAACTGCCTCCAGGTCCACCTTCCTCACGATGTTTTCTTATTGCCTGGATGTGTGTATCAGGTCCTTGTCTCTAAAGAGGGCAAAACATTTTATCTCGTCTTCACTGTATCCCCATGGAATCGTCGAGAAGGCAGTGATACCCCACAGGACACTTGACCCCTATCCCCCAGTGTATAGAAGAGCCGCATGGCACCTAGGTCTAGACTTGACCTGCCCACCCCCCCACCCCCGCCCCCGAAGTCCATGTCTTACAGGATTCTTCTCTGGGTCTTGAGCAGAACCGCTTTTCTGCAGAAAAGCTAGGGAGTGAACAGAACAAGGACCCCTTAAGATTGGATCCCATGTATCAACCCTGAGCCCCTACTATGCGCCCTGCACTGCAGGTGCAGAGATGAGCAAAGGTGGTCCCTGTCCCTGAGTTGCTTACAGATGAGTCAGAGAGACAGTGGCAGAAGCAGATGCTTACGGATGATTTAAGTTGGGGTGGGGGGAGCCCCGGAGTGGGAAGGTTCCCCATAGGAGGGCGGTGGCCTTGGTGAAGTGCTCTCCTGGGCTGCTGCTCACCTCTCTGCGTTTCTGCGCTGCCCAACCCAGGCTCGCACCGCTTCAGCCACTGTCAGCCCCCTCTGCTTCCCTGTCGTGCTCCCCCTTAATTCCCACATGCCCTGGAGCATGTGAGCTCTCAGTGAGAAAGAAAATCCATCCCTTCTGACATCTGGGGTGTGGATGAGGAAAAGAGTAAGAAGGTTCCATGCTAAGCATATTGTCAAGTGCTGTGAATGTCATGGAGGAGGAAGTTTTAAAGGGTGATTTCTTCATGTTTACAAAGCGAACAAATGACTCAGATCTATTGTACACATTCACAAGAGCTGTGTCCTAAGCTGATCCTGATTCTGAAGTCACGTGTCTTCCTTTGCACGTGGGGAAGGTTTTAAAGAGGGCAGAAACTGGGGAGATAGGGTTGGGGGCGCCGGGAAGAGGAAGGCTTGGTGACAAGGACTTAGTTCTAGGTGTGTGAGCGCTGGTGCCTTTCCTGGGCTCCGTCATGTTAAAGATGTCCCACGGCCCTCAGCCCCCTCCTCCCTTCCTTCTAGCTTTCTCTCTTCCTTTCCCTCCCTCTCCCCCTCCCTACCCCCCCCTTCTTCTCTCTCTGCATCTCTCTGCATCTCTCTCTCCCTCTATGTATCTCCGCCCCTCCCCTCCTCCCTGTTTCTCATTTTTCTTCTTCCTTCCCGTTGGCAGGGATTTTTTTCTCTCCTTTGGTATGTTTTCTGTTAAGCTAACTTCAGACGAGACCCTGAGAACTGAAAACAGATGTCGAAGCAGCGCAGAGCATCTGTGGGTGCATCACCCTCGGAAGCCCTGATTGGCTCCGAGCGCTCCGCAAGCCGGGGAGCTGGGCTGCATCTCGGCTGGCTTCACGGACCTTGCTGCTGATAGGACTGTTCAGCTTCGCTAGATTTGGTCCCTCGGGCTCTGACCTTTTTGAATTTCTTCCATGCTGAATGCACTTTGGGGATTATTCTCCTTTCTTTTTTTCTTCTCTCTCTCTCTCTCTCTCCCTCTCTTTTTTTTTTTCCCAAACATGACTACATTGTGCCACTGTAGAGAAGAATTTTTTTTAATGGATTAAAAATAAACCTTGATACTCTTTATCCAGTGCGTGTCCAAAGGAAAAATAAGCATATTTAATTAATACCAGCTTCTGCAGCACTTTGTAACTCCCATGCTGGGTAATCCTTTGGAGTCATCTATTTGATCAGACTCAAGGCGTGCCCTCACTTAGTAAGACAGGTACTTCCTTTTCTCTGAGCTTTATCCCAAAATGGGTGTGTTCAGTGGCTCCTTGCCTTCTGTCCTTGGAAGATTAAAACTTATCATTTATTTGAGAAGATGTCCGAAACAAAGTATGATATGGGTGCTAGCCTTATTCTGTTATTACAGTCTTGCGTTCTCTACAGGAATTTCATTCTTTTTGTCTTGAGCTTCAAAATCAGAGGAGCTGGAAGAGAAGATATTACATAAATTACATGGTGAAATATTACCTTGTAGAGGGAGCAGCTGAGTTTGAAATATCACAACTGTCGTTGGGATAACAAACCACCTAGAAAATATCAGGGATTGAAATGGTGTCATGCCCCCGTCTTACCCCAAATTGAAATGTTGCAGATTTAAAGTTGAGCGATTATAATTTTTTTTTGTCTTTTTGTCTTTTTTAGGGCCGCATCCACAGCATATGGAGGTTCCCAGGCTAGGAGCCTAATTGGAGCTGTAGCCACCAGCCCAGCAACACCAGATCCGAGCCACATCTGCAACCTACACCACAGCTTATGGCAACGCCAGATCCTTAACCCACTGAGCAAGGCCAGGGATCGAACCCGCAACCTCATGGTTCCTAGTCGGGTTCGTTTCCACTGAGCCACGACAGGCACTCCATAAATTTTAAAGTTCCTTTTAAAGATATGATGCTCTCTAGCCTTGATTTCATGGTGTGTTTCAGTCTGATAAATTGGATAAACAAATCTGTCCACCCCCGACGCCATCAGTCCTGTTTGCCTCTTAAATAGTACCTGGTCTCATAAAGGGTGCTCGATGTAGACACAATGAACTGCAATATTTTGTCCTTATTTTCCTTCAGTCTTGTTTCTAATATACTATTTTTTAAGATTAATTAGTCATACTGAATATAGAAGGTTTTTTCTACGTTATATAACCTAAGCATTTTCTTTTGATATTGTTTTTCATGTCAATCAGATTTTGACACTAGCGAGGCCACAGTTCACTTAAATTCTCAGTCTCTCAAATATCTAGATTTCCTCAGTGTTTCTCTATTATAAAAACTGCTGTACTTGAATATCACTGCATGTACACTCTGGCTAAACTCAACAAACTTAAGAGAAGTTGCATGTTTTTGGTAACTGATGGTTATTGTACTTTCCTCTGGATATAGAGGATTTGGGGCAAGGGACCAGAATCACAGATGATATAAAGACATAATGAGGAATAGTTTATTCTTGGATCATGACCTCTATCATCTTGCTTCTTGATAACTTTCTTTTTAAAAAAATTATTAGAGTATAGTTGATTTACAGTGTTGTGTTAGTTTCAGGTATACAGCAAAGCGTATCAGTTATACATATACATATATCCATTCTTTTTTAGATGCTTTTCCCATATAGGTTATTACAGAATATCGAGTAGAGTTCCCTGTGCTATACAGCAGGTCCTTGTTGGTTATTTATTTATTTATTTATTGTCTTTTTACCTTTTCTAGGGCTGCTCCCAAAGCGTATGGAGGTTCCCAGGATAGGGGTCTAATCGGAGCTATAGCCACTGGCCTATGCCAGAGCCACAGCAATGTGGGATCCAAGCTGCGTCTGCGACCTACACCACAGCTCACAGCAATGCTGGATCCTTAACCCACTGATGGAGGCCAGGGATCGAACCCGCAACCTCATGGTTCCTAGTTGGATTCGTTAACCACTGAGCCACGACGGGAACTCCTTGTTGGTTACTTTATATATGGCAATGTGTATATGCTAATCCCAAACTCCTAATTTACCCCCCCCCATGTTTCCTCTTTGGTAACCATAAGTTTGTTTTTAAAATTTGTGGGTCTCTTTCTGTTTTGTAAATAAGTTCATGTGTATCGTTTTTAAAATTAGATTTCACAGATAAGTGATATTATCTGGATAATTTGCTTTTTGCACAGAGTGGAATAGAGGGAGTTTCCATTGTGGCTCAGCAGTAACAAACCTAAATAGTATCCATGAGGACACAGGTTTGATCCCTGGCCTCGTTCAGTAGGTTAAGGATCCAGTGTTGCCGTGAGCTGTGGTGTAGGGTGCAGGTGTGGCTCAGATCTGGCGGCTGTGGCATAGGTCAGCAGCTGCAGCTCGGATTCGAAGCTTAGCCTGGGAACTTCCATATGCTGTAGGTGCAGGCCTAAAAAGACAAAAATAAAATTAAAAAGAAGTGGAATAAAGGATGGAGAGTGGAATGACCCAGGTGGAGTAAAACGGCTCCCATTCTGGAGAAAAGAGATTACTTCAAAGACCAAGTTGTCTTATTCTAAACTATTTGCCTTCAAAACAGTCTCCTTCACTGTTTTCATCTTATTATCATGGTCAATTTATAGATAACAGTATTCAAAGCATTCTCTTGTTTTGGCAGTCAGTCATTCAATGGGCATTTCTTAAGTTCTCTCACCTCGCCTCTCTCCCTGAGAATACGAAGATAAATAAGGGTAAAGTTCCTTCCCCGAGGAATTGACAGTCTAGTAGGGAAGGTAGAGAAGTGAACAAATGATTACTGGATATACAAAGATTCTCTGGAGGCTGAAAGAGGAATCACCTCTGCTTTGGGGCTTTATGGAGGAAATACTTGAATTGAGTCCTGAAGGGTGGTCACAGATTGCTAGGTGAAGGGCTAGCAGAGGCGCAGAACAGCCTGGCAAATGTGGACAAACTAATCAGTTTGGGATGGATACGGGGAATGGGATTGTGCCGGGTCTCAATAGGACATGAAGGTGCTATGCACCAGCTGATGAAAAGTCTTGGTGTCGTGCTTAGGAAGCCATGGTTTTAGAAGGATGACTAACCAGAGTGTAGAAAGGGGCAGAGATAAATGGAGACCTTTTGCAATCTTCTAAATAGGAAATGCTGGACAGCAGCAGTGAGAATGAAAAGAAGGAGACAGGGTCAAGGTAGTTTAAAGATAGAGATTGGAAAGCATTTGGGAACAAGTGGCATGAACTGTCTTGGGTACCTGGATGGATGATGTTTACAACCCTCTAAAATAAGAAAATGTAAGATGAGCCCAGATGGGATTTCGTCTTCTGATCTTTGCTTGCTTCATACTCTTCTGTGAATCTCAGTGAGCACTGTAAACTGTCTTAGGGATGGCTAATCAGTTTTCCTATCATGTGGTTTTTCTAGTTAATTGCCCAGAGCAAAGAAATAGATTGTGTGCATTCAATTTTCTGCTTTTGCTTGGAAATCTAGAGATGGGCATCAAATCGTCTCTGTAGTTGCATAAGAAATACTAGATACATGTACTGAGTTTGGGGATATTTTCAGTTATTTATTGACCTGAAATGGATATTGTATGACCAGATCGGTTTTTGTCCCACTGGTAAAATATACTGGGTTCCGATTATTTCAACGCTCACATTTTGACGTATGACATATTTGGACAGTATTTAAAGAAATGGAGGCAGATTAATATATGATGTCAGCTGAGGGCAAAGAATGTGTCTAAAACACATAGATAAACCATCAAGTGTGAAAGGGTATATCTTATGAAAATGTCAGCTCATTTGGAGGAAATAAACTGAAACTCTTCATTCAGTTTACTTTCAAGATCTTCAGAGCAGTATGTCGAAAGAGCCATGGAAGTGAAAGTGGCCAGCAAATTAAAGATGTTGGTAGTGCTGGGTCAGCTAACTACAACTAGGCTAATTTAAGCCGCACTCTGCCCTGGGGCGTGGGAGGGCCCATACCATGAAGAATCCTGGGAAGCAACCTTGCAGTTTCTCTTTGGGTGATTCCATAGCACATCTTCTTTTGTGTGTGTGTGTGTCTGTGTCTGTGTGTGTGTGTTTAGGGCTGCACCCACGCATATGGAAGTTCCCAGGCTAGGGTCAAATCAGAGCTGTAGCCTCTGGCCTCTGGCACAGCCACAGCAAGGCCAGATCCGAGCTGTATCTATAACCTATACCACAGCTCACGGCCATACCGAATCTTTTAAGCCACTGAGCAAGGCCAAGGATCGAACCTGTGTCCTCATGGATGCTAATTAGGTTCGTTATCACTGAGCCACACTGGGAATTCCCAGCACATCATTTTTATTTAATAGAGCATACATGTTGGAGGTAGCCACTCTATGCCATCTCTGTGGGAATGCCACATAATAATATTAATAATCATGACAATACTTATTGATCACTTGCTACTTGCCCGACACCCTTCTAAGAACTGTTCATACATTAAATCATTTAATCCTCATACAGCGCTATGACATAGGTTTGATATAAGCTCCATTTTACAGTTGAGAAGGTGGAAACAAGGAAAAGATCAAGTAACTCACCTCAAAGCACCCAGCTAATCAAGTGATGGAACCAGGCAGGCTGTTTCCAAGCCCATGTTCCTAAACGATCTCCCCCTCGCTGCCTGAGTGTCCTTCTCTTCTTATCACACCTCCCTGGAGGGCCCAGCTTAGTCAGCACTCTCTCTGGGAGGTTCACCTCAATTCCTTACCCCGCTTTCTGAGCTCCTCCAGGAGATTTGGTTTTGTTTTGTTTTTTAATGGCCACACCTGCAGCATTTGGAAGTTCCCGGGCCAGAGACTGAATGTGAGCCGCAGCTGTGACCTACAGCACAGTGGCAGCCATGCTGGATCCTTCACCCACGGCGCTAGGCTGGGGATGGAACCCACACCTCTATAGCGATCCAAGCTGCCGCAGCCGGATTCTTAACCCACTATGCCACAGCGAGAACTCCCTCTAGGTACTTTTCTATTTTGTGCAAACATATTTGTTATTTCACTAATTGCCCAGAATGTAAGTATCTTTATCTGCCTTTCCCACCAGACCCGATTTTAATCCTCCTTGTGTCCACTGGCAGTTGTGTAGTGTTGGGCACAGAGCAGGTGTTCAATAAATGCAACCTGATGGAGTTCCCATCGAGGCTCAGTGGTAATGAACCTGACTAGTATCCATGAGGATGCTGGTTTGATCCCTGACCTCACTCAGTGGGTTAAGGATCCAGCATTGCTGTGAGCTGCCATGTAGGTCACAGATGTGGCTCGGATCCCGCATTGCTGTGGCTGTTGTATAGGCCAGCAGCTGCAGCTCCAATTTGACCCCTAGCCTGGGAACTTCCATGTTCCTTGGGTGTGGCCCTAAAGAGACAAAAAAAAAAAAAAAAGAGAGAGAGAGAGAAAGAAAAGAAAAAGAACACTGCTTTGTGCTGTATATATCTATCCTGCATCACTGAGCTCTCTGAGGGCAAGGTTTATTTTTTGCCAATACCAAGCATAAGGCCCGGCACAAAGTAGTGATAAAATAATACTAGCAGCAACAATTAACAATTGTATAACATTGATTTATAATAAAATATACGTATTATAAATAACATTTATTGGATCCCAATGTTCTACCCATTGTTCTGATTCCTAACTCAGTCTATATATTGTTGAATGTTGTTGAAAGTGTGTTTGTTGAATTTTGCTATCCTCTGAAGGTTATAACATCTAGGAAAATTTTTAATTCTGTAGGCCCTGTCTGGCCATGACCTGCGTTTTAATTCTATAAAAGCTGTGTACACACAGAAGAGTCTTAGCCAGTGCCAAAGAGAATCAAAACTAGAATTCCCTCGGAGTTCCCATTGTGGCTCAGCAGAAATGAACCCGACGAGTATCCACGAGGACTCCAGTTCGATCCCTGGCCCTGCTCAGTGGGTTAAGGATCCAGTGTTGCCATGAGCCATGGTTTAGGTTGCAGGTGTGGCTCAGATCCCACATTGCTGTGGCTGTGGTGTAGGCCAGCAGCTACAGCTCTGATTCACCCCCTAGCCTGGGAACCTCCATATGCTGCGGGTGCAGCCTTAGAAAGTTAAAAAAAAAAACCAAAAACACTAGGATTCCCTCAATGGCGCAACCAAAGAGCTAACATTCAGGACAGGCCACTGGTCCCCAGAAGAAACTGAGATTCAAAGCTAGACATTCATTAGGACAGTAAAGTGGGTCCCAAAACAACACACACACACACACACACACACACACACACACACTCAATTCCAAGCCAAAGGGACCAAGCCTGCGACAAACTTAAGTGGATCCCAAAACAACACACACACACACACACACACACACACACACACACACACATACACACACTCAATTCCAAGCCAAAGGGACCAAGCCTGCGACAAACTTCTTTTTCCATTCGGAATCTAAGATATGTCCCAGTTCACATATGGGGCCACTCAGAGCCCCAGCTGTGTGTGGCTGGGTGGCAGAAACAAGTCAAGCTGGCACAGACACATACGCAGACACTGTAACTATAGAGTTTCCAACTTGGAATCAGTGTTCTTTTGCCTGTGAGGAAGCCCTTGAATCTTCCATGTACCAGCTCAGCCTCTCCACATGTGCTGTCCCAGAATAGTGCAAGTAAAATAATCTGGGCATTCCTAAGCATTTCAAGCGGGCAACAAATATTTGTAAAATATTTGCTACTAACTTTCAAGAGAAACGCGCTTTTAGAAAAATGTTCGGGCTTAATTGAAAAAGCACATAGCAATCAACTTTTATTCCCAGCTGGCATAAAACTGTCTAACTGTCAGCCAAATTTGGGATGCCTGAAGACAGACAAGTGACTAATACTAGGGCTGTGTGTGGCCAGGCCCAAGTATATTTTCTGACCACAAGACCATGTCTGGATTCTCCTTTGTAATTACCGCACAGCCTGCTATAATTGTAACACTCGAACTTACTTCCTGCCTCTGACAGGGAATTCAGGGTCCAAGGCGGTACCCTGAGCTGGAGTGAAATCCCCCCTGTTATTTGCCTCAAACCTGTAAAATCATCGCTGGGCGAATGTGAGTGTGTGTGTCGTGTGTTGCCACGTCTGTTAAATATGTTAAGTATATCCTTGTGGAAAAAGGCGCCCACTCCTGCCTTGTTGGATGAAGCACTTTTCTAATGAGATGTTTACTGAACACCTACCACTACATGCCAAGGACATTTTAGGATCTGGGAAACACCTCGAATAAGACAATGAAGTCCCTGCTTTCCTGGAAGGGAACAAGGGATGGGGAAGAAAGAAGTGAGGGAAACAGACACAAAAAGTAGCACCTGCAGACACGCACTGTGCAGAGTCACAGCAGAGCCATGGGGTCGGGGGAGGGGGGATGCCCACGTGTCCCCCTCAGCCTGGGACGTCAGCGAAGCACTCTCCAAAGCGATAGCTTTTAAACCAGCTTTCTACCGTAAGAAGGGACAGGACAAGCGACGATGGAAGAAAGAACATTCCTCAGGGTTCGTGTGGAGACTGAGAGGCAGGAAAGAGCTTGTCGTGTTCCAGAAGCAGAGAAAGGGCCAGTGTGATGGCAGCACGGTGGGGGAGAAGGGGGCCTTTCAGAAGGGCTGGCTGACAGCTTCTTCCCTGTGAAAAGCAGGCAGCCGGGGGTGTTGGCCCCTGTGGAGGCAGGGTTTCTAGTTAGGAGGCTGCTAAAGAGGTCTGGGCAGGAGGCCACAGTGGTTTGGACTAAGAGCTCGTAGAAATCAAGAGAAGGAGTTCCCCTCGTGGCTCAGTGGAAACACATTTGATGAGTATCCATGAAGCTGAAAGTTTGATCCCTGACCTCATTCAGTGGGTTTAGGATCCGGCATTGTCATGAGCTGTAGTGTAGGTCGAAGATGTGGCTCGGATCCCAGGTTGCTGTGGCTCTGGTGTAGGCCGGCAGCTACAGCCTCTGATTCGACTCCTAGCCTGGGAACCTCCATATGCCGCAGGTACGGCCATAAAAGACCAAAAAAAAAAAAAAGAAGAAGAAGAAGAAGAGAAGAGATGCTAGATTTAGATTGAGGGAATGTAGTTTAGGACCAGTCGACGGAACTTGCATGTAGTTCGGATGTGAGGAATGAAGGGAAAGGAATGATGGAGAATGATTCACTATTACATTTAGAATGGATAAGCAAGGAGCTCACAGGTACAGCACAGGGAACTATATCCAGTCACTTGGGATAGCACATGATAGAAGATCCTGTGAGAAAAAGAATGTATAGATATGTATGTATGACTGGGTCACTTTGCTATACAGCAGAAATTGACAGAACACTGTAATTTTTTTTTTTTTTTTGGTCTTTTTGCCTTGCCTAGGGCCACTGCCACATATGGGGGTTCCCAGACTAGGGGTCTAATCGGAGCTGTAGCCGCCAGCCTACGCCAGGGCGACAGCAACGACAGCAACTCAGGATCCGAGCCACATCTGCGACCTACACCACACCTCACAGCAATGCCAGATCCTTAACCCACTGAGCAAGGCCAGGGATCGAACCCGTAACCTCATGGTTCCTAGTCGGGTTCGTTAACCACTGAGCCACGACGGGAACTCCGAACACTATAAATGGACAGAATCAGCTATAATAAAAAATGTTTTAAATATAAAATGTTAAAAAGTCTACCAAAAAAAATCAAGAATGATTCCAAAAGTTTGGGCTTGAGCAACTAGGAGAAGGATGACGGGGATGAGGAAACTAAAGGCGGAGCTACCTAGCTATTCTCTGACAGTCATCACTGACTAACCGTGAACCCGCAGCTTGGGGTTCAATAAATGCCCTCGCTAACCCCTGACTTTACATCACTAGGGAACAGTCTAGACTTTTAGAAATCTCTGATTCGCTACCTAATTATTACTACAAACATTTTCATGTTTTCTCCATTTGGTTTTTATTTTATGACGTCAGGATAAGCCCATTCAAGTTACTCGGTGCTGATACAGCGCTCGTGAGAGCTCCTTAAATGTTAGTTCCCGCACAGCTTCCTCCTCGGCCCTGTGCTTGGGTGCCCTGGGTCCCGGCATGGATGGAAGGTGTGGGCCAGCCATCTGCCCATCCGGTCGGAAGTTGGCAGCTGGTGCTTATACTTCTGACAGTGTGCCTTGTGAATGCATATGGAAGACTGTGACTCATCTTCTTGTCTTTCTCTTTTTAATCAGAACATTTTTGAGATCTCTTTAATAGCAACGAAACTGAGTTACTCCACTTATTTTATTATTATTATGCTGATATTTCCTACCTTTGCCTTAAAATATTGCAGGGGCCTTAAGTTTTCTTGTCTGTGCGGTGGGAATAACAATGGAGTTGTTCTGGAGTTCTCGTCGTGGCACAGCAGAAATGAATCTGACTCGTATCCATGAGGATGTGGGTTCGATCCCTGGCCTCACTCAGTGGGTTAAGGATCCAACATTGCCAGGAGCTGTGGTGTAGGTCGCAGATGCAGCTCGGATGCTGCATTGCTGTGGCTGTGGTGTAGGCCGGCAACAGTCGCTCCAATTGGACCCCTAGCCTGGGAACTTCCCTATGCCACGGATGCAGCCCTAAAAAGCAAAGCAAAGCAAAGAAAAAAACAGTGGGTCTTTTATGAGAATTAAATGAACAGATGTATATAAAGTGGTTAGCATAGTAGCTGCTATGTTGCATGCAGTACATTCGAAGTATTATTATTAATAAAATACTAACGTTGGGGAAGGAGGGGTGGCTCCCAGATCCAGCTGGTTTTAGTATTTGAATTAACCAGGACAAAATCCAGAGGCGTACATTGACTTATTAAATCCCCACATGACTGTGGACAAAACCTATAATGTCTTTGGATCTCCTTTTTCTCAAGTAAATGAGAGAATTAGGATAAATAATCTCAATTTTAGAGTTTGTGTGATTCTAGTAGATGATCGATATTTTTTCTCTAATCTTCCTTTAGCCGACTTATCAAAAAGTTTTGTCTTTTTTGTGTAAATTGGTATAAGTGACATTTACTGCCAGATGTGACCTTTTGTTTCAGCCCACTGTAGAATCCCGACGTTAATATCACTTTCTATAAATATAGATTTCGGGTGAGGAAACATTCTAGCTCAAGAGACGCTGAGCTACTGAGCCTCTTTCTCTTTTTAGCCTCTCGGTCCGTGGGCCATTACTCACTCTTGGCACTCTTCCCCGGTCTCGCTGCTGTCACCTTCCTCTGTCGTGATTGCTGCTGTCTAGAGCCACCTACAGCTTCTAAGTTCCCCACCCAGCCTTCCCTAGTGGTCGGCATTGCAGTTGTGTTTTCTTGCTTCCTCTACCTTTTGAAATTTAAAAATAGAAAATACAATTTTAAAAAACCGAAAACAAACCCACAGTCTTTCACATTAGCTGAACTCTGTTATTCCTCCAGCAGATTGTCTGGTGAATTCTTCAGTATAACGGTCAGAAACCTGTGATGGGTTCAGAATAAGCCCTGTAAGGAATGGACACAAAGAGATCCTTTTCTTTTGACTGTCAGACCCACAATCAGAAATGGGAAGCAGCAGCCCCCAGGAGGAGGCTTTGGAAAGGGAATCAGAGAATCAGAACAGCTCCCGGCTCTGCTCCTTGGCTTTGTGTCTTCACCTGTCTGACTTTCCCGAGCCATCCCGTGGAATCATTAGGTTGATAAGAGAACTCTTGTAGGAGTGTGACTCTTGTGCTATTAATACCAAAGACAGGTCCTGGGAAGCACAAAAGCCCTTTAGAGAGCTGAGGGAAATTATTTTAGAAGGCCCAACTCACATCACAGCAAACATACTGTGGCAACCTCCACGTTAAATACAGTTTTATTGCTGGCAAAATTTTTTGAAGATATTTTTACAATTTTGCTTTGGAAAAAGGCTGGCTACAAGTCAGGGATTTAACTTAGAATTAATTTCTCAGCAATGAGCATACTTGGGAATTATTAAATTAAAACCTAAATCCAGCTTACATGTTGCTTCCCAATGAAATTTTTTTTTTTTTTCCTTTTTGGCCACCCCAGGGCACATAGAGTTCCCAGGCCAGGGAGCAGATCCTAACCGTAGTTGCAACCCAAGCCGAAGCTGTGGCAACACCAGATCCTTAACCTACTGCTCTGGGCTGGGCATCGAACCCACGTCTCAGGGCTCCCAATTCACTGTTGATCTCGTTGTTGCACCACTGTGGGAACTCCGCCAGTGAGATATTCTTGATTACCAAATCAACAATTAAGGAGGTTAACCCAGCATTACATTTTGTAGACCTTTAGCATTTATTAATTTGTTTGTAGTTAATCTGTTTTGAAGTGTATAAATGGTTTTTCAAGATCTCAGACACTTTTATAGCCCTTGAAAAGCTGAAAGGCGCCGGGCACCACACCCTGATGACCAAGGGTTAAAAATGCTCTGTCTGGTACATCCTAAACTCTGAGGGCTTCACCCCTGCCTTCTTGAGGGAACTGATTTCTTAAGGGAGCTGATTTGGGATCTGGGAAAATACAATGAGCTCGCATATAAATAGCACTAGTTACTAAAACAAAGTGAACCCCCCACCAAAAAAAAAAAAAAGTAATGAGGGGCAGAATTCAGCCATTAGTTTACTGGGTGACCTTGACCAAGTGCTCTGTGGCCCTTTCCCTGCCCCCAGTGGTACTTTTCCAGCAGATACTTCATCTGGTCGAGGTAGAAGCCCAGGGCCAGCAGTTCCAGGAACAAAAAGATGTGCAGAACATCTGACCTTAAGCTTTTCCCTCATAGGTTAAAAGCGAGATACTTTTAGAGTTCCTGTTGTGGCTTAGTTACAAAACCAGCTATATCCATGAGGACGAGGGTTCGATTCCTGGCCTCACTCAGTGGGTTAAGGATCCGGCATTGCCGTGAGCTGTGGTGTAAGTTGAAGACATGGCTCAGATCTGGGATAGCTGTGGCTGCAGCATAGGCTGGCAGCCGTGGCTCCAATTCGACCCTAGCCTGGGAACTTCCATATGCAGAGGGTGCAGCCCTAAAAAGCAAAAAAAAAAAAATGAGGCACTTTTTAATGTCTGTATCATCGGGGAAGGAAGAGAAAGGGAGAAGGACTCCACTGTCAACCCTTGTGTTTAAAACACTGTTGATCTTGGATTTCTGTGCAAAATGACAAGCCCCACCCCTCTTTTTCCAGAAAGAAAGGCTTTCATATGAGACTCTCTCAGCACCCCATTCAAAAGGCATCTATTTTCTAGTTTGCCTCGGTGAGGGGCAGAGGTCATGAAGAAAACATAGGTTTCAGAATCCACTAAGTTCTATTCAAAGCCAGCCCTGTCCTTTGCTCAGCAGTTCTCAAAGTGTGGCCCAGGGACCCCTCTGGTTCTCTGAGGTCAGAACTGTCTTCCTAATAATACTAAGATGTCATTTGCCCTTTTCACTGTCTTTTTGTAAAAGAATTTTTCCAGAGGCTACATAATGTGATATCCTATACAGATACCAACATCCAACTGTCTTGCATTAAGCCACACGTTAAAGATAGTTTCAAAAATGTAAAACGACACCACTTTTTTTTTCTTTTTTTAAATTTTTTTTTTAATCTTAGGGCTGCACCTGCAGCATGTGGAAGTTCCCGGGCTAGGGGTTGAATTGAAGCTGCAGCTGCCAGCCTGTGCCACAGCCACAGCAACACTGGATCTGAGCCGTGTTTGTGACGCCAGATCCTTTACCTACTGATAGAGGCCAGGGATCGAACCTACATCCTCATAAACACTAGTTGGGGTTCTTAACCCACTGACCACAGTGGGAACTCCAACAAGGCCACTCTTAGGTCTACCTCTTTTTTTTCATTCTGGAATATATAATTACTTTTTTTTTTTTTTTTTTTGCTTTTTAGGGCCTCACCAGTGGCATATGGAAGTTCCCAGGCTAGGGGTTGAATCAGAGCTACAGCTGTTGGCCTACACACAGCCACAGCAATGCGGGATCCGAGCCAAATCTTTGACCTACACTGAAGCTCATGGCCACATCCTTAATCCACTGAGCGAGGCCAGGGAGCAAACCCAGGTTCTTATGGATACTAGTTGGAGTTCATTTCCACTGCACCATAGCAGGAACTCCGAAAATATAATTACTTTTAATTTCTTACACATCATTTACGTTAACATGAACTGGGGTTGTTGTTTTTAAATGAAGTAATAAATACATATTTTAAAAATTCCTCAGTCTCAATGTCTAATGTGGCAGATCTTGATAGATTAATAAACCCCACGTTTTAAAAGCTCATTGACATCCTCAGTAATTTCCAAAAGTATTAAAGGATTCTAAGACCAAAAAGTCTGAGAATCCCCACTCTGTTCCACAGTAATTACCACTTATTGAATGTGTCTTTGTGTCAGGAGCTGTGCAAAGCACACTAAATTCTTCACCTCTTCATCTCTGAAAACAAAGCTATAAAGTAAGGGCTTTAAAAAAAAAAGACCTTACTAGCCCAAGGTCTCACAGCTGGAAGTGACAAGTTAACCAAGTCCTTCTGACATCAAAGCCACCTTCTTGATTAGCAAACAGCACTCCCTCACAAATTTATTCTCTGTAATTTTGAGAAAGTTCTTTCTCTGCTCCAAGTCTGCTTCCTTAAACACAGGCAGGGTCCCGTCTCCCCTGCAGGAGAGTTAGTATGCATCAAAGCGCCTAGCACAGGGCTAACACCAAAGAGACCCTGGGACCCCGTGAGCCCTCATCCCACCCCATCCTGCCCTTGGCTCTCAGCCCAGGAAGACTCAGCAATGTCCCTCTTTCCCTCCAGATGGTCTTCAAGCAGACAGAGACGCCGATGGCACGGAAGGAGTTGATGAAGATATGATTGTGACCCAAAGCCAGACCAACTTCATCTGCCCCATTACGCAGGTACTGTTCTCGCCTCCTTTCCCTGAACGAAAAAGCAGTTCACAGAGGCAAAACGTTCCGGTTTGCTTTCTGACTCCATTTCACACCTAGAGTCGTGGAGGGAGGAAAGAGAGGTGATGAGCATGGAAGCAGGCACCTGGGAAAGTTTTCGGTGGATCATGCCCTTAGGGATCTAGGAATAAATTCCTGGCCCACGGGTCAAGGGGCATTGGTGCCCCTGCATTTTCTCTGTGGCCACCTGCCCTGAGAGTTATCTAGAGCCGTGAGATTGGGAGGTTACACCTCGGAAGTCCCAGGTCTAAGAAAAAAAACAGCGCCAGGTAATTGGTGGAGAAGTTACTGGAAGCTGATCATTATCATTCCTGAAAGCCTAACGTCTCCTTGATTGCAGTTGGAAATGAAGAAGCCAGTGAAAAATAAAGTGTGTGGCCACACCTATGAAGAGGAAGCCATTGTTCGCATGATTGAGTCCAAGCACAAGCGGAAGAAAAAGGCCTGGTGAGTTGCTTCGGGAAGGGAAGTGGCGCCTTCCCGGGGCTGGCCAGTCAGAGGTGGGGGGTTCATGCCGGAGGAAAAGGTACTTGAGCGTCTACTCTGAAGTCCATTCACCTCCCGGAGGAATTGCGTAAACACGGAAGCTAGCTTTCAGAAAAAGCAATCCAGGAGGGAAAAAATTAGTAATCTGTTTGGGAAGAAGCTGAAAGAGCTTCAACCACACCTTCAAAACAGGAGAAGAAGGGCTTGGATGCAATTTTCATCATTAGATAACAGGAGTTTTCATGAATGGGTGCTACACCCTGAAAAAAAATAAAGACCTGTGATACTGAGAGATTTCTTTTCCCCTTTCTATATGCGTTTACCCAAACCAGAAGGAATGGTTAAACAAACAAAGACTGCATCCTGCAATACAGGTGATTTGTTTAAAAAATATTAAGTCATCAGAGTTCCCATTGCAGCTCAGCAGGTTAAGAACCTGACATAGTGTCCATGGGGATGCGAGTTCGATCCCTGGCCTCACTTAGTGGGTTAAGGATCTGGCCTTGCTGCAAGCTGTGACATAGTTTGCAGATGCAGCTCGGATCTGACGTCACTGTGGTTGTGATGTAGGCTGGCAGCTGCAGCTCTGATTCAACACCTAGTCTGGGAACTTCCCCGTGCTGCAGGTGCAGCCATAAAAAGGAAAAAGAAAAGAAAAAAGAAAAAAAATTAAGTCGTCATTCTAAGATAAGAATTTGTATCCATTGGTCTCCATGATCAAGATTTAATTGTCTGGGGAAAACCTTTCATGTCTTTAATTACTTACATAACTTCCCAAACGGTTGAAGTAAATTCATGAATGACTTCAATGAGAAAAAAAAAACATTTTAATTGGAGTGTTTGGAGACTCATATATATTTCTACCCCTTCCCCCCCCAACACACACACACACACACACACACACACACACACACACGCATACGCACACGCATGCACACTCCACCACGACCCTGGAAGACCATGGCTCTGTTCCTATAATAACATGGAAGCCTGAGTTGGCTAGACTGGCTTTGACTTGGTTGGCATTTCTTGTGCTCTTATCACAGATTTGTCGAAGGAATGGAATTGCAGGTGTGACCAGTTCTCAATGGACTTCTGATAACAGTCCCTTTGATGTGTGGCTTGCTCCTCCATCGCCCAGAAATTTGCTGGTCCAAACCTAGAACTGGAATTCCCCACCACTCCTCATCTGGGTGTGGACTTAGAGATAGGGTATTTGAGACCGTAGGTATCTTGATGGTCATTCAGTCAAGTAATTTGCCCTGTTTATTCTAGAAGAACTGCCTAATGGTTGCAAAATCGAGATTGTTCAAGTACATTTTTATCTGTTTCAGGTTTCCAGCTTAGAGCTGAGATGTCATCATTCCCTAGGGAACCTTCCATTTTCCCTGGAAACATAATTTTCTTTGTTTCTGGGCTTCTAAGCTGCTCACTTCTACTAAATTTTTTTCTCTGTTTCTGAAAAACAAGATTTTAATTTGTTAACATAATTGCTAAGAATAGGTTTTCCCAGAGAGTTCTATTTCACAGCTCTTCTTCCTTAAAGTTTGTGATTTTCTTCTCCAGTCAAATGTGAAAAGGGCAGGTGCTGATACAAAGCTTATTGCTCCCAAGTCCCAAGATAGGTGGGAGTGACTCCCCAAAGAGGTTTGCATTGAAAATGCATCTTCTTTTATATATATATAATGATTTTTATTTTTTCTATTATAGTTGGTTTATCGTGTTCTATCAATTTTCTACTGTACAGCATGGTGACCCAGTTATACATACATGTATAGATTCTTTTTTCTCACATTATCATGCCCCATCATAAGCGACTAGACATAGTTCCCAGGGCTACACAGCAGGAGCTCATTGCTTATCCATTTGAAAATGCATCTTCTTAATTACATACTCTGACTTTCTAATGTCCTTTGCCTTTTTGGAATTGTAAATGGTATTTGGAAGCACTTGAATAGCACCTGTCATTTGGAAAAGTTGGGTATTTTTCCGTCATACTTCTGTAAGTTGGGTACAAATTCCACAAACTCCGCAGATTCTCATAGCTTAGTAACAGTTAAATCCAAGTCGAGGAAGTCTGGGAGGTTTACAGTGAAGGTAGTATTCTTGCCGGGCTCTGAAAAATGAGAGGGATTTCAGAGAATGATAAGGAGGATTCAGTCCTTCTAACCAAGAGGCTCACCCCTGCATTCAGACTCTGTTCCACTTGGTGGGTAGTAGGTACAGCTGCAGTTATTGGCTGTTGGAGGCTGATTAGAAAGATGCTTTGGCCAACAGCAACAGGGGATGGTATAAATTCACTCTATTCTATAGTCATTGTAGAGGGCGTTGAATGTCATGGTTTCATTAGTTTCCTCAGCTATAAAGTGATGCTAATAGTTGTAATTGCCTCACTGGTATGTTTGACCTTTGAATGAGATACACGTAAAGCACTTCAGGTACCTGTCACATGGTAGGTAGACATTATCCCACCCTCTTCCTCATCATTCTTAGCCCCGTTGTTCTGGAGCCCTGAGAGAACATGGCAGGGTTTCGAGGGAGTAAGGCGAGCCAACCTGGGTTTTAGGAAGTTACACCAATAGCAATTCAAGGGATGGATTAATAAAGGCATGAGGTGAAGGAAGATGCCAGGTAGGATGCCTTGCAGGAGACGAAGTGGTATTTCCTAATGAGAAGTTGGATTGAGACAAGAGTCAGGTAGAAGGGAGTGAGAAGGAAAATGATGGTGGAGGTACAGTTGACAGCATCTGGTAACCAAAATTGCAGGGAGCGAATTGAAGGATGACTGACATTTCTAAACTGGGTGTCTAGAGGCGTGGTGATGTGACAAGCCAGCAGAGAGGGAATAAGAGAGAAACACATGAAGGAAGTTTGGGTCATGCTCATAGACAAGTTTGAGGTCCTGGCAATACAGCCGTTTGCAAGTATCCAGGAGGTGCAGAAAATGTGGGTATTTGAATTCAGGAGAAAGCTCTGAAGCTACAGACCCACTCCTCTGCCAGCACAAGTGTAGCTCTAGACCGGATGGGACAGCCCACTGAAAGCCCCAAGACGGGGACGTTGGCTAGGCTGAGCCATGCTGCCAACGTGGTATAGACCCACAGAAAAGCATGGCGCTCATTAATGAAAGAGCAGTCGGGGGAAGAAGACTCCAGCCAGGCAGTCTAACACCGCCAGGAGGAAGGGGACAGGAGCCAAGAGTACCACAGGAGCCAGCGGGGAGTCAGGAGGCCCTTGAAGACCAGGTACATTGCATTTGGCCACAGGGTAGAATCCAGGGCCTCTTCAAAACCTACTCCAGAAGTTCCTGATTAAAAATGAATTAGTGTCATTCCCCAGGATGCATGTTAGGGCGATGAGCAGTTCTGGGTTCCCTTTGTTTAAAAACAGCTGTGACACATCCACTTTGAGAACCCTCGGTTCTTCCTCGTGGTTGGTTCCAATGATGTTTTGTTAGACGGGAGTTCCAGGCACACTGCATTACTGGGCGCTGACTCCATGTTCCTGTCTGTGTTTGGGTCTCTTAGAAGACCTGTCTCCACTGGCTTAAGTCAGAATAAAAGTGTTGGGACTTTAGCCCTAACTAAATAAATACAGTCGTTAGAATAATTTCCTAAAGCACGTCGCTTACTAACCGGGCTGTTTATTATCTTATTAATAAAGCTGCCCTATGGTTCTCATATTATAAGATATTTCCAGTTATCCACAGCCAGTGCTTTCCTTTTTTTGGTTTAAGATCGGGAAGCACCCTAACAAACAGTCGAGTTTAAGAGCATGGAGAGTAAAGTTCAGTTGAACAGAAATGTGTCGTCAGACAGCAGGACTCCACCATCATGCTCGGAGTCCCTGTTTAAACTGTTTACCAACAAGTCAGTTGACCTCTCAGAGCCTCCATTTCTTCATCTGCAAAGTGGAAATAGCAACAGCATCTCACAGAATTTCATGATCCAAGGAACAGTGGGGAATTCCAGTCTAGGTCTGGACCAGCAAGTTTCTTGGCAGTGGAGAAGCAAACCACTTAGGAGAAAGCTCTTTTGAGACTACAGAGCGTTGAGCAAATAGCAGTCGGGTTACTGAGGTCGAGACCGTTCGTGTTTTTATTACTCACCTCACTGCTTAGCGACACATTATTTTAGACTCAGAGGATGTAGGGTAGCATTACTCTGTGTGTAGGTATGATGGGAATCCGTCCCACTCGGATTTCCAGAGGTAGCTATAGTCCTGCTTTCTAGAACTTTCTAGAACTGGGTTGGACCTTGGAATTCTTGGAGCCCAGGTCCAGGAGCTCTTAGACTCAGAATCCTGTACTTCTGAACTGATGCTGAGACCAAGGTCCCCTGCAGCCTGAGGGACCCCTAAGGCCTTGGGTCCCTTTGTTCAGCAGACACATGCTTGATCGCCGCTGCGGTGGAATGTTCTGCCCTGTCGGTGACCCGAGTTCAGGACCCAGCCTCTCCTTCCAGGCCTCTGGGTCTGACTCCTGCAAGCAATGACGTGAGAGCTTAAGACTGGGTATTGCCACACCTATCTTGCTCACCGGGATGTCGCGGGGATTAATGCCCAGATGCTTATAGAGAGTGTTCTTTCTCGAGAAGAGGAGTGCCCTGATTCAGTATCATGTCATTAGGATCTGGTCTTAGCCTCTTCAGTTTAGAAACTTGTGTTTGTTTATTTGAGACGGGGTGAGAAACAGGGTTCTCTCCCAACCCCTGCATCAACCTCTCCTCCAGGCCCCGCCCCCACGCTACCTCAGCGCCCCCGAGCCTGTGTCCGTGTCCCCCCCGGCATTGTCCGAGGGGCTGGTGGCTCTTCTCCACAAGGTTCTTGAGAACAGACGTTGTGTGCGAGAGCAGGAACCGTTTGTGGTAGCACCTGAGTGAGTCCCTGGACCCTTGTCCCACGTCCTGCTTATTTCTCACGACAAGCCTGTGCTCTGCCTTCACAGAGGAGGAAACTGAGGCCCATTAATGAAGTCACTCACCCAGAGTGTCACAGCCAGAGGTTAGAACCCAGGTCCTTTTCACTCTGGAGCCTGTATTTGAGTCATTAGGCCGTTGGCTCCCCTTGGGATGGCTTTTCGGTTAATGCCTCTGTCCCCAGAGTCGATCCGCCAAGTGAGCTCAGACCTCTTGGCCTGACGCTGGTTCCATCCCACTGAGATAATCTGCAACTGATCGGTGTGGTTAATCCCATCACGCATTCTCAGAATGCTCTCATTTACTGACTGAAACCACTGATGTCATCAGGAAGTCCTCCCCACCTCACTCTCCACTTCCCTAAAACAGCTTATTCACTGTCTGGCTATTGGTGCTAAAGACTGTGTTCTGTGGAGGTGGGGGCGGGGGGGGGGCACAGTCAGAGTCGATGATCTGCGGGTCGATAAGCCTTAGCCGAGGGTCATCCCAGCAACCGACTTCGAGGTGCGTTTCCGCATCACGGAAGTTGAGGTCATGAACGGTGCCTCTTCCAAAGTCAGGAAAGTGTCCCTGTCCTTCTTATAATTGCATCTTATTTACTTTCACACTGAAAGAAGAATCCACTTTGAGACAGCAGGATGTTTGGAACAGGCGTCAAACACCTCGAACGCAAAGCCAAATCATCAGAACCATGCACGCTTGGATCGTCTTTCATATGATCCCCTTCTGTTAGTCATATTGTAACACCTACCCCTGATCCTAGGGGGCACATTTCAGTATTTTAAAAATAAATAATGTTAGCAAACATATTATTCATTCCATTGAGTAAATGCCCCTCTGATATCAAGCTACCTTGGTCCAGAAATCAAGACCAAGAAAAAGATTCTCTTTTGTGTTGACCTGCTGAGCTTTCCACTGCTGAGCTCCCATGATCAGCTTTCTTCCCCTTCTGATGTGTAGCTTTGGTCTTGTATTTGTTATTTTTGATCTTAATATACTTGTGCTTTTTGGAGAGTTGTCTCAGATCACTGGGCTGGAGCTCTGTGTGGGGCAGGAAAACTATATTTGTATTTCACAGTTGGACGCTTAGAACCTAGCACAGGGCCAATCACATAAAAGAGTCAAATGATGCATTGAATGTGCACATGTCTGTGCTGGAGGTGTGCAAGCTACGGGCAGATCAGCAACTTTAATCCTGATCGTGAAGACCCGTGATCAGGAAACAAGCGATAATCATAAGAGATGGTGAAGGGAATGAATGTCATGGAGGACAGTGTTGCCTGGAGCCCTGGGAAATTTGGATTCTGTCCCTATTTTAAATCTGAGGACACAGAGGCTCCAGAAGGTAAAGTGAGGTGTCTATGGTCTTGTAACTGTAAGTAGGCACTCCACTCAACCAAAGTCTGGTTCATGTTGAGAAGAAATCAGGTGACTTCATCCAACCCTCTGCCTTCAGAGGAGACCACATCTAAACAGAACCATGACTCACCCACTGATTTCTTCAGCCACAGCTTTTCCCCTGAGTCCCCATCACCCCACTCAGTCTCTCCACCGAGAGGACTGACCAGTGAGCATTTCAGAGAGAACGTAAAGCAACAGGGACTCCTGATTCCATCCCGACCTGGATTCCCAGTTGTTTCCATGGAGACAAGGGGCGCCACCAATCTCCCTTCAGCTCCAGCCAAAGTCTTTGAACGAAGGTCATCCCTTTCCTTTACCCTCCACGTTCAAGTCCTTCAGCAAGTCCCACAGCTCCTACTTCCGGTTGTGTCCGGAAGCCGATCACTGCTACACCCTCATCCAAGCTCTCCCTCCTCTCTTCCCAGCTTCGCCTCTGCCCGTGTTCCCCATTAAGCAGCCAGAGACATGTTTTCCAAACTTAAGCCAAATCCCCTCCCTCCGCTGTCTCCACTCCTCCACTGTTTTCTTAGTTGAAATAAAATCCAAAGCCCCACACGCCCTCCAACCAAATCTCCAAATGCCCCTCTCCTTGCCCTGGGCATTCCAGCCACACTGACCTTGCTCTACTCCTGGGCACCAAGCAGCTCCTTCCTTGGCTTATACACGTGCTGCTGCCTCAGCCCAGGCCGCATGCAGCCCTTCTTCTCGATAAGAGCTTCTCAGTGAGCCTTGCCCTGACCCCAGCTGAGCCCACACTCTCTCCCTTGACCCTGCTTTTTAGCCTTTGTAGCACTTAATGCCACCTGATCCCACAGCAAGCACCTCTTTGGTGACTTAGCAGTGATCTCTCTCCCCCACTGGAAAGTGAGCTCCATGAAGTGGGCCTCGCCTGTGTCCCCAGGACTGGGCGGGCACTTGGTGAACCAATGAATGAGTGCACATCAGTCCTGACTTTTAAAATGTGCTCCTTTTTGGGTAAAATGTCCTCAACCGTTATTCAGCCATCGAAAAGAATGAAATTTTGCCATTTACAGCAACATGGATGGACTTGGAGGGCATTATGCTAGGTGCAGTAAGTCAGAGAAAGACAAATACTGTATGATTGCACTTATCCGTGGAATCTAAAAAATACAACATACTGGTGAATAAAACAAACAAAAAAAGCGGACTCACCAGATGCAGAACAGTTACAGAGAACAAACCAGTGGTTACCAGTGGGGAGAGGGAAGGAGGAGGGGCAAGAGAGGAGTAGGAGGAAAAAGGGGGGGGTGTTATGGGATTATATGAAATCATCTATGCGAAACTGTCAAAAATGGTAAAACACTATAGAATTTAAAGACCCTTTCACTCAATTAAAAAAAAAGAAGCCCGCACTTAAATTCTAGCACATGTGTGAAGGAGGTTTATGCTGAAGGCATTGCAGTGAAGCAGCCTGACTTGGTTTTCTCACCCTTCACAGTTGCCCCAAAATTGGCTGTAGCCACACAGACGTGAGATTGTCTGATCTCATCCAGGATGAGGCTCTGAGAAGGGCGATTGAGAGCCACCACAAGAAAAAACATCGTCAGTCTGACTAGGAAAAGCCACCTGCCTGCAGGAAACTCCGCAGCCTACCTCCGACCCCAGACATCTGTAGAGGGCAATGCTTGTCAAAGCACTTTGACTGGCTGCATAGCATACTTTGGGGTAAAATTGAAGGTTTTCGTGTATTTGAAAACATTTTTCTATGTTCCAATAAAAATCCAAGCATATTATATTGTTTATTTTTAAGTGTTCTCTACTTTTAAATAAAACTTTGATTATCTGCGTGTGTCCTATCTGTGCGCCTCCCGAGGTGTAAATTGCTCCAGCAGTGCAGGTGGGGTGGTGCCAGGCGTCTCTAGTTCTAATCCTTCAGACTGTTGGTTTTTTTTTTAATTATTATTGTTTTAACAACAAAAAAAAAAGTCTTGCAGGAGATGTTTGAATTGAAAACACACAGAGACATCCCAATCGCAAGCATTTTCTATCAAAATAGTAGAGAACAGCATGAGGGGTAAAGCAAAGCCAGTTTCCCGATTTGTATTTACTTTGTATCTTGACAGTTCCAAATATGTAAATGCTTTTATTTGTCATTCTGACGGGCACAGAATGCTCCAGTAGCTGGCTTATCAGTGCGATGATAATTGATGCCATAATGGAAATTTTGCTGCAGCCTTCTGACAGCCCAAAACATCGTCGGAAGTAACCACATCCTGGCTGTTCTCTGCCTTGCTCTGTGGCTCTTGGCAAGTGGCTTCAGCCCCTTGGGCTTGGGGGTCTTCAGCCACAAAATAAAGATCCTGAATAAGATTTTCTGTTCTGCACAGAAGTCTGCTGACATAGGACCAGCAGGGTCTTTAAATTGAATATTATTGATTATTTGTATAAAAACTGCTAATGTATTAAAAGTCTCCATAGTGGCCTTTTATCAACTAGAATAATCAATTAAACCAAAAAAGCATACCCTGACTACACTAGAAATGGCTAACATTTATTGAACACTTACTGTGTACCAGGTGCTGTTCTAAGCACTTTACATATATATTAAATCCTATAATTTTCATAGCCTGATGAGAGAGGTACATTTATTATTCCCACTTTACAGATAAGAAAATCGAGGTGCAGAGACACGAAGTGATCCGTGGAAAGTCATAGAGCTAGTAAGCCACTGAGCAGGGATGGGAACTTAGGACATCTGATCCCAGAGTCTAGATTCTTGATCACATGCTCTCCTCCTCCTTATTGATTTATTCAGAATCTAAAAGTATATTCCAAGTCCACATTTAAAAACTGAACCTTTTGTAAATCAACTTGCCTATATATACATGTGTATGCAAAAAAAAAATTTTTTAAAAGCTCACTAAAATGCAGGAAATAGGGAGTTCCCGTCGTGGCTCAGAGGTAAAGGATCTGACTAGTATCCATGAGGACAGAGGTTTGATCCCTGGCCTTGCTCGGTGGGTTAAGGATCCAGCATTGCTGTGAGCTGTGGTATAGGTCACAGATGAGGCTTGGATCTAGCGTTGCTGTGGATGTGGTATAGGCTGGAAGCTACAGCTCCGATTTGACCCCTAGCCTGGGAACTTCTATATTCTGTGGTGTGACCCTAAAAAAGCTAAAAAGCTAAAAATTTTTTAATTTATAAAATAATAATAAAATTCAGAAAATGCTGGATTTGACATCTAAGAGGCAGTAAAGGCCATGAAATAATAACATATATTTGAATTTAAAAACATGGTCTAAAATGGTGGAATTGATTTTGAAAACATTTTCATGGAATTCAGAAAGGGGTATGACATTCAGTTGTCAACAAAATAATTTCTAATTTCTTAAGATGCTTTATCTGAATCAGACTTCCTGAGGAAATGATTATGTTTAAGCCAGAACAAACATACTTTTCATGGAATGTGGTTCTTTTGTGAAATGATTCAGTTTCCTAAACAGATAGAGACAAGCATGAAATGCTTGCCCCAGGTTCGATTTGCATTTCCCCCAACTCTGCAAAGAGCATTCCAGAATCAGTTAGAAAAATGCAAATACCATCTTAGTTTCCTGTGTCTTTTTTCTTTCTTTAGTCTTCAGAAACATTATTTGTCCAGCCAATTAGAGGATTTGAAGTATTACACGAAACTTATTTTTATCTTTTGGTGATTCACCATTTGGTTGTCATTACTATCATTCTGGTGTATTTATTAAATTTCTATTACAGGAGTTTTCCCCAAAAAGTGAAAGCTTTTCTTTAAATGAAATTGAATTTATCATACTGAGGAACCCCATGAAATACAACAGCCGAAAGAGGAGCAGCTCTAGTCAAAGAGGAGGTGAGAGTTCCCTCCCCTTTCCCCCCAGAGGCTTCTCCAAACTCACCCAAGACCCCATTGAGTGGCCTTTGAACATTGCCCGGACATTGGTGCTAAATCATTTCTTTCAGATATGACTGATTTAGGCCTTGGACAATTGTGTGAACATGGCATTTAAAGAAATTACTAGTTCCTTTAAGAAATTTACAATTGAGTAAGTTTAAAGCATTACCTCAAACTGCAAACAGTAAGACAATTTCTCCCTCACCTTATATAGCTCTTTAAACACTGAGTGTTCAGCTTGAAGCCACTCCTGCGGTGGGCACTGCTCCCTGTGGAATGAATCACTCCACCCCTGAAGTTTTCTGGGAGGAGAGAGAAATTACTGGACGAGGGGACCCGGGCTGCCAGGAATGGATGGCTGGCCACACCCCAGGCTCAGGCCGAAGCACCTCACGTGTAACACCTAAGTGAATCCTCCCTAGGACCCTGGAGGGAAGTGTTACTGCCCCATTTTACAGATGAGGAAACTGAGGCTCTAAGTCATTGGCCTACAGTCACTGGCTTGTGAGTAGTTGTGGTAGAGCCTGTATTGGACTGGAACCGTGAGTGGAGAAGGGGGTGCACTCACCCACCAGGCTTTCTGCCCCAGGGCCACAGAGGTCAGCGGACCTGACCTCCTATCCCATCTTCCTTAGCTACGTTCCTGAGACCACTGTTTCCCAGGCTTGCACCATTTTGCAGCCATCAGTGCTTTATTTTTTTGGTGGTTGTTGTCCTTTTAGGGCTGCACTCTTGGCATACTGAAATTCCCAGGCTAGGGGTCAAATCCAAGCTGCAGCTGCCGGTCTACACCACAGCCGAAGCAACGCCAGATCCGAGCCTCGTCTGCAACCTATACCACACCTCATGGCAACGCTGGATCCTTAACCCACTGAGCGAGGTTGGGAATCGAACCCGAGTCCTCATGGATACTAGTTGGGTTCATTACCACTGAGCCATGACGGGAGCTCCCATCAGTGCATTTTGCACAGCCCGGTTCTTCTCCTCTCGTTCACTCTGCAGACACCCCACCAGGTCCAGGCCCTCCTGGCTTTGCACTTAGACCGCTCACCAGCCTTCCAGCTGGTCTGCCATCTCACTTCCTCCCCACTCCCGTGTTAACCTCCTGGAACACTGACTGGGTCATTCCACATCCTACTTAAAAACCTGTCTTGCGGAATTCCCTTCGTGGCGCAGTGGTTAACGAATCCGACTAGGAACCATGAGGTTGCGGGTTCAATCCCTGGCCTTGCTCAGTGGGTTAACGATCTGGCGTTGCTGTGAGCTGTGGTGTAGGTCGCAGACGCTGCTCGGATCCCACGTTGCTGTGGCTGTGGCGTAGGCCGGTGGCTACAGCTCCGATTGGACCCCTAGCCTGGGAACCTCCGTATGCTGCGAGAGCAGCCCAAGAAAAGGCAAAAAGACAAAAACAAAAAACAAAAACACACAAACAAAAACCCCTGCCTTGCTTATCAAATAAACTTTAGGCCCGGCATTCAGAATTTTACCACACACCAACCCCTCTCTCTCTCGCTCATCTCCCCAACACTCCCCAGTCTCCCCAACGTTTCAGTTTACCTGGTCTCTCTATGGAAGGATTTCTTCCAGAAGTAATGTCATAACCCTTGACGAGCACATACAGATGATCTTGGGCAAGTCACTTAATTGCTCCAGGTTTCAGATTTGTCACATAAACTAAAAGATTTGGACTTTTCCCCAAGGTTTCTTTAAACCCTAAGATTTCTATTCAAGGAATCCGTCCTATGCAAAGTATATGGCCCTTCTGAAGGAAAACAGGCTGACTTAGAAATTGGAATATATTTGAACCAAATGGATACATTGCTTCTTTAAGTATTCATTCAGCAAACACTTTTTAAGCACATGCCCCCCCCTCTTTTATTTTGCTTTTTAGGGCCCACCCACGGCAAATGGAGGTTCCCAGGCTAGGGGTCTAATTGGAGCTAGCTGCCGGCCTACACCACAGCCACTGCAATGCCAGGTCCAAGCCGTGTCTACAGCATGGCAACGCCGGATGCTTAGCCCACTGAGCAAGGCCAGGGATCGAACCCACATCCTCATGAATGCTAGTCAGGTCCATTAACCTCTGAGTCACAATGGGAATTCCCAGCAAACACTTTTTAAGGCCCTTTTAATATCATGTTTTGTGTAGTCTCTTTAGATACAAAAGTCTTCCTTCTAGAAGGCTTCTCATCTAGTTGGGGGTGGACAGATAACGTAAAAAAATAAATTCCATAAAAAGTTAATGTGAGTGCTGTGTATAGGGGACATTAGCACAAAGAAAGGAAATTCAGGAGAATTACTGAGTAAATAAAAATTATGTTTTAGAAGATCAGGTGCCGTGAGCTGTGGTATAGGTTGCAGATGCAGCTCGGATCCCGCGTTGCTGTGGCTCTGGCATAGGCGGGTGGCTACGGCTCCGATTCGACCCCTAGCCTGGGAACCTCCATATGCTGCGGGAGCGGCCCAAGAAATAGCAAAAAGACAAAAAAAAAAAAAAGAAGAAGAAGAAGATCAGGTAACAAGAGTCAAAACAATTAAAAATCTGAAATCTTCAGACTGGAAGATGGGGGTAAATCATGAGGATGGATAACCCAGTGGTATTGGAAATCATTACGTCTTAGGAATCTGCCTTTTAGCTTGTGTCAAATTTTGTGGAAGGAGGTAGCTTCTGAAAAGAAAGCAGTGAAGTTCTCATTGTGGCTCAATGGTAATGAACCCAAACAGTACCCATGAGGAAGTGGGTTTTGGCCCTGCTCAGTGGGTTAAGGATCTGGCGTTGCCATGAGCTGTGGTGTGGGTCATTAATGGGCCTTGGATCTGGTGTTGCTGTGGCTGTGGTGTAAGTCGACAGCTGCAGCTCTGATTCAAACCCCCTAGCCTGGGAACTTCCATATGCCGCGGGCACGGCCCTAAAAAAAAGGAAAAAGAAAACAGTTACATCTGAGTGGGAACAGGAACTCTCATACATTGCTTGTGGGAATGCAAATTGGTGCAGTCACTGAAAAGTTTGGCTGTTAAAAAAAAAAAATGTGGAGTTCCCGTCGTGGCGTAGTGGTTAACGAGTCCGACTAGGAACCATGAGGTTGTGGGTTCAATCCCTGCCCTTGCTCAGTGGATTAACGATCTGGCCTTGCCGTGAGCTGTGGTGTAGGCTGCAGACGCGGCTCGGATCCTGCGTTGCTTGTGGCTCTGGCGTAGGCCGGTGGCTACAGCTCCAATTTGACCCCTAGCCTGGGAACCTCCATATGCCGAGGGAGCGGCCCAAAGAAATAGCAAAAAGACAAAAAAAAAATGTTAAACATGAATTTACCACACAACCCATCAATTCCACTCTTAAAAGCCAAGAGAAGTAAAAACTGTTCCCACAAAGACGTGTGTGTGAATGTTCGCAGCAACATGCTTTCTAATAGCAAAAAAGCGGAAATGATCCAAATGTCCCACTGGTCAGTGGGTAAACAGAAGCAGTGAATCTGTAAAATGAAGTACTACTCAGCACTAAAAAAGGAATAAAGTATCAATGCTTATAACATGGTTGAATGTTGTGCTGGATGAAAGGAGCCAATTACAAAGAATCATGTGTGAATCGACTTACATCAAAGGTCCTGAAAAGACAGCTCTATAGGGATGGAAAGTGGATTAGTGGTGGCCTGAGGCTGGCCATGAGAACAGGGAGGAATTGCTTTGGGGTGGAGGAGATGTTCTAAAACTGGACTGTGGGGGTTACACAACACTAGATGTATTAAAAGTCATTGAATCTGGAGTTCCCATCGTAGCTCAGTGGTTAATGAATCTGACTAGGAACCATGAGGTCATGGGTTCCATCCCTGGCCTCGCTCAGTGGGTTAAGGGTCCGGCGTTGCGGTGAACTGTGGTGTAGGTCGCAGACGTGGCTCAGACCTGGCGTTGCTGTAGCTGTGGTGTAGGCTGGTGTCTACAGCTCCAATTAGACCCCTAGCCTGGGAACCTCCATATGCCCCGAGTGTGGCCCTAGAAAAGACAAAAAGGCAAAAAAAAATCTATGTATATATGTATGTATGCAGATGACATGATACTATATATAGAAAACCTTAAGGACTCAACCCAAAAACTGCTTGAACTGATCAACAAATTCAGCAAAGTAGCAGGATATAAGATTAACATTCAGAAATAAGTTGCATTTCAGAGTTCCTGTCGTGGCGCAGTGGTTAACGAATCTGACTAGGAACCATGAGATGGCGGGTTTGATCCCTGACCTCACTCAGTGGGTTAAGGATCTGGCGTTGCCATGAGCTGTGGTGTAGGTTGCAGACGTGGCTCGGATCCCGCTTTGCTGTGGCCCTGGCTTAGGCCGGTAGCTACAGCTCCAATTAGACCCCCTAGCCTGGGAACCTCCATATGCTGCAGAAGTGGCCCTAGAAAAAGACAAAAAAAAAAAAGAAATCAGTTGCATTTCTGTATACTAACAATGAAACATTAGAAAAGGAATACAGAAAAACAATACCTTTTAAAATTGCACCCCAAAAAATCAAATACCTGGGAATATACCTGATCAAAGAGGTAAAACACTTATATGCCGAGAATTATAAAACATTAATCAAGGAAATTAAAGAAGATGTAAAGAAATGGAAAGATATTCCATGCTCCTCGGTTGGAAAAATTAATATTGTAAAAATGGCCATAACTACCCAAAGCAATCTACAGATGCAATGTAATCCCTATCAAATTACCCATGACATTTTTCACAGAACTAGAACAAACAATCCAAAAATTTATATGGAACCACAAAAGACCCAGAATTGCCAAAGCAATTCTGAAGAACAAAAACCAAGCAGGAGGCATCTCTCTCCCAGACTTCAGGCAATATTACAAAGCCACAGTCATCAAGACAGTGTGATACTGGTACCAAAACAGACAGACAGACCAATGGAACAGAATAGAGAACCCGGAAATAAACCCTGACACCTATGGTCAATTCATCTTTGACAAGGGAGGCAAGAACATCAAATGGGAAAAAGAAAGTCTATTCAGCAAGCATTGCTGGGAAACCTGGACAGCTGCATGCAAAGCAATGAAACTAGAACACACCCTCACACCATGCACAAAAATAAACTCCAAATGGCTGAAAGACCTAAATATAAGACAAGACACCATCAAACTCCTGGAAGAGAACATAGGCAAAACATTCTCTGACATCAGCCTTACAAATGTTTTCTCAGGTCAGTCTCCCAAAGCAACAGAAGTAAAAGCAAAAATAAACTAGTGGGACCTAATCAAACTGACAAGCTTTTTCACAGCAAAGTAAACCAAAAAGAAAACAAAAAACTTACAGAATGGGAGAAAATAGTTTCAAATGATGCAACTGACAAGGGCCTAATCTCTAAAATATATAAACAACTTTTACAACTCAACAGCAAAAAAGTCAACAACCCAATTGAAAAATGGGCAAAGGACCTAAAAAGACATTTCTCCAAAGAAGATATACAGATGGCCAACAAGCACTTGAAACAATGCTCAACATCCCTGATTATTAGAGAAATGCAAATCAAAACTATCTTGAGATACCACCTCATACCAATCAGAATGGCCATCATTAATAAGTCCACAAATAACAAATTCTGGAGAGGGTGTGGAGAAAAGGGACCCCTCCTCCACTTTTGGTGGGAATGTAAGCTGGTACAACCACTATGGAGATCAGTATAGAGATACTTTAAAAATCCATACCTAGAACTACCATATGACCCAGCAATCCCACTCTTGGGCATATATCTGGAGAAAGGTCTCCTTAAAAAAGACACATTCACCCGCATGTTCATTGCATCACTATTCATAATAGCCAAGACATGGAACCAACCCAAATGTCCACTGATAGATGATTGGATTAGGAAGATGGGGTAAATATACACAATGGAATACTACTCAACCATAAAAAAGAACAAAATAATGCCATTTGCAGCAACATGGATGGAACTAGAGACTCTCATCCTGAGTGAAGTAAGTCAGAAAGAGAAAGACAAATACCATATGATATCACTTATATCTGGAATATAATATATGGCACAAAGGAAACTTTCCACAGACAAGAAAATCATGGACTTGGAGAATAGACTTGTGGTTGCCAAGGGGGAAGGGGAGGGAGTGGGAGGGACTGGGAGCTTGGGGTAAATAGATGCAGAATGTTGCCTTTGGGATGGATTAGCAATGGGATCCTGCTGTGTAGCACTGGGAACTCTTGTCTAGTCACTTATGATGAAACACGTAGTGTGAGAAAAAAGAATGTATATATGTTAAGTGTAACTGGATCACCATGCTGTACAGTAGAAAAAAATATATATATAAATAAATGATAAAAAATTATTTTAAAAAAGTCATTGAAACCAACACAGCAAATTTTAGGGTATATAAATAATATATAAAGGCTGAAGTGATATATAAAGGCTTTACAAGAGAGGGAGCAGAAAGTTTTCTTCCTGGTCATTTGAAAAGACTGAGCAGCTATACATGCTTTTTGTTTTTGTTTTTGTTTTTTGTCTTTTGTGGGTTTTTTTTTTTTTGGCCGCACCTGCATCTTGTGGAAGTTCCCAAGCCAGGGGTGGAATCTGAACTTCAGCTGCCACCTACGCCACAGCCGAGGCAACTGGATCCTTAACCCACTGCACCGGGCCAGAGATTGAACCCACGCGGCTGCAGAAACAACGCTGGATCCTTAACCTGCTGTGCCACAGCAGAAACTCCTGGGCAGCTGTAGCAGCTATTGGTGCCCCCAGTTCAGCTGGTAACTACATCTCTATCAATATTCTAAGAAGCGCTGTTGAAAGATTAGAGGGAAATAGTTCTATTCAAGCCTCAAGAAATGCAAGATGGAACGAAGCAAATTGCTTTAAAAACTGTTAAGGGTTAATGAGAGACTAAGATTAAATAGGGATTGATAACACTAAAGATTTCGGGTTTTTGTTTGTTTGTTTGTTTGTCTTTTTGCTATTTCTTGGGCCGCTCCCGCAGAATATGGAGTTTCCCAGGCTAGGGGTCCAACCTACACCACCGCTCATGGCAACTCGGGATCGTTAACCCCCTGAGCAAGGGCAGGGATCGAACCCGCAACCTCATTGTTCCTAGTTGGATTCGTTAACCACTGCGCCACGACGGGAACTCCAAGGTTGTGTTTTAATTAAAAATTGATTTTACCTATTTCCATGTCTTAATCTCCCAATTGCATATTCATTTTATATGCACTGAGTAATCAATAGTTATCTAATGAGCTACTTATTATTATTATTATTATGTTAGAGATAATGGAGTGAAAACCCTGCCTCATTCTTTTCTCTGTTCATCCTACCATAGGGAAGGATGAAATTCAGTCCCCAAAGACCTCGTTATTATTCCGTGGATGACAGAATGACCCAAACTTCATAACAAGATTATAAACACTTCTGGCTGCAAAAAGCATCTTTTAGTGGAGATTTGTTTTAAAACCAAAAGAAAACACAAGATACTCTTATGAAAGGAAGCAGCCCAAGGACCATCTTCTGTCATAACCAGAATACAGACCAGGAGTGCAGCGCTGTTAAGAAACAAGTCAGAATGCTGCTGGAATATCTGGGAAGAGCTGTCATCACTCAGGGAAGCCTCTGGCCATCAGGCTCTGTGTGGGGCCCTGAGCTAGTTATGGTCACCAGAGCTCACAAGGAACACAGAGACCCTGATTAGTCCAGAGATGGCAAACAAGGCTAAGGATAATGAAACAGGCGCCCTATGCTGAAAGGCGGTGGGATGCTTTTGCCCACAGAGAAAAAAACCCGAGGCTTCTGTTCTATACAAAATGTGGGACTTTTTGAGGAATTGCAAGGCAATTGACAATAAGCATCATGAGAGGGCCAATTAGTTTCTTTGGCACTCAGAAGAAAAAAGTTACTGTTTGCCTTTCAGCACCAGTGCTCTTATCCAGGAAACCATAGACCTCAGCAGACTGTGAATAAAATTCAGGAGGTTTAGAAATTAGTCTAGGGAGAAAAAGAACATCTTTGCTTTTATTAACTTCTAGGTGAAATTTAAGATGTCCTACAATTACGAATGTAGGCAGTCAACTCCAGTAGAATTAGCTGTACCTGGAAGTTCCCATCGTGGCTCAGTGGCAACGAGCCCAGGTAGACCCCATGAGGACGTGGGTTCGATCCCCGGCCTCAGTGGGTTAAGGATCCCGAGTTGTGGGATCAGCTTTGCGGATCCCGTGGTGTAGGTCACAGATTCGGCTCGGATCCTGTGTGACTGTGGCTATGGCTGTGGCCGGCAGTTGCAGCTCCAATTTAACCCCTAGCCTGGAAACTTCCATATGTGGTACATGCCCTAAAAAGCAGAAAAAAAAAAAAAGAAACAAAAGCAGTACCTCTGATTTCATCACCAATAAACATGCTACAATTTTTTTTCTTTTTTTTTTTTTAAAGCCATAGCAGTGACAATGCCAGATCCACTAGGCTACCAGGGAACTCCACAAATGATAACTATTTTCATGTGGCATTCCTGTTGCAGTAAAGATAAATTTACACTATCTCATGTTTTAAAATATGGTACTTAGTTTGCTTCTGGCAATGATGGATTAACAGAAATAGGATTTACCTCCCACCTTTAACAACTAAAAATCTGGACAGTAAATGTGTGAAATAGCAGATGTTGCCCTTGCTTCCTGCCTAAAGGGTTCCCAGGCCACCGTAAAGGGAGAGGGACCTGGGTGGAGCCTGGTGGTCTGAGTTGAGCAGACAGAGTTAAAGATGCAGGGAGGCCAAGCAGCTCGAGTTGGCAGAGCTGCTCAGAGACTGAGCTCTGGAGACGCGCAGAGGGTCCTGCTGGAGTCTTCAGCTGAGTCATCGCTGGCTTGTGCCTGTGAGGAAACTACCTGAGGCTGGGAAAGAACCTCCCAGAGGATCAGAAGAAACAAAAACCGGAGCTCACATGGACCCAAGAATGTTCCTTCACCCACCAACTAGAGTGGGGCCAAGTTAGCCCTGGACCAAAGGATGTCCTCATCCTGCTTATAAGCCTCAGAAGCCAGGGTAGGCAGGTTTTTGTGGTAAGGGCCAGACAGTAAATATTCTCAGCTTTGTGGATCCCTTGGTCTCTGTTGTAGTCACTCAGCTCTGCCGTGGTAGCACAAATGCAACCGTGGACAATACAGAAATAAATGCTAGTGGCTGTGTGCCAATAAATTTATTCGCAGACCCTGAAATTTTATTTTAATAAAATTTTTATGTGCCACAAGATATTATTCTTTTGATTTCTTTCAACAGTTTATTTTAAACCGTAAAAACCAGGCTTAGCTCATGAGCCATACAAAAACAGATAGGGAAGTCAGAATTGGCTCCTCGTTTGCTGACTTCTGATCAAAAAGATTGAACTGTCTCTAATTATGTGTGTCCCAGAACAAGGGCCAAAATATTTAAAATACACAAAATTGAAAAAGCCAGCACCCACCCAACAATGTCAAATACACAATGTCTGGTATACAATCAAAAAGTTCTAGGCGTACAAAGAAGCAGGAAAATATGATCCAGAATGAGAAGAGAAGTTATTCAATAGAAGTAAACCCAGAAGTGACACAGATGATAGATCAGTAGACGAGGTCATTAAAACAGCTATTGAAAATGTACTCTATGGGAGTTCCCACTGTGGCTCAGACATGGCCCGAATCCCTTGTTTTTTGATTTGGTTTGGTTTTTGTTACTGTTGTTGTTTTTTGTTTTTGTTTGTTTGTTTTGTTTTTTTTTGTTTTTTGGTTTTTTGGGTTTTTTTTTCCTTTTTAGGGCCACACCTGAGGCACATGGAAGTTCCCAGGCCAGGGGTTGAATTGGAGCTGCAGCTGCCAGCCTACACCACAGCCACAGCAACAAGGCATCCAAGGCATGTCTGAGATCCACACCACAGCTCACGGCCATGCCAGATCTTTAACCCACTGAGTGAGGCCAGAGATTGAACCTGAAATCTCATGGTTCCTAGTCAGATTTGTTTCTGCTGCACCACCACAGGAACTCCTCGGATCTCTTATTGCTGTGACTGTGGCGTAGGCTAGTGGCTAAAGCCCCGATTCAACCCCTAGCCTGTGAACCTCTATATG
This sequence comes from Phacochoerus africanus, assembly GCF_016906955.1. NCBI lineage: Eukaryota > Metazoa > Chordata > Mammalia > Artiodactyla > Suidae > Phacochoerus > Phacochoerus africanus. Next base: position 14,292,039 of record NC_062549.1, on the reverse strand, counting down.
CCTCGGCTGAAGCCCTAAAAAAAAAGACAAAAAAAAGAAGAAAATGTACTCTATATGTTTAAAAAGGTAGAGGAACGCATAGGATGAGGGGAGAGACGTGGAAGACAAAAACAACTAATCAAATTCCTAGAAGTAAAGTGTATATCTGTTGGAGTTCCCATCATGGTGCAGCAGAAACAAATCCAACTAGGAACCATGAGGTTGCAGGTTCGATCCCTGGCCTCACTCAGTGGGTTAAAGATCCAACGTTGCCATGACCTGTGGTGTGGGTTGCAGATGAGGCTCGGATCCTGTGTTGCTGTGGCTATGGTGCAGGCTGGCAGCTGTAGCTCTGATTCAACCCTAGCCTGAGAACCTCCATATGCCATGAATGCAGCCCTATAAAGCAAAAAAAAAAAAAATGTGTACATCTGCAATGAAAAAATACACTGGGCGGGATTAATAGCAAATTAGACACCATTGTAGAAAAGACTAATGGGGTTGAAGATACAGCAATAGAAACCATCCAATGGAAATACAGAGAGAAAAAGGTCACAGAAAACAGCCAACAGGGCATCAGCGAGCTGTGGGACAGCATCAAGCAGCATGTATTTTGGAGTCCCCAAGGGACAGAAGACAGAAAGGAAATAGATAAAGTGCTTGAAGAAATATAGTGCTTAATTATATTTAGTTAATATAAACCAACTAAATTTATATTAACCCCTGCCAGATTGTGTGCACTGTGCTAAAAGAAAAGGGTATATACTGGATCACAAATTCATTTTTCAAAAATGGCTCCATCACTGTATTTTCAGTATAACTGGCTTCCTCTGTAATCTTACTTTTTTTCTTTTTCTTGTCTTTTTTTAGGGCCGCACCTGCGGCATATGGAGGTTCCCAGGCTAGGGGTCATATTGGAGCTATAGCTGCCGGCCCATACCACAGCCACAGCAACGCAGGATCCGAGCTGTGTCTTCGACCTATACCACAGCTCACGGCAACGCTGGATCCTTAACCAAAAGCATTTATTCCGAATAAGCTTGACCAGCCTGGACTCCAGGGCCCAGTGAAGGCTGGCGCCCCGCTCTGCTGTGGGCCTCTCCCATGGATCCAGGGCATCTTCTGGCAGGGTCTGCTGTATTCACACATCTCCAGCCCCTAACACAGAGCCTGGAAACTCACAGTTGCTCACTGATTAATAAAGCGGTCGTAGGAGAAAAAAAAAAAAAAAGTCTCTATGTCCTAGGAAGATTAAAGTAGAAATATGCATAAATTAATGGAGATAAACTTTCTCCCAGACCCGTGGTAGTTAGCATCTGTCAGAGTTCATCTGACACATTTCACATACATTATCCCATTAATCCTCCCAACTGCCCTGGATTCAGATAAGGAAACTGATGACCAAGATGACGTCTTTTCCCAGGTCTCTGAGCTTGTGAGTGATGGGGCCAGGGTTGGGGCCAGGGTTGGGACCAGAGCTCCTTTCCTCCCCCCTTCAAGCACATTCCCCTATGTCAGGGCTGTGGCTTGACAGAGAAAACTGCTGAAGACAGATCAAGTCCTGAGGCAAACCCTCAAGCGAGCGTGTTTAGTCCTTGGGGAAACCAGCTTGAGTAGCTGGGATCCTCGCAAGTGGAGTCCTGATTCCTCTTACACTTGGGTCTCATGCACTTTCATTAACATGAACTCACACCCTGGGTCCTCCAGGAGGGGCGGTGGGTAGTGGGGAATCAAAAACACCATCAGAGAGGAGTTCCCATTGTGGTTCAGCAGTAACGAACCCCACTAGTATCCATGAAGATGCAGGCTCGATCCCTGGCCTCGCTCAGTGGGTTAAGGATCTGGCGTGGCCATGAGCTCTGGTGTAGGAGGCAGACCCAGTTTGGATCCGGTATTGCTGTGGCTGTGGTGTAGGCCAGCAGCTGCAGTTCTGATTTGACCCCTAGCCTGGGAACTTCCATATGTTGCGGGTGTGGCCCTAAAAAGCAAAGCAAAAAAAAATACTGTGAGAGGAGGTCCCAGCTCTTGCTCCTGCCTCAGCCTCTCTGACTTCCTTCAGAGGATCCCTTGGGGCCTCTTTCTTGATTCTGTTGATAAGCAGTAGAGGGTGGGGTCTTGGGAGGCTGTATGTGTTTTAGGCAGAACCTCACAACCACACAATTTCAGAAGAGCCTGCAGTTCTTGCTGCCTGCATCTGATTTCCATCCAAGACAAGGCAGGACTTTCCTCCCCCCTCCCCTCCACCAAAATGAAAGGTAAGCTCCTCCCTCAGTGAAATGATCCTTCTGCCAGATGTAGAGGGAATACTGTGAATACAACACCTCAAGTGTGGGTGGAATATGATACAGCAAAAGCATGGAACCTTCTCAGAACAGGGGCTCGAGCTTCGGCATCCCTGGGTGATAGGGGTGAGAGCGGCCCTGCATTTTTTTCTTTTTTTCTTTTTCTTTTTACAGCCACACATAGCGAATCTGGCATTGTCACTTCTGAGGCTTAAAACAAAAACTTCAAGAAAAAAATTATATCATGTGTATTGGTGATGAAGTCACAGGTACTGCTAATTACTTTTTTTTTTTTTTTTGCTTTATAGGGCCACACCCACAGCATATGGAAGTTCCCAGGCTAGGGGTTAAATGGGAGCTGTAGTTTCCGTCCACAGCCATGCCAAATCTGAGCCCTATCTGCCATCTACACCACTGCTCATGACAACACCAGATCCCTAGCCCAACCGGGGAGGCTAGGGATCAAACCCATAACTTCATGGATGCTAGTTGGGTTTGTAACCTCCTGAGCCACAATGGGAACTCCCCTGAGAATTAAAATTTTAAATTTACAGGAGTTTCTGTCATGGCTTAGCAAAAACGAATCTGACTAGCATCCAGGTTTGATCCCTGGTCTTGCTCAGTGGGTTAACGATCCGGCATTGCCATGAACTGTGGTGTAGGCCAGCAGCTGTAGCTCCGATTAGACCTCTAGCCTGGGAACCTCCATATGCTGTGGGTAAGGCCCTAAAAAGATATAAAAAGAAATGAAAATGTACAGTGTTGTACACATAGACTATTTTTAATTGCCCCACTTGGTGGCATCTGTTCAGCCCTATGCTATATGGCAAAGTCTCAGTTAAAACAAACAAAAACTCTCTTGCTTGCTTTCCTTTACAAATCTAAGTTTCTTACACCTTGAAAACGGACTTGGACTGACGCGGTTCCAGAGGAAGAAACCCCTAACCATCCCCTCAGCTGGATCTAGGTTCTGTTCATATTTTTGGCATGAATTTGCATTCTCCAAGAAAATAGTGTTCCCCAAACTTCAATTGTCCAAGCTCCTTCTTTAGGGTTTTGCCTTACCCTCTTATAACCTGAATTATCACTTGCTTAATTTTTTACTTTATCATCATCATCATCATTATTATTATTTTGCCATGCCCACAGCATGCACTCAAACCCACGCCCCAGCAGCAACCTGAGCCACAGCAGTGACAATGCCAGGTCCTTAATGTACCAGGGAACTTCTTAATTTTTTTATATCAATGAAGTTACTTTAAAAAAAAAATGTTTAGGAGTTCCCGTCGTGGCGCAGTGGTTAATGAATCCGACTAGGAACCATGAGGTTGCAGGTTTGATCCCTGGTCTTGCTCAGTGGGTTAAAGATCCGGCATTGCTGTGAGCTGTGGTGTAGGTTGCAGACTAGGCTCAGATCCTGAGTTGCTGTGGCTCTGGCGTAGGCCGGCAGCTATAGCTCTGATTTGACCCCTAGTCTGGGAACCTCCATATGCCGCAGGAGCGGCCCAAGAAAATGGCAAAAAGACAAAAAAAAAAAAAGTTTAGCCTCTTCTTCAGTAATAACATACATGGAATTGCAGGTTCGATGTGCTAAGTGTATTTTAAAATGTATTAAAATAAATACGTATTTCTTGAAATAATGGGAATTCCCATTGTGGCTCAGCAGTAATGAACCTGACTAGTATCCATGAGGATGCAAGTTCGAGCCCTGGCCTTGCTCAGTGGATTAAGGATCCGGCAGTGTGGTGAGCTGTGGTGTAGTTTGCAGATGCGGCTCGGATCCCGTGTTGCTGTGGCCATGGCATGGGCCATGGTTAAAGCCCTAAAAAGCAAAAAAAAAAAAAAAAAAAAGAGAGACGACGAGGAAGAGAAAAGCAATAGATGTCTTGAGGCATCCGCAATCATCCCAAGTGGCCCTTTGGGAAACTCTTACACAGAGCGGGGCTGGGGTCCCCGCCGAGGCACAGAGCCCACCCACGCCCACCAGGGTTCTCCTATGAACCTCCCTCCACAGGCTGCCAGTGTTGAAATAAAGTCCCTGGAGAGGTCATTGACAGCAACGTGAAGCTCTAGCGATTAGTCACGGAGGCATACCCAGCCGCCCTCTGTGGCTGGGATTTCCGCAGGGACTGCAGAAAGAACGGGTCCAGGACCGAGATTCTGCTGGTCCATGGATCTGAGTCTCATATGAGAAGTATGAGCCCAGGGGGACAGGGTTTTCGGGGCCTCTGGGGGCCCCTAGGCCCTGTTCACACCCACAGGGCTCAGCGGGGCACTCCTGTCTCTCCATCAGTCAGTAACCAGAGCTCACCCACCTGTCCCATCTGTTTCCTGGAGGCAGGTGACATCCCTGCCAGCCGTGGGAGCTTTGTAGGGAGAAGCCGGCTCTTGGCACCCTAGAGTGCTTGTATTTGACAAATCTGTTTTTCCTGTGGGGCTGTGTTTGCCTTGGAGGCAACGTCCTGCATCTCACCACGTGTCAGAGGTGACTGTTTAATGCCAGCAAAAGAAAACAAGCTTCACACCGCGCGGAGCTAAAGGTGAGGTGACAGCTGGCTAATGGTTGATGATTCACCCGGGTGGACGCTGAACCAGCGGCGTGAAAAGGACTGCCACCCAAGGGCTGTATCAAGTCACAGATGAGAACCGGGCTTGGCTGCCCCCAGAGCGGAGAGAGGGATTGCGACACGTTTTTCGCTAACCTCAGCTCCGAGGAGCCCGGCACTTGGGGAGTGAGGTTTAGGGAAGTCAAGCGTCCTTCAGCCTTTTTCCCAGAACAGCTGGGCTTGTCAGAAGACGCCAGTTCTAATTTCACTCTCTTCCTTCCCAGCTCTGACCTCAGGTGACTCCACAAAGTCCATTGCGTTTCAGTGACTTCACCTGTAAGAAGGTGGTCTTACCCCCTGCCCTGCCCGCCTCCTGGGGCTGGCTGTCCAGAGCCCAGGGGATGGCACATGGAAAGGAATTAAGTGCTAATGGCCAAAGCCTGGCTGGATGCTTGGGGAGCTGAGGACCTGCCTTGGCCCCTGTCCCTGCTTTCAAGACATTTAGTTCATTTGAATACGTGTGAATGCATGAAAATGTAATAATGCAAAGTACCAACCAAGTTCATAAAGGCTTGCCTGGGGGGCTGGGAGTGGGGAGGGACCAGGTTTGAGAGTAGAATAATTTGTTTTTCCAAAATACACATTCAGGATTTCCCATCATGGCTCAGTGGTTAATGAATCTGACTAGGAACCATGAGGTTTCAAGTTCGATCCCTGGCCTTGCTTCAGGGGGTTAAGGATCCAGCGTTGCTGTGAGCTGTGGTGTAGGTTGCAGATGCGGCTCGGATCCCACGTTGCTGTGGATCTGGCGTAGGCTGGTGGCTACAGCTCCGATTGGACCCGTAGCCTGGGAACCTCCATATGCCCCAGGTGTGGCCCTAGAAAAGACAAAAAAAAAAAGACAAAATACACAATGCATTTAGTCTTTTTAAGGAGAATGATAGAGTCAAATTGTGCCTCCAGCTTAATGAGGCAGACACAGACCTTCAGGAGGTAAGAGGAGTGAGAAAGTCCTGGGGGCATCAGTGGTCAGAAAAGACCTTGTGGACCTGGCACCTTGGGCCATGAAGAAGGGACCAATTTGGATGGACAGGAGGCAGCTGTGGTGATGGGTGCCAGCTGGTCCCAGTGGGGCAGGAATGAAGGAGGGGAGGTCGGGCTGGTAAGGAGCCAGATTCATCCTGAGCCTCAAGCACACAGAAGGAACCACGGGATAAGGGTCAATTTACTCCCTGAGTGTGCAAAGCCTGTAGCAAATACTAAAAATGTTAACACACGGTGCATTTGAGAGAGCAGAGAAAGAAAACTCTCAGGTTGACTGAGGGCAGGGAAAAAGCTAAAACCATGAGCAAAAAGACCCAGGGAGAGTTAAACCACAGAAGCTATAGAAAGAAGCTGTGCTGAGGGATTTAATAAAATTTCCACGTCTTAAAAGTGTACTGGGTGGGGTCTGGGAAGTGAAAGAGTTGTTTGTGTCATCCTTTTCTCCCCCAAGGAAACCAACCAAGGGCCACTCAAAACTCAGGCTTTGGCTGATGGAGGAAGCGAAGAGGGAGCCACACCTACAGCATGTGAAAAACTCTGACCTCTTCCCTCTCTGACCCAAGAGCCTTGCATGAGATGGGCTCGGAGCTCACGATGAATGCCAACCTGGCCGGGAGTAGACAGGGGCTGAGGGCTGGTATCCTGGGCTGGAGTCCCCTTCTGGGGCTGCAAGCCTGACTTTGGGATCAGGTGCACATCCCTGACCTCTCTGAGCCTCTGTCCCTGAGATGACAGGACAAGAACCCCTCACAGCCTTGAGCAGAAGTGGAAAGGGTGAAATGAGTCAGGGTACCACTCTCTGTCCTTGTTTATTCAAAGAACAGACAAGTCACTTGGCCATGGCCATGGCAGTGAGAGGGGTTCCTCGGGAGAAAGAGCGCTTTTTCTGTTGGTTCCCCTGCAGGCAGCCTCCTGCCTGGACTCTTGGTGCCAAGATGAAGTATGAAACTCAGGGACGAATGCATGAGTTAACAGGCTTCCGCGGGTAGCCTGGGCACCACCCCGCACTGGCTGTGGGAAATGCGTCCCCACTTCCAGGAGTTCCACCCGACAGATTTCCCAAAGAACACCTGACCCATGTCCGCCAGATGGAGGTCAATGCCAATGACATAGCCAACACCGTTGCTTTGGATTTGCAGATCTGCCCTCTGATTCTGAAATACGTGTGTGTGCAAATGAGGAGGAGGGATGTGAGAACACACAGCCGTCTTAGATGTCATCTATTCTTGGAAATGCTAAGGCAGTTTTCTCGGGGGACCCAGCAATAGCAATTGCAGATCCCAGATCTAAGGGTCTGAATCCCAGCTCTGCATTAACTTGGAGATGTGTACTTGGAGCAAGTTTCTTTCTGTCCCTTGACCTCAGTTTGGGCATCTATAAAATGGGGGAAGTCATTACAAAAAATAAACAAGAGTATGTAAAGCAAGAGGGCCGAGCCTGGCACATCACAAGTACTCAATACATGGAGCTATTTTCATTGGAGCAGCTTTCACCTCATCAATCTTTATTGAGTACCTACTATAGGCCCAGCATCTAGGCTCCGAACAAAACAGGAGAAGTGAGGGGAGATGGACAATGAAGCAGGCAGAGGAGCAAAATGTAATAGTGTGTGGATCATGACAAGGGCCAAGGAGAAAAATGAGCAGGCATGCGAGTTCCCTGGTGGTCTAGTGGTTAGGATTCAGCACTTTCACCACTGTGGCTCGGGTTCGGTCCCTGGTCTGCGAACTGAGGTTCCACATCAAGCCACTGCACACTAAGGCCAAACAAAACAAAACAAAACAAAAAGAACCATAGCCACAAAAAAATAGAGCAGAGCAGGGGGAAAGCATAGAAGTTGCAAATGGGGTGATTAGGACAGGCCACTGGATGGAGAACGTGGTGTTTAGGCACAGATTGGAAAGAGGTGAGGAAGCCCCATCCATGTGGATGTGGGGGAAGCCTGAACCAGGGAGGGGCCCCCCTGCCTCCCCGCAGCAAAGCTGCTCCTGCTGCCCTGGGCCTCCACTCCCACCGCCCCCGCCCGCTTGCTCCGGGCTCCCTGCAAAGGGCTTTGTCTCAGCGCAGCTGTTCCCCTCAAGCGCCCCTCATTCCCCCTATTCTGTCCCATCTGCCTCTTGCTTTTCCCGCCACTCTGCCTCAGGCCAGACAGAATGTGCCGCCTTCCCCAGAGCTCTAGGCCCTCGCTTGTCTGGCCTGTGCAGGTGCTGTTCTCTCAGCCTGGACCCTTCCTGGCGGCCTCATTGCCTCTCCTTTTCACCTGCCAGCTCCTCCTCCCCCTCCAGCTCGCAGCTTCTCTGGCCTTGCAGCCCCCCATCCTCAACAGTCTCAACAGTCTGCATTGGGCATTTTGTCTTTGGGTTCCCCCTGCACGAAACTTAGGGATGCACTAGAGGGTGGATTCCTTCAGAGCAGAGTCTAGCGCTGCCACGTGGGAGGGTATTTGGGAAAGGAGCAGAGGAAGGCAGGAACTTGTCTCCACCCCTGGGGCAGTGCCCCTGCCAGCCTCCCTTGGCATCTGTATAAGGATCAACCCCCTCCAGGTCTCAGGTAAAACGGCCCTCCAGGGTAGCACACTAATGGGGCGTTTCCCTTTTCCTCCAGCAGCTTCCTGTGGGTGTGGGTGGAGAGAAAACACAGCCTTCCCCTCTAGGGAAATGAAGAAGGGTAAGTCCTTCCTGGGGCGGTTAATCAATTACAGTCCTTTACTACCCCAGGGGGTGGTTCCAGGACCCCCAGGGATACCAAAATCCAAGGATGCTCAAGTCCCTTGTATTAAACGGTGCAGTATATGCGTATAACTCCTGTATAGCTTCCCATATACTTCAAATCATCTCTAGGTTACTTTTAATACCTAATACAATGCAAATGCTATGTAAATAGTTGCCAAGGGGCAAATTCAAATTTTGCTTTTTAGAAGGTTCTGCCATTTTTTTCTCCTGAATATAATTTTCATGTGTTAAAACTTTTATTTGCATGTTAAAAAATTGTGCCTTCCAATAATTAAAGTCATTCGCACAACAACAAAAGTGGCGCTCTGATTAAGCTGCATTTTATAGCCCACAGAAGACCTTTGGATCAGCTTACTTTTTACTCTGGATTTCACCCAGCTTCCTCCTTCACTGACATGCAAGTTCTGTTCCTTCCCTGCCAGCCACACAGGCAGATGCGAGAGGCAGGCGCAGACTTCGTGTCAGTGGTTCTCCATTCTCTGCTCTGAGAAAAGGGGCGGCACAGTCACGTAAACTTGATTCAGTTGCCAAGGGGGTGGTGGGGAAGGGCATGGGATGGACTGGGAGTCTGGGGTTAATAGATGCATATTGCATTTGGAGTGGATAAGCAATGAGATCCTGCTGTATAGCACTGGGAACCATATCTAGTCACTTGGGATGGAACATGACAGAGGATAATGTGAGAAAAAAATATATTTATGTATGTATGACTGGGTCAATGTGCTGTACAGTGTGGACGGAACACTGTATATCAGCCATAATGGGAAAAATGAAAATCATAAAATTAATTAAAAAAAAAACTTGATCCAACCTCTTTGGATCTTACAAAGTGAGACAGCTAAAAGAAGTAAAGAAGGCAATGCTTGGGGAATGAATGTACAGCGCGCATTAGCGGCACGAGTCTTTATGGCTCGCCTGCTTGCTTTCCCGGTTCAATTGTTTCTTTTGAACACTGGATTTTTCTCTTGCCTTTCTGTCTTCTTCAGTTTCGACCCATTGAATTTCTCAATCTCAGACATGGTTGCTGAGGAAGCGGAGTGAGGCGTGAGTGAGCAGAGTCCTGTCTACGCAGTGGCGCTGCTGAGTTTCCCCTGAATATTTTCAATCCTTGGTTAGTTGAATCCGCAGAAGCAGAACCTATGGGTGCCGCATCTGGGCCACAGAACAGCCAAGGGGTTTTCTTCGTCACCATGGGTGACATGAAGGAAATTATAGCACTCTAGAATGATCTTGCCTTTCGTCAATATCAAGAGGAGCCCCAAGATTAATGCAAATGGAAGCAAATCTCAGAACAAAATATAATGAGAAAGACAGAGAAAGAAAAGAAAGTAAGCCCTGAGGACTAGCTCTGTGAGTGAGAGCTGAGGCTTGCTTCCCACTCTCATCAAACAAGTGCTGGAGCCCCGCCCCAGGCCAGCCTCTGCCAAAGCCCTGAGCATGGAAAGATGGGAGGGTCCCTGTCCCTGTCCCCACAGGGGGAGGAGGCATGGGTTCAAGGGGGGGCAAATGATGAAGGGTTCAGGAGAGCTTCTAGATGGTCATATCTGGGCATGGACATAATTTCTGCTCTGCCCTATCTGGGGGTTGGGAGTTGGGGCGAAGGGGCAATGGACTTGTGGCCTCAGACAGGACTTCTGGAAGGATGTTCTGTGTGTTCTACATTCAAACATCAGAGGTCTCACTCCATAGAACTGTCAAGAACCGAGGAGGGGTCCAGAACAATCTTGGGCCTTATGATGACTCTGGTACACCAACCACAGGCGCCCTCTGGGAGCAAGGCATTTGGTCCCCTATCCCTTTCACTCACCACCTCCCCCACCCCACCCTGCTGCCAGGAGCTCTAGCTGCAAGGCTGAGTCCCTCTGCCTTCCTTCCCCAGGGGCGGCTGTCCTCTGAGGACGGGTGGTGAGCTTTTTAGAGCCACCCAAGCTCCAGAGCTGGACTGGGCTGAGGCCTCTGCTGCAGCAGCAGCATCACCCAACAATGTCTCCTCCCACCTCATCTGCTTCCTCCCTCCCCACCCCACCAATAGATGTGATTCCCAAGAGCCCTCCCTGAAACCTACATGCAAATCTCCATCTCAGAAACTGTTTGCAGGGAACCTGACACGAGACCAAAGCTGACACATCTCAGAACTGTTACATACACTGTACATCAGTTCTATGGTAGGGCCCTCGGGCTGCGTGGGCTGGCCCGGGGAACCCATGTGACTGTCACCGCACACCTGCGAGAAGGCATTCAGAGTGCCACCCACACTACTGACTTCTAATGACCTTTGAGGACAGAGAAGGTCAAGGCCATCACCACTACCTGGGGAGACATGGATCTCAGAATTTTCAGGCAGGAAAAGTCCTCTTTTTTTTCTTGGCATTTCTATCCAGTGATTGGCAGCCGTTACCATCTGGAAGTTCTTCCTTACTTCAAACTGGACTCCCTCCTTCTGTGATCTATCCCCATTTCCTCTCCCTTTTCCTCTGTGGAGATGTGTCCTTGTCAAGAAAGAAAGTTAAAAGGGAACAAAGACATACCGTTTTCTTATTAGGATGGACGCCCACAGTTTAGGAGAGTCAGGGGAAAGAGTTCAAAATAGGACAACGGAATACATTTGCATGGCACCAACATCTGAAACTGGCTTTTTAAAAAAAAGGTAACCAAGAGAGTGAGTGCTTCTTTTGTCCTGTGTATTAAACTCTGGACTATTAAGAATATGCTGGAGGAATTCCCTGGTGGCGCAGCAGGTTAAGGATTAGGCAAGGGTTCAATCCCTGATCCCAGGAACTTCCATAGGCTGTGGGTGTGGCCAAAAAATAAAATAAAATGGAGAAAAAAAGAATATATTGGGGACCCTACTCAGAGATGGCGTGGTACAGGGAGCTCTGCATTTGGAGTCTGACATCATGCATTCAAAACCTACTTGCCACCTGCCAACCGTGACTGCGGGAAAGGCTTTTTGCCTTTGAGCCTCAGTTTTCCTTCTTGTACACAGCTGCACTGGCCGGGGTCACTGCCTTGTTGAGACAGTTAAGTTGAGGACATGACTGAGCCCAGTAAACCAGGAAGTACTATCACAGTGCGACTGGTCAAGACTGAAATCTAGAAGAATTTCTTGAGCAACTACTTGGTACAAAGTCCCACCACTTTTTTTCTTTTTCTTTTTTTTTTTTTTGAGAAATTGACAAATTGCTACTAAAATTCTTAAGGAAATTCAAAGGACCTAGAACAACCAAACAACTCTGAAAAAGAGCCAAGTTGGAGGACTAACCTGACGTCAGGTCCTATTGTCAAGCTGTAGTAGTCAGGACAGTGTGGTATCGGCCTTACAGGAGACAAATAGATCAATGCAATAGAAAGAGAATCCAGGAGCAGAACCATATATAGATAGATATCTGATTTTTTTTTTTTTTTTTTTGGCTGCCCTGCAGCATATGGAGTTCCCAGGGCCAGGGGATCAGATCTGAGCTGCAGTTGTGACCTACACTGCAGCTGCACCAACACTAGACATTTTAATGCACTGTGCTGGGCCAGGGATCGAACCTGCGTGCTGGTGCCGAAGTTGATCCTGTTAAGCCTCAATAGGAACACCTGATTTTTTTTTTAAACATGAGGGCACAAAAGCAGTTTTGTGGAGAAAGGATAGTTTCTTTCTTTCTTTCCTTCCTTCCTTCTTTTTTTCTTTCCTTCTTTTCTTTCTTTCTTTCTTTTTTCTTTCTTTTCTTTTCTTTCTTTCTTTCCTTCTTTCCTTCCTTTCTTTCTTTTTCTTTTTTCTTTCTTTCCTTTTTTTCTTTCCTTCTTTCTTTTCTTTCTTTCTTCCTCTCTTTTTCTTTTCTCTCTTTCTTTTCCTTTTCTTTCTTTTTCTTTCCTTCCTTCCTTCTTTTTTTCTTTCCTTCTTTCCTTCCTTCCTTCTCTTTTTCTTTTCTTTCTTTCTCTTCCTCTCTCTTTCTCTTTCTTTCTTTCTTTCCTTTTTTTTTGGTCTTTTTAGGGCTGCACCCGCAGCATATGGAGGTTCCCAGGTTAGGGGATCTAATTGGAGCTGTAGCCACTGACCTAAATTCCTATGTCGAAGACCTAATCCCCAGTGTGATGGTATTTGGAGGTGGGGCCTTTGGGAGGTGATTAGAGTTAGAGGAAGTCTTGAGGGTAGAGCCCTCGTGATGGGGTTGATGCCCTTATAAAGGGATGAAGGAAACAGGACACTTCTCCTTCCCTCCTGCCTTTCCCTCCCTCTGTCCCCTGTGAGGACACAATGAGAAGGCAGCTGCCCACACACCAAGGGGATCGTGCTTGCCAGAATCAGGCCCTGCCGGCACCTTGATATCAGACTTCCAGCCTCCAGAAGTGAAAGAAAATAAAATCCTGCTGTTTAAGCCACCCAGTCTGTAGTATTTTGTCATGGCTGCTTGAGTGGACTAAGATAATGGCCACAATTTAAAGAGACGGATAAAACCAAGTGTTTCCAGGGAACTGGAGGAGCTAGAATTTTCGTACACAACATGGTACAACCACTCTGGAAAACAGTGTAGCTGCTTCTTATAAGGTTAAATTATATTTATCATGAGCCCGCCATTCTTCTCCTAGGAATTTGCCCACGAGAAATGAAAACATATGCCCACACAAAGACTTGTTCACAAATATTTGCAGCAACTTTATTGGTGATGGCCACAAACTGGAAACCACCCAACTATCTATCCACAGGTGAATGGATAAACGAAGTAGGTGCCTCTATCACACAGGCTACCAGTCACTGACCAAGGCAGGAGCCCCTGGCCCGTGGGTCAGAGGCTCAGCACCCAGGGTGGAGGCCTGGGGGCCCCTGGCCAGTGATATTCCTAGGGTCCTGACTCTCTGGCCTAGAGCTGGTCCAATCCTGCACCCTGGGCCTCAGAGACTGCCCGGATGCTGCAGCAGAGGTGGCAGCTGGTGGAGGTCTAAAGCGAGGGTCTGACTGCTGACGTGGCCACTGCTCACCCTACAACCTTAAACTGATCCCTGAATCTTTCTCGCACAATAGAAATGTGATTCTCACTCAACCTAGCTTCCTCTGGGATTCCCCTTGACCCCAGGCCCTCCCATCAGAGCCTTCCCACCCTAGGCTGTGTCACCTTGATATCTCGTCGCTCTTCGAGAGCAGCGACCAGCTTGCTCACCACTGTCCCCAGCGGTTGGCACACAGTGGGTGTTCAACATGTTTGTCAATTGACCAAGACAGCCACTCTGTGCTAGGCACTTGGCATATGACAGCTTATTTAATTTCATTTCCTTTTCTTTTTTCTTTATCTTTTCTTTTCTTTCTTTCTTTTCTTTTTTTGGTGAAAGTAACAACACTGGGTCTTTAACTTGCTGCACCGCCAGGGAACTCCTTTGTGTAATTTTCTTTGTAAACAATCCTGCAATGCGGGTCTCATTGTCCCCATTTTACAGATAAGAGAACTGAGCCTGAGCCAAATGACTGAAGTTATCCAGGGACACTTGGCTGCTAAAGGAGGTGCTGGAATTTGAACCTGGCTCATTAGACTCCCAAAGTCCCTGAGTTTGCTGCTGCACTGGGAAACACTCAGCCTCTACTGAGGGGACAGCCTTGTCTGACCTTTCCCCACACTGGCTGGACCCCACGAGGCAGAGTCCAGCAAGCGCATAGCAAGGCTCACCTCGCCCCCAGCAGGGGTGTCCCCAAGAGAGCTCTGTGGCCGACAAGGGGTGAGCTCACCATGTGGAGTGGGGTGTGTAGGGCTGGTGGCTGGCTGGTGGCCTAGAGTTTGCCAGACTGGTTCGTGTTTGGGGTGTGCCACCTGCGAGCCTGGTTGGGTTTCTTGAAGGTTCCCACGGAGCTTGGCTTTTTCTGGGACGGATCTGATGCTGTTTTTCCTCACTGGCTGACCCCTTGGGAGGCCTCAGCCTCTAGCCCAACCGAATTACTCAGGGGAGGTCAGAGCTCATCATTATTTGACTAATCCTCATGTGGCAACACACTGGCGACTGTTTTCTTAGCACCAGGCAGAGGCAGGGCCCAGTGAAAGCTTTCTCCCTGCAGCCTTGCCCCGTCTGGGTCTGCCGGCTTCGAGCAGGGCGCCTCCTCCCTCCCAAACCCTGGGAACCTGCATCGTCTTCCCTTGGCAAGTTCCTAGGGCAGCAGTAATAACAACCACGCACGTGGGGGCTTAGCTCAACTGTTTGGGAGGCCAGGAGGCCAAAGTCAAGGTGTCAGCAAGCCTCTAAGAATCCTTCCTTGACTGTTCCAGCTTCCGGTGGCCCTGGGTATTCTTGGCTTGTGGCTGCATCACCCTAATCTCTACCTCCCGTCTTTTTTTTTTTTTTTTTCTTTCTTGGCTGCCCCCATGGCATGTGGAGCTTCTGGGCCAGGGATTGGATCCGAGCTGCAGTTGTGAGTTCTGCTGCAGCTGTGGCAATGCCTGATCCTTTAACCCCCTGTGCCTGGCGGGGGCTCAAACTGGCATTCCAGCACTGCAGAGACGCTGCCAATCCCCTTGTGCCACAGTGAGAACTCCTCCTCTGTCTCCCTCTTCACTGGGCTCCTCTTCTCACTCTCTCTTTTTTCTTTTCTATGTATTTATTTTTAATCGAAGTATAGTTGAATTACAACGTTATGTTAGTTTCAGGTATAGAGCAAAGCGATTCAGTTCTACGTGATTTTTCAGATTCTTTTCCATTATAGGTTATGAAAAGATACTGAATATAGTTCCCTGTGCTATATATAGATCCTTGTTGTTTATCTATTTTATATATAGTAATGTGTATCAAGTTCACCCCAGACTCTTTGCTTTTTTTTTTTTAAGGCCACACTGACTGCAAATGGAAGTTCCCAGGCTAGGGGTTGCATTGCAGCTACAGCTGCCGGCCTACGCCACAGCCACAGCAATGTGGGATCCGAGCCACATCTGTGACCTACACCACAGGTCACAGCAACGCCAGATCCTTAACCCACTGAACAAGGCCACGGATCAAACCTGCATCCTCATGGGTTCATTATAGCTGAGCCATGATGGGAACTCCTTAACTCCAGATTCTTATTTTATCCTTCGCCCTTTTCCAAACCCTTGGTAGTCATGTTTGTTTTCTTTGTCTGTGAGTCTATTTCTGTTTTGTAAATAAGTTTACTTGTGTCTTTTCCTCCCTATCTCTCTTATAAGGACTCTTATCATGGGATTTCAGGCCTACTGGGATAATCCAAGATAATCTCATCTCAAGACGCTTAATTTAATAACACTTGCAAAGATTTTTTCCAAATAAGTTCACATTTACAGGCTACCTGTGGAAAGTTCTTTTCAAGGTGCCACCATCAACCTACTCCATCCCAGAAGCTGCCTCTGTCAGAGCCAGTTAATGGCACAGATGCTTCCCTCTTTGCTTAGAGGCTTCTCTCATTGCACTCTCCTATTCAGGCTCTCTCTTCTCTTGCTGGGTCTGTGGCCATAGACGTCTAACTAACATGCCCCATTTGCATTTCCTCCTCTCATTCCTTTTGCTTCTCTGGGCAGGGCAGGGCAGGGCAGGGCAGGGCGGGGGTAGTTCCCCCCCCCCCCAAATGATCTTGATATCATTCCTGCTTCAAACCTAATCCCCTTGGCATGGTGTTTGAGACCCTGGCCAGCCACTCAGCTTCTTGTCCAGGTCTCTGCCTACACCCTTCACTCTGACCCGTGACCATCCTCTCACCTTGCAATGACTTTGCTCATGCCCAGCCGACCAGCCAGAACCTCGGGAAGGTCTCCAGCCCTGGCACGTGTCCTGAGCACTTCCCTGGGTTGCAGCCCTTGTCACTCATCTGCATTATCCCCTGACACGCCCCCTAGGGCCTCCCTCGATAGAGTTGGAGCTCCTAGGGGCTACAAGGGAACATCCTGTACCTTCGTGGCTGCCATCATGGTTGCACAAACTTAGCACAGAGCAGGCACTGGTTAAGGGTCACTGTGGCATAGTGATGGTAAGTCACCCAGGGGCAGAGAACCTGCTTAACCCACTGGTTTCATCTTGACAGCAGCATCTTTTTATTTTCACACGTCTTAACGTTTGGGAATGGAGTTGCCATGATACACGGGGGAGTGAATTGAAAGAGCTTGGCTTTTGAAATCAGACGTCACTGTAGGGCAAGCCTTCCTTGGTCACTTACTCTCTGTACAAGCTGGGAAGGTCTCTGGATTTTTGGGGAGTCTCTGTTTCCTTCATCTGAACACTGGGACTGATTTTGCCTCCCTCAAAACGGTGGCAACCTGAATATAGACTTAGCATCCGACCCAGAAATTCCACTCGTAGGTATTTACCCAAGAGACATGTGTCCACCCAAAAACCTATACACAGATGTTCACAGCATCGTTCAAAATAGGCAAAAGGTGGAAACAACCCACATGTCCATCAGCAGATGAATGGAGAAACAACGGAATAGTACTCATCCGTGGAAAGAAATGAGGTAAGGATACATGCTACGACACGGATGGACCTTGAAAACAATGTACTAAGTACAAGAAACCAGCTGCAAAAGGCTACAGATCGTATGATTCCATTCCTTGGAAATGTCCAGAGTTCACAACTCTCTAGAGCCAGGGCCTCCCCCGCCCGGGGAAGCTGCCTTACCCAGTTTCCCCCAAGGGTTTTTTTTTTTCCTTCCACAGCATGTGGAAGTTCCCGGGCTAGGGGTCAAATCCGAGCTGCAGCTGCCACCTATACTACAGCTGCAGCAATGCCAGATCCGAGCTGCCTCTGCGACCTACACCACAGCCTAACTCATGGAGCAAGGCTGGGGATCGTCGAACCCCTATCCTCACGGAAACTATGTTGGGTTCTTAACTGGCTGAGCCACAATGGGAACTCCTCCCCCAAAGTTTTAACCAACCCGCTTGAGGGGCTCAGGGTTGGGCGATGGTGGCCGTAATGGAGAGTCCATGTGACCTTGGGTGGGTCTGCTCCCTCTCCTGCCATCCCTTCCTCATGTGTAAAATGGGAGTCATGACGGCTGCCAACCCCCCCCCCCACCCTGAGGGACGGTGACAAGGGCTTTAGAGCCTGTAAGTACCACCCCTATGTCCCCACTTCCCAGGGACGTGCAGGGAGGACATTGGAGCGGGAATGCGGCTGCTCCATAGACCTGCTTACTTGTTTCTCCATCCCCATGTCCGGTCTGTGGGCTCTGTGAGGGCGAGGACTGGGCCTTTCTTGGTCTCTAAGGATGCTCCGTGCCTGGCATGGTGCCTGGCACAGAGGAGGTACTACAGAAATTGTGGGAATAAGAGAAAGACTGAATGACTATGGAAAAGAGGATCAAAAAAGGGAGAGCAGGTTGTTTAACATGTCCCCTGAGGGTCTAAACCTCCCCCCACTGCTGTGGGTGCCCCGCACCTCACTGTCTTCCCTCCCCCGGTCAGAGCAGCCTCTGACCCCTGCCCACCTCTGACAGCTCCTCGTCCGCCTGCCCGGCGAGTGCCAGGGCCTCTCGTCGGCATTCACGCTTCATTCACGTCTTCGTTCACATCTGAGCAGGGCTTGACATCCGTAGATGCTGCCAAGTCCTTTTCCAAAGCGGTTGCCCCTGTTTCTCCAATGGATGCGCGTCCACACGGCCCCCCATCGGCATCAGGGCTTGCTGGTGCTAATCCTCCCTTTCACTTTACTTAAACAATTCTCGGAGTTCCCATGTGGCTCAGAGGGTTACGAATCTGACCAGTGTCTGTGAGGATTCGGGTTCAATCCCTGGCCTCGCTCAGTGGGTTAAGGATCCAGCGTTGTTGCAAGCTGCAGCATAGGTTTGCAGATGCCGCTCGGATTTGGTGTTGCTGTGGCTGTGGTGTGGGCCAGCTGCTGTAGCTGTGATTCAACCCCAGCCTGGGAACTTCCACACGCTGCTGGTGCAGCTGTAAAAGGAAAAAAGAATTCTCAAAGACAAATTTTAAAAGGCAGGTGTTCTCTGTTTTCTAACACTCATGAAAACGAACACATACATGTTAAAATGAAAAGGACCCATTTGAGCACCACCTCAAATCAGGCAAAGCAGCCTTGGGGGTGACACATGTGTCCCCTTTGAGGACCTGCCCTCTCCGGGCTGGCCCTGCTCAGCTGCACCCTCAGGGTCTCCCTGAGTCCCACCCACTCCTAGGCTACGGGGACTGCGAGGTGTGCTTGGCACCCTGGGGACTCTGCACAGCCCTGGGCCCTGCCTCTCTGCTCGGGCTTTCCTGAGCTCTGGCCTCCAGCAGACACCTGGGAGCTGCCACCACAGCCCTTCACCAGGACAGACAGGCCTCGGAGATACTGTGGGTCAGGTTCCAGAGCAGCGCTATAAAACGAATATCACAATAAAACGAATCGTATGAAGTTTTTGGTCTCCCAGAACATGTAAAAGTCATGCCTACAGCATACTGTGGTCTACTACGTGTACAAAAGCATTATGCCTAAAAAAACAATGGAAATACCTCGTTAAAAAATACAAAGGAGTTCTCATCGTGGCTCAGTGGTTAACGAATCCGACTAGGAACCATAAGTTTGTAGGTTCCATCCCTGGCCTTGTTTAGTGGGTTAGGGATCCGGTGTCACTGTGAGCTGTGGTGTAGGTCGCAGACACGGCTCAGATCCCCAAGTTGCTGTGGCTGTGGCGTAGACCAGCGGCTACGGCTCCTACAGGACCCTTAACCTAGGAACCTCCATATGCCGCGGATGCGGCCCTAGAAAAGACAAAAGGAACCCCCCCCACCAAAAAAAAACCAACCAAACAAACAAAATACAAAACAAGAGTTCCCACTGTGGCTCAGCAGTTAATGAACCCAACTAGTATCCATGAGGACGATGGTTTGATTCCTGGCCTCACTTAGTGGGTTAAGGATCCAGCATTGCCATGAACTGTGGTGTAGGTCGCAGACATGGCTCAGATCCCACGTTGCTGGGCTCTGGAATAGGACAGTGGCTACAGCTCTGATTTGACCCCTAGCCTGGGAACCTCCATGGGTGTAGCCCTAAAAGATCAAAACAAAACAAAACAAAACAGCGGTTCCTGTTGTGGCTTAGCGGTAATGAACCTGACTAGTATCCATGAGGACCAGGGTTCAATCCGTGGCCTTGCTCAGTGGGTTAAGGATCCGGTGTTGCCGTGGCTGTGACAGAGGCTGGCAGCCATAGCTCCCATGTGGCCCCTGGCCTGGGAACCTCCATATGCCTTGGTGTGGCCTTATGAAGCAACGAACAAAACAAAAACAATTACAGAGATCATTAATCACACACCACAATACCTGAAGTGAAAACAAGGAAAAAGATGAAATATTGCAAGAATTACCAAAATGCGACAACCTAGAGCCATGACGTCGGCCGATGCTGTTGGAAAAATGGCACAGACAGACTTGCTCGATGCAGGGCTGCCACAAACCTTCAATTTGTAAGACAAAAACCCAGAAAACCCTCCAGTATATGCGAAAGACAAGAAAACAAAGGGCAATTGAACAAGGCACAGGCGCTGGTACCTCAGGGAGAGTTTCATCTCCAGCCCTGCCCCCTGACCCAGTCTGGAAATGGGCTTGCCCTCCGGTTAGGGGCCCAGTCTCTCAGCTGTGCTCCCCTGGGCCCCCTCTCTTCCTCCTGCACCCATCCCCACACAAGCCGCCCGGATCTGGGTCCCCTCCTCTCTAGCTACTTCCTTGCTGGTGCCACTGTCTTCATGGGATACTTGCCCTCCCTGTTGGTGGCACTTTGGCAGCAGCTCCTAAGGGACTTCCCGGCCTCCAAGAGTCCTGCCCTTTTTTGTCCATTCCCAGGAGGCAGCCAGAGTTAGTCCTAGAAAAAGACTACAACTTACTCTGACACTTAGGCCCTTCTAAGCATAGCCCTGCCCCCTCCACGTTTCCTCCTATTCCCCCACACACACCTCCACCCTGCCGTCACCAAGCTGCCCTCTGTGTCTCCAAGCCTCTGCTGAGGCTGAACCCTTGGCCTGGAATGCCCTCCCTGTCTCTGTGGGATATCTGGAATGCGGCCTAACTATCACCTCCTCCAGGAAGTCTTCCCTGATCTCACCAACCCCCCCATGCCCATCTCAACTGGGTTTATTAGGCGGCCCTGCTCTGCGCCTCCAGGGCCCCCTGCTTCTCTCCATGCTCTGCTGAGCTCATCCGCAATGACTCCAGCCTGTCTCTCTGCCCCAGAGTCCAGCAGGTCTGTGGCACTGAACTGAGCAGGAAGCCCACTCTTCTGCCCCAAGACTTTAAACCTCCAAGACCCCTGTGGCAGGAAACAGGTTGTCATCATGGCCTGAGGGACAGTGGGGCCAGCTGGGAAGAGGGTGGTTTCTAGGGGGCGGGGGTGGCAGTGGGGGGGACCTTCTCACATCCTTAGCAGCTGGTTGGAATGGCTCAGGGCAGGCGAATGTGGGAAATATGACTGGTATGCAGGCTCCAAGCTGCTCCCTGCCCCTCCCACCCCCCTTACATCTCAGCTCACGCAGATCGGCTCTGGGGGGCAGGGCTGGACCCCACACTCTCCGACAGGCCATCCGAGGGGCGAGAAGTCCCAGTTTTCATGTTGTCACAGAAAAATGTCCATGATACTTATAATACCTATTCTGCCTTGGGGGAGGTCATGAATTCTGTGTTTCATCCATTGAGGCCACAGGGAACAAGCTGGGCCTGCTCTATCTGGGAACATGGGCCCCCGGGGCCACTGCCTCTAATCGGGTAAGTCCTGTTGCATCTCCGAGCCTCAGCTTCTGCCGCTGGGAAAAGGTGCGTAGAGCTACCTGTTGCATCCACTTTAGAGGGCAGGTGGAGGTGAGGTTCAAAGGCAGGGAAAGCGTGGGAAAGCCCTTTGCAGACTGGAAAGGGATCACAAAAGGGGAGGGTCGCTGATGTCATTATCGCCGTTTGGGGCCCTGAATGCACTTCCTGGTTTCACTGGCTTCCAGGAGATTCCCCGGGAGCCTAACAATGGCTCGTCCGTCACTTAGATTAAGGACAAAGCGCTGATGTTCTCAGAGCATATTAGAAGCACAGTTAATTGGGGAAATATGTGACACATTCAGAGGACACCTACCCCAGCCTCTGTCGCCCTGAATAACTCCTAGGTGGCTGAGTAATGGCCTGGCCTCTGAGCCCCTCGGCCCTGGGGTGCTCTGTGCCCCCTCAGACACAAAGGGCAGGACCTTCTCTGTCTGGCACACAATGCCCAACACCGAGGACCCAGGATGCTTCTAGGCGCCCACAAAAATGGGTCAATTTTCATTTCTTTTAACATCAGAATATAATGTAATAGTAGAACAATAATGAATACATTCATCATTCTGCCAATAGTCATAAAATATAATTTCGACTTAATTATATATTTATTTGAAGGAGAAAGGGGCCTGTGGAGGCAAATTATCGAAGGCCCGTGAAAGTCACATTGAGGTCCTGACAGCGCTGGGCCCAGGGAGCAAGGCGTGTCCTTTCCACGTTTTGGGGCCACTTCACTGGTGAAAGTGGATTGCAAAAATGGCCCTAAGCATCCCTTACTACAGAGGCAGTCTGTTTTCCCAGCCCTGGAGTCTGGGCCAGCCCTCTCACTTGCTTTGGACAATAGTCTTGGCACATGTGCCGTGGCCTGAGTCCCGGGCCTCGGCCTCTGGAGGCCCTGCAGGTAGTTTCCATTCTCTTGCTTCTGGAACCTTGGGACCCCCATGTGAAGAATCCTGGACTAGGCTGCTGGGTGTGGAGGGACACCGGCTCAGCGCCTCTGTCACCCTGGCCACAGTCAGACCATCCATGGAATCAGAGCTGTCCAGCTGCCTGTGGATACTGAGGATGATCCAGATGAGATGGACAGAAGAACGGCCCAGCGGAGCCCGGCCCAAATGGCAGGCCCACAGAACCGGTAGCTAAATAAATACTTGTCTTAAACCACTATGTTTCGGGATGGCTGGTTATGTAGCAAAAGCCTAATTAATGCAGCTGCCTCCTGCCCTGAGAAAGGATGTTTCCATGAGGAGGCAGGGGCTGTCATTTCATCTAATCTCAATGGGACAAGGCCTAACGGCTCAACTGGACCGGTGTTTCCCGAAAGAAGTGTAATGCAAGCCACAGATGTATGTGCGTAATTTCGTTTTATTTTATTTGGGAGGGGGTTCCTTTTTTTAAAAAAAAATTTAACTGTTGATTTACAATGTTGTATTAGTTTCAACTGTACAACATATATTCGTATATATATCTGATTTATAAATATAATTTTTTTAATGGCCACACCCACCACCTGGAAGTCCTCAGCCAGGGATTCAATCTGAGCCATAGCTATGGCAATACTGGATCCTTTAACCCACTGTGCTGGGTCAGGGATCCAACCCATGCCTCTGCAGCAATCCAAGCTGCTGCAGTCGGATTCTTAACCCGCTGAGCCACAGTGGGAACTCCTATACATATTATATGATTTGAATATGGTTCCCTGTGCTATACAGGAGGTCTTTGTTATTTACCTACTTTATATATAGCAGTGTGTATCTGTTAATGCAGACTCCTCCTAATTTAACCCTCCCCTCCACCCCTTCCCCTGGTAACCATAAGTTTATTTTCATGTCTGTGAATCTGTTTCTGTTTTGTTAATGAGTCCATTTGTATCATTTTTTAGAGTCCAGCATATGTGTTATTTTATTTTATATTTTATTTCATTTTATTTTATTTTATTTTATTTTTGCTTTTCAGGGCTGTGCCCTGCAGCATATGGAAGTTCGAAGGCTATGGGTTGAATCCAAGCTACAACTGCTGGCCTATGCCACAACTACTGGAAGGTGGGATCCAAGCTGTGTCTGTGACCTACACCACAGCTCATAGCAACACTGGGTCCCCAACCCGCTGAGAGAGGCCAGGGCTCAAGTCACATTCTCATGGATACTAGTTGGATTCGTTTCCACTGTGCCACAATGGGAACTCCTGTAATTTTAAATTCTCTTGAAGACATATTGCTGAAAGTACAAGGAAACAGGGAGATTAATTTTATTATTTATTTTGTGCCTTATTTTTCAGTCACGTAGATCTACATGTTTCAAAAGGAAATATGTCTACAAAAAAGCGGAAAAGGCAGGTTATTTAAAAAAGTAGATTAATTCTAATAATATATTTTATTCAAACCAATATATCCAAAAATACTAAAATTTCAACACCTAATCAACAGGAAAATTCTTCATGTGATATTTTACGTTCTTTCATTCAGACTCAGTCTTTGAAAGCCGGTGTGTATGTTACACTGATGATATAACTTGATTTGGACCAGCCCTGGTTCAAGTGCTTTCTATAAGCCTCTCACAGCTGGTGCCTACCATGCTGAACGGCACAGAGCTAGACCAGTGTTTCTGACTATTTGGAGTTCTGTCACCAGTAAGCATTTCTGTCACAATTTTGGAGCCCAATATTACCAAAATTTTATTTGGTAAAAAAGGACTTTTAAAAAAATAAAAAACCCCAGCAACCATCAACTGTTATCATCACATCATAATAGAAAGCACTTTAGGTGTTCCCTGGTGGCTCAGTGGGTTAAGGATCCGGCACTGTTACTGCCGCAGCTCAGGTCACTGCTGTGCCTGTGTGTTCAACCCCTGGCCCGGGAATTTCTGCATGCCACAAGCATGGCCAAATAATAAAAATAAAAATAAGAAAATATAAAATATAAAAAAGAAAGCACTTTAGCTGCTCCAAAATATAGAAAGGCTATAACCTCCGATAAAGGATGCCTTTATTTTTACATTAATTTTATTAAGCTGTAATTAACACACAAGACTGGGTTTGTTTCAGGTGTACAACATAGTCATCTGATATATATGTGTGTGTATTTAAGATAATTTTTTTTTGTTTATTTATTTTTTCTTTTTTGGCCACCCCATGGCATATGGAGTCCCCGGGCCAGGGATCAGATCTGAGCCACAGTTGCGACCTACACTGGAAGCTGTGGCAATGCCGGATCCTTTAACCCACTGTGCCAGGCTGGGGATCAAACCTACAACCTGATGCTGCAGAGACACCACCAATCCCATTGTGCCACAGCAGGACCTCCCCATATTCTTGTGTATTATGAAGTGACTCTCCACAGTAAGTCCAATCGCCAAAGGATAGCTTTACGCTAAACACAGTTAACTCTAAGGAAAACTTACCACACTCTTGTTATTTTTCTTATTTTGCCACAGGCGAGAGAAAAGTTCACTCTATTCTCCTAACTGTAAGTCTTGTCCGTTGGTTCTTAGAATCGCCTGGAAGAATCTTTGAAGGTACGGTGCTCCACTCTAGGTCACTTAACCCGAACCGCAGGTGAAGGGTGGGGGTGGGGGCAGACATAGGTGTTTAAAATTCTCTCCCTGAGTAATTCTAATACATAGTCTGGATTGGGAACCAGCCCCAGATTTATTTAACCTCTTTCGTGCTTGCTTGCTTGCTTTCTTCCTTCCTCCCTCCCTCCCACCCGCCCCCATCTCTTTCTTTCTTTTCTTTTTATAGCCAAACTTGTGGTCTATGGCGTTTCCCAGACTAGGGGGCGAATCGGAGCTGTAGCTGCCAGCCTACACCACAGGCACAGCAATGTGTGTGTGTGTGTGGGGGGGGCGGTCCAAGCTGCATCTGTGACCTACACCACAGCTCACGGCAACTGCCAGATCCTTAACCCACTGAGTGAGGCCAGGGATGCATCCTCATAGATTCTAGTTGGGTTCCTGATCTGCTGAGCCACAAAGGGAACGCCTAACCCGTTTCTTTCAGAGATGGGCCAGCTGAGACCAAGAGAAGGGAGTGAGTTAGTACCAAAGCTAGAAGGAGAACCAGGGCTCCGAGGCCCCCAGACCCAAGCTCTCCTCCCCCGGACCCTTACTTGCTGAACCAGGAAAAGGAACGGGAGCCAAGGGGCTCTTCCCTAGGTTTGCAGAGCAGAAACTCTAAGGGAGCCAGCAGCTGAGCTCAAGGCCAGGGAGGTGAGCGAAGAGAAAAGCGGGTGGCACTCCCAGATTTAAAATCTCAGATCTTCTATGGAAAAATAAAATCCTGACGCAGCCCATATAATAAACCTCCACCCTGGGAAACCTAACTGACTTTGTTCCTGCTGTTTCTTTTGGCTCATGCACGGTGGGGACTTACTGCCTCTGTGAGAGTTGGAGCAACCTTTGTTTCTCCCTAACAGGCCTCCTGATTATAAGTGGAAATAAAAGAGAATTCAACTGACTCTATTTGCATCTGGCATCCGGGGCTCTGCTGATGGTCAGCAGTGTGCCCTTGAGCAAGTCACTTACCCTCTGTGAATGAGTTCCTTTGTCCCGTGGTTCCTAGGAGATGCGAATCATGCCTAACATGGCCTGTGTATCCCAAGACAGGCAGTAAATTCAATAAGCAATAGCTATAGTTCCCTTTGTGGCCTAGTGACACTTTCACTGCTGCAGCCTGGGTTCCATCCCTGGTCTGGGAACTGAGATCCCACTTCAAGCTGATGCATGCTGTGGCCGAAAGAAAAATAAATGATAGCTGTGATTATCATGTCAGTTATTTTATAAATATGGTTTTTATGTGCCAGGTACTGTCTTAAGAACTTTATAAATATTTACTCATTTAAAATGCCTCTTGACAGCCCTATCAGATGAGCACTATTATTTATTTATTTATTTATTTATTTATTTATTGTGGCTTTTTTTTTTTTTTCCACTTTTTAGGGCCACACCCATGGCACATGGAGGTTCTCAGGCTAGGGGTCGAATCGAAGCTACAGCCGCCAGCCTATACCACAGACACAGCAGTATGGGATCTGAGCCGCATCTGCGACTTACACCACAGCTCATGCAATGCCAGATCCTTCACCCACTGAGCAAGGCCAGGGGTCGAACCCACAACCTCATGCTTCCTAGTCGGATTCGTTTCTGCTGCGCCACGACAGGAACTCTGAGAAGAGCACTATTATTACCCCCACTTTTTAGACAGGAAGACTGAAGCACAGAGTGGGTGAGTCCCTTGCCAAGGTCGCACAGCTGGACAGTGGCAGAGTCATGATTCCAAGATGGGCAGGATTTCAGAATCCTTCCTCTCGAGTGTTCCCTGAAGTTATTCACCTTCTTTCCTTCCTTCTTTTCTCCCTCTTGGGCTCTACCTGAGTCTAGACACTGGTCTGCGGGAGGCGGTGTGTGGGGAGGGCTGCGAAGTGGGCTGGAGGAGAGGAAAGAGACAGGACCAGCGGCGGTTGGGGGGTTCACACTTGCCGAGCACTTGTGCTGGGTCAGGGAAGAGGCTGGGTGCCTGAGGGCCACCATCTCCCAGCACTCAGAGGTTGGTGCTTTATCTCACTTTACAGAAGAGCCAGGAGAGGCTCCCAGAAGTTAAGGATCTTGCCTTAGATACTGAGCAGCTGAGCTCAGAGGTGGCTTCTAAAGGGTCTACACAGGCCTGGGGCTCCCTGTGGGGCTCTGTGGGAGGTGGACTCCGACCTGCCTTTCTCCGCTTCCTCCTTCCATCCCACCCGAGGCACCAGGCCGTGGCTGAACCTGCTGGGGAGGGCAGAGAGCAGAGAGCAGACGGGGTGTGTGCATTGTGGATGAGCTGTGCCTTCCCCTGCCCCACCCCCCCCACCCCCAAGCCCCCACTGTCCCCACCCCACCCCACCCCCATTCTGCTGCTCCCTGCTTCCTTCCTGTCACCCACCATTCCAGTTGGCCCCTCCCTCTTCCTCCCTTCCTCCCCGTTTTCCTATCAACAGAAGATAAGTGTCACTGGTGGGCGACATAGATGTGGTTGCTGGCCTGCTGGCACTTGCAGTCTGGTGGGATGGGAGGTGGAGGCAGATACTAAGCAAATAACTGCAGAGATAATTTTCCTATGGTCAGTGACATAAAGGAAATGTGATCATTGGACGCTGGGAGCAAGAGTAACTGAGTGACTCAGCTAATTTAGTTTGGGGGGTCACAGACATCTCTCTGGGGAAGGGACATTTCAACTGAAACCTAAGGGATGAGTGGGAGTTGGGGGGTGAGCAGAAATGGGCAGATGGTAAGGAAGAGGTTTTTAGAAGAGGGCTTAGCCTGTGCAAAGGCCCTGAGGCTGAAAAGTCTCCCCACATTTATGCAGAGAAGGTGTGGCTGAGACATGTCGTGGAGGTGAAGTTAGAGTAGACAGGGCAGGACCCAGCAGCCATAGAGGGGTTTTGACTTTATTATCCCTGAAAAAGATTTTATCCATTTTGAAATGTGAATGTTCTGAGAAGTGGCACTAGACCACTGCTTTCGGCCACGCTTTCTACCTGTTCTGGCTTCACTCTGAGCCATTGACCATCCGGGTCGAGCCAGGCATGCTGCCCTTGATGTCTTCATTGTCTGTGCCCACAGGAGGTTCACGGACTCACTCAAGCTCCCCTGGTCCTGGCAAGTGGCAGCACCTGCCCTGGACCACAGGCCACCATGTTTAATTCCTGTAGGAGTCCTTCCTTGTGGGATCGGGCTGGCAGAGTATCGAGAGCATCTGTAAATCTGGAATCCTCCCTCCCTCCCTTCCTTCCCCAAGGCAGGCCCATCATCCTCCCTGCAGGCCCTCCCTTGCCCCACATCTCTGGTCTCCATCCCACATGCTTCTCAACCCTGTCCAGCAATCTCCTTGCTTCCCCAAGTCTCCTCTCTGCCACCCACTGAAGCTACTTCAAACTCTCTCGTGGTTCTCAGGCTTCGGATCACCTCTGCCCCATCCCTGACTCTTGCACCTGCTCCATAGGCCCGGCATGTGGAGGGTACACAGAATATACTTTCGGGGTATCCCTGAGTGCCAGATGGAGGTGCCCCTGGATCTCTTCTCTCTGCCCTGGACAAGGCGGGGTTCAGGCCTTGGGGCTCCAGAAAGGGGCCCCTCATGTTTCCAGGAACGGCCCCTCCTCTGTCTGTGCCTCCTACCCAGGAACTGCCTCTTCTGTTCCCCACTTACTCACCTTATTCTCATGTGGGAGAGCAACAATGGGCCACAGTCGACCTAGTGTTTCCTGAGAGGAGATGGCTGAGGATGGCTCTGAGTCACCCTCAGGGCAGTTCCAGAGAAGGCTCTGCTACCCTGCGGGGGAGGGCCTTCAGACCCCACATCCTGCCCCTCCCTGGGGAAGGGAGGCCGTAGGGCGTGGGAACAACAAGAGGTAGGAGAATAAAACCTGGGGCTTCGCAGCCAGATAGATGCCCTAAGGCAGGTCTGAACTCTGTTACTTACCAGCTGGGGGACCTTGGCCGTTTGGCTTAACCCCTCTGAGGCCGCTCAGAAAGGAGAGATTGCTGAGTTCCCCTTACAGGGCTTGGTGAGGTCTGAGTGTCCTCACGCCCGCAAAGGACCCGCTGCATCCAGGGGGCGCATGACAGCAAGGCTGTGCAGAAGTTGGCAAGGATGAGGAGTAATACCACAAGGATGGCATTGGAGCCATGCTCTGTGGATGCGAGAGGCCACCAGATGGTCCAGAGGCCTCTGGAAATGTTTGCAATGCCACCCCCCAAATCTGGTTTCTGCCCAGGTTCAGGGGACCCTGTAGAAACAATGGCTGCTCTGTGGTAGGTGACTTAGGCATCCTGGGCACCACCTTTGGTGGGGACAGAACCCACCTAGGGCAAGTGAAATGCCAAGCAAGGGGACTCTATGAGCTGGTGGGAAGGCAAGAAGGAAAAAGGCTCTCCTGGGGGGAAATCCCTGCTGTAGCCCCCAAGAGAAGGTGCAGCGGTGCCCCTGTGCCATCTACCCAGGTGGTCCACAATCTCCCTCAGTCCTGCTTGTTCTCTGTGTCTGTGACTCTGTTTCTGTTTAGTTATGTTTGTCCACTGGTTTCATCTTTCAGATTCCACATATAAGTGAGATTGTACAATATTTGTATTTCTCTGTCTGACTTCTTTCACTTAGTATCATATTCTCTAGGTCCATCTATATTGTCATAATGGCAAGATTTTATTCTTTTTTTTCTTTTTTTTTTGTCTTTTTGCAATTTCTTGGGCCGCTCCCGTGGCATATGGGAGGTTCCGGTTCCCAGGCTAGGGGTCAAATCGGAGCTGTAACCACCCACCTATCCAGGGCCACAGCAATGCGGCCTACACCACAGCTCACGGCAACGCCGGATCCTTAACCCACTGAACAAGGCCAGGGATTGAACCCGCAACCTCATGGTTCCTAGTTGGATTCGTTAACCACTGCGCCACGACGGGAACTCCCAAGATTTTATTCTTTTTTATGGCTAATATTACACAGTATGTATATACCACATCTTCTTTAGCCATTGAACTGTTGAGCACTGAGGTTGCTTCCATATCTTGGCTATTGCGAATGATGCTGCAATGAACATAAGGGTGCATGTATCTTTTCGAATTAGTGTTTTCGTTTTTTTTTCTTCTTTTTTTTTTTGTCTTTTTGCCATTTCTTGGCTGCTCCCGTGGCATATGGAGGTTCACAGGCTAGGGGTCCAGTCGGAGCCTACGCCAGAGCCACAACAACATGGGATCTGAGCCGAATCTGCAACCTACACCACAGCTCATAGGCAATGCTGGATCCCTAACCCACTGAACAAGGCCAGGGATTGAACCTGCAATCTCGTGGTTCCTAGTCAGATTCGCTTACCGCTGAGCCACGACAGGAACTCCAGTGTTTTCGTTTTCTTTGGGTAAATATTCAGGAGTAGAATTGCTGGATCATAGAGTAGTTTTAACTTTTTGAGGAATCCTCATACTGCTTTTGGAAAGCAAAAGTTACATTCCCACATTACACTGCTAGGCTTCTCTTTTCTTCTCATCCTCACCAACACTTGTTGTTTGCTGTTTTTTGAGAATTGCCACTCTGACAGGTGTGAGATTGTATCTCATTGTGGTTTTGATTTGCATTTCCCTCATGATTAGTGATGTTGAACATCTCACGTGCCTGTTGTCATCTGTGTGTCTTTCTACTTTTTTCTTTCCTTTTTTTTTTGTCTTTTTTTAGGGCCACACCCGCAGTATATGGAGGTTCCCAGGCTAGCGATCGAATGGGACCTGCAGCTGCCGGCCTACACCACCGCCACAGCCACGCCAGATCCAAGCCACGTCTGCAACTCACACCACAGTTCACGGCAACCCCAGATCCTTAACCCACTGAGCAGGGCCAGGCAGGGATCAAACCTGCCTCCTCATGGATGCTAGTTGGGTTTGTTAACCACTGAGCTATGATGGGATCTCCTCTACCTTTTTAAAGGAAATAAAATCTTAGAGTTTCAGCTATATACCTTTCCTCTCTCTCTCCCATGTTTATCTTCTTTAACAGTATTTATCCATGAGCAATTGACACCATTGCCTTGTGTTTGGCATTTTACATCGATGACATTACACACCACACATTATGTTGCATTTTTTTACTTAAAAAGGCGTGTTTGTGAATTATTCACGTTGGTATGTGAGGACCTAGTTCATTTATTTTAGCTACTATAAACGCACCCATTATATAACTTGAGTTTCTCTATGCAGCCTTGATGGAGGCATTGTTGCTTCTACTTATTCCCTTTTGAAAATAAGGCTGCAGTGAAAATCCCCACACACGCCTTCCCTTGTCTATGGGAAGAGTTGCTCCAGGGTCTTGAGGACACGGATTATACTCCTCCCCTCCCCCAGCCCTGTCCAGAAGTAGGCACATGGCACGTTCTGATGTTTGGATGTTTATCTGTTGAGTGAGTGAATTCAGTAAATTCAGGGCCACCCAGACAGCACGGATAGGGTAACGTTTGCTAACTGCCTCACTCAATCTCTTCCCCTTTCCTCCCTAACGAGCATGCCCGTCAAGGGGTGGATCGCCATTGGCTGAAACCAGTCATGATAATCCTGTTGCTTTCCCAGCTCCCAGTTGGCTGGGAGTGGCCATGTGACCCAGTTCTGGCCAATGAGATTGAAGGGATGTCTGGGGCATTTCAGGAAGGCTTTGCCCTTCTGCTAAGGGAAACTCAGACTGTTGGTAAATTTGGTCAAGACAGTATCGTCTGCTCCTGTCCCCACACTGCTTTATGTGACTTTGCTCTTTCTCCATCAAGGCGAAATTTATTTCTCACCCCTGTGACTGGCCTCGTGACTTGCTTTGTTTGACCAAAATGTAGAGGAGGTAACACTGTGGGGCTTCAAGGCTTTGAATTTCCAAGAGTTTTGAAGCAAACTCTTATTCTCTTGCTACCCTGAAACCACCATGCAAGGAAGCCTCAGCCAACCTCCTAGAGCAGGCAGGGGCTGGCAGACTTTTCTTATAAAGAACCAGATAGTAAGTATTTTAGACTTTTGAGGCCCTTATCTTGGTCAGAGCTACTCTGCTGTTGCAGCATGAAAGCAGACATGGATAATACGGGAAGAAATGTATGTTCCCATACGATAGTAATTAAAAAATCAGGCAGTGGGAGGAGTTCCCTGGTGGCTCAGTAGGTTAAGGATCCAGTGTTGCCACTGCTGCGGCTTGGGTCACTGCTATGGTGTGGGTTCCATCCCTGGCCTGGGAATTTTTGCAAAAAATGGATGCAGCCAAAAAATAAATAAATAAATAAATAAATAAATAAATAAATCAGGAAGTCGGGCCAGAGTTGGCTAATCCCTACTTTAGATGATGAGAGAGCACCAGAAGGAGATACTTTCCTTTCCTTTTACAGCTGCACCTTCAGTATATGTATGTCCCTGGGCTAGGAGTGGAATCCGAACTCCAGCTGTGGGCCTATGCCACAGTCACAGCAACACCAGATCCAAGCCACATCTTCGACCTATGCTGCAGCTTGTGGCAACACCAGATCCTTAACCCACCGAGTGAGGCACCCGCATCCTCATGGATGATATGTTGGGTTCTTAACCTCCTCAGCCACAAGGGAAACTCTGGAGATAGTTTCTTATTGCTGCTGTAATAATTTATTGCAAATGTAAGTGACTTCACACAAATTTATTATCTTACTGTTCTGGATATCCAAAGTCGAAAATGGATCTTACTGGGGTAAAATCAAGGTGTTGGCACAATTTATTCTTTCTGGAAGTTTCAAGGAAGAATCCATCCCTTGCATTTTCCAGCTTATAGAGGATACCCTTATAGAGGACACCCACATTCCTTAGGTTGTGGTCCCCTTCCAGCAATGGCATCACTCTGACCTCTGCTTCTGTCACCACATCTCCAGTAGCCAGCATCAAATTCCAGCTATGTGAATTAGGCTCTCTCAGGTGATATAGCCCCACTGAGCCAGCAACTGACCGCTGTCACATGAATGAGCCCAGCAGCCCAGGTGAACTGCTGGCTGATCCCAGCCCAAACTCTGACCCTCAGAATCATAAGTTAATAAATGATTGTTGTTTTGAGCCACTAAGTTTTATAGTGGTATTTTATGCAACAATAAATACCTGATACTGGAATATTTGACACCAGTGGTACCACTATTTTGTGCCCTTCTCTCCTTTTTTAATCTTGAGAGTAGATGCGACATCTGGTGCTTCAGCAGCCATCTTGCAACTTGAGGTTGCAAGAGACTCATAGTAGGTATGGCTTTGACATCACTGCTGCCAAAATGACAACAGTCCTTGTTCAGTTTTGAATTTCTTTCATGTGAGGAAAAAAAAAAAACAAAACCCTATTTATGTAATACTGTAATTCCAGCTACTTGCAAACTAAAGAACATCTAACTAATACATGGCAAGTTGCCAGACCTCTGAGGCAGCTGAGAAATGGTCAGGAATAGCCAAGAATTAGGAAGACAGAAATGATGTTTGATGGCAGAAATTTGAGACCTGGGTCCTGTTTTCCTCTTTGGAACCTTGACCTGCCATTAGCATAAACAGCCGGAGAATCTTTTCAGTGGAGAAAGCTTGGAAAGGACCTGGATGAGAAATGTCTGGAAGGCACTTGGGTTGAGCCTCACTGATAAGACTCAGAACACTTGTCCCATGGCTGTGTATTCTGTGAAAAGAAATGACTCAGGGCAGTTATGAAACTCTGAGGCCCATGTGTATTTACATTTTGACCCTTTCGCTACTCTGGCCAGGAAGATTTTCAGCTTGAGATGGTTCTTCCAAGGGAATTGATGCTGGGAATGTGGAGTGGCTGGACTGGGGCAGCTCTGGACACAGGCAAGAGTCGAGGGAGCACACAGGTGAAGACCAGATAGCTGTTTCAAGAGGAAATATCCCAAAGCAGACCCAGGGCCCGTGCAGATTCCCATCTTCTGCTTCTTCCTCCTTTCTAGAAGGTTCCAATTCCATCTGTGGGGAACCCCCCTGCACTTCCTTCCCAAAACACCACACACACACACACACACACACACACACACACACACACACACACGGACATGGAATGTGCTGTTTCCTTTCATCTCCAAAAGCTCTCTTCTTCATTTTGTAGATAACAATAATAGTTAACAGTTATTGACTGCTTGCTATAACCCAGGCCTGTGCTAAGAGCCTTACTGGCATTAGCTAAGCAAATCCTCACAGCAGGCCTGTAGGTGGGTTTAAAAATGCTCATTTGGAGTTCCTGTCGTGGCTCAGCGGTAACAAACCCAACTAGTATCCATGAGGAGGCAATTTTGATGTGTTGTCATGAGCTGTGGTGTCGGTTGAAGAAGCAGCTCAGATCTGACTTGGCTGTGGCTGTGGTGTGGACTGGCAGCTACAGCTCTGTTTCGACCCCTAGCCTGGGAACTTCCATATGCAGCAGGTGCGGCCCTAAAAAAAAAAAAAAGAAAGAAAAGCCTCATTTGACTGGCAAGGAAACGAACACAGAGAGGTTATGTGACTTGTCCAAGGTCATGCAGGCTATGAGTGTAGCCAGGATTAAAGTCCAGGCCTTATGACTCCAGAGCTCAAACCCTTAACCACAACCCTCTCTCACCCGCAGAGGAGGAAAGTAAGGCTCAGAGAGGTTAAGGGACCAGGCTGATGATGCAGAGGCAAGATTTGGCTACAGGTTCCTGTACTCCTCTGCCTGCCTCGGAACTCTCCTCAGCATCATCAGTCACCAGGGAGCACTAGACCTGGAGCTGGGGGTCAGATTTCAGCCTTCTCGCCTTTCCTCATTTGCTGACCTTGGGCTGTAAATGGAGCCTTGGCTTTGCCCCTCCCATCTGAGCGGACTTAGTTGATCAAATGCCATAAGGGGTGTGGAAGAGTTGGATCAACTCTAGGGTTGTTGTTGGTGTTCTGGTTGTTTTTTTTCTAATGCCCCAGCCTTGGGGTAACTGTATTTCTGGACTAGCATTTGACCTGCCGTGCCTTGTTCTGGCAGCTGGTTGAGTTTGGGGTTTCCTGCTTCTGCTCAAAATTACCACCCTCCATAAAGTGCTCAGGGATGCAAGCGTTTTGCAATCAGTTATTGCATCAGGAAAACTCTCTGAATAGCGCCATTCTACCCTCTTCCCCGCCCAGGTGCTGGCTCAGCCAACTGGAGGTTGGGCACGGGGTGGGGGGCGGGGAAGGAAAGAGAAGGATAGGTATTTCTCCCACCATCCAGACAGTGCCTGTGGCGGGACCAGCCGGACCTTGGATCTAGCTCAGACACCCCCAGGAAAGGGCTGGTCCTTTGGGGGGAAATGAAGAGGATTAGGATGCCAACACCAGACTGGGGAGTGGGCGGGGGGCATGGATGGGCTGGGCTGCTCCATCTTACCCCAAAGAGTCCACAGTCCTGCCCTGCCACTGATCAGCTGTGACACAGGGCAAGCTGTGCACCCCCTCTGGGTCTTGGGTTCCTCACCTGCAGAATGCAGGGCCCTAACTCACCCTGATCCCATAGTGAGGTTTTTTTTTTTGCTTTTTTTTTGTCTTTTTGCTATTTCTTGGGCCGCTCCTGCGGCATACGGAGGTTCCCAGGCTAGGGGTCGAATCGGAGCTGTAGCCACTAGCCTACGCCAGAGCCACAGCAACACAGGATCCGAGCCGGATTGTTAACCCACTGAGCAAGGGCAGGGACCGAACCCGCAACCTCATGGTTCCTAGTCGGATTCGTTAACCACTGCGCCACGACGGGAACTCCCCATAGTGAGGTTGATGCGTATCTGCACCCTCACTTTAAATGAAGTCCTCAGTAAGCGCAAGCCGTGATCACTGTTATTACTCTCTGACTCTGCCTGGCTTGTTTCATCCCAGAAACACCAGGGATATCCCACAGTTGCAGTCACCTCAGCCCCTGCCGCCATGACCTTGAGACTGTCCCTCTGACCTCCACGAACCTCATTTCTGAAACAGGACTACACCCAGCAAGTCCGTGGCAGGGCTGGGGGTGGGTTGGGGTTGGGGAGTTGGGGAGGTTTGGAAGTGGCATGAATTCAGTGAAAAAACGGGGGGCCTGGCGGGCCCAGCCCAGTGCCTGGCGCAGAGGAAGTGCCCATCAATGGTGGCCTTTATCACGAGTCTGGCTTGGATGAGACCCTGAGGGAAGCAGAGCTGGGGAACAGAGGAAGCGATTGTACAGAGGTGACTGGGGGAGGGGGCCTCTCCGGGGACGAGCAGTGACAGTCCTTGCCCCTCCTGGGCCTGGCTGAACTCTATTTCCATTTTATTCTCTGCGATGGCATTCATCCTGGCAGCCTGGGAACAGGGAGGGAGGGGGCCCTTCCTGGCCCCAGCCCTGGCCCCCTTGGGATTTTCCCATGCCCTCTGTTTGCTCACAGGTTCCCATGGGGGGAACTCTTAAAGCATTTTTAACCCTCTCCTACCCCAGGAACTGGTTTCCCACAAACATCATTAGGGACAGGGCTCTCAGATGGTAAGAGAACTGCTCCCTGTCGTCCCCAAAGGCAACAAGACGGTGCTTTGCAAGCAGCGGTGGACTGGGGCCGCCACTGTGCGTGTCTCTTCCCAATTCTGTGCTCAGCGGCCTCGTGTGGGTCCTTTAGAATGGGCCATGGTGAGAGCATTTACACCACGGAAATCGGCAGGGGCTACAGTGCTGAGCGGGCTGTGAAACATTCACTCCTCCGTCCTCCCAGCAACTTGGAAGTGAGGTGGTTGTCAGAGTTAAAGTAGGATTGGTCTTCAGTGGAGGAAACCAGAAGGCAGCCTATACAGGTGTGAGGGTGGAGTTAGGGGTGGGGGGAAACTCCTAGCAAAGACAGCTGGAGTAACTTCTAGAAAGAGAACTGGAGAGTGATGGTAATTTGGGAAGCAGGAGTCTAATGAGACAGTTGTCCTGATGTCTGATTGGAGACAAATAGAAGGTGTAAACAGAAAGGGAGCTGCTCAGAGGAGAGGGGTCAAGCAGGATCCATGGGGGAGGGGGACAGCAGCTGTCTATCACTGGCGTGGCTGCCTGGTTGCCCAGCCTCCCCCCATCAGCTTCCTCCTCCACCCAGACTTCCTTCTCCTTGGGCCGTGTCCCACACTGGCTGTACCCCAGGAGTGGACTGGATTGATCCGTTATGATTGCCTGTTGTACCAGTTAGATCCGGCTACTGGGACAAAACACCACAAGCCACGTGTTAAACAACAGAATCTTATTTTCTCATTGTTCTGGAGCTCAAAGTTCACGATCAAGGTGTTGGCAGGTTTGGTTTGTTTTGAGATCTCTTTCCTTGGCCTGCAGATGGCCAGCAAGTCCTCACATGGTTATCCCTTGGAATGTGTGTTCTCTGTGTGCCAATCTTCTCTTATAAGGACACCAGGCACATTGGTTTGGGGCCCACCCATGTGACCTCATTTTAATGTAGTTACCCCTTTTGAGGCCCCATCTACAAATACGGTCAGAGTCTTAGGTATTGGGGATTAGGACTTCAACATGTGAATTGGTGGTGGGGAGAGGTGGGGATGGGGCTGCGGGACCACAGCTCAGCTCATTACAGTGGTAATTGGTTCAGAAATGGGCAAGGGATGCATTGTAGGCCAGCATATCAAAGAGGATGCCTGCTGGCGGTGACCGAGGGCTCCAGGGAACCCCCTTCTCTCCTAAGGGAGAATCTGGGGAGAGATACTCTCTTCTTCCTTTGGAAGATTGTCGTGTTGGGATGTGATAGCCAAGCCTGCTAGAGCCAACCATCAGGGTGGGTACCCAGAATTCCCCAAGGTTGAGTTGGTGAATCAGCCAAGCCTGGAGCGGGCCCAAAGTTGTCCTTTGGGTTTAAGTCAGTGGAGGCTTTGGTTACAGCTGAAGACACCCTCACTGCCATTTGAAGCAGAGATAGTCAAGGGTCCACCCACATCTTCTCTCTCCATCTTCCTGGGCTTATGGGACACATTCCCCAGCTTCCCTTGGACTTGGGTGTGACCACGTGACCAAGTTCCCCTGGTTAGAATGTGAATATGATCCGAGCGTGCATGTCTCCAGGCTGAAGTGGGTGTGGCTCCTTCACTCTCTCCTCCCCGTCCAGCCAGAGGGGATCTGGCATGGCTGAGACCTGACCTTGACCACGTGGATGATGCACTGGAGCCAAAAACATGGAGAGTACCTGGGTCCTTAAACTCTGTCAATCAGGAATGGTCACCTCAGAAGGTTACAGGGGAGAGAAACAGTTGTGCTTTCTTCACAGCGCTTCTTTCTGGCTGTCTTTGGTATGGCAGTGGAGTCTAGCCTTAACTAATGCATCATCTTTCCTCTAAGGGTAGAGAGGGTTTTGCCAGAGCAAACGTGATGGCAAATGTTGCTGGCAGAAGACTTTCCCTTTAGGGTCAGAGATGACTTCAGGCTACCCTGGCTGAAATAGACTTGTTAACATCCCTCAAGTCCCCTTTGTGGATTTCATTTGCACAAGTAACTTTCCGATAATGTGGCTTCCTGTGGGCGGATTGTCCAGGCCAAGGGAATCCCTTCATTGATCTGCTGATGTGTACATCCTGCTCGGCTGGATGCCTGCCTGTGTGAATGTAATTCTCACTATATATCAAGTTCCTGGAACCCAGTTCAAGTGAATCTCCCTCTGATGTGTATCCAGAATCTACAGGGACAATGTCAGGTGCCAGAGCCTGGTCCATGATGGGCCATCTGGCAGACCTGACCTCTCTTACACAAAGAAGGAATATTTTCCAAAGGTCTTAAAACAAGTTTTGATAAGTTAAATTGTGTTTTACACACACTAGGTAAGCCCTTCCTCAAACCCAGGGATGAGGCCATGTGCAGTCTCACCACATATGTTAAGCAGAGGCATTTACTCTATAGGTTCCCAAACTGTGGAAATAGAGAGAGAGATTTCAAGCACCTGGGGAAGGAGTGGAGAGAGGGAATGAGGTGGTCCAAACTTGGGTTCGAACCCAGGCTCTCCGTCTTTCTACTGTGGGCAAGTTGCTTAGCCTCTCTGGATCTCTCTTGGCTCAGCTGGCAAATGGAGATGATCCTAGCAAGCTGTAGGGCTGTTGCGAGGATAAATGACATAACATATGCAAAGCACACAGACCGGGTGTTCAGCTGAGGTGGGTTCCCTTCCCCAGCAAAGGCAAATCACCTTTGACTGGACCGTCTCCCAGGGAGGGAGTTTGCTTGAACCCACAGACAGTATGGACGACTAGCCAACTGCAGTCTTTCCTAGAAAACTGGGCTTTTGTCTACCAGGTTTGCATAAATGAGTTACAACCCCCTTGACAGCTGCCCCTGCTGAACTTGCCGCTGCCAGTTAGACCAAAGGGGAAAATATCGCCATGCTGGCAACAGGAAGAGCAGAGCTGAGGGAGGCACTGCCAGCCTCTTTGCCCTGCGAGTCACCTGCAGAGATGGCCCTCCCACCCCCTGCAATTCCCATGAGCCAACATGATCTGCCCCCAGCCCCCTTCATCCTTCCATCCTCCACCTGCAGCCTTCCTCAGAAATACTGCAGAAGAGCCACAGGCTCTTTGAAAGGTTTTCAAAATGGAAATCCCGGAAACAAACAGTCCAGTACATGGGGCCGGGTTTCTTTTGAGAATGAAGGGAGATGGGCTTGGCTGGCTGCCACCAGGGCCTCGATCAAGCTGAGCCAGGGAAAATGGTATGTTTGAAGAGGCAAGACGGATTACTTCAAAATAGCCTGAAGATCTCGGATCAGATCACAGGAGGGTGGAGATTCTTTTTTAATTGAGAAAAGGGAAAAAGTAGCCTGTAGGGTGTGTGTGTGTGTGTGTGTGTGTGTGTGTGTGTGTGTGTGTGTGTGTGTGTGTTGTGTGTTTGATGAATGCTTTATGTGTTGAGGTGACTCACCGGGGGAGGCAGAGTTAGCAAGGTCTGAGCACAGAGCCCTCCCCAAATCCTGGGAGATGCTCAAGAAGATTATGGGGCAATGATCTGAATTTTGAGAACCTGCCTTCCTGCCAGCTCAGCTCATGCTGATCCCGGCAGAAGAGAAGAAGGTGTCTCTGGTCAGTAGAGCCACCTGTTTGGGAAATCCAGCCTGCACTCTGCCGGCCATGTCCTCTGCCAGGTGCGGGGTGGCTCCCATTCAGAGGCTGGAGCTCCCTTTTCTACTTGGCATCTAAAGCTGTCCTAAGGGCTGGTAAGTCCCTGCCTGTCCGATCTCCTCATTTTTCCAGAACAGTCAGAATGTTATTTTTGGTCATCTCTTACTGTGTAGTAAACTGCCCCCAAACTTAGAAGGTAAACAATTCTATGGGTCAGGAATTCAGAAAGGGCAGGGTAAGGATGGCTCTTGTCTGTGCCATGATGTCTGGGCTTCAGCTGGGAGGAAGCAGGTGGCTGAGGCTGGAGGATTCATCCGGGCACACACGGCTCCCCTACTCACCTGTCTGGTACTTGGGCTGAGACAGCTGCAGGACAGACTCAGCTGGGTCTTTCATCCAGAGGGTCTGCCTGTGGCTTCTCCAGCACAGGGTTCTCAAGGTAGTCAGACTTCTTATCTGGCCACACACACTTCCAATGGCAAGTGTCCTGAAGAACCAAGCAGAAGCCTCATGCCCTTTTATGACCTTGGAAGCCCAGAGTGGCACTTTCACCGTATCTGATTGATCCAAGCAGTCCTGAGCTTGTCCAGATTCAGGAGACTCTGCCTCTCAATAGGAAAAGTGGCAAAGAAGTTGCAGCAATATATTTTTTTTTTCTTCTTAGGGCCACACCCGTGGCATATGGAAGTTCCCAGGCTAGGGGTCAAATTGGAGCCAGAGCTGCCGGCCTCCAACACATCGTCAGATCAGAGCTGCGTCTGTGACCTACGCTGTAGCTCACATCAATGCTGGATACCTAATCCACTGAGGGGGGCCAGGGATCAAACCTGCTTCCTCCTGGATACTAGTTGGGTTCATAACCTGCTGAGCCACAACGGGAACTCCCCAGAAGAGCATTTTATTTTTTTATTTTTAATTTTGTCTTTGTGTCTTTTCTAGGGCTGCACCTGCGGCATATGGAGGTTCCCAGGCTAGAGGTCTAATCAGAGCTGTAGCTGCCAGCCTATGGCAGAGCCACAGCAATTCGAGATCTGAGCTGTGTCTGTGATCTACACCACAGCTCACGCAACGCGGGATCCTTAACCCACTGAGTGAGGCTAGGGATCGAACCTGCAATCTCATCGTTCTTAGTTGGATTTGTTAACCATTGAGCCATGATGGGAACTCCAAGAAGAGCATTTTAAATGCAAGAGGCAGCCATCAGCATAAGAGGAGGTGAGGGAGAAGGTCTTGGTGGAGCTTCCAGGCATCCTTCATGGAGACCGGGACCTCTCTCTTAGACCTGGGCAATCCGGCCCTGCCCTGGTCCTCAGCCTGCTGCATCCGTCCCCACATGGCCAGGGGGTATGGCTACCTAGAGCCTGAACCTGCTGATCCAGACCAAGTTCTGGGTTCCTGGGACAGCGGGATTCTCTGCCCCAATGCCCAGAACCTGCAAGAGTCGCTTTCCTGGGTCTGTTTTCCTAAGGTTTTCTGCTGTGCTGCACCTCTAGGCCTGTGGGTCAGGGAAGGGCCAAGGGTGGCACTGCATATGTGGATGCAGTTGGCATGGCCAGGGCCAGCCCTGGAGACGCTGCAGGGGGAGGGCAGAGGCTGGGGTGGGAAGACAATGGGCATCAGGTCACAGACTCTCGTTTGGTATTCTTGTCTGGGCCCCCACAGATGTTACGGGGTGGCCTTCAAGGATCTAAGCATTCCTGTGCTCTTTAAAACAAACAAACAAACAAACAAACAAAAAGTAAGGGAGTTCCTGTTGTGGCGCAGAGGAAACAAATCCAACTACTATCCATGAGGATGCGGGTTTGATCCCAGGCCTCGCTCAGTGGGTTAAGGATCCAGTGTTGCCATGAGCTGTGGTGTAGGTTGAAGATGCAGTTTGGATCCCATGTGGGCTGTGGCTGTGGCTGTGGCTGGCAGTTGTAGGTCTGATTTGACCCCTAGCCTGGGAACTTACATATGACATGGATGCAGTCCTAAAAAAAAAGCACCCCCCCAAAAAAATGAAATCATCAAGAAAAGTCAGATTTGAGACTATATTATAAATGTGATTTTTTTTTTTTTTTTGGCTATGCCCACGGCATATAGGAGTTCCTGGGCCAGGTACTGAACCTGTACCACAACAGTGACAAGGCCAGATCCTTAACTGCCAGGCCACCAGGGAACTCCCACAAATGTTAATTTTCTGTGTATGTGTATGCTTCTGCATGTGAATGCTTGTTTGGGAAAAGGGTAAGTTCTTAAAACATAAGGATTTTTACTGAACTGAAAAAAAAGGAAGCGAACTATTTGGCTAGACTTTCTCTTCACTAGAAGTTGGGTGATATATAAAGCAGAGAGCCAGACTTGAGGTCAGCCCAATTAGGGTTCCCATTCTATCTTGCTGCCTTCCAGCTGTGTGATCCTAGACAAGTTAATCAACTTCTCTGAGCTTTCTTGTGAATCTGTAAAATGGCGGTGATAACTCTTTTACGAGATGTCTTTGAATGTGAAAGAAGAGAACAGGCAAGATTCTAGCATATGGGAGGAACTCAATAAGTGTTCATTTATTTATTTTTTATTTTTTATGGCTGCATTGATGGCATATGGAAGTTCCTGGGCCAGGGATTGAATCTGAGCTGCAGCTGAGACCTACGCCACAGCTGTGGCAGTGCTGGATCCTTTAACCCATTGCACCAGGCTAGGGATCGAACCCGCACCTCTGTAGTGACCCAAGCTGGTGTAGTCAGATTCTTAACCCACTGCATTACAGTGGGAACTCCAGGGTTCATTTCTTTTCCAGTTTTTGGAATCGTATTGTAAACGCTAATATCATTTTCTTTAAATATGTCCCAATTTTTTTTTTTTTTGGTTTGTGTATTTGTTTAGAATTTAAAGTGAGGGCATTAGAATTTAATGCCCACTGTGTGTGGCTGCAAAGCCTCATGTACTGTGAAGCCAGAAGGTAGAATTTAGGAGCCCTGGTTGCTCTGTGAATTTCCCTCCACTTTAGAACAGGTAGGATGCTCAGAACCCTTCTAATGGTGCTGCCAGGAACCTACCTGAGCAGGAATGAAAATGAATCAAGCTTGAGCTCATCAATAGCCCAACCTTGTCCAAAAAGTTCAATATAGCTCTTCCCACATTACATAATATGTGATTTCCTGAGAAGCTGGAGGTCAATCCATTCTTTTCCCTAGTTCAACATGTGTTGAGCATCCGGTGTCAGCTCAGCATTGTGCTGAGGCTACAAAGGACACACACACACACACACACACACACACACTACAGGATGCACAACCTCGAATCTTGTTTTCAAGGTTCTTACATTTTTTCCAAGCTACATCATAAATGTGCCAAAGGAGCTTGCTAATGCCATCACCATGGCGCAGGAGACACTTCTACAATGCAAACAGCCCTTTTAACACAGAAAGAGTCACTTCCTAATTCATATCCTATTTACTTATATCTTTGTATTTGTCAGTTTGGATTTTCATGGTAAAGGACTTTTTCAGCTCTGGCATGTGGCAAGTCTATAATTAATATTTATTGACTAAATGAACATAGTTCAAAATCAAGGCATATTTGGGAGTGCCCATTGTGGCTCAGGGGCTTAAGACCCGGACTAGTATCCATGAAGACTGGGGTTTGATCCCTGGCTTCACTCAGTGGATTAAGGATCTGGTGTTGCCATGAGATGGAGCTGCTATGTAAGTCACAGGCTTGGCTCAGACCTGGCATCGCTGTGGCTGTGGTGTAGGCTGGCAGCTGCAGCTCTGATTCAACCCCTAGCCTGGGAACTTCCATATGCTGCGGGTGCAGCCCTAAGAAGGAAAAAAATGAAGGCATATTCATATCTGATAAGCACCTTTGTGTGTGAGTAGATAATTCAAAAGGACTTTTCACATGTTTGTAGCTATTAGTTTCCATAAGAATCTTGTGGGGGAGGAAAAAACAGGCCTTCATTATACCTATTTCATAGGTGAGACCATTGAGGCCTCTAAAGAACAACTGGCTTCCTCAGTTCAGTATCTGAAAAGTCTGATGGCAGTCCAGATGTTGCCAGCAGGGAAACCCCCAGCAATGAAATCAAGACAATTTTAGCTCACATGTCCTCTTGGCTGATCTGATCTCAGGCCTTGCCAAAAAAAATGCCCATTTTCCCAGGCATCCAGGATGGAGGCCCCCAAAGTTTCTGCCCCTTCTTTCTCTGTATGCTGGTACCTTCCAGGGCTATAGACATTCAAGTCTGAAATCTGTGCCCTGTCCTCCAAGCCCCTGTCATCGCCCAAATGTCTGTTCTCCTTCCCCGCCTCTCATCTCAGGCTCTCCTTGGGAGTGACCCTCTGCCCCTGAGTATATTTATTTGGTCGACACT
Organism: Phacochoerus africanus; assembly: GCF_016906955.1. Lineage (NCBI taxonomy): Eukaryota > Metazoa > Chordata > Mammalia > Artiodactyla > Suidae > Phacochoerus > Phacochoerus africanus. Next base: position 14,247,862 of record NC_062549.1, on the reverse strand, counting down.
CACTAAGCCCCAACTTCGTAACAGTCACTGGGCTGGGAACTGAAGACACGAGGTAAGTAAGGCATGGCACCTGCCCTCTGGCACACAGCTGAGTGGACAAGGCCATGAGAGAAATCTAGATGGAGGATTCAACAGCCCTTGGCAAGACATTTAAATCTGAGTGCAGTGCAGGGGAAATCTGACTGGTGTTTGGAAGGATGAATAGGAGTTCATCAGGTTGGCAGGGATAGGGTGGGAATTCCAGCAGGGGAAAAAGCCCATCAAAAATGACGAGGTGCGGAGTTCCCGTCGTGGCTCAGTGGTTAACAAATCTGGCTAGGAACCATGAGGTTTTGGGTTCGATCCCTGGCATTGCTCAGTGGGTCAAGGATCTGGCATTGCCATGAGCTGTGGTGTAGGTCACAGATGCGGCCCAGATCCTCGTGTTGCAGTGGCTGTGGTGTAAGTCGGCAGCTACAGCTCCGATTAGACCCCCAGCCTGGAAACCTCCATATGCCGCAGAAGCAGCCCTGGAAATGGCAAAAAGACCAAAAAAAAAAAAAGTCGAGGTGTGAATTGGCAAGATGTGTTTGGGGCCCCAGCAGGAGCTGGCATGGGTGGGGTGCTGGCAAGGAGACAAGAGAGCTGAAGGTGGAAAGAGAAGTTTGGATGTTATCCGAGGGTCCCTGCAAGGTTTTTAGGCCAGGGCCCGAGATGATCAAATTTCAATGTTAGAAAAAGGACTCTGATAGCTGTGTGGGGAATGGATTGAGGGAGCTCAAGCACACATTTTGTGTAGTCACTGTTACATCTCGGGCGCCTCCCAGGAACACAGGCAGAGGAGGTGCTCAGGGTATGCGGCAGGGATGAGGGAGTGACCCCATTAGGAGTTTACTACAGAAATCCAGGAGCAAAAGTACAGGAAAACAGAACCCAGGCCGGGAAGTTCAATGGGAAGAATTAAAGCAGGGAGCCAGCTACAAAGGTCTGGGAAGAACAGAAGCCAAAGAGAGCAAAACAACACGGTAGGGGGGTAGTCCAGAGATTAGCAGCCGGAAGCTACTTCTACCCTAGGGCTGGAGGGACAAAAGCGGTGTCACTTCTTCCCTGGAGCCAGAGTGCCTAGAGAGAGCCAGGACGAAGGAGGAGGAAAGGGGAGGGCGGGTCTCCCAGGAAGTGGACTCAGATGGAGATTAGCACGCAGGTTTATTAAAGAATGCTTTTGGAAGGGGAGGAAAGGAACACGACAGGGCTGGATGCAATCTCCAGAAAGAACTCAGATGACCCTAAATTGTCGGGCTGAAGCTGGGATGCCCTTCAGAGGGGGCTCAAATTGAGGCAAGGAGGCTGAACCTGTGTACTCCACAATCACTTGTCATTGGATGTGGACCTCCTGGGAAAGGAGTGTGAACTTGAACAAGGCAGCCTTTCTCAGTCCAGGCGGTTTCCAAAATGGATTTACAAAAGGCAGCCAGGGGAGTGGAAGGTAGGGTGGGCATGGGTGGATAATTCCTTCTATCCAGTAGGGGGATCTGGCAGCCACACAGAAGGGCTGTCTGGGGAAGGGGAGTGGGGTGGGATAAAGGGCTGGAGCCACAGAAGAGGTGCAGCCAGTGTCCCAAGCAGTCCCGTCTCCCTCCAGGGCTTCCCTCCGGGCAAAATGGGCTGCAAGCCAGTGGCCAAGGGAGCTTGAGAAATAGTCTGCAAGGAGAGTTAGGAGGGGAGGGCAGGGGATGGCTCTGAGAGCAAGCAGATCTAGGATGGATCCAGGGACAACCCAGTGGGGGACAGGAAAAAGGCGGATTCATGAGGAAATCGCTGCTAAAGATTCTGGACCCGGGGATGGGGGGTGGCGATGCCTTTCTCTTCGAAGAGGCAGGAAAGGGGGTGTGCACTTCGAGGAAGATGCTGATGGTCCACGCTGAGTTTGCCATCCTAGTGCAGATGCTAAGCTGGCAGCTCAGTGGGTCTTGAATAGCTGGCACAAAATCAATGTGAAAGAGAGAAAATCAGGGCTCTCTCCCAGTTACAAGACCAAGTGCATCCTCCTCAGCCAGAATTGGAGCTCTTCTTGTTTTCCCCAAGGACTTCTGCAGGCTCAGCTCTACCTGGGCAGGCACTCTGGCCTCTAAAGTTCCCCACTTCCTTGCTCTCTTCCCCCCCCCCCCCCCCCCCCCCGCAACTTCTTACAGCCCCACACATGCCCCCAGGTCAACCGCTTCTAGATGGAATCCTCCCTAACCCCTCTCTTCCCTCTGCAAATTGTAATCCATTTTTTGAGTACCCACAAGTGCTTAAGAGCTTGAATGCTCCACCTTTTAGTAGTGATTTGATCGCAGCAAGTAACTTCGTCTTTGCAGGCTTCTCCCTCTTGAAAAGGGGTAAAAAATAACCCAACGGGGTGGCTGTAAGACTGCAGTGACTATGTGTAAAGTGCTAAGAACTGTGCCTGGCATTTTACAGACCTCAATTGACGTTAGCTATTATTATTTTAATGCTCAATCTTCTAATCCCCAGCGTCTAGCTCTTACTAGATGCTTCATTAGTATTTGCTGAATGAATGGAGATTTAATATGGAAAAAATGTATCCTTGGCGCTCGACCTGGTTTTAGAAAATGAAATTTTTAGTACAAGGGCAGAAGGGATTCTGATAATAGCTATGTATGCTGGGTGTCCAGGGACTCCAAATCGACCTGGTTCTTGAAAGAAAGAAAAACGATAGATTCTAGGTTGCTTTTTCATGGAGCTTTGTGCAGCGTCTGGCACACATTTCGCGCTCACCGCAATCACGTTGCACGAGTGCACGCACACGCCCTGGCAGGGCTGCCCGGGTGTAGGAAGTATCACTGTCGGTGGCAGAATGACTCCCACTCGCTACCCGGCCACCACGGAACTGGGCTGGGCTGGCCCCGGGGCCCCAGACCCTGCAGGGCGTGTGGAGGCCGGGGAGGGGGCTAGAATCCAGCGGCGGCCACGTGGGCCCCTTCCGCCCTCTCCCCACATCCTTTGTTTCCCACCGTCCCCGGCTCAGGAAGCTCTTTCTGCGAGTCACCGCGAAGGGGCGGCCGGGGAGCCTGGAGAAGCTATTTCCGTGCAATCCCGGCGGGCGGCAGGCGCGGGAGGGGCGTGGAGGTGGAGGCAGCGCAGAAGGCCCAGTGTTTGCTTTTATTTCATCCAACAGAAGGTTCTATTTGTGGAAGCGAACAGACGCTGGGGATTAGAGCTGGGAGGGGGCAGGAAAAGGAAAAAAAAAAAACAAAAAACCACATCCACAACCACGCATAGGTCTTCCCCGGAACTACCGCGTGGGGGTGAATGAGTGATTCTGGAATTCATCACCTTCTCTCTCTTCCTTTCCGCCGACTACCGCCGGGCCTCGCGACGCCCACGGCTCCAACCGGAGGTCCCAGGGCGCGGGGCGGTCGGTTGCGGGGGGAGATCCCCAGGGCAAAAGGCGTCACCGCGCGGCTGCAGCGAGCAGCGGGTGCAGCGAGCCTTGGTGCGCGCGCCCGCAGTCCATTGTGCTCGGTGTGAATGGGGAGCGCGCACCAATCAGCGGTCGCTTCGCCCCCCACGGCCCCACCCCTCCCGCCCACTTCCCGGGGACCCTGACGTCACGGGAACTTTTCCTCCACCCCCTCCTCCAGCTTCTAGCTTTGAGCCCGCTGCCTGCCGGAGGGCGCGCGCCGCCTCCTGCTTAGCCCAGCCCGGGGGGCGTGTGCGCGCGCCCCAGCCAGCTCGGGACACACCACCTGCGCGAGAGCGCGCGTTGCCCGGAGCATCCCAGCCCTCGGGCCACCCCCATCGCCCCCGCCGACCCAGCTCCTCCTCCCTCCTCCCAGCCTCCCCACCCCCCCCGCCTCCGGTGACTGATCGCCCAGCGGCAGGGCCCGAGTCGTCGCAGCCACCTCATTGCACAACCCGGCTTCCCAACTGTTTACACAGCCCGGCCTGTGAGTGTATGTGTGTATACAGCGTGAGTCACCGGGAGGCGGAGGAGGTGGAGGAAAAGGAGAAGGAGGAGTGCACTGGCCAGGATCGGTGCTGCGCACACACTCACTCACACTCAGTCACTCTCTCTGAGCGCGTCTCGCTCGGGCACACTCACGCCGGGAGCCCGGAGCGCGCAGGATCCCGAGCGCCGCGGAAAAGTTGCTCCGGCTTTGGCCCCGAGACTTATTGCTTTGGGAAGTGCATTTGCTCCGTGGCTCCGCCGAGCCTGCGGAATCCTGTACTCGCTGTTTCGGATCTCGGTAAGGCCAGCCACCGCCACCTCTGCCTCCCTGACTGTCGGCAGCCTCGACAACAATAGCGGCGGCCGCCCCCTGCCAGGTGCCCGGAGCCGATACCGCGGGGGTCTGAGGACCCGAGCCGGCCTCCCACCCCGGGACGCGCAGCCACGGTGGTTCTCGCGTGTACCGCCAGCGCCGGGGAGAGGCTCCGGCTTTGCCCCCCGTGGGGGCCGAACCAAGCTCCGTCTGCAAACTCCATCCTGCGGGCTGGAATACGTCGCGGCGCCGGCGCCGACCCCGTCGCGCCTTCCCGCGCCGATCCGAGGACGTACAAAGCCGGGGCCGTCCCGGCGCCGGACGGGATGCGGGTCGGTCCCGTGCGCTCTGCTATGAGCGGCGTCTCGCAGCCCCGAGCCCCGGCCTTGCTGCTCCCGGCCGGCCGGGGCGCTCCTGCCAAACGCCTGCTGGACGCGGACGACGCGGCGGCGGTGGCGGCCAAGTGCCCACGTCTCTCCGAGTGCTCAAACCCTCCGGACTACCTCAGCCCCCCTGGCTCTCCCTGCAGCCCGCAGCCTCCGCCCGCCGCGCCCGGGGCTGGCGGCGGCTCCGGGAACGCGCCGGGGCCCAGCCGCATCGCCGACTACCTGCTGCTGCCCCTGGCCGAGCGCGAACATGTGTCCCGGGCGCTGTGCATCCACACGGGCCGCGAGCTGCGCTGCAAGGTAGGCATCCGGAGGCCGAGGCCGAGCGGAGGTCGCGGGGTGGGGAGACACGGTGGCAACAGAGTTATTTGGGGTTTCCTCAGACGACGCCCGGGGGCCGAAGGTGCCACCAGCGCTTGGGTTTAGGGCAAGGCGGATAAGTGTGTTTGAGTCCGGCAAGGTAGCATTGGACCGGGTTCACTATAAGGGATTGAGGGGTTCGGATGGAGTGGTATAATGGGGTCTTGGCGGTCAAGAGGAAGTGCGGTCCTCAGTTTTTTTTTCTCTATGATTTCCTTAATGCCCAGTTTAGCGTGTGGCGTTCCACATAAGTTGTGGAATTGGTGGAATTGAAATGAATTCCAGGGCCATGCCTTTCCCCTTTTCTCATTCTCCTCGCTTCCCACTCCCTCCCCCCGCCCCTTGTTCTGGAGGGACGCCCTGCAGTGGGTTCCTCCTTGGAGCTTGGAGCAGCTGGCAGCTCTCTTGCTGGGGCTGCGAGGCATCCTGGCTCAGCCGCGGGTGATAGGGGGGCGGGCAGCCCGTGTCGGGCTCGAGTCTTGGGAATTCCGGTTGGAACCTGCGCTGGGACAGGGACCCTGTCCTCCCCGAGAGCCGTCTGAGGGGACCTTCCAATCAGGGCGGGGGAACTTGACGGGAGGAGGAGTGTTGGAAAGCCTTCACTGGCTAGGAACCCTGGTATCCATTCGTGTCTTGATTTTCCGGCCAGCGATTTTCTTTTGAACATTAGGGATTCCATCCAGGAGATACAACTCCTGGAAACAGGATCCTGCGCGCGCTCCTCCTGCGCCCACAGACGCAGAACAGTCCCACAGTCCATCTACGCTTTGCGAGCTGCACGCCCGGGCCTCACACATCCCCGAGAACCCTCCAGGCTGCTCTTTCTTACCTGAAAGATAGGATCACCCCTCAGTTCAAGTCGCTCTTGGGTTTTCCGCGACTCACCTGACCCTCACCTTCCCGTCCCTGGGCTCGCTGCTGCCACCTACTGTCCGACCCGAACGAAACTTCAAAGGCATGATGGAGCCCGGTTGAAAGGGGGGAAAAATCTTTTCTTCTGGGTCGCTGGGGCTGTGAACTGTTTTGGGAAGAGAATGAGTGTGGGTTGGGGTGGGAGGAAGGGGGCAGCAGAGAGATTTCTGGAGCTGGTTCCAGAGCAGTCAGGCCTCAGAGGTGGGGTGGGTCTGGTCATTGTGCAACCCCTTCCAGTTCCTCCCAGCAGATAATAGCTGAATCCAGATGGTGACAGCCCGTGTGTCACCGTTTCCAGTCGAGTCTAGGATATGAGTAACCGGACTAAACAAAAGGCCCTTAAAGAGACCAGCCAGCTTCTTAGAGGAGATGCTGCCCATTTCCGGGGTGAAGGGGGGAGGGGAGAGATAAATAAATGAAAAAAACCCCGGAGAGAATCGTATGGTCCTGTGGGAATTTTAACTCGAGTACATCTCCCTGAGCCTCAGCAGGTTGCTTAGGGCTGTGTTGACAGTCAGTCCCTCTTTCTTTCTCTCTCTCTGGGAGTCATCTGCTCCTCTGTCTGATGGCAGAGCTGCATGTTCTTTAGCCCCTGCTTCCACTTGGAGGCTGCGGAGTCATACATTTCCAGGGCTCCTGGAGATCCCTGGGGGACCTCTAGCAGTCACTTTGCCCAGCATTACCTGCTGATAAGGAAGGGCCACAGAGGATGGTGACGAAGGAGCTTAGCTCTTTGGAGCTGGTGGCCTCAGGGGAAGCCATACATAGAAGACTTCTTTCCAACCATCCATATGGTAGCTTTTTGGATATTTGCTCAGCCAGAGCCCAAGATGCTCCTGGTTCTGGGTGCTGGGGGCTGCATCAGTTGGGGTTGCAGAGCTAAGCGGGTGGAGGGGAAATGAATGGAGCCTTGCTTCCATCAAAGCCTGGAGAGGGAGAACGGCAGCCCAGCCCAGGATCTGGGAGGCAGCCTCTGCTTTTCTAGCCTCCTAAGTGGGTCACCTTCTCTCTGCAGGTGTTTCCCATTAAACACTACCAGGACAAAATCCGGCCTTACATCCAGCTGCCATCACACAGGAACATCACTGGCATCGTGGAAGTGATCCTCGGGGAAACCAAGGCCTATGTCTTCTTTGAAAGGGACTTTGGGGACATGCACTCCTATGTGCGCAGCCGGAAGAGGCTGCGGGAGGAGGAGGCCGCCCGGCTCTTCAAGCAGATCGTCTCTGCCGTTGCCCACTGCCACCAGTCGGCCATCGTGCTGGGGGACCTGAAGCTTAGGAAATTTGTCTTCTCCACGGAGGAGAGGTGAGCGGCCCCCACAGCGCCTCCTCTGCCTTTTGGGCACCAAAACGAAGGTGGTAGAGCCATTAGGTGCAGTGTGTTGGTTCAAACACCACCAACCTCTCAGCTGTCCCAGAGTTAGTATTTAGGGGTCCCCTCCTGAGGAGCCAAGGCCAAGGTTGGTTATGCGGCCCCCTTGTGGATGTGGCTTGGGGACCCCTTGGTGCATCTGGGGGATGTCACATGATGACAGGATGCCCTCCCCACTTCTACCCGGGATCCGTTTTATCACATTGTCATCAGAAAGGTCAGCTCTTCTGGGGTACAGATGTCAACCTGCATCAGTTCCTAGAGGACATCTTCGAATCCTTGTTTATACTGAGCAGGTTTGTTTCGTTCTGTGTGTTTGGCTTTTGTACCCAGTAAGTATCACAGAGCTAGTCAGCCTGTTGTATTTGCAGAATTCCATCTCCTTCCTTCACTCCGCACTCCTGTTCCATGTCAGGCCTGCCCCCCCCCCCCATATTTTCTCCACGTTCTCTAGTGACTCTTTAGACATCTTGTTTGGCTCCATCTTCAGAAAATAGCTACACTGAATAATAAATGGAAGTTGGCTGGAATTGGTTGCTAAATATAGATCCTGACTTACCTCATAAAGAACAAGATGAGCTCGATAAGACAATAATGAGACATTAAGATTCAGAGCTGAGGTTTCAGACAAGAGAATTCAGGAAGCCGCAGGAGATAAACCTTACCTGATTTTAAGAGGTGGGGCCACATCCCTAGTGGAAAGATTAAAAAGCAATACTATTGTACGATTGCAGAGGTGGGTGGGTGTTATTTTGTGGTAGCCATGCAAGCAGGGCTCACTCCACCTGTGCCTTTTTTACCCCGAAGTTATTCAGGCCCTGTGAAAAAGGGCAGGGTTGAGTTGCCAGAAAGCAAGGCTTTGTGCCTGACCTTGCATAAGTATTAGAACACACTGATTAGCAAAGAAAAGCAAAGTATTGGCAATGAAGAAGTTTCCAATTCCTGGAACACACTCTTAGATATGGTGATGTATTTTCTGAAACATGCCTTACACACCTCCTTGCTGACTTTTGAAATCCGCATTGCACAGGCAGATGTCATGTGCATGGCGTTTGGCAACCCGAGGGTTAAGCAATGGCAGGCTGACGCTATTCGTGTAACCAGCACAGGTGCAGGGTTTTAGTACTACAGCAGCCAATCAGCGGCAGACAGTGTGGGTTGAGTCATATTTTCCGTTTACAGAACCAATGGGTATTTTACATAACGACGGGGAGGTCAGGCTGAGGACATACCGAAGTTAGCACATGTATACTACACTCCAGGGAACAGGAAGGCAGGAAGAAAAAAAAAAAAAAAAACAAGTAGACCTTTGAGAGGAAAAGGAATTGACCCAGTAGCCTGTACGAAATGTTTGCATTTAACTTCACAACAAGTGACTTACTGAAACAGGGCTGGGAGGAGCCCAAGTGGCCACCAGATATTGGAGGCTCCCCATGTGGCTCTGGGCTTTGGGGGAACCAAGGGGCTTGAGAGGTTGGATCGGAACAAAGAGGCACCTGCAGCCTCATCAGAGGCTTGACTAAAGATTTTTCAAACTTTTAGTTTTTACCTGAACAGAGAAAATATGCTCAAGTGTTGATGTGTCATCCTTGTGTGTGCACATGTGCAGGCTTTTTAGGGCTCCTGCATCTTTCAAATCCATCAGCCGCTTCTCTGTCTTCTTTGTCCAGGCTAAGCATTCTTTGCAGTGAAACATCCCAATAAATGTAATTAATATTCCTTGTACTTGTACGCACAGTCATCACAGCTCGGGCTCAGGTGGACAGAGTTCCCTCTGTGTGTGTATGTCAATGTGAGCAGGAGTGCTAACAACCTGTGGGTAAAAACAGTGACCTTGGGCTCCACTTTCTGTACTGTTCTCTAAGGCAAAGCGCGGGTCCCAGGAGCCCTGGCAGTCCGTGGCATGCTAAGAGATAAGATCGGCTTGTAGGATGCGCAGGCTTTCCCTGAAGAATTAGGATCAACTGCTCTTCCCTGATAGCTTTTGGAGAAAAGTCAGCATTCCCTGAGACAGGCTCCCACTGCTGCAATGTGAATTGTGTAAATTGTGTAACTCCTGTTCGGTAGGATCTCTCGTATAAGCTGTAGCATGATGAATAGTATTTGGGGCTTTGCATCATACCCTCCACCCCAGGCGCTCTCTGAATACTTTGCAAATGTTTATTGCAGTTTGTATTGGTTTGTGAAATCCTGAGTCCTCCTGGGTGGTTGCAAGGCACTGCGTACTGGACGAAGGGGTAACTGGCATTCCTCCAGCCTCTGCGAGGAGCGCCTGTGGGCGCTGTTATTGGGAGGGCCCTGTTTTTCAGAGCAGCTGATCTGGAAGTAATGGCTTGTTTCCTCTCTCCTGCAGAACCCAGCTCCGACTGGAGAGCCTCGAAGATACACACATCATTAAGGGAGAAGATGATGCTCTATCAGACAAACACGGCTGCCCCGCCTACGTGAGCCCGGAGATCCTGAACACCACAGGGACCTACTCCGGGAAAGCGGCCGACGTTTGGAGCCTCGGGGTGATGCTCTACACCCTTTTGGTGGGACGCTACCCCTTCCATGACTCAGACCCCAGTGCCCTTTTCTCCAAAATCCGACGTGGACAGTTCTGCATTCCCGACCACATTTCCCCCAAAGCCAGGTGCCTCATTCGCAGCCTCCTGAGACGGGAGCCTTCTGAGAGACTGACGGCTCCCGAGATCTTACTCCATCCCTGGTTCCAGTCGGTCTTGGAACCTGGGTACGTGGACCCAGAAATAGGAACTTCCGATCAGATTGTTCCAGAGTACCAGGAGGACAGCGACATCAGTTCCTTCTTCTGCTAATCCCCAAACCTCAGAAACCTCATTAATTCTCACACATGGCATTTCTGTATCTAAAGATGGACAGGCCTTTGGGCGTGGGGCCAACCGGACCCATGACGGCGTTAGGACCGTTGGACTCGGCGTGGCACCCCTCTTAATGGTCCAGATGAGTGACTGTGGGCGCGAGCAGCGTACACTCTGATTGGCTGCCCTGCGGGGGTGTGCCGACTATCCCTTTGTCTGATTGGGTGGGGGTTCCACGTCTTTTATAGGTGGCAAGGCGTATGGATATCCTACAGCGTGTGATCAAGTGAAATGAACTTGAACACTCTAAAGGGAGAGGACGTGAATCGCCCAATGGCATTTGGGGCAATAACCTTCATTTTTAACAGGGCGACACATAATTTGGGCCAATAAACCTGCCATCTTCGAACTTGTCTCTGATAGCCAGACTTTCGCTACCCCAGCTCCTCTGATCGGAAAGTTTCTGTTTTCTGGTTTGGTTTAACACTCACCCTTTCTTCCGTGTTTTTGGAGCAGACTGTTTCAGGGGCATAGGAGCCCGCCTGGACCGTGAATCCCGACTCTCCTCCATCTCCTGCCAAGACCCCATTTGCACTAATGCTTTCTGACCTTGAAATGTGCCCCTCCCTCCCCTTCTCTGTAGAAGCACTTACCAGCTAACTGTGGAAAAGTATCACAAAAGTTGCAAACTTCTGGCTATTTCAGAACTCTAAATTCAGAGGGAGAGACTGAAGACTTTGAAAAAGAATTTGAGCACTTGGAAACCGTGAGCTTTCTTGGTTCCCCTCAAATATGTTAGCATTTATCCTTTAGGTTTTTTTTTTACCCAAGACCACCTCAGGGTGGAACATTGTGTCTAGGAGGAGAAAGATAAGAAGTCTCCCCATTCCCTCTCCCCAGAGCAAATGTTAAACATCTTTGTACTAAAGAGAAAGTGAATTTTGGATAGTCTTAGTTCTCAGACTACCCTCCGGAATTATGCTTTCATCCGCTATGGGTATAGTCTGCAGTTTTGCATGACGAGTTGTTAATATTTCAGAGGTGGTGTGCCTTATGAATACATCTGCGTCATCCGTATCTGGAATGAAATAGCAAGCCCCAAATCTTTAAAGTCGAAGGGACTTCTAACAGTCCTCTAGTTCAAGTTCTTTTCTTTTTCTGCCACCTCTCCAATGCAGAAATCCATACCTGTCCCACCCACCCCCACCTCCCCACCCCCGCCCCCAGCTTCTTTCACAGGTGGGACTCCAACCTCTGCTGGAATGCTTTCAGAGATGGGAACTCACTACCTGCGAAAGATAGAGCTTAACAGAGAAACTGCAATTTGCATTAAAAAAAACAAGTACAGAGGAAATAAAATATCAGTAGCAGTCTCAGACAGTACTGCAATCAGATGGTTAAACGGGTAAACCAAACATGCTGTATTTTTAGAAATGGCACAAAGACAGGCAGTCACCTTTAAGGGCTACGCCTAGGCAAACTACTAACATGCATTGTGAGAATACCGTGCATACCTCACGTACTGTGTACCTTGTACATATATTGTACCTTTTATACATATGTCCGATTATTTCTTGTTTTGGCTCTGATGCTTTGTTCTGTTGTCTGTGTCTGTCTGAATAACCTGCGTGTCTAAGACCACGTGAAATGTGAATGATCGTTGGCAATATTACTTCGACAGAATCATGGGACTCGGAAGAGAGAGGACAGAGGCCTTTGTGGCACTGACGCTCTCGTGGTTGCGTGACTATTGTATCTGTGATACATGACCCGGCTGAGGACTCTGGGCTGGCTGGGGCTTCGAAACACTAGATCCTTCCTGTACATGTGTATATATGTGAGATGGCCATTTCTGACTTGTAGAGAAATTTTAATAAATCTGGTTTCGTAAATAGGTGCAGTGACTTTCTTTGGAGTCCAGTCCACTTCCTGCTGGAGATGCAGAGGTCTCTGGCTTCGGGGCCTGGAATCTCGAGGGGGAGATGGAGAAGCAGACAGATGATGATTATTCCATATAACCTTTGACAGAGCTGAGCCCATCTGCTTTTTCCATTGACGTGGCCACATCCATTTTGATGAGTGAAAGCAATTTGGTAAAGTCAGGTTGGTGAGGGCTGTGAGATGAATTTAGAGTTGAGAGGCATTGGAGAGGAGCATCCATAAATAAGTCTTGAGATGTAAGAATCCCTCTGGCTTTTGGTCTTTTTTAATTTAGGGACCCTTGAGAATTTGATGCCAGCTTTGAATACTTCTCAGAAATATACATGCGTGTCCAACAGAATCTTGTAATTTCAGAGGCCCAACTACATCTCTGAAGACATCACAGGACTTCCTGTTGAGAGTCAACCTCTCCCCTCCCCTTCCCCATTAGACTTAGTTATAATTTGCTGATTGAGGCCTTTCCTTTTCTGTAAGCGTAAAAATGGAAATAAAGGAAGGTCAACTCAAAGCGACATTATTTTGAATCATGACAGCAGAGAAAGCAAGGATTTTGATTTGACAGGTGTATAGCTTCTCTGTCGCATGAGAATCTATTCTAAATGAAGTCAGTTGGCATCCAGAGTGATTTTTTTTTTTTAACCTTGCATTGTAAAGTGTCAAAAATACACAGAGAAGTGCAAATAGAAGAGTATAGCTCTTGGACTTCCTATTGTGGTGCAGCAGAAATGAATCCCACTGGGAACCATGACGTTTCGGGTTCGATCCCTGGCCTCACTCAGTGAGTTAAGGATGCAGCGTTGCCGTGAGCTGTGGTGTAGGTCACAGATGTGGCTCGGATCTGGCATTGCCGTGGCTCTGGAGTAGGCTGGCAGCAACAGCTCTGATTAGACCCTTAGCCCAGGAACCTTCATATGCCGCGGGTGTGACCCTAAAAAGACAAAAGACAAAAAAAAAATGTGTATAGCTCTGAATTTTCACAAACCAGACATACTGGCCTAGCCCACCATCAGGTCAAGAAAACAAAACACTGCCAGGACCCCAAGAGACACCTCTTGCCCTTTTTAGTCTGTACCTGACACCCCCTCCAAGGACAAGTTTTAATGGTAAAGATTACATTGAGGGTTAAGTCATCCTCTCTGGACTTAAATGAAAAGGCATACAGAAATTACAGCTGACACAATTGCCCTTTTCTAGGGCTCAGGCTGAGCTCACTCAGGAAGGCAGACCTATGACACCAAAGTCAGTGCAACTCAGGGCCTCGTGACCCAGGAACTGAAGAAATGGAAAAAGCACGAAGCAAAGTGAAGAATGGTCAGATGCCTGGGTAGCTTAGAAACTAGGAAGCTGGGAGTTGATCTGAGGCCATCCTGTGAATAAGACCCTTTGAAGCTGGAGTTCCTGGAAGCTCAGAATATACACTTCTCTTTCTCCTTGCTCCAGTGAACCTAGCCGAGGCTCAGCATGATTCCTCAGGCACACAAAAGTTTAATACTTTGGACTTCACCGAGCTTTTTAATCTAAGGATTTCAAAACACTTTGCAAGCAATTAAGGTTACAACACTTCTTTGTACTGTTGTTACGTGAACCAAGTGGAGAGAAATATGGGTCAGGATTGGCTGGGATGACATGTGATGCCACGAATCCATAAATTTAATCTCCTTGAAGGTTAGAACAAATCTGGGGCAATCACGGATAGTTACGTTACAGAAAGTTGGAAGGAGAGTGTGCTGAGCACTGATGACAAAACCGATCCCTTTTATTTTCCCTTGTGTCCTCAACAGAAATCATTAAAGTGACATCTCAATAACCATTTATTCATATCATACTTTCTAGAAATTTTCACTCTTTTTTCCCCGTTCCTTCTCCCTCTCCTCTCTCTCTTTCTTTTTATATTCACAGCAGCCAAGTGTAATAGGCAAGTCAAATATCATTTGCTCCATTTTATAGATGAGAAAACTGAGGCTCGAGTGTCTTTCCATAGCCACTCAGGAGTAACCAGCTCAGAGCTGAGACATGGACTGGGGTCTTTGGGCCCATCCAGTGTTACTGCTTTGTCTGTCCATGGCCTTTTAATTCTTCTGGTAAAAATGACAGCTGGAGAAGATGGCTCAAGACAAACACAAATACTGGGACTTCAGTCTTGTCAACATCTTCAAAACAATTCAGTACATCAGTTATAAAAGTGGGAGCATTACTGAAGATGGGAGATCCATTATTAAAAAAACAATTACTGTTCTCCTACCATTTGCCAGGCACTGGGGTAGAACTTTGGGAAGGAGATGGCCAGGACTCAATCCTAGCTCATAGAATGGAAAGCTCCATAAAGTCAGGGGCTGTGGCTGTGTTGTCACTTCTGGCTCCCCAACACTCAGCTCAGTGCCTGTCACAGGAGGTGTCCAATGCCAGCAAGGATGGACATGGTGAGAGGATGAGTGGATGGATGGGTGGGTGGGTGGATGGGTGACTGATGGCTGGATGAGGAGAATGGATGAGGGGGTGGGTGGATGAGTGGATGGATGGGTGGGTGGGTGCATGGGTGAGTGAATGGATGGGTGGGTGGGTAAATGGAAAAATGGAGGGATGTCCTCCAGAAGCTCAGAGCCTAGTGAGCCTTCAAGTCAGAAAGGCAAGAGCTCAGAAACAGAAATCTTGTGACTGGGGTCTCGTCCTAGCCTTCCACTATATTATCTTGAATAAGCAATTCTGCTATTCTGGTTCTCATGTGCTCATCAGTAAACTGGAATGATTTCTCTTGTCCCTTCAGCTGCTATTCTACGCAATTAGGCCCTTTGATAATCTTCATCAGAGGGACCATGGGAATAGCTTTATTCTTCCTTTTAAAACACAGGCAGCATGAAATTGGAAAGAATATTTCATTCTAGATAAGAAAAGGCATGGTAGCAATGAAGATTATGACATTTGGCTTTCCTTTCCTTTCTTTTTTTATGGCCACGGCCATGGCATATAGAAGTTCCTGGGCCAGAGATTGAATCCAAGCTGCAGCGGCAACCTATGCTGCAGCTGCAGCAATACTGGATTCTTTAACCCACTGAGCTGGGCCGAGAAAGGAACCCGTGCCTCCAGAGTGATGCGAGGCACTGCAGTCGGATTCTTAACCCACTGCACTAGAGTGGGAACTCTGGAATTGATTTTTCAGCATGACTTTGACTGGAAAAGGGAGGGTAAGGGTTTGGTTAATCATCCCTCTCTCTTAAACAAACAAACAAAAAACAAAACAAAAATACAAAAAAACCCAAACAAACAGGAGTAGATCGTATTATCAATCCCTGGGAACTGGTCACATCAGATTTCAGTAGATTCTTTAGTGATCCCAGTAGCACTCAATGACTTCGTGGTTCCTAGAAGAGGTAAGAAAGGAGAAGGATGCTGCTAAACTTTACAACTCAGTCCTACTGGAGGCTTGACAGGAGACGTCTCATTTGATCTTCTCAGCAACCCTGTAAATGAATAATTTGTTCCCATTTCACAGAGGCGGATGCTGAGACCCAGAGGCTGAACGGTTTGTCCAAGTTCACACAGCCAGTGAGTGGATGGGATGCCAGATCTTTGTCTTTTCTTGTCTTGGGCTTTCCACTTTGTCTGATGTGTTAGACCTGCAACACGATATCTGCTTTTTGAGGCAGCTGTTGTGAAGGGAGATTTTTTGGCCCGGAAGTGTGTGGTCTGCTGGGTTAGTCCTGGTTTGAATCTATGATTTCTCTAGCTGAGATTTATCATTGGAGCACTCATGGTATAGACCAAAGGCCATGCTAAGAGCTTCATATGAATTAACAAATGATTACTTCACAGCACCCCTATAAAGCAGTACTGGTAGTATCCCCGCCCCCCTTTTGGCTTTTTAGGGCCACACCTGCAGCATATGGAAGTTCCCAGGCTAGGAGTTGGGTCGGAGCTGCAGTTGCCGGTCTATGCCACAGCCATAGCAATGTGAGATCCAAGCCACATCTGCGACCTACACCATAGGTGTAGCTCATGGCAATGCCTGATCCTTAACCCACTGACTGAGGCCAGGGATCGAGCCCAAGTCCTCATGGATATTAGTCGGGTTTGTAACCTGCTGAGCCACAATGGGAACTCTTGGTATCATCCCCTTTTTGTGGATAAAGGGACTGAAGTTCAGAGAGAGTGAGGGGTTTGCTCAAAGTCACACAGCTAAGCATTCATTTGCCAATTCACACATCCAGAGCCCTTTAACATGAAGGCTTACTGCCTCTTTGTTTTTAGAACCAGGAGAGAACTTTGTAAACAATTTAGTCCTAAATGCAAGGTGGTATCTTGGCACAGAAAAAGGATGTTAGTAAGAAAATGAGTAAAATCCAAATACAAGTCTGGAGTTTAATTACTAACCATGTGCCAACATTGGTTTCTTCGTTGGGACAAATGCACCACGGAGATATAAAAATTACATCGTTGGGAGAAAATGAGTGGGGGATATTTGGCAGTTGTACTATCTTTGTAACTTCTCTGTAATTCTAAAATTATTCCAAAATAAAACTTTATTAAAAAATATTTAGTCCACACTTCCCCCATTTTAGGGAGGGACATCAAGGCTGAGAACGGGGAAAGCCAAACAGCAGCCAGGCCACTTCTGACCCAGCTCCCCAGGCTTGCCCCCCGCAGCTCAGCTTCCTGGGCGTCAGCTGGTGAGCTGTGCATGACCTTCCAGAATGTGTCTGGAGCCGAATGAGGTGAATGTCAGGCACTTCCATGGAATGTGCCAGAAACAATTCTGACATAGGACACGGCATTCTGAAAAATCAGTTCTGAGGTCTGACCTTTCGGACAGTGGCTGCATGAATGTCCCATCAGTTTCCTCATCTGACCAAGGCTCTTGGCCATGGAGCCAGGCTGACGGCTGTGTGGCTCGGTCATGAGTTCAATTCCATGCCTCATTAGCTAGAAGGCGGTGGAAGCCGGCTGGGGAAACGTTCATGCGAGCAGGGCTCGGTCCATTGGAAGAGGAAGGCCTGCAGGGTTGGGATTCCAAGACACCCCACAAATTTCACATCCTCTATCCATGTCAGGAGGTTGTCTGGCTTCTGGGAGATGAAGAGCCACCAAAGTTGCTCCCCATGGAGGGGAAGGTGCTGCAGCCCTCAGTGACCTGGAGGTGGGTTCGTCCGCACACCCCCCGCTCTGTGGGTGGGGGAGCCAAGACTGTGAGAGGGGAAGGAACAGCCAATTCATAGCCAGTGCTCATTCTCTATTTGAAATTCTCTTTCTCAAGAGTTGGAGTTAGTGTTGGTTTCCAAGTTCTGGCTGATCAGCATCTTTCTCGCTTCTTCATCGGGGAAGTGAATTTGCAGATGACATTTCCGAGGCCCAAACACTCAATATGTCTTTGACACACTGCTCATGGTCTGTGCCTATTATGAGGATGGAAAAGGAATGATTAGAATGACAGTGATTGTAGGAACCTGCAAGTACTGGGTATTCAGTGTCTGCCCAACGCTGCCTTGGCACTTCCTGGGCACAGCCTCATTTCATTCTTATAATAACTTGGTGAAGAAACCATTCTTATTTGTCTCATTTTACAGGTGGGTAGGGGAAAGCCCAGAGAGGGGAAGTCAGTTGCTCAAGGTCACACAGCTAGTAAATGGGATCTGAACGTAGAGAGTCTCATGATAAAGAACACGCCCTTAACATGCAAGTGACCTGCTCCCCCATTTTGGCAGGTGTTCATTGTTGATAGTTTATTCCCACAACAAAAGTCTTATCATGTCCATAGACCCTGAGCTCTCTTGGGGAAAAATACTTTACCTCTGACACTTCCCCG
Source organism: Phacochoerus africanus (assembly GCF_016906955.1). Classification (NCBI taxonomy): domain Eukaryota; kingdom Metazoa; phylum Chordata; class Mammalia; order Artiodactyla; family Suidae; genus Phacochoerus; species Phacochoerus africanus. The sequence goes on along the minus strand of NC_062549.1, from coordinate 14,230,023 downwards.
AGCTGGCAGAAAAGAGGAAAGAGCTAGAACCTCAAGGTGAGAGAGAGCTGGTAGCAAATCCCAGGTCTGTAGTTAACCAGCTGTAGGACCCAGACAAGTCACGTGGCTGCTCCTCGTCTCAGTTCCGACAATAACCGGATCATAACTGCAGGGATAGTAATAATATCTACCTCTAAGGCTGCGGCCGTGAGGATTATGTGAAGTAAGCCCGTTCAGTGCCTAGCCCAGGGTGCCCCGTACATGGCTTGAAATTTAGGCAAATCCTCTCAAAGTGGAAAGAATCCAGGCTGGGAAGTCAGACTGACCTGAATATGGATCCCACCTTTGCTCCTTACTTGCTTGGTGGCCTTCAGCAAGTTGCAAACTCTTTCTGACCCATCATTTCCTCATCCATAAAATGGGTCCATAAAAATAATTACCTTGAGGTTGCAAGGGTGGTGGTGCTTTGGGGAGCTGCAGGGCTGCAGGCAGGATTAGTGATAAGATACACAAAGGGCCTGGCCTGGGATCACAGTCAGAGACCAGCGTTTCTTCCCCTTGTCAAGATTATGCATGGCCCCCTCTCTTCTTTGACATACCTGTACGTTTCCTTCTGATTTGCAGGCTTGCCAGGTCAAAGGGTTGACTGTTCTTGGGGACAGCTTGGAGGGGAGGGCCAGTCTTGGGAGCAGGGCAGTGCCCAGAGCTTCAGCCTTCCCACCATCTGTTGCCTGGGGGCCTGCTGACCTTGGCCTTTGTCAGTTCAGGTGAGCAGGGAGTGGTCTGGCTTCTCTTGACTTTGTCCGGCTAGCAGCTCCTCCAGGTTCTCAGAAACTCACCTTGGGGGCCAGGGGCCTTGAAACTGCCATTTCACAGATTCCCAAGAGGCCTCCCTGGGATGCTTCAGGGAGAGCAGGGATTAAAAAAAAAGAAAGAAAAAATAACCCATGGCCAGTTTTTGTGGAGGCAGGGGTAGCATAATTCCAGTCAGCTGGGTGACAAAGTGAGGAGTCACAGTGGCCCAGGATTTGGAGTGTGGCTCTAGAACTTCCCTGCTGAGTGAACTCACTCACCTTAGCCTCAGATGCCTTATCTGGGAGAGGGAGTTAGCCAGCGTTCTCACCTCCTGGGATGGTGCAGTTTACATTAGATCATGCCTGCAAAATACTTCCCACATGCCTGCCTGCCATGTATCAAAGTCTCCACAAAGGTTGGCTACCAGGATTGGTAGTGGCCCAAAGCAGTAAAGTCATTTTGCCTAAACATATGTTCATCAGGGCTTGATAGGAGTGGGGGTTGGTGGTGGATCTTGTTAAGATGCAGTCTATTCATCAGGGCTGTGTGGGCCTGAGACTCTGCATTTTCAATTGGTTCCAGGGGAAGTTGATGCTATTGACCAATGAGAGTCAACAGGGGGTTGGAACTCATGGCCAAACAGAGACCTGTTAAGTCCTAGTTAAGAGGAGCTATTTCCAAAAAATGCCTGTCTTTTGGGTAAATTCAGGAGAAGGGAGTGGGTAAGAACTAATATTATTGCGTAGCAGCTTGGCATTGGGTGTGTAGGATGAATTATCTCCAGGGGGAGCTCCCGTTGTGGCTCAGTGGTAACGAACCTGACTAGGATCCCTGAGGATATAGGTTTGATCCCTGGCCTCGATCAGTGGGTTAAAGATCCAGCGTTACCGTGACCTGTGGTGTAGGTTGCAGACATGGCTCCAATCCTGTGTTGCTGTGGCTGTGGTGTAAGCCAGCCGCTACAGCTCTGATTCGACCGCTGGCCTAGGGATTTCCATATGCTGCAGGTGCAGCCCTAAAAAGACCAAAAAAAAAAAAAAAAAGTCTCCAGGAATCCTCACAGCATCCTCGAAGGACCATTTCATCCCTTTTGTACAAAGGGGAACAGAGCCTAAGGTGTTAGGTGCTCAAGGTCACAGAGCTTAGTCAAGGACAGGCCTGGGATATGGACGTGGCTGCCTATCTCCAACCCCAACACTTTCCCTACCTCAGAAGCAAGGGCAGGAGCCTGAGGACACAGCTCAGAAGACCTCGGTGTCCCTGTTGGCAACATGAGTGGCCCGGGTGTAAATGACCTGTCAGCTCCCCACTGAGCCTCCTGCTGGAAGAGCTGACGCTCGCTCCCTCCGTGTGCTCTCTCCTCTTACTCAGCATTCACTTGGCCGCGTCCCCACGCTGCTTCCTAATTTGGTGCTGATGTTCTGGCTGCAGAGGTATCAATGTCACCCTGTCAGGTTGGGGACACCAGCAGAGCGGCTGGACGCCGTCACCTTCCCAAAAGCCGGCCAAGCGGTGCAGCAGTGACCAGAATAAACTCAGCACCTGGGCCAGAGAACATTCTTCCACACCCCAGGGGTGAGCCTTTCAGCGGCCCTGCAGGTAGAGAAGGCCATGCGTGTCCACTGGGAGCCATGCGGGCTCCAGTTCCCCGGGGAGTCCAGCCTTGCTGTCCTCACCCTACAGGGCCTGAGTGTTCAAGGCATTCTTCTGAACTCCCGTGGAGAGGCAGGCAGAGGTGTCCCCCCGCCTCAGGCAGGCTCACATATGCCTCCTGGGCTCATCGACCTGGACAGGATTTCAGAAGGACTATGTCCACCAGGGCTAAAATCTCCAGGTTCAAATCTTGGCTCTGCCACTTTCTAGCATCTGACCTTGGGCAGGTTGTTTAATGTTCTTCCCCCTCTGCGTCCTCTTCTGTAAAATGGGGCTAATGACAGTAGTTGTCTGGTAGGGAGGTGGTGAGAACTGAGTGAGTTTATACACGAACAACCCTTAGACTGGTGTTTGGTACATGGTGTCTTGCAAACCACCTCTGTAAAATGTAGAATCTGTCAGAGCAAGGACCTAACCTGTTTTTATCGTCTCTGGACGAATGCCTAGAAAGGTAAAGGCTCATGAGTATTTGAGTGATTTGAATTAGAGAGCGGCGAGAGGGGTGGTTTTCAAACTGGGTTCCAAGGTACCCTAGGGTGCCCGGGGCACCGTGAGATGGAGAGAGGATGAGGGAGAAACACTTGAGGAATTCTGCTCCTGCCTCCTGCCCAGAGCCTCTCTGACTGACCAGCTGAATAATGTGGTTTTCTGTTTAAAATTTTTTGGGAGGAAGATTTTTTTTTTTTCCCAGCTGATAAATTGCCTTAAAGTTATTGACATCCAAAATCGAGTCCCTCGACCATTAGATTGCCCTGAGTGAGAATTAAGAACTTCAATTTCCTGACTCGGCTCATGATGTTCTGAATCATATTTTCTTGGGAAAGTGTATACATTTTATTTAATTTTTTTTTTTTAGGGCATGGATTTTGTTTTATTGTTCTTATTTTATTTTTTCTTTTTAGGGCTGCACCTACAGCATATGAAAGTTCCCATGTCGAAACGGAGCTGTAGCAGCCAGCCTACACCACAGTCACAGCAACGCTGTGGATCCTTAACCCACTGAGCAAGGGGAGGGATCGAACCTGTGTCCTCATGGATACTAGTTGGGTTCTTAACCTGCTGAGCCACAACAGGAACTCCAGGGTATGGATTTTAAATCAATTTCTTAGGGAATTCCCATTCATGCTGACATGGAAAAAACACACATCTAATCCTTTTAGAATGAAGAAAGGGATCTTGTGAGGGGATGTGCTGGCTCAGGGTCTCCTAGGCTGGTGGAAAGGTGTCTCAACTCCCAAACCAGCGCTCTTTCTGTGCTGCAGCTTCTGTGACTCCTGCCGGGTAATGAGAGAGGTGCTGGGAGGGAGACAGGGCCAAGAAACACTATCTCCACCTGGGGGAATTTTCTGCCTCTGGGAGCTATGGCTTTGCTTACACATGCCCCAGGGTAGGTAGGTACTCAGTGGGTGTTGGGTGAATGGAAGGAGTGAAGGAACAAATGACTTTCTTAAGGAGAGACGGAAACAAAAAATATACAATGTAATGGCAGGGAGCCCTAAACTCCATGAAGAAAATAAAACTAGGGAAGGGATAAAAAGGGATGCATTGAAGGGACTATTTTATTTTATTTTTATTTTTATTGGCTGCCCCAACATACAAAATTCCCAGGCTAGGGATCAAACCTGTGCCACAGCAATGATAACACCAATTCCCTAGGCCACTAGGGAGCTCCACTGAAAGGATGATTTTAAATAGAATGGAGACAGAAGGCTGCTTCTGAGAAGGTGACTTTGAATAGAGACCCAAGGACTGTGGGAGATGGAATCATCTAGTGAAAGAACATTCCAGATAAAGGGAACAGCAAGTGCAAAGACCCTGAGACAAGAAAGTGCTTGCTGTGTTTGAGGATCTGCCAGGATTGTTTGACGTTTAAGTGAAACAATGTATGTAAATTTCTTAGGATAGTGCCGGCTACGCAGCTGACTGTTCCTATTATTGGCGTCTCAAAAAAAATTTTTTTTTTTGGGTATTGTAAATAGTGCTGCTATGAACATTGGTGTGCATGGATCTTTTCTAATTAGTTTTCTCTGGATATATGCCCAGGAGTGGGATTGCAGGATCATATGCTTAAATTTATTTTTAGTTTTTAAAAGAACCTCTATACTGTTCTCCATATTGTGTTATTTTATTTTCATGATGAGCACAGGGTCCCTCAGATTTACATTCTACTTGATTTTATTTTATTCTAATTTATAATATTTAAAAGTCATATTCATTGAGGTATAATTTCCCTACAGTAAAATTCATCTTTGTCTAGTTTACAGGTAAATAAAATTTGGCAAATGCATCTACCTATGTAAATTCCACCATAATCAAGATTTCAAATATTTCCATCACTGCAAAAGTTCCCATAAAGCTGCCATGAACATTTGCGAACATGTCTGTGTGAAGATATGTATTTTTTTCTCTTGGGTGCATACCTAGACGTGGGATTGCTGGATTGTGTGTTTAACTTGATAAGAAATCACTGCCTTGTTTTCCAGAGAGGCGACGGTATCTTGCATCCCCATCAGCGATGTATGAGTGTACCAGTTGCTCCGCATCTTCATTAAGAATTCATAGTTAGTCAATTAATTAATACCTTAGTCATCCCAGTAGATGTGCAGTGGTACCTCATTGTGGTTCTAAATTCCACTTCCCTGATGCCTAGTGAGCATCTTTTCTGACACTTTGTCATCTGCCTCTCTTCTTTGATGAAGTATCTGATCAGGTGTTTTGCCTATTTTTCCCGTTGGGATGTCGATTTTCTTACTGAGTTATGGGAATTCTTTTCATATTCCAGATGCACGTTCTTTATCCAATACATGTTTTGCAAACACGTTGATCCTCCCTGGATACAACTTGTCTTTTCATGTTCTTAAAGACTGCTTTTTGAGGAGGTGAAGTTTTACCTTTTTTTAAGCTCAGTTTACCCCTTTTTTTCTTTTATGGTTCATGTACTTTCTAAGAAAAGTTTACAGTGTTACAAAGATTTTATCCCACATTTATTTTCTTGGACAAGTGTTATTGTTGTGGGCTTTACATGCAGGTCAATGATCCATCTTAAGATTTTGAGTTGACTTTTATGTATGATATGAACTAAGGGTCAAGGCTTTGGTTTTTTTTTTTTTTTTTTTGATATGGATTGGCTTATCGTTCCAGCAACATTGGTTGAAAGATCTGCTTTACCGAAAGAGGTAAGCATTTGCCCACTATTCGGTGTAGAAGATTTTTTTTAGTCCAAGGTGAGCGATGGCAGAGAAGGGGTGAAGGTAAGATTGCTGGGAGCCTCGTGTGAGAAGCGGGGCTCCATGTCATGCACCAAGTCACCCACGGGGTAACCAACAGCAAGCATCTCCAGGCGAAACCGCCAGCCCCCAGGCAGGGTACAGGCCGGCCCGGGAGGTGCCTGTTCGGGTGTTTCTCTTGGTGTTTCTCAGAGATTTGTACGCGTCTTGCGTAAACTGCAGATTAGGAAAGCATTAGGTAACAAGAGGGTGGCTGGAGCCTGGAGCCTGTTACACACCAGCCTGGCGCAGGGCCTCGGAATGCAGCCTGCGGGGATGGCCAGGCCGAGCAAGTCAAATAGAGCTGGAACCTGGACCGGACGGCTTCCCCTTTCCCTCCTGAGGCCAGAAGGGAGCTTCTGTTGGGTCTTGCGGGTCTCTGGAGTCTCAGTGTCTCACAGACTCTGAAGGTGACCATGGGACAGAAGGTGGGACAGGAAGGCCCTGGGTGTCGCATCACTTACTCTCCTTTATGAAGGAGGCGAGGAAAACATTTAGACGTTTAAGAGAAATGGACAAATTGACCAAAACCATGGGAGACATTAACATCCCTTTGCCACGAACTGATAAAACAAGCAGGCAGAAAAGTGTAAGGAGGAGTTCCCGGTGTGGCTCAGCGGGTTAAGAACTCGACATAGTGTCTTTGAGGATGTGGGTTCGATCCCTGGCCTCGCTCAGTGGGTTAAGGATCTGGTGTTGCTGTGAGCTGTGGTGTAGGGCGGTGGCTGCAGCTCCAATTCCACCCCTGCCTGGGAACTTCCATACGCCCCAGGTGGGGCCCTAAAAAGAAAGACAAGTCGTAAGGATATAGACCTGAGCAGCACCATCAGGCAACGTGATCTAATTAATATTAGGGTAACACGAGCCTCATATAAGGAATTAGGAAGTGTTCTTCTGCGTTTATTCTCTGGAATAGATTATGGAAAATCTGTACCCTTTTTTCCTCTAATGTTTAGTATAATTCGCTGGTTAAACCATCTACCTGCTGATGTCTTTTGTGGAAAGTTTTGATTATTGGCTCAATTTCCAAAATGGATATCGACTTATTAAAATTATCTATTAAAAAAAAGGAGTTCCTGTTGTGCCTCAGGGGTACTGAATCTGACCAGTATCCATGAGGATGCAGATTCAATTCCTGGCCTTGCTCAGTGGGTTAAGGATCCAGCATTGCCGTGTGCTGTGTGTAGGTCGAAGATGCAGCTTGGGTCCTGCATGGCTGTGGCTGTGGTGTAGGCTGGCAGCTGCAGCTCCAGTTTGACCCCTAGCCTGAGAACTTCTATATGCCATGGGTGCAGCCCTAAAAAGCCAAAAAAAAAAAGGGAAGGAGGTGTGGTACAGAGGCTTTGCCCAGAGGAACATAGCATCAAATAAAGATTCGTTCCAGCTGTGCCACCCCACAAGCCCCCCACCCCCGCCCTTTGCTGCCCCCTCCAAGGACCACCCAGATGTTTGACTCTCAAGTATTTGGGGAGCATCTACTACTCGCTCACAAAGTCTCCCATTTATAGGACCTTTGCATGATCCCTGCCCTCTCGGTGCTTACACTCAAACCATGGGAGATGCGCATTCACATGATTAAAGGTGACAAGGAAACTAACCTTCTGGAGGCCTGCTCTGTGGCAGACACTGTGTCAGGCAGCTCTAGACATTATCAGATTTATTCCCTCTGCAAGATTGGGATGGTCATCCTCATTCTCAACATGAAAACTGGGGCTCAGAGAGGTTACGTAACTTACCCAAGTGTGCACAGCTAGTGTCAGAGCCAGGGTGTGAACTCGAGACTGTCAGATCACAGGGCCTGTGTACTTTGGCTCATCATCTTTTTTCCCCCATGTACCAAGAACTCTGCTGGGGCCTGCGGGGTTCACAGAGGGGAACAAGCCTTGGTGACTAACTGTAGGCCCTTGATGTCTCGTGAAGGGCAAAGAAAAATAACAATGATATTGAGCTACTGTGACCCTGCCCTGGCTTCCCTTGGGGTCTGAGTAGCATTTGTGAAGGGGCCGGGTGTGTCAGAGGTGTCTTGAAGGACAGAGGCCTGGACTCTGCACATATGGGGCTGGGAGGCATCCTGGAGGGAGAACAGTGCTGGGAATAATAAGAGCACCCCCAGCATTATTCGGTGCTAAGCGCTGTCATGCTTTGCAAATGTGAACTCATTCAATCCTTATACCAGTCCTAGGAGGTATTATCATCTTTAGTTCACAGAGGGGCAGAAAGGTTAAATAACTTGCCTGTGGTCAGACAGCTGGTAGATGACAGAGCAGGCATTAAACCCAGGCTCTGGAGGGGGAAGTGAAGTCAGCCAGGGGTATCACACTTGCGGGGGGCGGGGGAGCAGGACACAGGGTTGGATTGAAAAGGGAGGCTAGGAATTCCTGTTGTGCAGCAGAAACAAATCTGACTAGGAACCATGAGGTTGTGGGTTTGATCCCTGGCCTCGCTCAGTGGGTTAAGGATGAGGCGTTGCAGTGAGCTGTGGTGTAGATCACAGATGTGGCTTGGATCCCTCGTTGCAGTGACTGTGGGTAGGCCGGCGGCTGTAGCTCTGATGTGACCCCTAGCCTAGGGGCTGGCTCTGCCTTTTTTAAAAAAATTATTGTGGTGAAATATACATGACATACAATGTACCACCTTAATTTAAGCATACAGTTCAAGGGGCCCTAACTACATTTGCGCCGTTGGGTAGCCATCGCCATGATCCATCTCCAGAACTTTGTTCATCTTTGCAGCCTGAAACTCTGTACCCAACAAATCCCAGCTTCCCACTCCCCTTCCCCGGGAACCGCCGTTTTACTTTCTATGTCTATGAGTCTGACGACTCCGGTATCGTACATAAGTGAAATCAGACAGAATTTGTCCTTTAGCGACTGGCTTATTTTACTTAATGTAATATCTTCAAGAGCTTTCCATGTGGTAGCACATGTGAGAATTTCCTGCCCTTTTAAGTCTATTTATATAACGTATTTCTGCGATCCATTTGTTCTTGATAAACACTTGGGCGGCTTCTATCTTTGGGCTATTGTGAATAATGCTGCCATGAACATGGGTGTGCAAGTACCTTTTTGAGTCCCCGCTTTCATCTCTTTGGGGTATAAACCCGAAATGGAATTGCTGGATCACATGGCGATTCTCTGTGTCATTGCTGTTGGAACCGCCATACTGTTTTCATAGTGGCTGCACCCTTTTTTCTTCCCACCAATGATGCACAAGGGTTTCTGCCGTCTTGATGGCCTCGTCCACCCACTGGGGATATTGCTACCCACCTGCCCTCTGATGACAGCAAGCTCGCTCCCCTTGCTATGGGAGTGGTGACTAGAGAAAGGCTTTCCGCCTTAGAGCAGAGTAAACCTAGCTGCTCAAGCCAAATGAAAGAACCCTCAGTCTTACTTAATTCATCAAACCTCGAGGCCACTATGCCAGGGTGGGGCTATGGCTGTGACCAGTGTTGAGCCCTTGTCTTCCAGAGGCACTCAGTTTAGTGGCAGATACAGGAGGACTGCACATCTTTGCCATGTTTAATCCCTGTGTGGTTCATTGTGATTTGAACAATGAAATGTGAAAAGAATGTGTAGCACCACACTGTAAATCAACTATACTTTTTAAATTTACCTCTTTTTTTTTTTTTGGTATTTTAGGACTGCACCTGCAGCATATGGAGGTTCCCAGGCTAAGGGTCGAATAGGAGCTATAGCTGCTGTCCTACACCACAGCCATAGCAACTTAGGATCTGAGCCTCGTCTTCAAACCACAGGTCACAGCAATGCCGGATCCTTTAACCCACTGAGCAAGGCCAGGGATCGAACCCATGTCCTCATGGATACTAGCTGGGTTCATTATCACAGAGCCAGGACGGGAACTCCTAAATTTCAATTTAAAAAAATCAGAAACTCTAGGAAAAATGTAACATGAAAATTGCACCAAGCAAATACATGGCATGATTTTGAACAACCAGTTAATTGTTAGAAAGGAGACTCCACGTAGACACTTGTCTTGGAATGACTCAGAGATTTCAGTGACTCTGAAACCATAAAGAAAAACATGTCATCCTAGAAAACAACTTAAATTTGCATCAAACATTATCTACATTAATCTTAGTAATGTTCATTGGTTTTCAAACTCCAGAATCAATCTATAGCCTCAGCATGGAAGACATTAGTGTATTTATAGACTAGAACGCAAATGGAATGAATTTTGACCATGAGAAAGTAAAAATACAACCAACAGATATGGGTAGGTAGGAGGAAGGGATTAAAAAAAAGGAATGGGTATATATTACTTCTGGATGGAAGTCTTTAAAAGTCAACTTTGTTTTTTTTTTTTTTCTTTTTAGGGCTGCACCTAGGCTAGGGGTCAAAAGTCAACACTTTCAAGATATATTTTTATTTTCTCTCTCCATGACAACCAGCAATATCCCCCAAACAGGATGTGTTGTTCAACTGGGTCCCAGAGTAAAGCTGAACAGGAGGACAACCAGTCTGTATGGGCACATGGGGTGAGTGAAGTAAACCTGGGCTGTTTAAGGCACTGAGAATCCGGGGATGTTTGTTACTGCAGCATAACCTAGCCCATCCTGACTAATATACCAGGAAACAGTCCATCATAGTGCTGAGGAAAGTGCTAGAAAGGATATGAATATTGTTCCACAGGAACACAGAGAAGAGGAGGGAACAGATTAACCCTGCAGGGAGAGCCTTCTGATGGTTTCTGCTTTTGATCTGGTACTCATTTACTCCTTCCAATAATTTCGTGAGGTAGGAATTATTATCCCTATTTTTCAAGTAAGGAATATTCAACTCAGAGATGTTGAATTTCTTGTGTCATTCAGCTTTCTGTGCATGGAGATGGCATTCAAAGTTAGGTCTCCCTGGTACCTATACCATGGATTTTTTTTTTCTTATTTTGTATTAACAACAGCTAACATGTACCACTTCTCACACACAAGTGTCTGTGGATGCTTTAAGAGAAATGCATGAATGCATTTCAGTCAACCCTTATATCAACCCTCTGAGTAGGTGTATTATAAATCATTTTATAGATAAGGAAACTGAGACCAGGTGACTTGTCCCATGTCACACAGGCAGTGTTTGAAGCCCAGAGATCTGGCTCCAGAATCCAAGTTCCTAACCACTGTGTTAAGCTCAGCCTGGTTCTTCCATGCTCATGGAGCGGGGACAGAGGAGCCCCTGCATAACTCCTCACTTTATGTGCTTTGCCTGGGTGATCTCACCAACACCCATGGCTTCAACCATTGTATACCAGCTGTGTATGCTGCACAAGTCTTTTCTCACTTCTCATTAAACCTCCCATCCCAGATGTCTAACAGATGTGACAACCAGTAGGTCAATCCTCAATGGATCACCTATGGACTCCAATCTATAGACTGTATCATGACATCCTTCTGTGTCTTCCCATTCCTTCCTTTTGCATAGATGCCCTGGCTGTTGCTCTGGCTCTTTCTCTAGCCTTGTCTTTCTCCTCCTCCCTTTGCTCATCTCCCTTTCTAGAATATTCTTTTCTGAATGACTCACCCTCACAGTCCTTTAAGACTGAGGTCAATAGCTGCTTTATTTACGATAGCCCCAAGCTGGAGACCACTCCAGGGGGCATCATCTGGTGAATGGATGAACAAACTGTGGTACTTTCATACTATAGGACGCTGCTTAGCAACAAGAAGGAATGTACTGATGCACAGCAACGTGGATAGCTCTCAAAGCATGAGGCTAAATGAAGGGGCCAGAGACAAAAGACTGTGTGATTCCAGTAAGTTCTAAGAAAGGCAAAACTATAACAACAGAAAGTGGATCAGTGGTTTCCAGGGGTTGGGGGTGGAGCAGGCAGGGATCAAGTACAAAATACCCAAAGAAAATTTTTAAGGTGATAAAAATTATTCCAGATCATGCCAGTTGTGGTGGTTACATAGGCAAATACAGTTGTCAAACTCATAGAACACTTAAAACATGTATTTTATTTATAGGTTGATTTCTAAGAAAGATTTATTCATGGGCTCTGGCCTTTGGAAGCTTTGCAAACCTCTGTCTCTACACCCCAGCACTCCTCACACTCTATTTTCACAGTCTGTTTTCTGGTTTGTGTCTGACACTAGACTCTGGGATCCCTGAGACTTGTCCTGCAGTTTCACCATCGCTTAGCATAGTGGCTGATACTCACTAGACATGCAAGGGGTATGTGTCTAATGAAGAATTATTTATGACTTGCTAAAATAATAGGGGCACCTGGAAAAATCTTTCCCTGCCTTCAGGATATAAGTCAAGCTCCCAATCACTTGGGCTGGAAAAATCTCTGACCCCAACGCCACAGGCTGTATCAAACCTCAGCCAGATCAATCTGGTCCGAAGGGAGGTGAGGGCAGAGGATGTCAGTGGTGCCTGACTCCCCATCACTGCACCTGGACCAAACCCTGACTGGAGGGTCTGTTGGTCACCGTCACAGCCTCATCCCCTCTCTGGGTCAGCTGTCTATCATGCAGCCTAGAATGTAACTAGAATCCTCAGGAGGGAAGGGACCTTGTCTGTCTTTCTCACGGCTATTTCTCAAAGCTTGGCATGCAATGAAATTGCAATAGCTTTTCCCATGACAAAATGGTCAAGCTTGGACCCCCGAAATAACCACATTGTTAGTTTGTAGCTAACCATATTAGAGTCATTTTAATTTATGAAATAATGAAATGGAGGGCAGCCCAGGCATTTCCCCATCCAACTCCCTAATTGTCTTTTACTGTAAGTGTGGTCTGGCGCCTTGGGGGTAAGATACACAAGAGAGGTGAAGTCTTTGGTGTGTTAAAGTCTTGATGACCAGCATATTTTGGCAGGAGGAGTGAGTGGGCCTGGTCACTGGCATTTTGAATGATGCTCTGTAGAAATTTTTTTTTGTCTTTTTTTTTCTTTTTGCCTTTTCTAGGGCCGCTTATTGCGGCATATGGAGGTTCCCAGGCTAGGGATGGAATTGGAGCTGTAGCTGCTGACCTACACCAGAGCCACAGCAACGTGGGATCTGAGCCGCGTCTGCAACCTACACCACAGCTCACAGCAACGCCGGATCGTTAACCCACTGAGCAAGGCCAGGGATCGAACCCACAACCTCATGGTTCCTAGTTGGATTCATTAACCACTGCGCCACGATGGAAACTCCTTTTTTTTTTTTTTCTTTTTGTCCTTTTAGGGCAGCACCTGCGTGCGGCATATGGAGGTTCCCAGGCTAGGGGTCGAATCGGAGCTGTAGCCACGCCAGATCCGAGCTGTGTCTGGGACCTACACCACAGCTCACAGCAACGCGGGATCCTTAACCCCCTGAGCGAGGCCAGGGATCGAACCTGTAACCTCATGGTTCCCAGTCGGATTCATTTGCACTGCGCCACGTCTGTAGAAATTTTTTAAAAATGAATTTCAGTGTTTAGGATAGTTTTAGAGTTATAGAAAAATTGCAAATATAGTACAGAAAGTTCTCATACACTCTACACTCATTTTTCTCTATTATTAATGTCTTAAAATAATACTTTTTTCTTTTTTATACAATTAATGAACCAATATTGATATATTATTAAAAACCATAAATCCATAGTTTATTTAGATCTCCTTAGTTTTTGTCTTCTGTCCTTTTCCCGTTCCAGGATCCCTCCAAGAATAACACATTGTCTTTAGTACTGTGTCTCCTTAAGCTCCTCTTGGTTGTGATTGTTTCTGAAACTGTCTTTGTTTTTGATCATCTTTTGGGTTGGACTATTTTTTTTTTTTTTTTGCTTTTTAGGGCCACACTCATGGTATATGGAAGTTCCCAGGCTAGGGGTCAAATCAGAGCTACAGCTGTCTGCCTACACCACAGCCACAGCAATACCGGATCCCTGACCCACTGAGCAAGGCCAGGGATGGAAACCGCATCCTCATGGATACCAGTAGGATTCGTTTCTGCTGTGCCACAATGGGAACTCCTGGGTCTGATTTTTTTAAGGAGTTTTGAAGAGTAATGATCTGGTGTTTTGAAGACTATTTCTCAGTTAGGATTTGTCTGATGCTTTTCTCATGATCAGTCTGGAGTTAAGAGTTTTGAGGAGGAAGACAGTGGAGATAGTGTTGCACTTATTTACGTTTCTTTCTTTCTTTTTCTTTTTTTTTTTTAGGGCCGCACCCAAGGCATATGGAAGTTCCCAGGCTGGGGGGTCTAATCAGAGCTACAGCTGCCGGCCTACACCACAGCTCATGGTGACACCGGATCCTTAACCTACTGAGCGAGGCCAGGGATTGAACCCGTAACCTCATGGTTCCTAGTCGCATTCATTTCTGCTGTGCCACAATGGAAACTCCTATTTTTTTGCACTTATTTTTAAGATCTAAATTCGGTTAGTTTAGAGGACAATGTGTTGTGGTTGTGTTGTCATGCTGATAAGAGATAAGAGGACCTGAACCCCAAATGAAAACAAAAAAAATCACATAATTTTTTTTTTCACGTTAGCATTCTTTTCTGCACCTAACTTCAATCCCTCACTCCCCACCCCCAAAGCAACAACCACTGCAACTTCTGGATCTTGATAACTTTTGCTTTTCTTTCTTTCTTTTCTTTCCTTTACTTTTTTTTTTTGGGGGGGGGTCTTTTTAGGGCCACACCTGCAGCATATGGAAGTTCCCAGGCTAGGGGTTGAATTGGAGATACAGCTGCGGGCCTACACCACAGCACAGGTGTGGGCCCACTGAGTGGGGCCAGGGATGGAAACCGCATCCTCATGGATACTAGTCTGGTTCGTTACTGACAGCTTTTTCTAAATGGAATTAAACCGCCTCAGAAGGAGCCAGGAAGCCATTGCATTTCCCGACTGAGATCAACCTCTTTTTGTGACAGTGGTTTTCTTCCTGAACAAATTCTCTTAGGATCAGAAGGTAGGGAAATGATTCTGTTCTTGAAGGGTCTGCCTAACTGGGGAAACCCTTGCTCTCTCTCTCCCTCCCTCACCCATTTATTAAGTTCCTGTTGTTAAGTTCCAGGAGCTGCCTGTGGGCTGAAATGACGGCCAAGCCCCACCAGGGCTGCTGCTTGCAAGGAGATGGGTTTGGAAGGAGAGACACCCAATAAATGAAAGCAGTCACACCTCCCAGATCTTGGGGAGGTGAGGATGTACCTGAGACTCTGTGGCCCAAGGGAGGGGAGTTCATTTTTGGGGGTTTGTATGAAGCTTGCCAATCAACAGTAATTGCGGGAGTGTCCTTCATGGTTCATGGAAACGAATCTGACTAGCACCCATGAGAATGCAGGTTTGATCCCTACCCTCACTCAGTGGGTTAAGGATCCAGTGTTGCCATGATCTGTGCTGTAGGTCACAGATGAGGCTCGGATCTGGCGTTGCTGTGGCTGCAGTGTAGACCGGCGGTTACAGCTCTAATTGGAGCCCTAGCCTGGGAACCTCCATATGCCATGGGTGTGGCCCTAAGAAAAGGGACCAAAAAAAAAAAAGAGCAATTGGGCAGCATAGGCGCCAATAAAATGAACCCATTAAGGAACTGGGTAGGCTGTGCTTGTCAGGGGCTCATGAAAGCAGGATTTAGTGAGGACAATCTTTGCCCAGATACCGCCAGCCTTTGGGTGAGTGAGAGGTGACTTTTCCCTTCCAAGTTCTGCCCGTGCGATGGCAAATAGTTTGCTTTGTATCCAGGCTGGCCCTGGGGAGGTAACTCAGTTTATCCAGAGGGAGTGCCGTGTTGTACCAACCCTTAATCCTTAAGTCCTTGGCTCTTTTTTTTTTTTTTTTTTGGCTGCCCTGAGGCATGCGGGGATCAGATCCAAGCCTCAGTTACGACCTACACCACAGCTCAGCAATGCCAGATCTTTATACTTGAACCACTGTTCCCGGCCTGGAATTGAACCAGCATCCCAGTGCTCCAGAGATACCACTGATCTCCCTGCGCCACAGTGGAAACTCAAGCCCTTGGCTCTTTTCCACAAAGCTAATGTCAAACCAAGCCCTGGGGGTGGGCAGCATGGTGCTTTGCAAAATGCTCTGAATCTTCAGCTAGAAGGTTTGGGTTCAATTTAAAATTAATGAAAATGGCCTGTTAGGGGTGGGGGTGGGGTAGCATACAAAAAGCCAGCTCCTGTACTAAAAGCCCTGTGTGTATTGTGTCATCCGATCCTCCTCACATTATGAGATGATACTCCTCCTAAGGGGAGTTCCACATTCTCGAGCATTTATTACGTGCCAGGGCTGTTTAGACAGCTCGCTGCAGCCCATCTCATTTCCTTTTCACAGTAACCCTCTGAGTGCCTCCATCTCAAGCATGGAGCTTGAGCAGTTTTCACCTCTGTGATCATCCAGGACCTAGACTAAGGTACAGAACCTCTCCCAGAAGGCTCCCTAGGCTTTTTCCCACTTACTACAGTCTTAGCCCCACCCACAGGTGACCCTCTTTTGACCTCTAGCAGTAGAGATGAGTTCGGCCCATTTCAAAAAAATTATATTTATGAAGGTGAAATTTGCATAAGAAAATGAATGAGTTGACGTTCCAGGGGCCTTTAGTACATTCGCAATGTTGTGCAACCATCATCTCCATCCAGATCCAAAACATTTTCAGCGCTCTGCAGGGAAACCCCATACTCATTAAGCTGCTGGCCCACTTTGAATAACAGGAGAATGAATCATGCAGTGTAGCCCTTTGGGTTTGGCTTCTTTCTCCCCCATATATTGCTGAGTGTCATGTGCCTTGGGTACCAGTATCATCCCATCTTAGAGATGAGGAAACTAAGCATAGAGGTGAAATAACCTGTCCACCGTCACTCAACTGGTACATGATGGAGCTGTGACCCCTGGTAGTGTGGCCATGGAACCCCATTCCTGGAGCATGCGCCATACTGCAGGGGCAGGGAACCAGCTCCAGGGAGTAAAGGCAACGAGTGGAAGGCAGCCAGCCAGGGTTTCAGCAAGACTGCAGAGACAAAGCTGTTGACAACTAGGCTGTTTTCCCCTTGACTAACTATATGAGCTTGGGGTCTTTTTCCGAGCCTCAGTGTCTCAATCTCAGTAAAGCCTTCTGAACCTTCCTTGGTGGGCTGTGGGAGGCTTGGTTGAGAGCCCTCATAAACATTGGGGTGCCATACAAATCCATTCATCAGGATTATGGCTCTAGGATGTCACGTTTCTTTGGGAACTTGGTGGAGGCTGGATGAGCCCTGGAGGAGACCCGGCACTGCTTGGGGATGGGTGGCGGGCCCTTCCTGTTCTCTCTGAGTGTTTGGAGAGCTTTAATATTTCCTGTGCTTGGCTCCATCCAGAGTTATTGTTTCAAACCCCTAAAAGCTAGGGTCTCTGCCTTTAAGGAAGTTAGTTCTCCCTCAGAAATATCCCTTCCCAGTCTTGCGGTCAAAAGCATATGCCTCCTCTGGACATGCCCTGTGAGAATTCCACAGGCTGGCATTGTTATCTTTATGAAATTAATTCTCTGTTGGTCCAGAAGTCAGATTAGGAGCAAAAAGAAAGTCAAATGACCAGACGTGCTTGAGGGGATGGTGCTTGGTTGAAATGAACCGCACTACTTACCCGGGACCAGGGAGCTTGCATTTTATCCTTGTCTACACAGTGGACTCACTAGTTTCAATCCTATGAGTGAATAAAACAATGTCATATCATGAGGTGTTATAGTCCTGAATAACAATTCTCCTCTGGCAGGCACTGGGGGTTCCCTCGAAGTTTCCAGAATCCTTCTCAATCCTGTAGCCATTCTGGGCTACACTGGGAACATGAACCCTTTGGGCACCAAGTCTTCCACTTTAACCTTGTTTAAATCCCAACGCTTCCCTTTTCAAGTGGTTTCTAAGGGGAAAAATAAAAAGAATGTTCCAGAACACCCTGCTGGCTCAGGGATGATTTGCTAGAGCTGTTTCCTGGATTACGACCTCTTCTCCCATCAGCAAATCATGTGAAACAAACTCCTGTCAGCTGTAAACCCTGAATGTGGGAAAAAGAGCTGACACACAGGGCTCGTTTTCGTAAAGTTGACATTTCTCATGAATAGCAAATTCCTGAAAGTGGGCAGATGACCAAGACCAGGAATTCTCATTAGCTGGTGATAATCAGGCCTGACTCCGGCTGCGGAAGGCAGCTGGGAGGGGAGGTCCATCCGCGTGGGAGGGGCCACCGCTGATAACGGACCCACACAGCAGCCGGATCGCCTGCTAAGATCCTACCACGCTCTGAACGGGCTGGTCATCCTTTCGCCTCTCCCTCAGCTCCGATCCTCCCCCGGGGACCCCCACCTCCGCACACACCGGCAGCCAGAGGGTTAGTGCTGACCCAGCGAAGGCCTTCCAGACAAGGTCCAGCTGGGCTCTGAGCCTCGTTTGGATGGATCTGTGACACACTGGTGGGTAAATAAATGACATGTCCCCTCCCGGCTGTGGGGTGACAGTTCCTTCCTCAGGCCCTGCAGAGACGGAGGCTCTGGCCCCAGCCTTCTTCCTGCTTCCTGAGAATGTGACCTCCGATCCCCCCTCTTTAGAGTTGAAGGACATCTAGGAAATGAGTTAAGCTGATTGTTTCCCATCCAGAAGCCCGATCCCACCCTCTCACATCCACGCTCCCCTAACAGTCAGCATTAGCAATTTTTTTCCCCTTACCCTCATCTCTGTAGCATTTCCTGGTTTTCCCAAACAGAATGAGTCACTTCCTTTTCTGTGTTCCCACAATACTCAGAAGCCACCATATCTCTGTGATCCAATTTTATTTTATGAACTTTGCTATTTTTCTCCTCTGGGCATAGGAAAGCTTGTGAATATTTCTTTTTCTCTTTTTGCTTTGGCCTCTGGGAAGCTCGAGTTCCAATTTGAGTGGTATAATTTACATAAATAGGATGCATAAACTGCATATAGTTTGATGAGCTTGACAAATGTATACACCTATGTAACCACCGCTATAATCATGATATGCAACATATTTCTTTTTTTTTATAATTTTTTTTAAAATTTTCCCACTGTACAGCAAGGGGGTCAGGTTATCCTTACATGTATACATTACAATTACATTTTTTCCCCCACCCTTTGTTCTGTTATGATATGCAACATATTTCTATTATCCCATATTCCCTTGTACCTGGTCCCAATTACCACCGATCTGCTCATAGCTGCCATTTATTAAATTCACATTTTCCAGAGATTTGTATAAATGGAAACATATAGTATGTGGTCTTCTCTATCTGGCTTTGTTCCCTTGGCATAACGCTTTTGAGATGCCCCCCTGGTTTTGTGTATACCAGCAGGATTCCTTTTTATTGCTTAGTAGTATTCCATTGTATGGATATATCACAGTTTGCTTGTTCATTCTCCTGTTGATAGACACATAAGCAGTTCCGTTTCTGGGCTATTATGAATATAACTGCTCTCATGATTTATATCTAAGTTCATATGCAGAAAAAAAAAGGCAGTTAGTTGATGTAGGCAGTTGATGTAGGCAGTACATCAATACAATAGGATCGATCTATCTATCTATCTATCTATCTATCTATTTATCTATCTATCTATCTATCTATCTATCTATCATCTTTCTATTATTTTTTACTTATTGCAATTGGCTCACATAATTATGGGGGCTCTCAAGTTCCTAGATCTGGCAGCTGGCAATCTGGAGACCCAGGAGAGCTGATGTTTTAGTTTGAGTCTGAAGGCAGTAAAAAAGTTATTGTCCTAGATCAAAGGCAGTCAGAAAAGAAGAATTCCCTTTGATAGGGGGAATGGTCAAGTTTTTTGTTCTCTTCAGGCCTTCAACTGTCTGGATGAGACCTGCTGGCATGAGGGAGGGTGATCTGTTTTACTCAGTCTGCGGATTTATGTGTTAACGGTACCCAAAAGCATCCTCACAGAAACAACTAGAATAATATTTAAGTATCTGTGGCCCAATCAAGTAAACCCATAAAATTGGCCATCACAGTGGGTATAAGTGGATGAACAAATAACCATATGATCTAACTGGATTTTATCTTTTGGTGGGCAGTAGGTATAGATCATAATTAATTGAATTTTTTTGTAGTGCAAGTTATTCTAAGTAAATTATTCTCCCTTTTTTGCCTTACTAAACTTCCACATACACATGGCAGTCTTGACAAATATCTCTGGAGCTTGTATATCTTTTTTTTTTTTTTTTCCCGGCCATGCTCACGTCATGTGAAATTTCCAGGGCCAGGACTCGGACCTGTGCCACGGCAGCAACCCCAGCCACAAGCAGGGAAACTCCATATTTCATTCTTTTTTATGGCTTAGTAATATTCCATTGTATATATGTACATACACCACCGTCTTAAACCTATCATCTGTTGATGGACGCTTAAGTTGTGTCCATGTCTTGGCTATTATATATAGTGCTGCTGTGGACATTGGGATACATGTATCTTTTGGAATTAAGAGTTTTCATCTTTTCTGGATTGCCCCCAGGAGTGGAATTGCTGGATCATATAGCAGCTCTATTTTATTTTTTGTTCTTTCAGGGCTGTACCTGCAGTATATGGAGGTTCCCAGGCTAGGGGTCCAATTGGAGCTGTAGCTGCTGACCTATGCCGCAGTCATAGCCAGGCCAGATCTGAGCCGTGTCTGCGACCTACACCACAGCTCATGGCAATGCCAGATCCTTAACCCACTGAGTGAGGCCAGGGATGGAATCCACAACCTCATGGATACTAGTCGGGTTGGTAATCCGCTGAACCTCAGTGAGAACTCCCGTGGGAGATGCAGCTTTAAGCTCAGGCCTCCTGAAGCCAAAGTTCGGGCACTTTCTTTTGCATTACACTGTGTATTTTTCTCTTTAAAAATCCAGATTTAGGGAGTTTCGTCGCAGCTCAGTGGTTAACGTGAGCTGTGGTGTAGGTTGCAGATGGGGCTCGGATCCCGTGTTGCTGTGGCTCTGGCGTAGTACGGTAACTACAGCTCCGATTAGACCCCTAGCCTGGGAACCTCCATCTGCCACGGAAGTGGCCCTACAAAAGGCAAAAAGACCAAAAAAAAAAAAAAAAAATCCAGGCTTAGATGGGTGGCCTTTGGTTCCTATGAGTGCAGACCATGTGACCTTCCATGCCATCTTTTGGGACAGGGCCCCATTGGGAATTGCTGCAGAACAGACCCACAACACAGCTGCAGGCACGGACTCTGTCTCAAATTAGACCAGGTCAGCAGTTGTAGGCCTGGGTGTTCACTGCCATGTAATGTCACATGATGTCAACCCTGAAATTACTGGGACTGGCTCCAGTGGGCTCCACAGCCAACAGGGCACTGCGAGAGCCATGGGAAATCAGCTATCTACTGTTGGTCCTTCCTGCTAAGCTGGGATGCAAATTGTTCCAGAATTATCTGGCTGGTTGTAGCTGCAGTGGAAGGCATGATTTAATCCTCCTGCCCGGGCTGTTTGCAAGAAGCTGTGTGCTTTGGTTATTAAAATCTGCCTAACGTGGGAGGGAATAAGTGGCCCTTCTGAGCAGTAGAGATGGTTTTCTCTTGGTCAAGCACAGGTGGGAGGTGGGAGCAGATTCCCCCTCTGTTATTTCCTGAATCAGCCTTCTGCCAAGAGAATCTGGTGCTTATGAAACTTCTCAACTGCCTTTTCAATTTGCCCTGATTTTTTCTTTCTCACTTGGTGGCTATTGTCATGCACGCAAATTGCAAAAAAGCCGCAACAAACCAAATGAAAATCCAGCCACTCCCTCACCGCCCCCCAGAATTACTTTGTTGTGTAAATTAAACCTTCTAAAAACATCCAGACTCATCTTGCAGAGAAAGCTCTCTGGATGAGGCATAAATGAAATTTTAAATCATTAAAAAAAAAAAAAATGACAACAGAAAACACAAACCATAAAAGAAAAAAGAGATACATTCTGCTTCATCAAAAAGAAAACTTAAACCCTTTGAAAGACACTATTAAGGAAATGAGATGATCAGCCACAATCTGGGAGAAAATATTTGCAAGACAAACAATCTATGAAATGGTCAAAAACCTTTTTTTTTCTTTTTTTTCTTTTTACAGCTGCACCTGCAGCATATGGGAGTTCCCAGTCTAGGGGTTGAATTGGAGCTGAAGCTGCCGGCCTGCGTCACAGCAACATGGGATCTAAATCGTGTCTGCGACCTACGCTGCAGTTCACGGCAATGCCAGATCCTTAACCCACTGAGCGAGGTCAAGAATCCAACCCGCATCCTCATGGACACTATGTTGGGTTCTTAACCCCCGAAGCAACAATGGGAACTCCAAAAGATTTTTTTTTAATAAACACTTTACCAAAGAATATGTACAAATGGCCAATAGGTCCATGAAAAGATGCTCTGCACTGTTAACCATCAGGGAAATGTGAACTAAAACCAAATTGAAGTATCAATACCTAGCCACTGCAATGACGAAAGCTGAAAAGACTGACAATGCCCACCACAGGTAAGAATTTGGAGCAGCTGGAATTCTTGCACATTGCTGGTGAGAATACAAGGTAGAATGACTGCTTTTTATTTTATTTTATTTTTTTTGCTTTTTCGGGCTACACCTGTGGAATATGGAAGTTCCAGGCCAGGGGTTGAATCAGAGCTGCAGCTGCCAGCCTATGCCACAGCCACAGCAATGCCAGATCCGAGCTGCATCTGCTACCTGCACCACAGCTAACAGCATCGCTGGATTCTTAACCCACTGTGTGGGGCTAGGGATTGAACGCGTGTCGTCTGGATACTAGTTGTGTTCGTTTTTGCTGAGCCACAACGGGAACTCTAGCTTTTTACTTTTAAGGTGCTTAAAAAAGCCTGTTTTACTTAGAATTAGCCAACTGGACTCAGCTTAGATGATCCCAATTTTTTGGCAACATCCAAAGTATTTTAAGCAGGGATCAAACGCACACCTTCTTTTTGCCATAAGATGTAGTCAGATTGTTGGCTTTGGCCAGTTAAGGTAGTAG
Source organism: Phacochoerus africanus (assembly GCF_016906955.1). Lineage (NCBI taxonomy): Eukaryota > Metazoa > Chordata > Mammalia > Artiodactyla > Suidae > Phacochoerus > Phacochoerus africanus. The sequence continues at coordinate 14,207,420 of NC_062549.1, read as the reverse complement.
AGTTTCTTCACAGCATGTTGATCTCATGTTTACTGACCTTGATACCCAGGATGGATGCCGGCGTGATCTTGATCTTGGTGGCCAATGTCATGATCAGGCGAACCGTATAATGACACAACAGTCAAACTCCTTTTTCCTGGGGATTCTCCTGTTCAGTTAGTTGAGCTGCCTCTGGAGCCGCAGTGTCTTGAGCTGATGGAAGTTAGGTGGATTTTCATTGTGTTGGTGGCTTCGGGCACATTTCAGCAGTCTTCCTTGTCTTTAAAGCCTTTGCTTTGGATTAGGTTTTGGTAGAAATAAGGGCTTTCTTTTTCAATGCTGTCTTCATAAAAATCTGGGAAGCCACTTTGGAAAACACTTTCGCAGTTTCTTAGGAAGGTAAACATATACTTTCTGTCTGACCCGTCAATCCCTAGAGAAATGAAAATATAAGTCCATACGTAATACCTTAATGTGAATATTCATAGCAGCTGTGCTTGTAACAGCCCGACCTAGAAACATCCCAGATTTCATCAGCTGGTGAGTAGTGGTACCTCCAGGAAGTGGAATACTACTCTTGGTATAGTGAAGGAATAAACGCGTGGTATATGCAACAACTTGGGTAAATCTTAAAATCATTACACTTAGTGAAAGAAGTCAGACTTAAAAGGCCACGTGTTATGTGATTCCAAAAGTACAGAGACAGGGAGTTCCTGTTGTGGCGCAGTGGAAACGAATCTGACTAGTATCCATAAGGATGCAGGTTCCATCCCTGGCCTTGCTCACTGGGTTGGGGGTCTGGCGTTGCTATGAGCTGTGGTGTGGGTCAGACTCTCGGCTCAGATCCCGAGTTGCTGTAGTTGCATGCAGGTCGGCAGTTTTAGCTCCGATTTGACCCCTAGCCTGGGAACTTCCATATGCTATGGATGCGGCCCTAAAAAGAAGAAAACAAAACAAAACAAAACAAAACAAACCCCCAAACTAAACCAACCAAAGTACAGAGACAGAAATCAGGTGAGTGGTTGCTAGGGGCTGGAGGAAGAGGGAAGAGAAGGAGGTTTCCTGCCCAAAATTGCAGGAGACATTTTTGGGATGACAGAAATGTTCTATATCTTGATCGTATTAATGGGTACATTGGTGACTGCATTAGTCAAAACTCGTGAAGCTGTACTCAAAAAAGATCAATTTTATTGTATGTAATGAATACCTCAATAAACCAGACTGAAAAAATGAGATGTAAGAGTTCTTTTGAGCCCAGGTTTTAAAATAGGTGGGTGTGGGTGTAAATCCCTATATTCCCACATTTTTATCTTTGTGACACTGAACGGATGTCTTGACTTCTCTGTGTGTTCATTAATACATTTATAAAATGGAGAGTGTTGGCTAGGATAGGCTAACTGCTGTACCAAATAGACCCCAAATGTATCATAGTTTAAGAAAGTGTTTTTTGTTCCCATAGCAGTCTAAGGTGGTTCCAGGTTGGTGCTGGTTGTGCTCCATGCAGCAGTCTGGGGGTACCAGCTTCTAGATGTCGCTTCCAGTGTCACCCTGGGGATAATTTTAGCCACCCATTTAACCAGAAGTGAAAGAGTACATGGAGGGCTTACCAGGCCTGAGTAATACCTCTGTTCATGTTCCATTGGAGAGAACTCAGTCACGTGGCCACACCTAGCTGCAGAGGAGGCTGGGAAATGTAGTCACGCTGTGTGCCCAGGGTGAAGAGAACATGGGTTTTTGGTGAGCAGCTAGAAGATGAGGATAAAAGGACGTGACACACAACAGAGTTCAATAAGGGCTAAAATGAGTAGTTTGAATCTCAGTCATGACATATTGATTATATTACCCCAGTCTCAAAAATAATAATTATTAGTGACATTATAGAACAGAGGCCCCAGACTCAAATGCCTACCAAGGCCAAGCAATAAAATACCTGGGTTATAAAAATAGAGAGTGGTGAAGTCTATAGCTGAACTGGAGAGACAATATCCTGTCAAAAGGCCCATCAATTCCCCCAAATTGTAAGTCCTGTGTTAGGTGAATAAAGTGCATCTGTGAAGCACATATGCTGACTTACAACAAAGTCTCATCTCCTGCAGATGCTTGATGGTCCAGTGAGTCAGGCTGTTTGTCCAAAATCCCTTCTTCTGGAGCTCCCGTCGTGGCTCAGTGGTTAACGAATCTGACTAGGAACCATGAGGTTGTGGGTTCAATCCCTGGCCTCGCTCAGTAGGTTAAGGATCTGACGTTGCTGTGAGCTGTGATATAGGTCGCAGATGTGGCTCGAATCTGGTGTTGCTGTGGCTGTGGTGTAGGCCAGTGACTACAGCTCCGATTAGACCCCTAGCCTGCGAACCTCCATATGCCATGGGAGCGCTAGAAAAGGCAAAAAGGCGAAAAGACCAAAAAAAAAAAAAACCTCAAAAAACAAAAAAATCAAAATCCATTCTTCTGATATCCATTCTTCTTTTCGACCTGTTGTTAGAATGGTAGCTGGGCACGTAGATGGACAGCCAGGTTGCATTTTGCAACATTCTTAGTGGTTAAATACACCCAAGGGCCCGAGTTCTTGCCAGTGGAAGTGATTTGTGCCACTTGTGGGTCTGACACTTGAGTCATTGGACAAAACTCATCTTTGCTCTTACCACCTGAGCCCAGCGTGATGGTGACCCAACTTGGATCATGCAGACAGCAATGAAATTCTAGTTGAAGGGATGGTGGAACAACAAGACCTGGGAACCTGAGTCCCTGAATGACCATGTGGAGCAGAACATCATTGCCAAACGGCTCACCTCAGGACTGTTTCAAGAGAGAAACCTCCATGTTGTTTAAGCTATTGTGGTTTTGGACCTCTTTGTTACAGCAGCCCAGGCTTAACCTGACCAATATGGTCAGACTTACTTGCTAAATGGCTTGCCCTTCTCACCAACTTTTTTGCTTCTGCAATTGTAATCCAGATCTCAGCTAAATGCAAAGTCACCACCATATCAGAGGCCTTCAGGGTTGCTCATGGATAGTCAAAACTACTGACTGTGGAAAATAACAAATGTCCAATCCATCAGTCGAAGAACATGTTTAGAAATTGTTTATTTTCAGCTTACAGGAGTTCCCATCATGGCTTAGTGGTGAACGAATCCGACTAGGAACCATGAGGTTTCAGGTTCAATCCCTGGCCTTGCTCAGTGGGTTAAGGATCGGTGTTGCCATGAGCTGTGGTGTAGGTTGCAGACGCGGCTTGGATCCCGCATTGCTGTGGCTCTGGTGGAGGCCGACAGCTAAAGCTCTGATTAGACCCCTAGCCTGGGAACCTCCATATGCAGCGGGTGTGGCTCCAGAAAAGGCAAAAAGACCAAAAAAAGAAAGAAATTGTTTATTTTCAGCTTAGAAACAAGAAGAATATGTCTCGTTGCAGAAGCATCAGGGAAGAATGAATGAATGAAAGAAAGGAATGGGAATGAATGAAAGGAAAAAAATGCAGGAAAAGGAGAGAGGGGAAGGAAGCTCCTTTACTGAGCCTGCCTGATGGGCCGGTGCTGGACTAGGAATTTACAGATATAATCCCAGGTTGTTTCTTTTATTTATTTATTTATTTATTTATTTATTTATTTATTGTCTTTTTGCCATCTCTTGGGCCACTCCCATGGCATATGTAGGTTCCCAGGCTAGGGGTTGAATCGGAGCTGTAGCCGCCAGCCTACGCCAGAGCCACAGCAACGTGGGATCTGAGCCTTGTCTGCAACCTACACCACAGCTCGTGGCAACACCGGATCCTTAACCCACTGAGCAAGGCCAGGGATCGAACCTGCAACCTCATGATTCCTAGTTGGATTCGTTAACCACTGAGCCACGACGGGAACTCCTCCCCAGGTTGTTTCTTATGAGAGTCTGACCATAGAACTGCTGTTACTTTACAGCAGATTAAGAAATTGTGATGCAGAGAGATAAAATAGCTTGGCTAATACTAGCATAGAGTTGAAGGAATGGGCTCAAACTGGTGGTGGTATAAAGGTAATGGGTCTTACGTTGGCTTAGAGATGCCTTTATCCTTTTGCAGATGAAAGCTCAAGGAGGCAGGCGAGCAGAGCTTCCAAGATTGTAAACCCGGTCATGTCATTCTTTGGTTTTTACCACCCGCCAATGGGCCCTCATGGCCTTCCAGATACAACCTGCAATTGTTACCAGCTTAGCAGTCAAGACTTCAGTGACCTGACCTCTATTTTCTAGCCTCACCTGTCATAGTAGCCCTTTTGCATTGTTCACGGGGTCTTTTTGTTCCCCTGGCCCCTGGCCTCCATTCTTCTCACACCCCCTCCCCTTTGCCAACTCCTCCCTAGGCTGCAAGATTCAGACAGTCCCTCCTCCCGGAAGCCTCCTCTCCAGACAAATCCTCTGCTCCTTCAAGCTTACACGCTCCTGCTCCATGTGCCCCTCTCTGAGAGCAGTGGATTAGCTCTGTGGCCCTGGGTTTGATGTGTCACCTACTTGAGCCTCAGTTTCCACAGCTGTAAAATGGCTGCAATACAAATTGTACCGACAACATAGAGATGTGGAAAGATGGAGCGCGCTTATCTCCGTGGAGCTCCTTGCTGGTGCCTCGCTCAGAGCGAGCCCTCAGCAGGGCAGCTGCTTAGTGTTCTTTAGTGTTCTTCTCTGCTTAAGCCTCTGCCTCCTCCTGCAGGAGACTGGAAAGGACTAGAAGGCCCCACGTAGAAGGGTATCACCAGCATCTAGCCCAGGGTGAGACACAGCAGTGATCAATAAATGTGCAGAGACTAACGCCTAGGAGCTTCTCTGGCTCTTGTCTTCAGGGAAGGCCCAGGAGCCTAATGATGTGAATGACTTATTACCTGCATCTGTGGTTTGAAGATGTGCAGGGACCTGCCCGAGGTATTTGGGGAGCAAGACTTTTGTCATCTATGCATGAAGGCTACCTCCCTACAGCCACCTGATTGACTAAGGGAAGTAGACTTTTTTTTTTTTTAATTGCAGTATAGTTGATTTACAATGTCATGTTAATTTCTGCTGTACAGCAAACAGATTCAGTTATTCATATATATATATATACAAGCGCACATTCTTTTTTGTATTTTTTCCATTGTCGTCATTGCGGGATAGTGAATATAGTTCCCTGTGCTACACAGTAAGAGCTTGGTAATTATCCAGTGTTATTTATCTATGTAGCAGTTTGCATCTGCTAACCCCAAACTCCCAATCTGTCCCTCCCCCACACCTCTCCCCTTTGGAAACCCCAAGTCTGTAGTCAACCTTTTATTTGGTGTGGGGAGGATAGGGGACAAAGAAGGCCTCGAACCCTCCCTCTTCTTTATTTTGTTCTCTGTGGCTTGTGCCTGAGACAGTGAAGTAAGTTCACGGGCCAACAGGAGTGGTACCAGCCCCCACTATGCCCCGGCCCTGGTGTTTTGAAGACTTCTCCACGGCCTTCTTGTTTTTACCTGCTCAGAGATCCATTTGGGTAGGAACTATTTTAACCTCCATTTTGCAGATGAGGAAACTGAGGTTAAGTAACTTGCCTAAGTCATTCTTCATCAGTAGCAGGGCTGGAATTCAAGCACAGGCCATGGGACTTGAACCCGCGTGGGAACCTCTGTGTGAGGCTGTCCTGGGCTTTCCAATCCAAGTCAATGCCAGTTTCACAGCACGTCCCTCCTAAGCACTTCCTGGCAAAGTCATGATGCTAAGACAGAGACCCAGTGATTCCCGGAGGAGGGAATAAAGGAAAGTGACACACAATCACTGGCCGTTGCAACACTGATGCAGTGCTTGCTATGTGTTAAATGCTATTCTAGAGGCTCTACACGGGCTGGACTTATTTAATTCTCCCAGGGGCCCTTTGTGATAGGTGCTGGGATTACTCTGCATTTTTGCAGCTCAGGAAACTGAGGATTGTAGCTTGTATGAGGCCACATAGCTCTTCGTGGTAGAGCCTGATTTGCATCCAGATCCGTTGCAACACACTGCTTTGCAAAATACGGTCATGCTGGATGTAGCCTTTGGAGTGGGCTTTGAATGAGAGAGGTTCAAGGGGAGATGCGTTTAGCTGGATTCCAGTGCGTGGGTATCTATCAAACCCTTCCCAACTGGAAGTCAATTCGTATGGTAATCCATGACCCAGGGCTGATTCCATCTCTGGGAACGGGCTTGGAACACCCATGAGAAACAGAGCATAACAGTTGAGCAATGCAGATTCATCTCTTAGGGAATGGAAAAATCTGGAAAGGAAGGTTCTGGGAGTTTGGCAGACTCAGAGGTCTGAGAGTCCCTTTCATTTTTCTCACTCTAGCCTCTATGTACCTTGTGTGTTTCTCCATCTCTGAGCCTTTTCTGTTGCCTATAAAACCTACTCTCTCCCCTCCACCACTACCCTTCCAATCTTGCCCTTTAAGGTTCTAATGGCTTGTGACAGTTGTATGCCCTTCCCCACCCCCCCCTTCCCTGGTGCAGAGCCAGCAGGCTGTGGGCACCTTTATCCACATCGTTCTTGAAAGGTCCCCTGAGCCTGGTGATGTCTGGGCTATGGAGGCAGATCACCCTGCATTGATACTGGTAGAATAATGAAGACAGAGACTTCACTAGTCCTGGCTTTGCTGGGATTGAAAGTTCAGAGGGGAGGAGTTAAATCTCCTTAGACAACTTGGGCAATTATTAAAGAATTCCTTTCCTAGTTTTGCTTAACCAATCCGAGCCTTTAAAATGGAGACAGTGATACCTTGAGGGGTGGCATTTCCCTCCATGCTTAGTCAAGGTAGATGTTAGCCCTACTCCCCACCCACCCCGTTTGTCTTTTCAGATATATGTGGTTTTTTTTTTTTTTTTTTAAATGAAATGGTAGGAAATTAGAGCTCAGAGGCTCTATCAGGAATCCTGACAATGTCTTGCCCATAAAAAAAGGCTCAAAAGATGTTGGTTGACAAAACAGTCTTTCAAAGATTGTCCGGAGCCAATGCAAAGTCCAGAATCCCCGGGGCTATTTTGGCATTTCAGCTGCCATGTCAGAACAGTGCCCTTGTGGTGCATAGGGGTCAGCTTTCTGGAAAAACCTGTTCTGGGGACAGAGCCCAGCCCAGGCGAGTAGGTAGGTTGTTAGGCAGCAGTCTCAGAGTGAGACCCCATTTATCTTTGCTCAGCTGGTTGGAAGGGAGCTGAATAATCATTTGCGTGCTCGTTGCGACAGGCGCCCAGGCCCCAGGTTGAGACAGGAGGCCTCGGGTGGCCTAGGTATTAATGTGGCTAATTATGTGGATTGCTTCACTGGGAGATGGGAGATAGGATCGGGCCCTGGGAGTCCCAGTGGGAAGGCAACCCTTGTGGGACCCAGCCCTTGATGTGCTCATCGGTGCGCTGCCTGGGAAAACTGGGGTGCCCCAGCCAGTTCCTGGGGTGGCTGATCCCTCACAGCTGCTCCTGCAACAGTCTGCATCTCCAGGAGGATCTTGGCGTGGCTGCAGGGGCAGAGATGAGCCCTCAGGAAGGAGAAATTTTACCGGGCCAGGTGGAGTGGTGCTGACAGATGGCTTGGTAAGGACCAAAAGGTACACCTCCCAGGTCAGGAGGGAAATGCCACCCCCCTGGAAGTAGAGAAAAGAAAAGAAACAAAACAAAACCAACTGCCAAGGACAAGTCCTTGTACATGTTTGATCCCAGAGAAAGGCAAATCTGGTTTCACTATTGATTTTGGCTTGACTTTATTTCTGACTCCGAAGGAGATAAAATTTAAGCTCTATTTCCTATTCCCTGTGGCCGGAATTGGCCACACCTATAAAGTTCTGTGAGGACGAGTGACATACCAGCTGATGTTGCAGCTCTAAAAAAAAAAAAAAAGAGAGAAAGCCAAAGATCAGTGTCCTTCACAGAGCTAAGGACTCACTTCACAGTGAGTGGAAACTACACATGGGCAAAACAAACCCAGTCTGTTTCCCCACATCTCTGTCCTCATTTGCAGGTGCTCCAATCCCAGAGAGGCTTCTATTCAAAGACAGCGCTTGGGAGATTTGAGCAAACCCAGCCCAAGTGCAAGTCAGTGTGACTTGGCCAAGTGAAAATGGGCCACAACTTTGGAAGGCATCTTAAGCACAACTCTCAGAAAACCAATGGTGCATCTCCTACCCATTTAAAAAATTTTTTCCCCTGGTTTTTGTGAATACCTATGACTTGGGGAAACATTTGCTGTGTTTATATATATTAAAAGCGTCTTACAAGTTCCAAGAAAACACTGAGTTTGGTGAGACTGTCATTTCTTTGGTGGTGTTTGGTGGGGGGTGGGGGGCAGGAGTGAGGGTGAGGGATGGGAAACATGACCTTGGCTTTTCCTCTTTTTGAGGTGGAGAGCCTGCTGCTTTTCAGGAATAAGGCTCTGACTCTTTATCATGCAAAACTGGAAAAAAATGTTTCTCCGCCTCTTGTCAATTCTTCCCCTCTCTGCTGTCTGATGAGACAAAATCTTAACGCTTCAAGCAACTTACCATGTGGTCCATGGTAGATGCCTAAAAATGCTAGGTCTTTTTCTGCCTCTGTTTTGATGCCTTTCTTTCTCATTGTCATGACAACATATTTCCCCCCCCCCATTGATTGATTATTAGATGTAGTATTGATTTATTAACAGCCTTTATCTGTCTATCTATCTACCTATTTATCTATTGACAAAGTTGGTGTGTGTGGTGGGGGCAAATATTGATTGCAAGAGGTACCCTGCTTTCCTAAATGTTACCAATTGAAAACAAACAAACGAAATGAATCTTAGAATTGAGGGGCGTCAGTAGCTACTTTGTGTGGATGCAGGAGCAACAGGGCTCAGAAAAAGAGGCATAAGGTCAAGGTATTTGGCAGGGTTTGATGAAGCCGATCACATCTCCCGCCTGGAGGAATTTTCTTCCTCAGCTTCCAGGACACGCTTTCTCTCTCTCTTTCTCAAAAGAAAAATTTCCCTAGTATTATTGAGATATAACTCATCTGTCACCCTGTAAAAGTTTAAGGTGTACGGTGTGATGATTTGATACATATATACAGTGTGAAATGATTACGAAGAGGAGGTCAATAAACACATCTCTCAACTCACATGATTACTTTTCTTCTCCTTTTTTTCTTTTTCTTCATCTTTTTGCCTTTTCTAGTGCCGTTCCCGTGGCATATGGAGGTTCCCAGGCTAGGGGTCTAATTGGAGCTGTAGCCGCCAGCCTACGCCAGAGCCACAGCAACTCGGGATCCAAGCCACGTCTTCGACCTACACCACAGCTCACGGCAACGCCGGATCCTTAACCCACTGAGCGAGGCCAGGGATTGAACCTGAAACCTCATGGTTCCTAGTCGGGTTCGTTAACCACTGCGCCACGATGGGAAGTCCAGGATTTCCTTTTTTTAATTTTTTTAAATGGCTGAGTAACATCCATTGACTGGATACATCATCTTTATTCGTTCATCCACCGATGGACCCTTAGCTTGTCCCATGTCTTGGCTATTGTACATAATGCTGCAGTGAGACGGGGGTGAAGATATCCCTTAGAGATGATGATTTCATGTCCCCTGGAAATACATTCAGCAGCAGGATTGCTGGATCATATGGTAGTTCTGTTTTTAGTTTCTAGGGGAACCTCCATATGGTTTTCCACGCTGGTGGCACCAATTTACATTCCCGCCAACAGTGCCCAGGCTTCCCTTTCCTCCACATTCTCGACAGCCATTCTAACAAGTGTGAGGTGACATCTCCTTGGGGTTTGGATTTGCATTTCCCTGCTTAGTAACTGAGCATGTTTTCATGTACCTGTGGACAATTCGTATGACTTCTTTGGACAGATGTCTATTCTGGTCTTCTGCCCATTTCTTTTTACTTCTTTTTTGGGCCACACCTGCAGCATATGGAAGTTCCAGGCTAGGGGTCAAATTGGAGCTGCAACTGCCGGCCTACGCCACAGCCACAGCAACGCCAGATCTGAGCTGCCTCTTTGAACTTTGCCGCAGCTTGTATCAATGCTGGATCCTTAACCCGGTGAGCGAGGCCAGGGATCAAACCTTCCTCCTCATGGATGCTAGTCAGGTTCTTAAACCACTGAGCCACAGGGAGCACTCCTTCTGCCCATTTCTTAAACTATTTGATTTTTAGTTCCTGCTATTCACTTAAGGTGCCTTAGAGGAACCTCAAATGAGACATAGCTGAGGCTGTCACCCAGTTTCCTCTCTAGTGATTCCCTTTCCTTCACTGGGTTTGGGGCTGGTTGGGATGCTTTGGCAGCGTGGCTGGTGCTCAGGTGGCCGGTCAGGACCCAGTGGCCTTCTCCTGGCCTCCCACCTGATAGCTGGGGCCCCTTGTCCCCCACACCCTGGACTCTTTTTTGAAACACATAGAAAAGTGTCAGGCAGATGGGTTCTCCGCAGGCCGGGGATGTTTGCTTGGCCAGGCTGACTGATTGCAACGTGGAGATTGGGAAAGAGTGCATGGGGGAGGGGGGCAGGGCCCAGGACCTCAGGGCTCTGGTTGGACCCCAGCAGCCCCTCCAGCCATGGCCAGGTGCCCGGCCAGCTGAAGTGACGGGGGATCCTTGGGTCCCCCTGCCTCTGAGGGCAGTGAACATCTAAGTGTTCTGTAGAGCCCACAGCCCTGGGGATGCCAGGCTTAAGGCGCTTAGAGTGACACCTGGCATATAGTTCATGTTCAAGCCATGTTATGTTAGCTGGTGTAATTACTGAGAATCCTGTGCCTGGCGCTGGCTCTGGCTGCATTAGAACATGGCCCCACCTGCACCCTGTCCCCTTCTCGGTGACTGGTCCCACTATTCACCCTGGAGGGTGGAACTGGCCCTCTGGACGTCCCAGAAGGGCAGGAGGAGCTCTCAAGCCCTAACATAGCTGCTGGGCAATCCTGACCTGTTCCCTCTTAAACTGAGTATCTGTGGCTGAACCCTACACCAAACAGGTTAACGTGTTCCTCCATCCGAGGAACGGGGTGACAGAAATGGCAACAGCACACAGACCGACGGTGGAAGCAGGAGGTGGAGAAGGACCCTCTCAGAAGGTAAGAGGCCTGGACTTTCACACTGATCATGTATTTTGCACCTTAGTTTTTCCATAATGGTGAGGTGACACGATTCCTGCTGAGTCCTTCTGAAGGGTCTTAGAAAGAATCAAATGAAGTGAGGGGCAGAAGCTGAGGGTTGCATGCCAAATGCTGCCATTTATTAACTTCGTGGCTTTGAGCAAGTCATTTACAACCTCTCCCAGTCTCACTGGTCCTTCCCGTACAATGGGAATTACCATACCAACCACTGGAGTGGACGCGGGCTGTGTGCAGCCTCTAATCATAGCAGTGCACATGAGAAGGAGGGTAGAGGGCATGGCCAGGGCCTGCAATGGGCATCTGTGTGGGCTGCGTGCACTACAGCGCCCCCAGGAACATGGCTAGTCCTCACACTGGCTCCATCCAGATTGAAGAGCCAGCGGGCTGTAAGGTCTTGCTTTGCATTGTGTTTAGAACCTTTCTGGAGAGACTGTGCTAACCCAGAAACCCAGGCTGACATTGCACAATACACCATAGTCAGTCATAAGATGGATTGGGAGCCAGGCTGCTTGGGTTCAAATCCCGGCTCCTCCTCTTCCCAGCTTGCTCTTGGGCAAGTCAGGAACCTCTGAGTATCATATTTCCTAATCTCTAAAGTGGGGATGATAGCAGTGACCTCTTCTGAACTATTTTTTTTTTCTTTCTTCTTCTTCTTCTTCTTTTTTTTTTTGCTCTTTGTGGCTGCGGCTGCGGCATATGGACGTTCCCAGGCTAGGGGTTGAATTGGAGCTGTAGCTGCCGGCTTATACCACAGCCACAGCAACACTGGGTCTGAGCTGCACCTGTGACCTACGCCAGAGCTTGCAGCAATGCTGGGTCCTTAACCCACCAAGTGAGCCCAGGGATTGAACCCCGATCCTCATGAATATTAGTTGGGAACTGAGCCACAGTGGGAACTCCTCTCTTCTGAGCTATTTTGAGGATTGAGGGAGTTAATTTCAGAGCACTTAGAGTAGGGTTCCTTCCGTGCTTATAAGTAAAATAAATGACCACCCATCCTGGGCCTTTCCTGAGGTGCTGCCTCCCCATGTCAGGAGGTGTGGACAAGGAGAAAGCAGGCGTTCATCTTCCTCTTTCTCAGATGATTACACGAGAAGAAAGGAGGAAGATTGAAATTATCTGCTTACCTTGGGCTTCGTCTAAAGCGAGAAGTGAGGTCTGCTTTCTGTACCTACTACTTTGCGGTAATATGGTAACATTCGTTTTTGGCAAACAGGTAACCAGGAATCAGAACTGGTCAAACCAGGGCACCTGCCCTGCACCCTCTCCCCCAACCCCTGACCTCTGGTTATAGGCTCTGCTGGCCTTCTGTCCAGGCAGGTGGGAAAAGCTTTGACAAAGCACAAAGCTGGAGGTCCTACACCCAGACAACGGACACCGGGTTTAGCTTTGGTTCTGGAGCCAAGTCTTGAAAGCTCCCTGAGTTACAGTCCATCTTTTGGTAAAATAGGGGTTGTCATTAATACGCCTTGGAGATAATAGAGGCAAATGGGTCTGGTAAACAGGAAAGCTGTGTGTGACCAGAAAGGCGGGTAAGGGGGTATCATTGAGTAGAGCTGCCAGTGCATCTGGCAAGTTCCACCAGGAGATTCTTGAACAGCCTGTCCTGGGTAGGTGGGTGGGGTGATGTCCAAACTCAGTTCATGGTGTGGACGCTCAGGAGAACCCCCCCGTGCTGGTGGAACTTGGTTGGCAGGAGACTGGCCATATCCCTGATCTGCAGTCAGGACACCTGCATTCTTATCTGATTTCTGTCACTGTGTAGCTTAGGGCAGGTCACTTGCCTTCTCTGGTCTGGTTTCATCTTCTGTGAAAAGAGAGGATGGTGGCAGAAGCTACATAGTGAGGCAAAGGATAGACCGACTAGGTGATGTATGTGAAATTCTTTTGCAGACTCTATGGGCTACAGCATAGGAATAGCGCTGGCCAGGGATATAGGCTCTAGTCCTACGTCCTACCTCTGGAGCAAGCATGCTGTGTGACCTTGAGCAAGTTAATTCTCCTCTCTGAGCCTTGTTTTCTTCATCTGTTAACTGAGTGTCTAGCAGTAGTTCATAAACCAGGTACATATTAGAACCAACTTGGGGTATGGGTATAAGAGACACAGACGTCTGGCCCCATCCCAGACAGACTCAATCAGAATATCTGGGTGGGGCATAGGGTCCTTTCCAAGTGACCTATTTGTTGCCAAAACTCAGCCTTGATTGGGTCCATCTGTCTAGTCAATGGGGAAAGAGACGTCCCTTTTGGCTTGAGTTTGTTTAATTTCTCAGAAGTTCTTGAGATATGGTGGTCACAGGTGTCGCCCATGCTGGGGCCACCCTCCTCCCTGCCCCCAAAATGGGAGTTTCTTGTCCAGCTGCAGTGCCCACGTTCTCAACTCTGGCTGTGCACTAGATTTCCCTTGCGGGGGGTGGGGTGGGGGGGGAAGGGGGGGCGCTTCTGTGATTGGGCCCCACTGAGAGCAGTTGAATATGATGTTTGGGGGTAAGACACCCCAGTGATTCTAACGTGGATCCCGAGTTGAGAGCCACTGGTCATAAAGGGCGAGTGAACCGAGAAAGCAGAGGCCCCTAACTCCTGAACCCTTCCCTTCCCTGCCTGGAGAGCCCACGGCCCGTAGTGATGGACTGCTGGCTTCCTCACCTTGGATGGTGGTCTCTGAGTGAGGCAGGTGATCTAGAGGTTAAGGGCGTAGACTCTGAAGCCAGGTGGCCTGGGTTTGAATTTCAACTCTGCCTCTTTATTGGCTCTGTGACTGGGTTCAAATGACCACCTTGAGCCTGAGTTCCCCATTTGTAAACTGTCTACTTCATGGAGCCGTGGAGATTGAATGAGTCGATGCGCAGAAAGTCTGCCGAACAGGGCTTGGCACGCAGTCTATGTTGGCTCTGATTTGGGAGCAGGCCTGAGTCTCATTCACTCCAGGCCCTAGTGTTAGACTCCGGCAGCCCCAGCAGTGACCTGTTGGGTTAGATTAAAGAGACGTCCATCTATAAAAGAGAGGCTGATAGTTCGTATTTCTAGAGTTTCTCCCGTGAGCCTATGCCCCTTAAAGCTTGTTAGCTCATCAGCAGTTCTTAACCCTGACTGTGGACCGGAATTACGAGGAGACCTTTTGCAAATACAGATCTCAGCCGGGTTGGGAGGGTGGTGGCGATGGGTAACCCTTCCACCGCCCTGCCCCGAGTCATACTTCTTACTCAGCAGGTCTTGGGCAGGGCCCAGGAATTTGAGATTTGGTGGCATTTAAAGTTCAGCCAGGACCAAGAAAGGCTGCCCCCTGCCCTCGGTGTGACCGGAAGGGAACCCGTTGACTTACTTTCACGTGCATGCGTGGATCAGAGGAAAGGCCTTTGTCACTCTGGGAGTCTGGATTTTTGATTCAGAACATATAACTTTGCCAAGTTATTTTCTAATGCTTTCCGTGGAGCCATGGATATTTTCCCCACCTTGTGGAAGACTGAAAAATGGTTTGCAGCAGCCCTATCAAGAGGTGAAATCTATTTTGTGACTTCTTGAACCGGAGCTGGTTTTTGTGAGTTGCTTGGATCGGCAGCACATGATGGATGTGAGGACCTGTGAGTTCTGAAGCCCAGGCCTCCAAGGCACTTCACTCCCTGGGATGCTGCCCTGAGACCCCCCTGTAAGGCAGCCGGTTTGCTGATTGCAGGGTGGGAGGCCCTCATGGAGGAGAAGGCCAGTACCACCTTCCAGACTCTTGGATCTTCTACTCCAAGTGACCATCCAACAGACCCAGACAAAACCAGCAGAGGAATTGTCTAGCTGACCAGCAGAACTGTGAGAAGTTCAGTCATGGCTTTATTGTTATTATCTTTTAAATTTTTCAGTCTTTTTAGGAAAGCACCTGCGGCATATGAAAGTTCCCAGGCTAGGGGTTGCATCGGAGCTGCAGCTGCCAGTTTACGCCACAGCCACAGCCACGCCAGATCCGAGCTGCATCTGCCACATATGCTGCTGATCCTTAACCGGCTGAGCGAGGCCAGGGATCAAACCCACATCCTGGGTTAAGGATCCAGCGTTGCCATGAGCTGTGGTATAGGTCACAGACATGGCTCGGATCCTGTGTTGCTGGGGCTGTGGTGAAGGCCGGTGGCTATAGCTCTGATTAGACCTCTAGCCTGGGAACCTCCATATGCCACAGGTGTGGCCCTAAAAAGACAAAAGACAAAAAGAAATAAGGAAAGAAAGTCCTCATTTAAAAAAAAACACAAACAAACAACCCACATCCTCTTGGATACCTGTTGTGTTCTTAACCCGCTGAGCCACCGCAGGATCTCCATCACTGCTCTAAATCATGGTTTTGGGCTGATGTGTCGCAGAGCGATAGATGCCTGAAATGTATCTTATCTACTCCTGTCAGTTCAGGATCTCTATCATCAGGAAAGACCCCCCGAACAAGGGATCAAATTAAGAGACTGGAACCACATCTACTCCCCCAGCCCCGTGGGGATCGAACCTGGATTAGCTCAACAGGCTAAACGGCCTCAGAGGACCACACGGGGGCTACTGGGGCCAAGGTGATGCAGACCCCAGCTGGCCTGTTCACTCTTAGAAGCCTCATCGTTGGGTGGCCCGAGGCTCCAACTGTCCCCACCAGCCTCTGTCTGCACTGTAGCAAGAGCCGTTCTGTGGCCCCAGAGCCTTGGGAAACCCTGGCGCAATCACGAATGAGTTAAATGCTATCTGATCAGAAGCCAGAGGGCCTGTTTTCATTTTCAAAACTCTGTGTGTCAGTGACTCTAATGCAATGTCCAGCAATGTCTTGAGCAAGTGACCGGCAGGGGACATAGGATGCTATTTACTCAAGATAGCCCATCACGCAAAAGCAACTTGCCTAACCGGGTTTGTAAGCGATTGTTACGAGACCACCATTGCAACAGGGATGGCCCTGGGTGATGGTCTCAGGAAGGGGCCGATCCCCCTGCCCCAGGCCAAATTTGGGGATATTCTCTTATTTTTGGAACCCTTGGGGCACTGGGTCCCTGGAAAAGAACAGAGAAAAAGGAGCGTTGGGAAATTGCACTCGGATGTGGAATGGTCCTTTAAGGATGGGTGCCCTGGGGAAGAAAGCTTCACGCCATCCTGGAGGGAGACAGCCCCTGGATCAGAGGAGGCTGGAGGCTTGGCTGGGCCTTGTGGATGGGGAGGATGATGTGGTCTGGCTCATAAGCCAGTTGCTGAGCAAGAACGTGATGCCTCGGGCTTTTGTAAGGGTTGGTTTGGGTGGTGAATCTATGGGGTTGGGATGTGTGGTCACTTTCCAGCCCCAAACCATGGTGACCAGGTGGCCATATCCCTGCCTACCCTCCAGGCTGGTCTTACGGGTCAATTGATTAAATCCTTCATCCTTTCTATCCTTTTCCTCTTGGCTAGAATCTGTTACTACCACCACCACCACTACTGCCCACCCCTCATCTGAATAGCTGCTATGATTTAGCAGTACTTTCATCTGCTCTCTCAAATAATCCTCACAACCACTCCAAGGGGTAGGCATTATTACACCCACTTCACAGCTGGGAAAATTGAGGCTCAGAGATGTTAACATCTGGTATAAGATTCTAGGACAGTGTGTCCCAGAGAAATGATAAATTGAGTCAGAAAATGGGATACACACAGATATGCAGGCATGGAAAAACAGACATACAGAAAGAGGTCCCCCAGCCCCCAGATACAGACGCATGACCCACAGTTACAAAGGCAAGGACAGAGACCCCGCCCCTGCCCCTGCCACGGAGGTTTAGGGAGCGTAGGCAGACAGCGGTTCTGAAGGTGTTCTGTGCGTTCTTGTGCGTGAAACCCAGATGTCACTGGGGGACATCCCATCCCATCCCATCAGATCCAGATGAAATTCCTTTAGTCACCTCCAAACCCCAATCCATCTCCTCCATTTTTTTCTGCTTGTGTGCGTGCATGCATGTGTGTGTATATGTGTGTGTGTATGTGTGTGTGTGTGTGTGTACATAGGTCACTCTCTACATGTGGATGCTGGGTCACTGTGTAAGAAGTATTTCCAACCCCTGGCTGTGGTTAAGCAAAGTCTGACCCCTGCCATCAAGAGGTCCAGGCACCTCTGGGTCTACTTCTCCAGGCTCTTTGGGTTCTGCCTCCCTTTCTCCAATTTCTGATCCCTGTCTTCTCCCCTCACCCTCTTCTCCTCATTGCCTTGCTCACTCCCAAGCCTTTTTTTTTTTCTTTCTTTTTCTTTTTTCTTTTTTGGCTTTTTAGTGCTGCAATCGCAGCATATGGAAATTCCCAGGCTAGGGATCGAATTGGAACTCTAGCCGCCAGCCTACACCACAGCCACAGCCACACCAGGTCTGAGCCGCATCTGCGACCTACACCACAGCTCATGGCAAAGCTGGATCCTTAACTCACTGAGCGAGGCCAGGGATCAAACCCGCATGGTCGTGGATACTAGTCGGGTTTGTTACTGCTGAGCCACACGGGAACTCCTCACTCCCAAGTCTTATCATGTCTAAAGCAAAACTTTTCCCTCCTACGGGTCACCTCCCCCTGCCCCATGTCCCCTCCAAATCACCCTGCCTCCCAAGTACCTATCAAAGTATTTACAATCCCCCCACACCCTAAACAAAAGCAGCTCTCTCCAGAGGAATCCTGCTGGAAGCTTTCATTTAAGCACATTTTCTGTCTTTAATCCATGGATTGAGATTAAAACTGGGCAGGAGCATTTAACCTGGAGTCTCCAACTCCCCAGCTATTTGCCTAGCTCAGCTTTCAGGAGGTTGAAGCAGGTGCCCTGGAGAGGTGAGACCTTTCTGCCACCAAATGCCTGTCCCCAGTCTCCTGGCCCAAGTGTCTTCAGGCTCTAGGTGTCCTTCTCAGCCTTTTATACAATCTCAGTGAATTTTCAAAACAGTCTTATGAGGAGTTCCCGTCTTGGCGCAGCAGAAAGGAATCAGTCTAGGAACCATGATGTTTCAGGTTTGATCCCTGGCCTTGCTCAGTGGGTTAAGGATCCGGCGTTGCCGTGAGCTGTGGTGTAAAGTCGCAGATGTGGCTCGGATCTGGTGTTGCTGTGGCTCTGGTGTGGCCAGCAACAACAAATCCAATTTGACCCCTAGCCTGGGAACCTCCATATATGGCCCTAAAGAAAAAAAAGACAAAAGACCAAAAAAAAAAAAAAATCTTACGAGGTAGGTGCGATTATTATCTGGATTTTACAAATGATGCCGGCAAGGCAGAGAAGTTAGGAACTTGCCCAAGATCATGCAACTCAGAAGCCATGGCACTGGGGTGCTGCCCTAGGTCTGTCCTTGGTCCCCAGCCCCTCTCCTCGGGGCTTTCTGGCCCCAGTCTGTGTGCCGCAAGCCAGTTCTCCATCAGCGAACGGAGCTGCGGGTGGGGTAACAAAATTGCGCTGTAGAGGGATAGAGGCTCAGGGTCTGGATCTGAAGGGCTGGGCTGTCGAGGGCTGAGATGCTGTGCTCAGGTAGGTCTGTCACCAACGTCCCA
Source organism: Phacochoerus africanus (assembly GCF_016906955.1). Taxonomy (NCBI): domain Eukaryota; kingdom Metazoa; phylum Chordata; class Mammalia; order Artiodactyla; family Suidae; genus Phacochoerus; species Phacochoerus africanus. Next base: position 14,188,882 of record NC_062549.1, on the reverse strand, counting down.
CCATCCCACCCCGAGGGCAGCAGCAGATCCAGGGCCTTCGAAAGAAAGAAGGGGGCTGCGTCTGGGTGCCTGGACGCTTCCTCGGTGCTCCCATTCCTCCACCCCCCACGGAAGTGAGCGAGCCGCTCAGCCGCTTCAAAGCCCTGGGCGACTGCGGGTGCTCACTCCTGATGAGGGATGTTCCCCGAGAGTCCCTCTCGGCCCCTGGAGGCGTTGCCCAACCCCGTGTTTGTCAAACCATCGACGTGCTCCAGGGTTTTGAAATCAAGTTCTTAAACAGAAGGCTTTTTGTGTGTGCGGTGGTGGTGTTTTCTCTTTTTGTTTTTTCCCAAAGCGGAGGATTTCTTTGCCCTGTGGCGGAAGGAGTGCAGGACCTCGGATGGATTACGAGATTTGTCCTAACTTGGGACATAGAAAGGAGACTAGATGGTCTATTGACCTTTGGGAGGAATCAGTTCTCTTCCCCAAATAACTGCTTGATGGAGGAGGTGACAAAGCGTGGGTGGGGGGGGGATGGTGAGGGAAGAGGGGATGGCTGCAGGGTGAACGATGGGAGGGGTGTGGGGGGAGCAGACGATGGAATGAATAGCCTTTCAGCCCCTTGTGGAGGAAAGCTTGTGGCTTAAGGCTGTGCCAGGGTGGGGGTGCTGGGGTTAGGTGGGCAGTTTGGTGTATTGTGGGAAGTGCGGGAGCAAATATATGGATTACTAGCACTAAGAGATGGTGCTGGAGTGGGGCTTGGGGCATGGATGTGTGTTGGCTGTATTTTTTTTTTTTCTTAGGGCCACACCTGTAGCATATGGACGTTCCCAGGCTAGGGGTCAAACCAGAGCTGCAGTTACCCACCTACACCATAGCCACAGCAACACCAGATCCTTAACCCACGGAGCGGGGTCAGGGATCAAACCCCTGTCCTCATGGATCCTGGTGGGTTTGTTACCACTGAGCCACAACGGGAACTCCTGGATGTGGGTTGGTTGGAGTGTAGGATTACGGCTTGAATAACGCATTAAGAGTAACAGAAAACTAAGGCAAAGTGGCTTAAAGAATGAGGGGACTCTTTTTCTCACAAAACAAGAAGTCTGGGAGTTCCCTTCGTGGCTCAGTGGAAACGAATCTGACTAGCATCCATGAGGATGCAGGTTCGATCCTTGGCCTTGCTCAGTGGGTTAAGGATCCGGCATTGCTGTGTGCTGTGGTGTAGGTAGCAGATATGGCTTGGATCCCCCATTGCTGTGGCTGTGGTGTAGACCAGCAGCTGTAGCTCTGATTAGACCCCTAGCCTGGGAACCTCCATGTGCTGCGGGTGTGGCCCTAAAAAGCAAAATAAAGAAAGAAAGAAAGGACACAATGAACTTCAAAACAAAACAAAACAAGAAGTCTGGAGGCAGGCAGGTCCGACTCAACAGTGTCATCCAGATCCAGGCTTTTTTTTAAATCTTTGCGCTCTGCCATCTTGGTGTGTTGACTTTCAGCCTTCTGGTTGCGAGATGGGCATCATGCCCATCGGCCAGGCAGGAGGAAGCAGCAGGAGATGACACCAGCTGGGGCTGTTTACTTTTTATTGGGAAAGTCATAAACTTTCCCAGATGCCTCCCTGCTGCCCAGCACATTTCTGCTTATAGTTCACCCGTCACAATGGTGCCATCTGGTAACCCCTTAATTGCAAGAGAGATAGGGCAGTTGAATATTTGGTTTTCCCACCTTTCTGCCAAAGGAGGACCTGGGCAAAGGAGATGGGGGTGAATCCGCCAGACTCTAGGGCTGCCCCAAATGAGAGACTGAAGTGCACGTGGGTGGGTTGCAGGGTCGGTGAGAAGGTCGTTGGGAAGCTGGTCCAGCAGAAAGGACACGGCCATTTGATTCAAGCAGCACGCGGTCTGGCTCTGCAGGCCATGCCGTTCTTGGCAAGCTGCTTACTTCCCTAAGCTTCGGTTTCCATGTGTGTCCGCTGCTTCCTTGAGGGACACATGCACTGCTGGGTGAAAACGCCCAGCCCAGGACCCGTGGCTTAGTCGGTGCCCAGCCAAGGGGATTTTTGTTATTACTGTGAATGCGTGTGGGGAGCCAGGCGGGGAGGGATGTTCAGAGTCTGCTCTCCCAGCCCTGTCTGATCCCAAACTTGCTCTAGTATAACCTTGACGTCTCAGGTCCCTCCATCTTGGCAGAGCTTCTCAAAAGAGCTTGTGGGGAAGAGGGTGGCATGCAGCCCCTCCAGGGAGAGGTCCATGGAGGAGGCAGCCGGAAGGATGGGGGTGTGGGAGTAGGGGGCTGGACACACCCTTCCTTAAGGAGTGGGTGTGAGGCAGGATGTCTAGCATTTTCCTCTTGGTTCCAGCCAAGAACCCTAGAAGGTGAATGTTATCAGCTTCGTTCTCCACACCAGGAGGCTGAGGCTCAGAGAGGGGAAGTGTGGTGTCCGGGATGCTCCAGTGTTGGGCTGTATGTGGGGCATCCTGCGGGGTGGAGGTGAGGTGGGATTCAGCCGGGGCTGAGGCCTCCAGGTGTGGGTGGGTGTGGGAGCCTCTGAGTGTAAGAAGGCGGCCTCCCAGCTTCCCAGCAGCAGGACAGGAAGAGACTGAAGGGCACTGCGGTGATGAAACCTTTGTGACTCATTTCTACCTGGCTCACTGGCTTTTCCACCTGAGCGCCCTGGAGGCCAAGCAGCTCTGGCAATAGGGGAGGGGGAGGGGCTCATACTGACTTCCTAAGGCCTCCCCTCCGACTGTGCTGGCAGCTTTGGGGGCTTTTGTCCTTGGGCCTTTGCCTGTGTCCTTCCAGCTCTCAGCTAGCCTTCCCTCCTACCCACTGATGACTGCTTTCACGTATGTGGCCCAAATCTTGCCTCCTCCAGGAAGCCTTCTCTGATTGCCCCCACCCATCACACACACCTGCTGCCCAACAGCATTGAGAAGGCACTTACCTTCTGCAGGTGAGTCTAGCTTCACCTAATATGAAAGTACAGATGCTCAGAGCCGATAAATTAGGGGGCATATCTTCATTTTACAAAAGATCCAGTACTTCCCTTTGTCAAATATTAATCACGCATTAGAAAATGATTTGATGTGAAGTCCCCACCATGGTGCAGTAGGTTAAGGATCCTACCACCACAGTGGCTCAAGTTGCTGTGGGTTTGATCCCTAGCCCAGCATTGTGCATCAACGGATCCTGCATTTTCACAGCTGTGGCATAAGTGTGGCCATAAAATTAAAAAAGAAGAAAAAGAAAATGAGATGATGATTGGGAAATTAGATTTATGCCCAGACCACTGTTAAGGCCTACAAGGAAGGGCACTTGTGTTCAGATTCAATCATTTACAAGTTTTATTTTATTTTTTATTTTGTATTTTTTTGCCATCTCTAGGGCTGCTCCGCGGCATATGGAGGTTCCCAGGCTAGGGGTCGAATCGGAGCTGTAGCCACCGGCCTACACCAGAGCCACAGCAACGCGGGATCCAAGCCGCGTATGCAACCTACACCACAGCTCATGGCAATGCCAGATCCTTAACCCACTGAGCAAGGCCAGGGATCGAACCCACAACCTCATGGTTCCTAGTCAGATTCATTAACCACTGAGCCACGACGGGAACTCCATCACATGTTTTATTTTTTAAAAAACCAGTTGAATTCACGTCCCCTCACCCTTGCTTCTTTTGATAGGAAAAACAACATAAAAATAACACTGTAAAGAATTCCTTTTTTGGAAAAAAGAGAAAAAAAACCTTTCCACTCGTAAACCCTTTTATTTTTGAACCTTCCAGACCCCGTTCACATGCATGGCGACTTAAATAGCTGCCACCTTGGAACTTTTACTTGCCTGCTGGGCTGTGAGCTTCCTGAAAGGAAGCAGAGCCCGTTCACCTGGCAGCCAGCAGAGTGCAGGCTGGCGGCAGACACTGGATATAAAAATTATTGCTACTGTCTCTTCAAGCCTGGTTGATTCAGAATTTGAGGTCACTGCCCTCATTTGGCAAGTTGGGGCAGCCCCCTCCCTCATTTGATCCTTGGGACAATCTTGCAGGGTAGGTATTATTCCCTTCATTTTACAGAAGAGGGAAGCAAGCGACCTGCCCTTTGTTACAGAATTACAAAGTGGCCGAGCTGGGATTTGAACCTAGTACCTCTGAATATACAGCTCATAGTTTTTTCCTTGCACTAGCGTTTTTCAACCTCAGCACTGTTCACATTTTGAGCTGATGTCCCTCATTGTGGGGGGCTGTTCTGTGCACTGTAGAACATTGAGCAGCATCCCCAGTATCCACCCACTAGATGCCAGCAGCACTGTCTGCCCGTCCATGCAACTGTGACAACACAACAGGTTTCCAGACTTTGGCAAACGTCCTCCAAGGGACAAAATATTCCAGGACCAGGAACCACTGCACTACAGTAAAGACTAGCAGACCGTGCTGCCCGTTTCTTTGATGTCCTTTGCCAGGGTGGAGGGCGGCATATGCAGTAGGTGCCAATCCACGTGGCTGCCTGCCAGGGCCCCTTGCTCTCTGGGTTTGTGGTTGTCCAGAGGCAGGTCTAGGCTGTGTAAGAGGCTCAGAAATGAGGACTTGTGTCCAGTCTCTGGCTCAGTCCGCGGGTGGTCGCAGCATCTCCTGGGACCTCTCCAAGAATTTGGGATTTGCCTGTCCCTGGCTCCACCCAGATGTGTTTGAGCGACTCACATCCATGGGGTGTGGCCTTGGCTGCTATTGGCACTCTCGAGATTAGGAGGAGTCCCCCCTTCCTTACCCCTGTTCCATGGCTTAAGCTTTGGTGAACAGAACATGGCTGGATTCCTGCCTCCATTCACCCTCTCAGATATTCCTGCAGAGTCCACAACCTGTACAACCTTTCACAGCAGTCCAGCAGAGAATGTTTTTCTGACATTCTTTCTCTTCCCCCACCCCAAGAAGGCAGGACCTTGATAATGGAAGCTCACAGATGAAGCCTAAACCTGCTTGTAGACCTAAGACTTTTCCTCCCCTTGCTTTGCCCTAGACTTACGCCATTATTCACTCAACACACACATTAAGCATCTACTTTGTGCAACCACACATCTGGAAACTTGGGTTTGGAGAATCAGAAATGAGGTAGTGTGCTGTAGGGCTGTGATTCTCAAAATCTGGTTCGGGGACCCTTGCAGGGGGAGGTCAGTGAGATCCCAGGATATTCACTATACACTTTATTTATTTTAGTCTATTTAGGGCCGTACCCTCGTCATATAGAGGTTCCCAGGCTAGGGGTTGAATCGGAGTTGTAGCCGCCGGCCTATGTGAGAGCCACAGCAATACGGGATCTGAGTTGCATCTGTGACCTACACCACAACTCACGGCAATGCTGGATCCTTAACCCACTGAGTGAGGCCAGGTTTTGAACCTGTGTCCTCATGGATGCTAGTCAGATTCGTTTCCGCTGAGCCATGACGAGAACTCCTCTTTATACACTTCAATCCAAACAGCTACTTGCACAGTCCTGAATGCAGAAGCAGATACGAAAACCCAGCTGCCTTCTCTTAAGCCCAATATGACATTTGCCAGATATAAAACACTGCCACCCTTTTCACTTATTTTTGTTTTATTTTGGCAAATAAGGTTCTTTTTCATGAAAAGATATTCTTTATATGACTGTGAAATGGGTTTATTTGTAAGTGAATAAAGATTAAAATTTTTGGAGTTCCCGTCGTGGTGCAGCGGAAACAAATCTGGCTAGGAACCATGAGGTTTCAGGTTCGATCCCTGGTCTTGCTCAGTGGGTTGCCGTGAGCTGTGGGGTAGGTCGCAGATGCAGCTCAGATCTGGCGTTGCTGTGGCTCTGATGTAGGCCGGCAGCTGTAGCTCCAATTAAAACACCTGGCCTGGGAAACTCCATAAGCCGCAGGTGCAGCCCTAAAAAAAAAAAAGAAAAAATTAAAATTTTAAAAATTAATTTTGAATAGTGCAAATCTCAGTAGATATAACACACAAAAATGAAAGCTTGCTGGGGGCCTCTATAATTTTTTAAGAGTGTCAGTAGCGCCAGAGACCAAAAGTTTGGGGACCGTTCATGTGACAGGCAGAACCCTAGGCTTGGAAACCACCTAGACCGGACGTCAATACCAGCCCCATTCTTCATTAGCTGGTTGTGAGCTTTGGGCAAGTTCCTTAATTTTTCTGAACCTCCGTTTTCTCATCTGTGACCTGGGAGCCTAGGGGTTCCCATCGTGACTCAGCAGTAATAAACCCAACTGGTATCCATGAGGATGTGGGCTTGATCCCTGGCCTCGCTCAGTGGGTTGGGGATCCCGCGTGGCTGTGAGCTGTGGTGTAGGTCGCAGATGTGGCTCGGATCCAGTGTGGCTGTGGCTGTGGCTCTGGCTGTGGCTGGCGGCTGCAGCTCTGATTTGACCCCTAGCCTGGGAACTTCCATATGCTGCAGGTACAGCCCTTAAAAAAAAAAAAAAAAAAAAAAAAACCAACAGAAATGGGAGCCTAATGGCCTCATCAGAGGGTGACTGTGGGAATGTCAGCTCACTCCCTGGAACTGTGGTCTGTGGAAGGTGCTGCTGGTCCTGCAGGCGAGCTGGGGGTGGTGTGCAGGTGCTCATGGGGGACGTGGTGAGTGGACACTGCCACTTGGAGGGGGGGATCCCAGCCTCCCCCACAAGGTAAATATGTGAGGATTGGGAAAGTTGGTTAAAGGAAAGGAATTCAGTTTGTGAAACAGCTTCAAAGGGGATTGGAGGCAACGTGTTTTGCCTTTGATTGTTTTGATTGTAATCATGTGGAGTTTTGTAAACTTCTGGGTAGCATCTCTCCGTTTCTCTTATGAATGGACAGAGAGGCCTTCTCAGGGTGCCCATAGCTGGCCCTTGATGGGCTCACTCAGGGGAGATGGGCACTGTGTCTGCTGGACACACAGCTCTGACTGTGGCTTCTGACAGGTTCAAAGGCCTAAGGGTGCCAAGTGGGAACCAGGCGTTAGTGGCGACCGGATATCTGAGGTGGGGCCTCCCCGCCATGCAGTCCATCTTGGGGCAGCAAAATCGCCCCTCCAGCAAAATTCAGCCTCTCGTGGTGCTGAATTTCAGGCGTATGAGATTTCTTCTTTGGTCCATGGTTCTGATTTACCAGAAAACTACCAATGTGTGAAAACCAGAATGACCCGTCACCAGCCCCTAATGCCTCAGGGTGGCCTTATTTATTCGATATCAGATAGCAGGGCTTTGGGGTCACTGGCAGAAGACAGCTAAGTTTTGAATGTCACAGGCCCTGCTGAGTTTCCAGCCTCTGTGTCTTCGCTCTTCTTTACCCAGGAGCCCCTTGGACCCAGCCCTGGTGTTGGGACTGCTCCTGAGCACTCCTCTTGCATGTGAAAGCATGCTAGTTTTTGTACAAGTTGTGTGGCCTTGGCTACCTCAGTTCACATGTTGGAGCCTCATTTTTACCATCTGTAAAATGGGTACATACATGCACACCCGCCCCCCACACACAGTGAGGCCTATTTTCTAGAATGGGAATTCAGTTAATGACAATGTTTATAAAATGCCTGGCTCTTCCTAGGGGCTCAGCAGATGAACAAATGGAAGACGTTATTTATTTATTTTTTTGCTTTTTAGGGCTGCACCTGCAGCACAGGGAGGTTCCCAGGCTAGGGGTTGACATGGAGCTGCAGCTGTCATCCTACGCCACAGCCACAGCAACGTGGGGCCCCAGGTCCATCTGTGACCTACACACAGCTCACGGCAATGCCAGATCTTTAACCCACTGAGCGAGGCCAGGCATGGAACGTGCATCCTCATGGACGCTGGTGGGGTTCATAGTCCGCCGAGACAAAACGCAACTCCTGCAGTTATTGGTTCTTAACTCTCACTTCAGTGGGGAGTCTTCTCCCTGCCCCGGGGCGCCTTCAGTTGTGAGAGTGTGTGTGTGTGTGTGTGTGTGTGTTGGGGGTGGGGGTGGCAGTCTGGGGAGGGGCTGCAAAGCTCCCGGGCTTTCCTTCTCAGGTAGTCAGGGCCCTCCTGACAGCTTGGTGGCCCTGCCTGCCCAGATCACGGGCACCTCACCCCAGGTGCTTAGCGATAGCCGGTTGGGAGTGGTTTGGGTTTTTCACAATGACAGTTTCCTGAAAGTCACCCTGACTCCGGGCCGGGGATTGCTGGGTACCCGCCAAGGGGGGAAACATAGAAAGAGGAAGACGCTTCCTGTTAGAAAGCAGAGGCCTGGGAGGTGAAGTAAGGGGAGCGGGGCGCCCGGGCCCCAGAACCAAGGGAAGCACAGTGGAGGGGCCTCAGCAGAAGCCCAAGCCCCTCACACTCTACGGGCGAAGGGCCGGCCTGGCCTCCCATGGCCGGGTCTGACCGGGTCTGGCCTCTCCTCTGTCCCTGTCCCGGTGCCATCCCGTTTGGGGCACTGCTTTTCATCTGCCTTGACTGAGGCTTCTGCTTTCCTCAGCACGGTCCCCAGACCCCGGACTGGTTGCTTTTGAACCTACGTAGAAAAAAAAAAAAAAAGGAAGGAAGCTGAGAGCTCTCCTCTCAGAGAGGCCACCACCCAGGGAGGCCACACCGCACGCAGTGGCTCCTTCTAGCTCCCTGGAAACCCCAGGAACGAAGGGCCTCCTGGCTCTGCAAGACCCCTTGCTCTGCCCATGTCCATCCCACAGAGCCCTCTGCCGTCCCGGCCGGTTCCTTCTCTGTGGGGAATATTAACCGACTTTAACTTTCCCAGCTCGTCCTGAGCGCTGCCAATCGCAATGGACAGAAACCACCACAGACGCTCCCAAGGTGACCCGATCAGTTGACGACTTGTCTGCCTTTTCTTTCTTTCCTTTTCTTTTTGCTCTTTAGGGCTGCACCTGTGGCATATGAAAATTCCCAAGCTAGGGGCCGAATTGGAGCTACCGACACACACCATAGCCATAGCCATGTGGGATCCGAGCCGCATCTGTGACCTACACCACAGCTCACGGCCACGCCAGATCCTTAACCCACGGAGCGAGGCCGAGGATGGAACCTGCGTCCTCTTGGCTACTAGTTGGGTTCATTACCACTGAGCCACAACAGGAACTCCCCATCTGCTTTTTCTTTCTTCCCTCAGGACCCGGGTTCTATCCACTCAGCCTCTTCAGCAGATGCCTGTGAGCTCCGGGGTCCTGAGCAGGTTTGATTACCCCTGAGCCTCAGTTTCTGAATCTGCCAAATGGAGAGGTCATACTAGCAACCTCCTTTCAGGTTGACGTGATGATTCAGTGACCTGGAAAGCTCCTCTCACTGCACCTGGCGTGTCAGAGGCTCATGGTTCGTGTGATCGTGTGTCCCAGCTTATGCCTGGCTGTCCCAGCATCATTATTAAGAGCCACCCCTTTTATTCTCATATGTATCCTGGTTTGGACAATGCAGGACACAGTCACGGTCTGTGCCTTCCCTTAATTGCTGGCGTTCCCTGAGCTTCTGTGTGCCCAGCTGTGGGGGGACTGTCACCTGCCCACCTGGAGGGCCTGGCCGTGTGCTGCTCGGGTCTGTGCCCTCAAGGCCTGGCACATAGTAGGTGCTTGTCTGACCGGATGACTGAACTGCTGTGGCAGGAGAAGCCCTTCTACGCCCACCTCATAGTCACAGGGATGCTGGTCCCTGAGTCAGGGCCAGTGGGTGCCCGTGGTCCCCTCCCCAGCCACCACCCTCCTCCAGGTGGGGCAGAGGAGGAAGCCTGAGGCACAGGGCCCTGGCTTGATTCTGCTGTTCCAGACTGTTCCCTTGGCTTCTCGAAGCACCTGTTTCCTCAGCCTCGAGCTGGGACGTTGGTTGGAGATGGTGTGGCAGGCCGCTGCCAGCCCCAGCTGGGTTTCTAACCCCAGGGGGCGCACATGGTCACAGCTTGAGGGAGGGACACCAGGACCACAGTTTGGATCCTGGCTCTGCCTCTCGGTCATGGTGTGACCTCGGGCAAGTCGCTTAACCTCCTGGACGGCAACCTTGGGGAACCTTACTGAGGCTGCTGGGTGGAGTCAACCAGAGGATTAGGGGTTTATGCGGTGGGTTGGGGGGACTAAGCAGGCACGCCACATCCTTCTGTCCCTCCCGCCAGGCTTTCCTTGTGACAGAACGCAGCTCTCACCTGTCCCTCTTCCCCCGACACCTCCCCTGGGCAGGGAAAGTGGGACCAGATGTCCCCAGCAGGATGACGGGAAGCTGCTCATCCTTCACGCATTATCTGAGTCCAGAGAGGTGTGGACACATGGCTCACCAACCACGTACCATTTTGACAAGAGGAGAAGGTCAACAAACCACTGTCCCTGGAATTGTCAAATATGGATTCGACTGGGCTAACTTCACCCATCACACTCTGATTTCTCAGGGAGGAAGCAGCTCCGTCCACGGGGCGTGTTTCCTGAGCAACTACTAGGTGCTGGCCTTGGCTCTCGTATGACTCCATGTCATCTCACCACGACTCTGGGAAACGAGCGTTGTGACTCCCACTTCGGGATGCAACCGGGACAGTGTCCCTTGCCTGGGGGTGTCTAACGTATTCTCAGCGGACTTGCTGGGGAGGCTTAAACCCAGGCGTGACTGTCAGCTCAGGCCAAATGCTTTCCACCAGCTTTCTCATCCAGACTCCCCAGGCCTTCGCCCCATCCCTCTTTCTGCTACATCGGCACCTGCCTTGTGGGATGCCTCCGTTTTCTCCCTCCCCATCCTCTGAGACCTGCCTCCCACCTACTTCTCAGGGATGCTTTGAAGATGGATCGGGTGTGTCTTCCCAAAGCTGCCGGGGCCCTCCGGGGCCTCACCCAGGCAGCGTATTATTAGCTAAAGCACAATGACAGCAGCAGTGTAGCCATAATGAGTGCTCTCCAGGCCTCCTGTCGCCGAGGAGAGTGACAGGCATCATTAGCCCCATTTTAGAGATGGGGAAGCTGAGGCTGGGATCATCATTGTGACCCGCTTATGGTGCCACGATGAGTCAGTGAAGGCTCCCTGCAACCTCCTCCTCTCTTTGTTCTCCTCTGTCTGCAGAAAAGGAGGGTCTGAAAGGAGAACCGCCACCCCTGGGAACGTCAGTCTCTTCTTCGGAGAGGGAAGGTGTACAGCCAGACTCGGTGGCTCCAGCCTGGCCTGGGCTGCGGGTGGAGACAGATGAGGATGGGGCATGGGCCCCAGGTGGCAGTGCTGGGACACTGTCCCCTAAATTTCTCCAGCTGTTGCTTCGAGGCTAAGACCACAGCCAAGGTGGTTGGGGGGGGGGTATGTGTCCTGGTTCTTCCAGTCTGAAGGAGAAGAAACTGCTAGGGAGGCGGGAGGAGGGGCCGGAGGTAAAGAACGCCCATCGGCTCAGCTCCTTTCATGTGCCACCCACTTTACCTCTCAGCCCCAGTCTGCAGAGGGGGAAATGGAGGCCAGAGGCGTGAAGCAATTCCTATGAGTGGGATGGCAGGTGGAAAGCAAAGTGGGAATTCCAGTCCAGGTTTATTCAGCTGGAAAGCCAGTGTTTGGAAGCAGCCCTTCCTGCCTCTTTGGGAGAAGTGGGGTCTACACATGTTGCCTTAATGCATGTGTGACGGTGTCATCCCACGGGACCCTGCCCTCATGGGGACCCTGCCCTTGGTTTAGTTGGTTCTGCTGTCACCATCCTTGAACTTCTTATTTATTTATTTATTTGGGGCCACACCCGTGGCGTATGGAGGTTCCCAGGCTAGGGGCTGAATTGGAGCTGCCGCTTCGGACCTACCCCACAGCCACAGCAAGATAGGATCTGAGCTGCGTCTGCGACTTACACCACAGCTTATGGCCACGCCAGATCCTTAACCCACTGAGCGAGGCCAGGGATCGAACCTGCATCCTCATGGATACTAGTCGAGTTCACTCAGCCACAATGGGAACGCCTCTTTGAACGTCTTCATAAGTTTTGAACGAGGGTTCCTGCAAATTGTATGGCTCGTCCTGGGTCTGTGCACAGATGTCTCTAACTTGCAGAGGGCTTTGGGCCGGTCCCTTCTGCTAAGTGTCCCTATCTGCACACTTGGAGGCTGGGGGAAGGGCCAGGCCTTGAGAGCATCACATTCATAGGCCCGAGAGGCACGAGGACCTCTGTTGGGAAGCAGGACCGTGGTAGGGATAGAAGCCGGTGTTCAGACTGGGAAGACCTAGTACCCGGCAGAGCTTTTGTGTGACTGACAGCTTCTGGAGACCAAAGAAAGGGGACGCAGGGATACTCGGGGTTGGTGGAAGGCCCTACTTCAGCTCTTAGTGCAGGAAGTGGCTGAGAAGCTATTGACACGCATAATTGTGCCTGAGGTGGTCGGGACAGGATGGGGGGCATGCCCAGCTTTTTCTTTCAAATAAACACACTTGGGCTGCTTTCGGAGTTGTCCCCGGGGGAGACTGTGGACTCATTCCAATGACATCCCTGGAGGGGGTTTTGCACCCTCAGCACATCCCTGCAGATGGTCTCTGGCTTTTGCTGCACCTGTGTGGGTGGATGGTTGCATGTGAGTTCTGACTCGCTCATAGCCTCCCGCTGGACACGTGACTCTCTGGTTTTGTCTCGGGCCCCATTTCAGGTGCCCACGCAGCCTGGCGTGCGGCAGCTGGACGGCAGAGACCCTGAAAGACTCTAGTTCCTGTGCCTACAAGGTCGACTTTGAAATCACAGTCTCGTATTGACTTTTCCTCCTTGTCTGATTCATTCTTCCCACTTCTCATTCTGGCTTCTTGGGCCACCTCCCGAATAAACTGTATTTAACCTTGTCCTTGTCTGAGGCTCTGCTTTTGGGGGAATACAAGCTAACGGAGGTGCCAGCAGCGTCAATCCGTCTCCTGGACTGCCTTTCAGAAGCGGAGGCCCGGGCTTTCGTATCTCTTTGAACACGGCAAGCCTTTCCTCCTCTAGGAGGGCAAGATTTCCACCAGCCACCAAACCTGATTCCGAACGAAGCTTGCTTTCAAGGTGGGTGACAATCTCACTTGGTGTGGAGTGGGAGCTGGGTGGAGATCCCACCGGAGGACCAGCCTTTGCCAAAACTTGGCTTCAAGTCTGATCCTGGTTGTGCCTCTGCTGTTTGATCTTGGGCCAGTGACTTGACTTCTCTGGGACCCAGAGGCTTTGTCTGGAAAACGAAGGGCAGTAGCATCAGCTTCCAGGTTTACTGACAGGATCGAGCATATTCGTGACATCATTTTGTGTTGATAAACAGTGATACATACGCGAGTGATGACTGGTTGAAAACAAGATGGTGGCTGCAATTCAAGAGGTCGGGGCCAGTAAATTGTGAAGGCCAGTTCCCCATGGGAGTCTGAATACATTTGATCAGTGTGGCCACATTCGGTCACATCACTAGAAGGGCCTCCCAAGAGGACAGGACAGCTATTTTCTGGCAGTGGTTGTCTTGGTATGCTGGTTACGAAGCCACCGTTGGTCCTCCATGGGTGTGCCTTGAAGGCACCATATGGAGAAAGGGTCCAGCCTCTGGGCTTGCTTTGTGTGCATTCATGAACTAGTCCTTAAAGAGAAACATGTGACCTTGGGGCTTGGTGCCAGTTGGGGGAGTTTGGGTTGGGGCGTTGGTGTTGCTGTGAACACCATACTGGGGTTGTCCATCCACCAGCAAATATAGGTATTGAGCAATCGCGGCTTGCCCGTCACTATGCTGGTGCTGGGGGTGCAGCAGGAAGCCCTGGCCCTTCTGAGACTACATTCTAATGGAGGATAAGGCAATAAAAAAATACAGACATAGAGTCTGTTGTGTCGTGAAGGAAAATGAAGTGAGAACATGGAGAAGCACTGAGGTACTGATTCAGACTTAGAATCCTGAGGGATCTGGGGCAAAGGCAGGGGTAACAGGTGGTGCAAAGGCCCTGAGGTGGGAGGAAGAGAGGAGGGTGGGGGGAGAGTCAGGGAGAGGGAAAGAGGAAGAGCGGGGAGGAGACTGGAAGAGGAGAGAGAGAGAGAAGTGGTAAGACCAGAGAATTCACGAGTTTCCCCTGTGGTTCAGTGGGTTAAGAACCTGACTAGTATCCATGAGGATGTGGGTTCAATCTCTGCAGTGGGTTAAGACTCCGGCAGTTGCTGTGAGCTGTGGTGTGGATTGCAGATGCGGCTCGGATCCCGTGTTGCTGTGGCGTAGGCTGGCGGCTGCAGCTCAGATTCGACCCTCAGTCTGGGAACTGCCATATGCTGCAGGTGCGGCCCCTAAAAAAGAAAGAACAACAAACAAACAAACAAGCAAGAAACCCCAGAGAATTCAGAGAGGTAATGAGGAAATGAAGAGGCCTGATCGTGGAGGGCTTTGTAGGCCAAGGGAAAGTTGAAGTTCAGCAACTCCTTCTATGCAACGTGATGGCTCGCCCTAGGTAACTAGTTTTCAACTCTAAAATGTCAGCGTTTGAAAAGCACCCACGCCCAGGCCCACCCAGGATCTCTGGAGATGGGGCCTGAGCATCCATGTGGTGACAACTCCCTCCAACCCCCATCATATCTAACTGCTGGTGGCTAGAGAGGAGGAACACGGGACCGGAAGGGCCTCCTTCCAGCAGGAGGCACCCCCAGTGGGACACCACCCTCCCTCTTGTCCCTCTCAGTGTTCTCTGTAGGCTCAGACCAGCATCAGCCTCTGCCAGCAGCCTGCCTCCCCGTCGAACATCCAAATCAGCAGGAAGAGCTGATCAGCCGTGTCCGGGGCCTCCTTGCTGGCCACAGACCCTGGGACCAGAGGGCACAGGGCCGAGGCCACCCTTGGCCTTGGGAGATTTTGTTTACGGAGCACATTTCACTTCTACAGAGGCCCACAGCTGCGATCTTGCCTCATCACAGTTGCCAACTGTGGGGGGCGGCCTTCACCCCCTGCCTGCTAGTTTCTCAAGTTCCTCTTTTGGGCATGTGCCTGTCCCTCCGAGTTCCCGTGGCTGCGTGGAAGTGGACTGAGGCCCAGAGGGTGACTAAGAGGGGAAGCCCCTGCGCCGAGGCTCCCAGCGGCTCCTGCATTGCGTAAGGGCTATTTTTGAGGCAATTGCAGACGATCTGATGAATCATAGCAAACACACATGGCTCTGGCGGTGGGGACAATCCTTCCTCATGAAGCTGTGGAAAGTGGAGCTTCTCAAAATGAATCAGCAGCAGCAGAACCCTGGGCCTGTGGGAGGTGGATGAGGGTGCAAATTACACATTTCCACAGTATTGGGGTGCGGCCTCTGGGAGCAGGGGCTGCAGGGACCCGAGCCTGTGGTTTCCTCCATGACTCAAAGGGCCTCCCTCGCCCACTTGAGCCTGTCACTGGAACCGAGTGACCCTCCATCATGGAACAAAGTCCCTAGCACTTGCCGAGGAGTTGAAGATTGGAGAAAATCTGCAGAGGCACAGCTAGTGTAGCTGCTTGGCCGTGACACACGCACAGGCTTTGAATCCAGAAACCCAGGAGGCCTCCCTTGAGTGGGCAGCCCATGTGAGAAATTCTTGACCATGAGGAGAAGGCTCAAACAATTCCTCGGAGGGAGATGGGGAGGCCCTCCCTGCTCCCCCAAGCTCAGACAGGTGTGAACGGAAGGGCAGAGCTGTGTGGTGGTTGGGGCCTCAGACTATGGGATTAGACAATACTGGGTTTAGGGTCCAATTCCAATATGGCGACTTGGCACATCGGCCCAAGATATAGCTGAGTCTCCGTTTTCTCATTTGTAAAATCAGGAAATATCTGCCTGGGAAGACTGTCATTAAGGACCCAGGAGGATTGCATGAGGCGGCAGGATATATGATGCTAAGAATCAGACTTTACAGCTTGAAGTTTAACTCCTTGTTCTGTGGCTCATTAGCTGTGTGTCCTTAAGCAGGTGACTTAACTGTCCTGTGCCCCAGCTTTCTCATCTTTAAAAGGGAATTATATTATAGCACCTTCCACATGGAGTTGATAAATAAGCTAATATATATATATAATTGAAAGAAGGCGGCCCAGTATGTATGAGTTCTTAATAAATGCTGGTATTGTTATATAAAGTAATTGTTATAACATTGTCATAGATTTATTACAGACAGAGCACACAAAAATGTAGTTATTATTCATTGTTATCATTACATTTTTTTTTTTTTTTTTAGAGAACCGGAGTGGATTTGAATAAAAGCTGAGGCCTGAAGGGGCATCAGAGAAAGGAAAATCTGAAGTCAGGAACAAGCAATACTCAGATTTGTATGGAACCACAGGGGACTCTGAATAGTCAACGCAATCTTGAGAAAGAAGAACAAAGATGGATACATCATGATCCCTGATCTAAAGCTACATTATAAAGCTATAATAACTAAAACAGTATGACAGGAGTTCCCATTGTAACTCAGTGGTAACAAACCTGACTGGTATCTGTGAAGATGCGGGTTCCATCCCTGGCCTCACTTGGTGCATTAAGGATCCTGGGTTGCTGTGAGCTGTGATGTAGGTCTGACACCAAAAGCAAAGCAAAAATAAACACGTGGGACTACATCAAAATCATCTGCACAGCAAAGGCAACTATCAACAGAATGAAAATGCAGCCTGAAACGCAGAATGAAAATGAAACAGAATGAGAGAAGATAACTGCAAATCATATACCTGATAAGCAGCTATGAGGCAAAATATACAAAGAACTCATACAACTCAATAGCAAAAACCCAAACAACCTGATTAAAAAATGGACAGAAGACGTTTTCCCAAAGAAGACATACAGATGGCCAATAGATGCAGGAAAAGATGCTCAACATCACCAGCCATCAGGGAAATGTAAATCAAAACTACAATGAGATATCAGCTCACATCTCTTAGAATGGCTGTTATCAAGAAGACAAGAAATAGGAGTTCCCGTCATGGCTCAGGGGTTAACGAATCTGACTAGCATCCATGAGGACGCAGGTTTGATCCCTGGCCTTGCTCAGTGGGTTAAGGATCTGGTGTTGCCATGAGCTGTGGTGTAGGTCACAGACGTGGCTCAGATCCTGCATTGCTGCAGCTGTGGCGTAGGCCAGCAACTACAGTTCTGATTTGACCCCTATCCTGGGAACCTCCATATGCTGCAGGTGTGGCCCTAAAAAGCAAAAAAGATTAAAAAAAAAAAGAAAAAAGAAGACAAGAAATAAATGTTAGGAAACAGAAAAAATGGAACCCTAGTATACTGTTGGTAGGAAGGTAAATTTGTGTAACCATAGTGGAAAACAATGGAAGTACCTCAAAAAGTTAAAAATAGAACTACCATATGATCCAGCAATTCCGCTTCTGAGTATTTATTTCAAGAAAATAAAAATAACAATTTGAAAAGATATATGCAGCCCCATGTTCATTGTGGCATTATTTGCAATAGCCAGCATATGAAAACAGCCTTTGTCCATTGATGATTGAATGGATAGAGAATATGTGATATAAACACACACATGCAATGGAATATTAGCCATAAAAAGAATGAAATCTTGCCATTTATGACAATGTGGATGGACCTTGAGGGCGTTAATAGAGAAATAAGTCAGACAAAGAAAGATAAATACTGAATGACCTCTCTTATATGTGGTATCTGCAAAAAAACAAAATGAAACAAAACAAAAAATAACCCAAAAAAACCCTCCAGAAACAACATAGACACAGAGAACAGATTAGTGGTTGCAAGAGGTGAGCCATAGGAGAAATGGGTAAACTGGTTTTTTTTTGGGGGGGGGTTGTTTTGTTTTTTGTTTTTTAGTTTAAATAAATTGAATAAAAATTTTAAAAAAATCTGAAGTCAGGAAGACTGCAGAAGTCAGACTTTGGGTCTCCTTTATATTTCTGGTTGGTTTGGTCCAAAGCAGAGACTTTGCAAGTAGCTGGCCAGTGGGAGAAAGACAGGGGGAGAGTCTGCCTTGGAGAAGGCTAGAGTTCAGGGTGACCCCGATTTATCTCTCTGCCATGATGGGACAACTTTGCATATTGCTCAATCTATAGTGTTGAGAGATGAGCCTGGTGACACTTCTGCAGGCTGTGCTGCCCCACAGCAGAATCAGGCCACAGAGGATGTGATGAGAGTTTCCACTGATACATTTGTAGAAAACATGCAGTATTGGGCAATAGCTGAAAATGTGAGACGTTTTCAGTGGCTGCTGCTTGTGAACATGGTCCCTTACAGAGGAGGGCTCAAGGTTCTGGCTTGTAGATTTTGTGTGCATACGCCTTACGGCTGGACTTGAGGTTAACCTGCTTTCTGTAACTAGAATGTCCTAATAGAACGGTTCGTGCCCTTGGCTGCAAATTTGAATCATATGAAAAGCTTTAAAAAAAATAATGGTGCTTGGGCTCTATGCCAGACCAAAAGGCCATGGGTAGGTCCGGTCATTGTATGGTTTAAAAGCTCCCCAGGTGGTTTCTATGTGCAATGAGGGTTGAAAAGCCACTGTTCCAGTTCATCTGCTGCCCTGAATTGTTTTTTTTTTTGTTTTTTTTTTTCTGCTTCCTTTTATCTGGAACTACCTGCCCCATCCCAACCCGCCCCATCTCACTCCATTCCATGTTTTCCCTTTTATGTTCCGCTCCAGTCCACTTTGTTTTATTGTGATCCATTCTATTTGAATATGTTCTTATGAGATGGATGGGTTGACTGATTCAATTATTCAAAAATATTTATGGAAGGCTTACTGTATACCTGATACTGGTCTGGGAAGGGCAGGCAACACCAGGAGGCGGGAAAGGACAGAATCCTACTCTTGTGAAATTAGAAGGGGAAATAAACCAATACGTAGAGGACGTCTACAGATGGAGATTAGAAAATAAAGAGAAGGGGGTATGAGAGTGATGGGTGGTCGGAGAAGCTGGCAGAGAAAGAGGATCCTTGTCACCAACATTTGAGCAAAGACCTGAGTGAGATGAGGGGGCTGCCATGAGGTTATAGAACAGTCCAGAGAAAGAAAAGAAATCCAGGGCTGAGGAGGGAACTCACTCCCTTTTTCATTCCACTCCGCATATTCCATGTCATCCTCTTATTTGTTATCTACGCATTCCAATCCTTTCCATGCTCTCCTATTTTATTATTTCAGTTCTAACTCGTTTCTTTTGACTTGGCTTAACCAGCTGGGTTCCTAGCCCAGTACGAGGTAAGACGTGGAGATGCGATCCTGGCTCCTTCGGAGACGGCGCTGTTTCACTGGGTCAGCTCAAGTCTGGATGGATGTTCTGCCTGATAACCACATGTGAAAACCAAGTTCAGGTTTAGAGAGGAATTAGGAACTGGTTGCCTCAGAGAAACTTCCCCATGTGTAGCCTTGCTGATCTCATGGATTTTTTTATTGGTGATGTGCTGCAAATATAGGGCCTTCGTAGACATCAGAAACCCATGAGATTTCAAACTATGTACCCTTATCTCCTCTTTTTACGTGCCACAGCGTCAGAAATTGCCTTCTTTGGGTCTCTTTGTGGGAGGCCTTCCAGAGATGAGCAGGTTCAGGGATCCAGGCATCCCAGCCCTTGGGATCTGCATAGACCAGGACCTTGAGGGAATGGGACTAGGATGGGTGTATTACCTGCTCAGGCGACCAGAACACAAGACTATAGACTGGATGACTTGAACAGCAGGCATGTATTTCTCGCAGGCTGGAGGCTGGAAGTCCAAGGCCAATGTGCTGACAAGTTTGGTGTCCAGTGAGGGCTCTCTTTCTGGCTTGTAGGTGGCTCTCTTCCTTCACCCTGTGTCCTCACATGGCAGGAAGAGGGGCAAAGAGCTTGGGTCACTCTAACTCTTCTTTTTTTCTTTTTCTTCTTTAAAAACAACAACAACAACAACAACAAAAACTGCCTGGAGTCCTTATCGTGTCTCAGTCGTAATGAATCTCACTGGTATCCACGAGGACGTGGGTTCGATCCCTGGCCTTGCTCAGTGAGTTAAGGATCCGGTGTTGTGTCTGTGGTGGAGGCCAGCAGCTGCAGCACCGATTGAACCCCTAGCCTGGGAACTTCCATATGCCCCAGGTTCGACCCACCCCCCAAAAAAACAAAAACAAAAAGCAAAAATAAAGATTAAAAAACTGCTGACATTTTAATTCTGTCGAAATGATTTTTCATAAACTGGCATCCATCTAGTCTCCCAGTGTTACCTCCTTTTTCCTGACAGGAATTCCAGTCCTCCCACAAGAGAAGTACCTCCAGAAGCTGTGAACAAGAAGCGAGTGGCAGAGAAAGAGAATCCCTATCACCAGCGGCCGCCTTCTCCTTCCACTACTGATGAAAAGCTGCTCGGGCGCCCTTACGCTTTAGGTGCTCAGCGTTCTCACATGTTCTCACATGGAAAATGAGGAGAATCACATCCTTGCTAAAGGCCTTTTGTTGAAGCTATAGGAGAAGAACGCTCCATAAAATACTGCTGGTCTTGGAAGTTTCCCTGGGGAGGTGGGGAGTGGCCGCAGCTCACCCCCCCGGGGTCAAAAAAGCTGGTGGCATATCAGCCACTCTCCCACATGAATCCTCCTCTAGGCAGTTATCCTGCCTGGATCATTCTTTTCTTTTAAACATTTTATTTTATTTTATTTTTAGAAGGATCTTTCTTTTTTCCTTTTTTTTCCTCCTTTTTTTGTGGGGGTGGGGCACCCCCGTGGCATTTGGAAGTTCTCAGGCTAGGGGTCGAATCAGAGCTACAGCTGCTGGCCTCCACCATAGCCACAGCAACACTGTATCCCCAACCCACCGATCAAGGCCAGGGATCGAACCTGCATCCTCATGGATATTAGTCGGATTCGTTCCCACTGGGCCTCAAGGGGAACTCCTCATTTTATCTCTTCTTCCAAGCACATCAGTCTTCAGCATGGCAGCCTCATGACCTCATGTGAAACTATTTCTCTCCCAATGGTCTTGCCTCGATATATCATCAGTTTGGGGGCTTAGGACCTCAACATATGAATTTGGGGAGGAATGTAAACATTCAGCCCATAATGGACAGGCAGCATTTGATTGGCAAGGAGATGGAGCTAAGACCTAATAAAGTGGGGGACATATCCCGGGAGAGTGTGAGCCCTGAGACTGTGAAGGCGGGGTGACCAGGGCCACACACGGCCCATCTGTGTTCTCCCGAAGGCCACATGGATGCCGTGTGTGGCCATTTTAAGACACATCTGCAAACCCATTGACACATATCCCCTTGAGAGGGAAGTTTGATGTTGCCCTGTAGCTTAAACCTGAGCTAGTCTTAGTGACTCTTGTAAGCAATAGAATGCAATAGAGGTTTTGCTGCCTGACGGCCAAAGCCAGGTCCTAAAACCCATGGAGCGTCTGCCTGGTTCTCTTGGGTTCCTAGCTCTGGAGGAAGCCGGTGGCATGTAACCAGTCTGACTACCCTGAGACCCCCATGCCGGAGAGGCACATCTGGGCATCAAAGCAGCCTCAACTACTAGCCATCTTGGACTGAGACTGGATGTGACGGAGCAGCCTCGGAGGCTCATCCCCACCAAGAAGAGTGCAGCCCCAGCTGGCATGGACCCCAGTCTCACGAGGGACCTCAGGCAAGAAGTACTCAGTCAAGCCGTGGCTGGATTCCCAACCTACAAAATGATGAGCAAAATAAAAGGGTGTTTTTTTATATCCTGAGTATCAGGGTAATTTATTTTATAGCAAGAGAAACCAGAACGCTTTGTACCTCTCCAGCTCTTTGTGGCCCATGTTGATGGATCAAATATCCAGAAAAATGACAACGGCAGCCTACAGCAGGCTGCCCCCCCAAATCCTTGGAAGGGAGAGAGGAGACGAAAAAGGGGCTTTTAGTTAAAAGAGCTTATGGACTTGGAAGTGATTTTATTTTTTTAAATTATTTTATTTTATTTTGTCTTTTTAGGGCCACACCTGTGGCATATGGAAGTTCCCAGGCTAAGGGTTGAGTCGGAGCTACAGCTGCCGGCCTACACCACAGCCACAGCCACCGCCACGCCAGATCCAAGCCGCCTCTATGACCGACACCACAGCTCAAGGCAATGCTGGATCCTTAACCCACCGAAGGAGTCCAGGGGTCATACCCGCAACCTCATGGATGCCAGTCAGATTTCATTTCTGCTGCACCACAACGGGAACTCCCTGGAAGTGATTTTAGAGATTGTTTTGTCTGATATCCTTCATCCAAAAGGTTAAAGGGGAGCTGACTTGCCCCAGGCCACCAGGATCATATGTGAGAGATCTAAGGACTGGGAACCACGTGCCCACATCCAGAACCTACTCTCCTTCTTCTGATTTTCTGGGTCAATACAAGGCTATGGGGACAAGGGGGCAGCTGGGTGGCTGGTTCTGGTTGCCCTGGGATGAGTGTGGATGGCACTAAACAAAACACCATTGTAGATCTTCCTGCAAGTGCCCCCCAATCCTCCCTCCATCCATCCCTGCATGTCTGCGTCCTCCCAAGGTCATCTTCTTTTTTTGTTCTTTTTGTTTGTTTGTTTTTGTTTGTTTGCTTTTCAGGGCTGCAGGTGTGGCACATGGAGGTTCCCAGGCTAGGGGGCAAAATGGAGCTGCGGCTGCTGGCCTACGCCACAGTCGCAGCAATGCCAGATCCGAGCCGCATCTATGACCTACTAGACCACAGCTCACTGAAATGCCAGATCCTTAACCCACTGAGTGAAGCCAGGGATCGAACCTGCATCCTCATGGATACTAGTTGGGTTTGTTTCTGCTGAGCCACAATGGGAACTGCCCCTCCCAAGGTCATCTTTTTGATGCATTTAATGATTTAATATTTAAATATTCATAAAGCACTTCTTCTATGCCAAGGGTTTGTTTTTTCCAAGTGACCTCTCCACTTGGAAAAAACAGCTCACATCTGAAACTCCAGCCTGTGGCCTTCACTCTGTGTAGGACACGGCCACTCTGTGTAATAACTGGATTTGTGACTTGTCTCTGGACTTGAAGCTCCTCCAGGGCAGGATTAGTCCCCATTTGAAGCTGTCTCTTCTAAAGCATATGATTCAGCACCTGACCCAGCTGCCCTGGCTGCTCTGTAAGGTAGTGAGTTCCCCATCGCTGTCAGAGTGGGAGGACTGAGGTGTCAGAAGATCAGACAGGGCAGCCTCACCCCTCCCGCAGAGAGTCTCGGTTCCTTATGTGACATGTTAATGACACTGCCATTTACTGGATGCTCACTGTATCCTGGTGTGGTGTACATTTAATCCTCACATCCAGGAAGGGGTATTAGAACCTCCAGGTTACAGACTGGGAATCAGAGCCTGAAAAATATTAGTGCTTTGCACAAGGGCACTCAGTCTGTAAGTAGCAGCAAATGAATTCAGATAACAGGTTCCATTTCTACAACTGTTTTTTTTTTTTTTTTCCAAACTGCAGCTTGTTAACGATGAGTGGATTATGAAATCAATTTAGTGGATCATGTTTAGCATTAAAAAAAGGAATAGAATAGAAAACAGGATTACATTGCTTATCAGTAAGCCTGAAGGAGTGATTTCTGAAGACTTTCAGATACATCCTGGAAGTGTGTGTGTGTTCGTGTGTATGTACACAACATTTTCTGTGTCATGGTGCATTTCTTGATCAAAAATATTTGAAAGCCATTGCTCTCAGCTGTGTAGCCTTAAACATCCCAATAATAAATAACATTTTATTGAGCACCTGCTTGTGCCAGGAATTACTCTTGAAATTGTAAATAGTTCCTTCTCCAGAGGAAGCAATGTCGCTTTCACAGACACCCCTGCCCTTCCTGGCTGCCTCCCCACCTCTGTGAGCTGACATCCTGGGCTGCCCCCAACACCGAGCCTGGGATGAAGTATTTGCTGCTCAGTCTCCTGGTGAGGCTGCAACAGAACCACTGGGCTGAGTTGGAAGTGCTCTCTGAGCAGAATGTGTTCCGTACCACCCACCCCCTCTGTGCAACACAGCGGATGAGGTATGACAGAGACACGTCACGGGGCTGCTCAGGGTCTGGGCTGCCATCCCCACACCTGCCCCAGCTGGGCGGTTGCTCCATGGGCCAGGCCTCGCATTATTTTAGGAAGTGTTGATGCATTTATTTCCATTCTTGAAGTACAAACACATTGACATGTTTCCAAAATTGGATGCAGGGCAGGTGGCTGTAATGGGAGCCATAAGACAAGAGGGGCGAGGAGGGGATGGCTCTTCCCTTGAGTTTTCCAGTCACGGGGCACAGAACAGCAAAGCAGGCAGAGTCTCAGATGTCACTGATCCAGCCCCCCCTTTTTTTTTTTTTTCCGGTCTTTTTAGGGCTGCACCTGCAGCATATGGAAGTTCCCAGGCTAGGGGTGAATCAGAGCTACAGTTGAGCCCTATGCCACAGCCACAGCAACTTCAGATCTGAGCTACGTCTGCAACCTACACCATGGCTCATGGCAACACCAGATTTTTAACCCACTGAGCAAGGCCAGGGATCGAACTCACATCCTCGTGGATACTAGTCGGGTTCTTAACCCACTGAGCCACAGCAGGAACACCACAGCTCCCTCACTTTACAAATGAGGAAACTGAGGCCCAAGGGGGAAAGGGAAGCCTTGATGAACCCAGACGGGTCCCTCTCCTTCAGCCGTGCTCGGTTGGCCAGGGGAGAGGCAGAGGTTGCTGTTGTTGATGAAGGTGCCTTCACACGTGTTCCTTCTCCCTTGGCCTCCGGCTCCCACCCTGCAACTCCAGAGGAGGCCAGGTCCAGGGCAAGGCCACCAGGCTGCAGTCTGGGTCTCACACACACTGCAGCCTCGTGCAAGAAGGAACAAGACTGGGCTTTCCAAACCACTGCAAGTCAGGCTTCTGCAGCCAGAGCCAAGCCCAGAGTCACAGAAAAGAGCCATGCTTCTTACCCTGACTAGAAACATGTTGGCAACGACCCTGGCTGGCACGCTCAGCACATTTGGAGCCAGAACTTCAGGGTGGGAGCAGTAGTGAGATTTTTCCCGGGCTGCTGTTAGCAAGGTGCAGGGGCAAGTCCAGGCAGATTTGACCCCCAAATAAATAAGACTATGTCCCATGTTGACTGGACTTAAGCGAGCCCACAA
This sequence comes from Phacochoerus africanus, assembly GCF_016906955.1. Lineage (NCBI taxonomy): Eukaryota > Metazoa > Chordata > Mammalia > Artiodactyla > Suidae > Phacochoerus > Phacochoerus africanus. The sequence continues at coordinate 14,163,969 of NC_062549.1, read as the reverse complement.
GAAGAAGGATTCATAGAACATCTGGACTAGAGGGTGTCTTGAGAATGGCTTAATCAGTGGTTCCCTAAATGGGTTCCATGGCAACTTAGGGGTTCCCAGCGCTCTTCGACCAGGGCAGATCTGCTGCAGGGTTAAATATTGTGATTCTCCTGCTAAGGTTTGCCATAAACTCCATGCAGCATCTTCTTCCCCTCAGATTTGTCCTCCTACCATAGAGTTGGCCTGGCTTAACGCTCACATGCTGGGGCCATTTGTACTGTAACCAGAATGTTCTGCACATAACACTTCTCTGCCCCAGGCTCCATTCAAAGCTGACAGTTTTCTGTGTCACTTGGAAATTGGTTTGGGGCATTTTTCTCATTTTAAAAAATATATAACTAAAGAAGATTTTCTGAAAATAATGAAAAGTGTAATACAGATACATCAAAAAATTCAAACCACAATATTTTCCTTGTGAAAAATGAAACTCTTGGAGTTCCCTGATGGCTCAGCAGGTTAGGGACCCAACCTTGTCACTGCTGTGGCTCAGATCTCTGCTGTGGGACAGGTTCCATCTCTGGCCTGGGAGTTTCCACATGCTGCGGGTTCAGCCAAAAAGAAAAAACAAAAACAAAACAAAATAAAATAAAAAAAACCCCCAAACCCAACTCTTAGTGAAATAAAATGTACATTTGAAAAAATGTCCAGGCGCTCCCATCATGGCTCAGTGGAAACGAATCCGACTAGGGATGGTAAGGTTGCAGGTTTGATCCCTGGCCTTGCTCAGTGGGTTAAGGATCTGGCGTTGCCATGAGCTATGGTGTAGGTTGCAGACCTGGCTTGGATCCCACATTGCTGTGGCTCTGGTGTAGGCCTGCGGCTACAGCTCCGATTAGACCCCTACCCTGGGAACCTCCATATGCCACGAGTGCAACCCTATAAAGACAAAAGACGAAAAAAAGAAAGGAAGTCCAGAGGAAAAACAATATAAAACAAAACACTTTTCTTTGAGACAGGGAAAAGAGTATGTCATTGTTTTTTTCAAGATATAATCTGATATGAAAAGCTGTTGTAGAATTGCACCAATTCCGGAATTCTCATCGTGGCTCAGCAGTAATGAACCCAACTAGTATCTATGAGGACTTGGGTTCGATCTCTGGCCCTGCTCAGTGGGTTAAGGATCCTGTGTTGCTCTGGCTGTGGCGTAGCCTGGGGGCTACAGCTCCCACTCGACCCCCAGCCTGGGAACTACTATACACTGCAGGTGCGGCCAGAAAACAAAAAGACCAAAAAAAAAAAAAAAAAAAAAGAATTGCCCTGATTCCCATAACCAGTTTCCCAAACATGTTAAGAGTAAAAGGAGTTTGTAAGGCAGAATGCACTTTCTAAATTTCACATTTTAAACTGATGATGTTCTCCTACAGAATGTCACATCACACCAGATCTGTTTACAGAATGTGCAATACTTTCTGTTTTGTGCCAGACATGAATATTAACATACGGTTTCTGCCACCTCTCTCTCATTCTGGTATTAGTCAGAGTTAGGAAAAAAATTATCAAGTTACTTAAGTGCTCTCTCTCTAACAACAAAGAAAAAAAGTATATTTAGTGCACGCTTCCTCAGCTGTCAAAAACATTTCTGAAAAATAAAACGCATTTACCCAATGGTTTACATGATAGAAAAATCATTCAGTAGGATATGCTGTGAATGAAAATGGACTAACCCTAAAACCTGAAGAGGCTTTCCGGGTCTTATGCTTTTGTCTCACTGAAAACAAAGTGGGATGTCAGGTACAATAATTTGCCCTTCACTTTGGAGGGGACATCCTCTCCTTTCCCAGAACCCATTAAAACTGATGCGTCAGGACCCTGCATCTTTGTGGGGTTTATCTCCCAACCTCTGGAGTGCATGTGTCTTATCAAGACCTCCAAGGTACTTGCCACTTTCTTACTCATCACTTACAGAGTAAGGGAAGTCATTAATGTAGTTGACCAATGTGCTGTTTCATGGAATGGCCAGATAGTCCTAGCTAGACTACAACAGAGGGTAGAAGAGTTACTGTAGCCCTGGAGGAAGACTGTCCATGTAGAGTGTTGTCCATTCCACACCTGTGCAAGCTGCTTCTGGTCCTCCTTCCTGGGAGATGTGAAGAAACGCCTTCATCAGCTTGGCTCAGTGGCCCCACTCCATCCCTCCATCCAGGGGAAGTACTGCCTATAGCACAGCAATTAGATCAGAGCTACCTCTTGGCTGTGTCAACATCAGTGTCAGCCTCTAGATCCTTCTAGGGTATTGTTAGTGGCCTGATTAACAAATTAAATGGAGCTACGGTGGAAACTACCATCTTTGTATCCTTTAGATCTATGAAGGTGTCACTAATCTCTCTCTGATGCAACACTGATTTTGATTTCCTATCTTGGTTAGTGGGGGTTGGGTAGGTGGAGGCAGTTTAAGTTTCTACCTGTCCTTCCCCACTATGACAGTTCTTACCTCACAGGCCAAGCAAACAACATGGAAGTTCTGCCAACTATCAATTTGAGCCATTCCAGTTGTATATTTCAGGACTGAGGAAATAACCACTGGGTAAGAGGGCTGAGCCTGGATTCCATTTCTCACACAGCCCCCAGACATTCTCATTCTAACAGGGGCCGAGGTAATATTTTCTTTTTTTAAAAAAATCTCAGATCTGATACCCAAAGTTCCTGGGCATTTTCTTGTCCCGGTAATGCTCTGGAAGTCCCTTTGACATGTTAGTAACTGGTCCTTCTTCCTGAGGGGTTGATCTTCCCTTCAGTCAAAGCATTCCATGTCTGAAAATGGGCTCAGGTCTGGAAATTTGGCAAGAGATCCTGATTTTTTTCTGATTGCCTAGATTGAACAATTGCTCATCTAACTTGTCATCAGGGATGTTGAGTTCTATTAACCACCTCCACGCTGTCTGTGGGTCAGGCCCTAGCTGCCAGTGACTTTGCTGCTCCTTATAATATTTGCACTCATCTTGCTTCTGATGGCTAAATGCCATATGGCATCTCTTATTTCGGGATCCTATTATTCCCAATCCTATCTGGGAAGCTGAGCAGACCCGAGCTTTTCTGGCTGAATAAGGTTATAACTTGGTCTTAGATATAGCTTTAGCAGTCCGGAGGTGAGATGGGAGTCTAACGGAGTTGAGGGGCTGGGGGCATCTGTTTTCTTGCAGCATGAGAAGGGGAGGTAGCATCCTGCATTATTTTAAAGCTCGTTGGGAGTGCTTATATTTATGAGGGGTCCTGGACCTCTTCTGCAGAGTTCTGGAGGATCTGGGGGCCTCGAAGTTCTTGAATGCATCCACACTAATATCCCTATACCAAGTCTCAGGCACCCACATCTTTCTAATTAAAGCTCTGACCTTGACATAATAGAATTTCCAGGGTAAAGAATTTTATGGTGCGCCGTCACCCTTATAATGAGGATCTGGGCCTGACTTAGGGCCTTTCCTATCTTCTGGCTATAGGACATGAGGGCAAAGTGGCCAAAGAGGCCCTCTGATGTTGACACTTGGGGTAGCCATCCAATTTTATTGTCATTATAATTAGGACCTCACCTAAATCTCTCAAAAGCTTGAGATATTATACCCACTAGTTCATTCTCTTCCACAGGTAATCCATCTCAGCCTACCACCAGTGAAAGGCTTCGCTGGCCTCACTCAGTGGGTTAAGGATCTGGCATTGCCGTGAGCTGTGGTGTAGGTTGCAGACGCTGCTCGGATCTGGCGTTCCTGTGGTTGAGGCGTAGGCTGGCAGCTGTAGCTCTAATTCGACCCCTAGCCTGGGAACCTCCATATGCCGCAGGGGCAGTGATAAAAAGCGAAAAAGGAAAAGACTAGTTTTGAGTAGGTGAGGGAGTGGAGACGTACCTGGGCACCCAGCCTGGCATTCTCTCTCTCTCCTTGACCAGGCCCCTTTGGCTCTCATCACTGAGACATGGGTTTCAACAGGCAGGCCCATTTCCTCACGCCATCAGGGTACTGCACTCGCAGGGCTTGCTACCCAGCCTCGGGAACCGGCGGGACGTGCCGGATGGGCTGGGCCTGGCTCTGCTGCCCTGGATGCCCCCTCCCAGCATCTCAGGTCTCTGAGGCCAGGAGAGAGAGAGCAATGAGAAAAAGGGGCTGGCCCTGGCTTTGCCTGCAACGAGCCAGCAAATACACACACGCATACCAACAAGCCAGCAAACACACACACGCACACCAACAAGCCAGCAAATACACATGCGCACACCAACAAGCCAGCAAATACACACGCGCACCCAGGCATCTGGTTTTGAATTTCAGTGAGGATGTGTCAGCAGAGCCTGGGTTACGCCAGCCAGGGGTGGGTGGGGAGGGAGACAGAGGGGGTTATGTCACTGGTGAGGTGTGGTGGTGTAATGTAGGGTGACAACATCATGCAGGCCCGGATGTGGTGTCAACAAACACGAGTGGGGCTGCGGGCTGGGAGCGGGGGAAGTATTGGGGTGACCCCTCGGGGAAGGGAAGAGCAATGGTACTTTCCTGGGCAGGTCGACCAGATGCCAGGTGCTTTCGCATGAGAAATCCGTAAGGATTCTTAACGCTGGCCAGGCAGAGCTCATATTCCTGGTGTCACTTTTACATGTAAGGAAATTGAATTTATTGAAGAAGTGTGCCCAAGATCATTTGTCCCTTGCGTAGAGCTGGATCCCACGGCAGTTCTGTTAGCGCTATTTCCCTGTTCTTAGGGACTCTGGGTGGGCCCAGCGGCTGACCACGTTCTCAACTAACAGAGCAACGCATCTGAATCTCATCAGTTTTTTCCAGGGGTCTTTGACTTTCCCTGGGAGGAATCCTTGGCTCCTTTCTTCATGTTCCCATATATTTGCAGTTCTGCAGTTGAAACATGGTAAGTTGCTGGCCTTTTTAGGTCCTAAGCAGACTACTTGTTGCAATTTCACATAGTTTAGCCTCTTTCATCATTCCACTTTCTAGCCTCCTTCCACTTGTATCTATCTCTTAAAAAGGGCTGAGCTCATGGAGGGCAGGGCCTCAAAGGGCAGGGGAGTTGGCGGGTTTGGATGCTATCCATCCAAGGGAAGAAGATGCTCTCGGGAGACAGAGAAAGGAAATTTTCATTTACCAAGTGTCTTCTCTATGCCAGGTCTTCTGGGTGCTTCTACACATATTCTTCTCTAATCTCCAGTACAGCCCTGTAGGTGTTTGTCTCCACGTTGTAGAAGAGGGAACTGAAGTTCTAAGTGCCTTTTTTTGTTTGTTTGTTTTGCTTTTTTAGGGCTGAATCCCCAGCATGCGGTGGTTCCCAGGCTAGGGGTCCAATCGGAACTGTAGCTGCCGGCCTACGCCACAGCCACAGCAACATCAGATCTGAGCCACATCTGTGACCTACACCACAGCTCACAGCAACGCCAGATCCTTTACCTACTGAGCGAGGCCAGGGATTGAACCTGCAACCTCATGGTTCCTAGTCAGATTTGCTTCTGCTGCACCATGGCAGCAACTCTTCTAAGTGCCTTTTGATGGACCACACAGCTTAGGAAATGGAAGAGCTGAGCTCAAGTCCAGGCTCATCTAACTCAAGAGTCAAATTCTTTTCACATGAAGAACCTTGTTATTTGAAGGACTCCATCACGTGCAGATTTTAGTACCATGCACTTCAGGGACAAGGCTATCTAATTATCCATTGGCTTATTCATTTTGCATATACTTATAAGAATTCTTACTATATATAAAACATGGTAAATGGTTGGGGATAGTGCAGGGACTACAGCAGGCCTGGTTATGGGTCTCACAGAGGCCATGGTTTAGCTCCTTAGTCCTTCGCTAAGAAGCTGTGGATTTATTCATCATTCACTAACTGATTCAGCCATCTATCCAGCCGTCCATCCAGCATCTCCATCCATCCATCCCCTTATCATTCAGATATTCATTCAATTGACTCACACATTTATGCATTCATTTTTTCACATGCTCAATCATGTACTCATGTAATCGTTTTGTTACTCTTTCCTCCCATTTATCCCTTCAAGCACTTAAAAGTTTATTCTTTTATTCTCTCTGATTCATTCTTTGATTTTCCTCTTCCCTTCACTGATCCACTTAATGAGCTCTAATGCATTTATGCATTCACTCACTCTTACTTTCATTCATTCCTTTCAATCATTTACTCATTAACCACTTATTAGGCCTGTCCTGTGTGTTGGGGACCCCACAACTACGAGTTCCATAGGGAGGCAGCTGCTGTCCTTGTCCTCTTCAGAAAGCCAGTAAAGGAGAGTCCTCTGAGGCGTCTGTCTAGAGGGAGCCTCCAGGAGCTGTGGAGGGCAAGGGCGTGAACTACAGCCTGCCTGGTCCTCTTCCTAATCCCGGGAGGCTCTCAGGGGAGGCAACAAGCTTCACAAAGGGTCACCTAGGAAGGGATGGATGGGGAGAAGCTGCCCGCCTTCAGCTTTTTGTCTTTTCTCCCTTCCTGTCTGAGAAGACTCCCCAGCAAGTGCTTGGTCTTCCCTGACTCTGGGCAGGGGCTGAGGAGTGACTCAGGGCAGAGGCAATGCCCAGGGTCATAGAACACCTCATGGTGTTCCATGAGCCTTATCTCGGGCCTGTGTGGCAACTGCAGACAGAAGCCACAAGAAGGGGAGGAGCTTGGTGTTGATCTCATCAGTAATTGTTTGTTTTGCACCCGTCTGAGGATGAGGCAGAGGTAAGAAAAGGAGCTGGGCTGCAGCAGAAGGACTTTAGAGCAGATCCCTGGAGGAATTGCCTGGCATTAGTGCCGTAAGGTCAAAGGGAGATACTGCAGCTGCTTTTTATTCTGTCTCCAATGTCCAGGGCTCATGGTCAGACCTTCAAGGTGTACTTATGGAACACACAGGACTAGGAGTTTGGATTTGAATCAAAAGCCTCTCTGCTATTCATTCCCATTGTGGCCATTTCTTCTCTAGATTTCTCTCCTGTGAGCATCTGGGTCTTAATCAGCCTTGTAGGGTTACGGTGAGGGTTAAATGCCACAGTATGTGAAAGTGACTAGCCCGACCAATGCCTGGCACCTGTACGTCTAGAGAACTATCTGTGGCATCTGAATTCTGGCAGTTCTCTGCCCCCTGGTAGTCCAGTAAAAATAGACCCGAAGAGTTATTAACATGTTTTAATTTATGGGAGTATAGAATGTTTACTCACGTTTGTTATCAGCCGTCAGGTTTTGGAGTGAGACAGACCCAGGAACGATTTAGAACTGGGTATGTACTGGGGAGTAGGTTCAGGAGAAAGATGAGAGAATGGACTGGAAGAGTCAATGAAGATGTCAGGAAGACGCTTAATCCACGTTTGGCCCAGTGAAAAGAGAGGGTTGGGAGAAGAATTTTTTTTTTTTCTTTTTAGGCCTGCACCTGCGGCATATGGAAGTTCCCAGGCTAAGGGTTGAATCTGAGCTGTAGCCGCCTGCCTTCACTACAACCACAACGACACCAGATCCACGCCTTGACCTACACCACAGCTCATGGCCATGTCAGATCCTTAACCCACTGGGTGAGGCCAGGTTTTGAACCTGTGTCCTCATGGATACTAGCCAGATTCGTTTCCACTGAGCTATGACGGGAACTCCGCCACTGAAAGATTTTAAACAGGAGGTGTATGTCCAGATTTTGTTCTTTACAAAGAGCAATCGGGCTGCTAAGGACAGTGGCATTTGAGGGAGTCAGAAGTAGGTGCAAGGAAGTTCAGGCTGGAGGCTCTTGCTGTGGTCCAGGTGAGGTGGCTAGAGCCAGGTGGTCAAGGAGGAGCTCAAGGTGAGCTGGGTCAGAACTGGTTTATCTTTGTGAAGGGCAAATGGAGGAGTTTTGGCAAAAACATTAGAAATTGTTCTAGGCTCTCTGCTATTATTCTGTAAGACTCTGACCAGAATGAACTCTGCACTTCTTTTGAAGAAGAGTTTGGTACTATACATCCAAGGCCTTACCTGTCTCCATTCTCTTTGGTTCAATGATTTCACTGGAAGATTGTGCAAAGAGGTTATCTACACTATGGAAGAAGGTTTGAGTCAGTCAGTGGTTCTTCTTCTTTTTTTAATGGCTACACTCGTGGCACATGGAAGTTCCCAGGCCAGGGACTGAATCCAAGCCAGAGCTGAGACCTGCGGCAATGCTAAATCCTTTAACCACTGTGCCAGGCCAGGGATTAAACCCTCACCTCTGCAGCAACCTAGACCACTGCAGTTGGATTCTTAACCCACTGACTACAACAGAAACTTCAGTCAGGGATTTTTTTTTTTTTTTTTTTTGGTCTCTTTAGGGCTTCACCCACCACATTTGGAAGTTCCCAGGCTAGAGGTCGCATTGGACCTGCAGCTACCAGCCTACGCCACAGCCACAGCAATGTTGGATCAGAGCCATGTCTCTGCACTATACCATAGCTCATGGCAATGCCGGATCCTTAACCCACTGAGCGAGGCCAGGAATCAAACCTGTGTCCTCATGGATACAAATACGGTTCATTACCACTGTGCCATGATGGGAACTCAGAGTCAGGAATTCTTTACTGCACACCTACTCTGTGCTAGGCCCTGAGGATACCTCAGGGAAACACACGGGAAAGAATTTCAAGGGCTGCTGAAGTCTTTCATCTAGTTATATTTCATCTAGATATTTACTGAATATATTTAAGTGTCTGTCCTTTAAGGCTCTGGGTTTGCAAGAAGAAACAAGAGAGATATGGGGTCTGCATTCTTATTTATTTATTTTGTCTTTTCTAGGGCCGCACTCACGGTATATGGAAGTTCCCAGGCTAGGGGTCGAATCGGAGCTGTAGCCGTTGGTCTACACCACAGCCACAGCAACGCAGGATCTGAGCGGCGTCTGCAACCTACACCACAGCTCATGGCAACGCCGGATCCTTAACCCACTGAGCAAGGGCAGGGATCAAACCCGCAACCTCATGGTTCCTAGTTGGACTCGTTAACCACTGCGCCACGACGGGAACTCCAGTATCTGCATTCTTGAAGTTCAGAACTTGACAAGCAAGAGTTAGCCAACCAGCAAAATCTGAGAGTTTGTTCTAAGGTAGCAGGTTTGGCTAACCCCCCAGATTTAGTTGGACTCTTTTTTTTCTATGTTTCGTCTCGTCCTCCATATTCACACAGATGGAGAACTCAACTTTCTTTCCCAATTTCCACTAACAGTCATTACATGATGCCTTTGTACATGTAGTAAATTTACAAAAGCTGTCAGGAGGTGGGGGGAGTTACATAATGAGATGGTAAATCGATTAATTTTGAATTAATTAGCCATCACTGTCCTTTCAGATCCATTGACTGCCCAACAAGTGGTTCGGCCGCCATCTTTCCCCCACTTTGCTTCCTGGACCATCCTCCTCGTTCTAGTCAGTTCTAGTTGTCAGTATCATCTCTCCTCTCTTGGCCACATGTATCATCCCTTGTAGAAAATCCGTTCTTCCTGCTATATTGTAAGCTCCTTGGAGCACCTAGCATAGGGCCTTGCCCATAATGGACATTTTGAAAGTAGTTGGTGAGTAAATAAACAGATGGATGAGACCTCTTTCAGATCACTGCAAGGAATTGTGCTACATGCGTTTTTGAGAGAAGGGAAAGAAAGCTGAATTTTTTTTCAAAATGATGCCACGTGGGATTCTGAATGACAAGATGAAATCTGAATATCTGGGCTTGACATTTGCCCCTTTTCTTCCTGACACAGGATAGCAAGATGATGAGCACCATGCGCTTTAGAGTCGGAGGCTGTGGTTTTGAATCTTGGCCCTGGCACCATGTGCCCGTGGCAAGGTCTAGCACTTCTAAGGCTCAGTTTCCTATCTGTACCATGGGGTCGTTAATAGGCTACATACAGTGGGGTGGTTAAATACAGACTCTGGAATTGGACTTCAGAATTTAAACCCCAACTGTACCACTTAGAAGCAGTGTCATCTTGTGCAAATCACTTATTCTCATCATCTGCATCTTCAAAATAGAGATTATTATAGTACTTACCTTATAGGGCTGATGGAAGGATTAAACGAGTAAATATATATACACAGAACTTAACCTATGTCTGGAACATAGTAAACACTTAAAAATTTTAGCTCATATTATTACCTACCTCAGGAAGAAGATGGAATAAGATTGCACATGTAAGTTGCAAGCTTAGCATAGTTCCTGGGATACCCCAGCTGCTCAAGACCCGTTAGCTCCCATTATTATTCCATGTTTGCTTTATTTATTTATTTATCTTTCTTTTTAGGTCCGCACTCAAGGCATATGGAAGTTCCCAGGCTAGGGGTTGAATCGGAGCCACAGCAACACTGGATCCTTAACCCACTGAGAAAGGCCAGGGATCGAATCTGCATCCTCATGGATACTAGTCGGGTTCACTACCGCTGAACCATGATGGGAACTCCATGTTTGCTCAATTTAAATGCACATTGTTTTCCTTTCTATCGTCTCTGAGAGCAGGATGCATCTAGCAGTCACTTTGGGGCGGAGGCATTCATGATGTGGTTGTCACCACCTGCACGTCAAATTTGACAGAACAAAGTCAGCAGCTTGGGAGACCATGCCAGACACATCAGTGGGGTCACCCTCTGACTAGTCCTGGTCATCCTTGTGGTTGTCCTTGTGGTCCTGATGGCACAGAGGATGGCACTGGGATGTATACAACTCTGAGTGTAAAGGGATTGGGAGGATATGTACTCTGAATATTACAAAGTTTTAGGATAGGTAAGCAGTTTACTGATATTTTTCCTTTCCAGACATGTGTGAGATTGATAGACAGTAAAATATTATTCTAAATAAATCCAAAAAAGCTTTTCAGTATAAAATATACCTTCTAAGGAGTTCCCATCGTGGCACAGCGGAAACGAATCCGACTAGGAACCACGAGGTTGAGGGTTCGATCCTTGGCCTCTCTCGATGGGTTAAGGATCTGGTGTTGCCTTGAGCTGTGGTGTAGGTTGCAGACGTGGCTTGGATCCTGTGTTGTTGTGGCTATGGTGTAGGCTGGTGGCTGTAGCTCCGATTCAACCTCTAGCCTGGAAACCTCCATATGCTGTGAGTGTGGCCCTAAAAAGCAATATATATATATATATATATATATATATATATATATATATACACACACACATACATGTATATATCTTCAAGTAATAAAGATCTATTGTGTCGTCATTAAGTAGGTAGCCTTTCTTCTTTCTTAGAGGCATCTCTTACAATCACCAGCATCTGGGGTGGATGCATTAAGGTGCTGCATGTATCCACCCGCCAATTAGTGTGGTCAGAGCAGCCAGCCCACTGGAGCCAGTGCTGTGGGGTGAGGTGGGAGGAGGGGAAACAGATGCTGAGGTCCCCGCGGAGCTGGCCATAGATTCTTCCTGGGAATGGGGCAGCTGAGGCCTCCCCTGTTCTCCCCTTAGCATCCTGCTGCCAGACTGACCGGCTCTGGGTGTCCCTGGGTAGCCTGGTCTGGACTCACTGTCAGCTTTCAGGCAAGTCCGTCGGATTTACCTGAGCAAGTTGCAACCATCTGGGCTGAGCCTCTCTGATGACTGTACAAGGGACAGATCTGGGTCAGGCAGGCAAGTAGGTTTGATAAGGATGATGGGGCAATTTCTGGAGGCACCACCTTGTAAGGAATCTGGGCTTTCCCTGCAGGGCTCAGGGCATGGGCAAGGGAAATGAGGGTGGGGCCCTGTACCCAGTGAAAGTGACAAGTCTCTCTGAATATCAGTGAGAGAGAGCAGGACAGAGGCTGGGCCTGTCCAACTGTTGCCATGTGCGCAGAGCTGGTAAGAAACGAGAAGGGACCCTTGCTTCCGACCCCCTAACGTGGAACTCTCCAGGCTTTCCGTTTTGATGTCTAGAGAGTTCTGTGGAGAGAGGAAATTTTGTTTGTCAAGAAGAGTAGGCGATAATCACTTAGTTTTGGGGACATTGGGTACAGGTGGTGACTTGTGGATGTCAGGGAGGGAAGGGCCCGGGATGGAGTAAGAGGGCAGATGAGGTGGCTGATTACAGCCAATGCTCACCCTGCATGTGGGGGAGAATGACGAGTGCCCACTCCTTTCTAGAAAGGATTCCTCAGATGTGAATACATGTGTGTCTTTTTTTTTTTTTTTTTGCCATTTCTTGGGCCACTCCCGCGGCCTATGGAGGTTCCCAGGCTAGGGGTCGAATCGGAGCTGCAGCCACCGGCCTACACCAGAGCCACAGCAACACAGGATCCGAGCCACGTCTGCAACCTACACCACAGCTCACGGCAACACCGGATCGTTAACCCACTGAGCAAGGGCAGGGACCGAACCCGCAACCTCATGGTTCCTAGTCGGATTTGTTAACCACTGCGCCACGATGGGAACTCCTCTTTTCTCTTTTCTTTCTTTCTTTCTTTCTTTCTTTCTTTCTTTCTTTTTTCTTTCTTTCTTTCTTTCTTTCTTTCTTTCTTTCTTTCTTTCTTTCTTTCTTTCTTTCTTTCTTTCTTTCTTTCTTTCTTTTTTTTAATTTCAAATTAGAAATAGCCAAAGTTAACTATCCTTTTCCTGGGAGGTGAGTTCACAGGGCATGGTGTTTTCAAAATATCAGTCACAAGCCAGAGAGCTTGAACTTGGGAGTAAAGACACACACGTGGAGTTCCCGTCCCTAGCCTGGGAACCTCCATATGCTGCGGGAGCGGCCCAAGAAATAGCAAAAAGACAAAAAATAAATAAATAAATAAAAAAGAAAGAAAATAGAAAAAAAAAAAAAGAAAGAAAATCACACAAAGGCAATTCTTTCTTTTTTCTTTTTTGTCTGTGCCTGTGGTGTGCAGGAGTTCCCAGGCCAGGGACAGAACCAGTGCTACAGCAGTGACCAGAGCTGCAGCAGAGGCAAGATCTTTATCCCAATAGGCCACAGGGGAACTCCCTAAAGACAATTCTTTTCTGTTACAACTGTAGGGTATGGCTACCTTGCCATAATTAATGTTCCTTGATTGATTTTTTTGATTAACTCATTCATTGAGCAAACATTGGTTGAAGGCCTAAGATGAGCTAGGTGCTAAGAATAAGGGCATACAGTAATGAAGCAGAGGGTTCCTGGCTTCGAGAAACTTCCAAGGTAGTAAATAAGCAAATGCTTATGATGTGAAACATTTGCTTGAGTCACTTGACCTTCATGACCTCCCTTTGAAGTAGTCACTGTTCTCTCTTTTATAGATAATGAAACTGAGACTCTACGAGGTGAAGAAACAAGGATAGATGGAGAGTTATGGGAGTTCAGAGTGGTGAGGCATGGTTTCCATTTGGGAGGAGTCTGGAAAAGCTCTGGAGGGGCCGGCCTTTGAGTGTGGAGATGAAGGCAGAGCTGGCTCGTAGCAGGCGGAGAGCAGAGGCAGCCAGCTCCAGGCCCTGGGGCCCTGCCCAGGCATGGTGAGGGGAGGTTTAGATGCCCAGAGAGCAGCCGATGAGGCTGTTGGTACAGTGTGAGAGCCTGGGACCTTGCAGTGGGGGAAGTTCAATTCCATGGAAACAGGCCAACACCCCTGTCGGATGAGGAGTCGTCATTGCAAAGGTGCATCGCCTGGAGTTGCGCAACTCCGCTGGGATGAGAAGCTGTGTTTGGAGGAATAGCTCAGCCCTGGAAAGAGCAGAGGCAGGTCTCCTCTGCCTCACCATTGCCTCCTCTGAGCAAATCAGCTCATTTATATGGGCCCCAAGCCCATGGAAACCAAGGCAGGCTCTAGAAAAAGCCAACTATAGGCAGAGGGGTCAGAAGGCTGTGGCTGATATTGTCCATTTGTTCATTCTGCAAACATTTCCCGAGTACCTACTATGTGCCAGAGGCTGAGATAATTAAGACATGATCTCTTCAATCAAGAACTCAGTTTAGAGTTCCCTTTGAGGCTCTGTGGGTTAGTGTCCATGTGGATGCATGCTTGATCCCTGGCCTTGCTCAGTGCATTAAGGATCTGGCTTTGCCGTGAGCTGCAGCATAGGCTGCAGATGTGGCTAGGATCCTGCATGGCTGTGGCTGTGACATAGGCTGGCAGCTGCAGCTCTCACTTGTCCACTTGTCCAGGAACTTCCCTATGCTGCAGGAAATGCAGCCCTAGGAAAGAAAAGGAAAAATTCAGTCTAGTGAATGGATGGACCAGAAAAAAAATAGATTAATATCATGATATAATGATGAACACTTGCTATGTGTCAGACATTGTTTTAAGTGCCTTGCGTGCAGTTATTCCTGGTGCCTTTGCAACAGGCTGGTTATGTTATTATTCTTTTTTTTAATGGTGTTTGTTTTTTCCATTATAGTTGGTTTACAGTGTTCGGTCAGTTTTCTACTGTACAGCAAAATGACCCAGTCACACACACACACTCACACATATATATATTCTTCTTCTCACATTATCCTCTATCACACTCCATCACAAGTGACTAGATATAGTTCCCACTGCTATACAGCAGGATCTCATTGCTTATCCATTCCAAATGCAATAGTTTGCCTCTATTAACCCCAGATTCCCAGTCCAGGTATTATTCTTATGTGCAGTGAAAGAGATGGGGGCACAGAGAGCTTAAGTGACTTGCTCAAGGTCACAGAGCTCATACGAGGCAGAGCCAAGGTTTAGACCCAGGCAGATTTGCTCCAGGTGGCTTTGCAGGTGGATTTGAACCACTGGGCTGGACCACCTCTTGTTCATACAACCAAGTCAATTGTTTATTCAGGGAAGGATGGGTAGAAGCAGTTGGTGGGGAGGGAACGGGAGGACTTCCTGGAGGAAATGAAATAATGTGGCGGGCCCAAGGATCAGTGGTGGTCACCCAGGCTGCGGAGGGGTGGGGGGAAAGTTTCAGGCAGTGGAATGAGACAGAAAGAGCTACTGGTAATAGGGACCCCACACGGCAGGGGAGGAGTGGGGAGAGTCTGGGGTGGAGGCGGAGCTAGGCAGGGGTCATGGTTTGAGAGGAGCCGGAAGTGGATTCCTCTGGCCTGGGGCCACCCTGGGTTCCCAAGAACTCCAGGGCCCATAAACCTGTCGGCCACACACCAGCTGATTGCCTTTGTGTAAATAAACAATCTCTTGCACAAACCCCTATACGCAGAGTGACAAATGGCCCGACGGAGGCCATTCCTTTAGGAAATGAGGGATGCAGTGACTTCACCTTTCTGAACTTCGGTTTCACCATCTATAAAATGGGGTTTTGTCATCATCCCAGCCAAGGGGGAGCCTGATACGATGTTTGTGGGGGACCTAGATTCCTTACCCCTTTTTTCCGGCAGATTTCCACAGGAGGGGAACTTCACCAAACAAGTGAGACCCTTTGTGGGCAATTTTACAGCAGCAGCTTTCAAGTGAGGTCTTCAAAAATCTTTGAACATGCAGGAATATGCTAACACGACGATTTCTGTTGTGTGATGATTTCATCATCCCCTCCCAGGAGCAGTGTCTACTTGTTATCAGGGTAGTGTGCCTTCAAACTTAAGAGTTCAGGGAGTTCCCACTGTGGCTCAGTGGTAACGAACCCAACTACTAGGGATAGGGGTTCGATCCCTGGCCTCGCTCAGTGCGTTAAGGATGCGTTGTTGCCATGAGTGATTGTGTAGTTTGCAGATTCGGCTTGGACCCCATGTTGCTGTGGCTGTGGTGTAGGCTGGCAGCTGCAGCTCTGATTTGACCCTTAGCCTGGGAACCTCCATATGCCACAGGTACAGCCCTAAAAAGGAAAAGAAAAAGAAAAAACCCCAAAACTTAAGGTTTCAGATTTGGATGTCAGCAGTGACACCTCCCAAGTTAAGTGTGTAATTCTGATAGGTGAGATTGGATCCATCAAACACCATCAGACTTTCTTCTTGTGTGGTCAGTTTCTCCAAACACCCTGGTTCCTTCCTTCAAGGCCCATCAGTTTAGTCACAGAGTCATTCCTGACAACTACCAAGGGTGAGTGCTATTCACAGTATGTTTTAAGCTGCTGTGGAAGAAGAATCAAGCATCCCTGCTTGCCCTAAGAATTGGAATCGAAACACGATGCAATTGTTCGAGACGTTGACAGTATTCTTGTGAAGACCCCCATGTCGCTTATACTGATGCAGACATAAGGGAAGTTAAACTTTGCATCATTCTTAGGAAAATGAAGTTGTGGGACCATATGTACATCTGTAGACTTGAAAAATTTTACCTGCTGTTTCATTTAATGCTTTCTTCTGTATATGTATCTATTCATCTATATACATATACAAAACTCTCAGGAAGAATTTCTTTGTGCTCAAGTTCTTAAAAATGCAGACTTTGGAGTCCCCATCGTGGCGCAGTGGTTAACGAATCCGACTAGGAACCATGAGGTTGCGGGTTCGGTCCCTGCCCTTGCTCAGTGGGTTAAGGATCTGGCGTTGCCTTGAGCTGTGGTGTAGGTTGCAGATGTGGCTCGGATCCTGCGTTGCTGTGGCTCTGGCGTGGGCCGGTGGCTGCAGCTCTGATTAGACCCCTAGCCTGGGAACCTCCATATGCCGCGGGAGCGGCCCAAGAAATGGCAAAAAGACAAAAAAAAAATGCAGATTTTAATTTGGAATCAAGACTCCAATTCCTAGTAACAAACAGCACTGTTATATTGTTTTCTGAAAGGAAAAGGATTTAAATTCCCAAATCTTTTTTTCTTTAAAGATTTCTTTGGTACTCATTTGAAAAGATGATTTTTAAACTACGAAATCTTCCGAGATGTTTTTTTTTTTGGGTGTGTTTCTTCTACCTCATCCTAAGTAGTTTTGAAATGTTTATTGCTTTACTCAGATGAGAAATAATGAAGAAAGAAAGAAAAAAAAAGTGACTTTGGATAACTTTATTTTGCAGCCCTTTGAAAGAATTTCTAAAATATTCGCTATGTGATTCAATTCAGATTTGGAAATACATCTCAGTACCCTGCTCCATTTATGGGACACTTGATCTTTTAAGAATTATTTTATACAGTTTCATAAATTCTGTGATCTCCAGAAGGTTGTTAAACCCAAGTGGACACAAATGACCCTTTTGGACAGCCCAAAGGTGTTTTCACAGAATGCCACGGCTTCTTGCTTGCCGCGCCTCCACTCTGCATGGAAATGCTTTGAAAAATCATCAGCTTTTTCTCAGATGCACAAACTGATACTATTGAGAGCTTTTTGGAGTTCTTTTATTTCTGGCTCACAAGCCAAACCTTATTATTACCGAGTCTCAAACCTGCGGGTCTGAAAGTCTTGGCTCTCTGTTGCTGCAAACCCATTCAATTTTCTGCTCCTGTTAGCAATGCTGTGTTAGGCCTGGCCAAGAATCTCATTCAGATCAACTGCATGCTGCAAATCCGTTTTTTGCAACCATGTGCAAATGGGCTCCAGTTTCCCCTTCAACCTCGATGAGTCCTAACAGTCTGCCTTTGTTTGCGCAGGGCCTTGAGGTCTTCTTGGCTCGTTGCTGCCCAGGCTGACAAGTCTTCCTTCATTTCACTGTCAGGAGGCTCATCACGTATTACTGACTAAGCCGAGGAAACACTGATCTCATTCTTCATGCCCTGAAACATTTCATTCTGCATTGTTCTTTGAAAGATTTCACTTATACAATATGCACACTTTTATAGTGGTCAATCAGGAGATTCCTCAGCCCAGGTAAGTTCTCTGAGGACAGGGACTTTTGTCTGTGTGGTTTTTGTTGTTGTTGTTTTCACAGCTAGACCCACAGTAGGAACTTATTAAATATTTATGGAATGAACAAATGAAGTTTTTTTTTTTCTTTCTTGGTTAACTCTGATTTCAGATATATTCCCAAATATTGCTTTGTTTTTCAGGGAACATAGACCGATTTTTTTTTTTTTGTCTTTTTAGGGCTGCACCCATGGCATATGGAAGTTCTCAGGCTAGGGATCAAATTGGAGCCACAGCTGCAGGCCTACACCACAGCCACAGCACTGCCAGATGCGAGCCATGTCTGTGACTTACCTCATAGCTCATGGCAATGCTGGATGCCTTTTTTTTTTTTTTTTTTTGTCTTTTTAGGGCTGCACCCTCAGCATATGGAGGTTCCTAGGCTAGGGGTCAAATTGGAGCTGTAGCCACTGGCCTACGCCACAGCCACAGCAAGGTCTATCCAAGCCACGTCTGTGACCCACACCACAGCTCATGGCAACGCCAGATCCTTAACCCACTGAGCAAGGCCAGGGATGGAACCAGCATCCTCATGGATGCTAGTTGGATTCATTTCCTCTGAGCCATGATGGGAACTCCAATGCCCAATGCTTAACCCACTGAGTGAGGCTGGGGATCGAACCCACATCTTCATGGGTACTAGTCAGGTCGTTAACCTACTGAGCCACAATAGGAACTTGCAGACTGATGTTTTAAACCAAGGGTTTTAAAATTCTTTTATAAAGTGCAACAGAGTGAGTATTTTAGGCTGGGTAGGCCATAAAGTCTCTCTCACAAGTACTCATCTCTATTCCTATAGCACAGGCAGCCAGAAGACAATATGTAAATGAATGATTGTGACCGAGTGACAATAAAACTTTATTTATAAAAGGAAGTGGAGGGCTGGGTTTGCCCATTGGGTCATAATTTGTTGATCCCCATTTTAAACTCTGAATTTTATTTATTTTATTTTTTTCAGGGCTGCAGCTGCAGGATATGGAGGTTCCCAGGCTAGGGGTCAAGTCAAATCGGAACTACAGCTGCCAGCCTACACCACAGCTCACAGCAACGCCAGACTTTTAACCTACTAAGTGAAGCCAGGGATCAAACCTGCCTCCTCAAGGATACTAGTCGGGTTTGCGACGACAGGAATTCCCTAAACTCTTAATTTTGTCTTTTTTTTTGTTGTTGTTGTTGTTGTTGCTATTTCTTGGGCTGCTCCCGCGGCATATGGAGGTTCCCAGGCTAGGGGTCGAATCGGAGCTGTAGCCACCGGCCTACGCCAGAGCCACAGCAACGTGGGATCTGAGCCTTGTCTGCAACCTACACCACAGCTCATGGCAACGCCGGATCCTTAACCCACTGAGCAAGGGCAGGGACCGAACCCGAAACCTCATGGTTCCTAGTCGGATTCATTAACCACTGCGCCACGACGGGAACTCCCCTAAACTCTTAATTTTAAAAAGCCTCTTCTCTTCCTTCAGCTGCTTCTGGCTAGGCAGGTGACATTTCTCTCTGGATGGTTTCACCACAAATCAATACTTACCCTGTAACTGAAATATTATTTTTCTCATGTTTTCTGAAAATTCATTTTGCTTCCCCCTCATAGAAATAGAGAGACCCCTTTCTCATTGCTGAATTTTCCTGGCTGCTCAATCAGTCTGAGGAATAGATTCCTATTGAACCCCAGCCTTCAAAAGTCTGCCTTCCAGAATCTTTACACTTTGTAATTCACCTTCTGTACTTTGAAGGCACTCTTGGGTTGAAACAGTGCAGCTATTTCTTGGGTTATGAATTTCAAATCGCGTTCAAGAGCTCAACCCGAGATAGCACCGTGTCCTGCTTCTGTACTGGTCCCAGAGGTCCTCGGATGCTTTAGCTGTGGTGGCGAAATTTGCTGTCACTCGACAGTACCATTACCTGCCCTACAATTTGACTTGCTGTGTAATCTTTTTGCACATGGCGTGAAGAATGATTACATGGGCTTTCAAATAGTTACAGGGATCAGAGAAGAAACCACAACAGATTACACCTAAAATATCAAAGTTCTAGAGAGAGTGAGTTTTTTAATTTTTAGAAATGCTGCCCAAAGAGACCGAGTGCTGGCAGGATTTTTAAGAGGATAATGGGACAACAGGTAGGACAGCACCTAAGCCTGTTAAAATGTCATCATCAGTTGGCTTGTGTCAATATGCTCATAGTTTTTATTTGCTACAATGATGAAAAATTAGGTTAACATCGTTGTGGTTCCAATAAAACCGTGATGTGCAATTTCACAATTTGGAAGTGATTTCATATAATGACAATAACAAAATAGTTAAATTTATTGGGTATTTACTATGTGCCAGGAATTATACTAGTCCTTTTTTTTTTTTTTTGGCTACTCCCGAAGCACATGGAAGTTCTCCTGAGAGGGACTGAACCTGTGCCACAGCTGTAACCAGAGCCACAGCAGTGAGAGTGCTGGATCCCTAACCTGCTGGGCCACCAGAGAACTCCTGTACTAGACTCTATACAAAAATTATCTCATTTAACCCCCAGGACAGCCCCACCAGATAGGCACCTTGTTCCCAGCTAGCTGTGCTTTGGAGACATTGTACACCTTGCTAAACAAAGGTCACAGGGTCAGCACCTGTGTTTCTGAGGCGCATTGTTTTCCTGTCCTTTGAAAAATGTCATTGGGAGAGAGAGTAGGTAAAGAACAGAGAACCTTCAACTCTAAACAGACTCTTCACCATAGCTGTGACCTAGTCCCTTGTTATGCCCTGAATCTGCCCCTTCAGCTCCAAAGACTGAAAACCAGAAGAGAGAGTTTTAACCTGGTTGTAGGGGTGCAGGTTCATGGGGAAAGGAGTGAAATCAAAAGGCCATCAGTGGAGTTCCCATCATGGCTCAGGGGAAACAAATCTGACTAAGAACCATGAGGCTGTGGGTTCAATCCCTGGCCTCACTCAGTGGGTTAAGGATCCGGCATTGCTGTGAGCTGTGGTGTAGGCCACAGACGCGGCTCGGATCTGGCATTGCTGTGGCTCTGGCATAGGCCAGCAGCAACAGCTCTGATTGGACCCCTAGCCTGGGAACCTCCATATGCCGTGGGTGCTGCCCTAAAAGGACAAAAGAAAAAAAGAAAAAAAAAAAAAAGGCCATCAGTTATACTCTGGGCAGACCAGCCAGCCCGATAGGAAAGGGAGGCTAGGGGAGGGGAGGACGTTGGAAATGCTGTTGGGAATGTTGCAGGTTCATCAAGATTTGGGCAAGTGGAGAGATCTAGGAAGTTGGAGTTCCCTTGTGGTGCAGCAGGTTAAGGATCCGGCATTGTCACTAGAGGGGCTTGGGTCGCTGTTGTGGCTCAGGTTTTTCGTTTTTTTTTTTTTTTGTCTTTTTGCCATTTCTTGAGCTGCTCCCACGGCATGTGGGGGTTCCCGGGCTAGGGGTCAAATCGGAGCTGTAGCCGCTGGCCTACACCAGAGCCACAGCAACGTGGGATCCAAGCAGCATCTGCGACCTACACCACAGCTCACAGCAACGCCGGATCCTTAACCCACTGAGCAAGGCCAGGGATCGAACCTGCAACCTTATAGTTCCTAGTCGGATTTGCTAACCACTGAGCCACGACGGGAACTCCTATGGCTCAGGTTTGACCCGTGGCCTGGGAACTTCCGCATGCTGCAGGAACAACAGCAAACAACAACAAAACTCCAACAAAACAAAACAAATAAAAACGAACAAACAAAAGACTTAGAAAGCTGGCTTATTTAGGACTTATGAGTAGAGCTCTCCCTCATGTTCTAAGAGGGTGGTGTGTCTTCATTTGGGGGAAAGACCCAGGGAAGAGGCTGTAAGAGTGTAGGCATCAGGGTTCTCCAGAGAGATGGAATCCTTAGGGTAGATGTAGATATAGAGAAAGAGATTATTTGTAAGGGGTCAGCTCACATGACACAGAGGCTGAGAGGTCCCATGATCGGCCATCTGTAAGCTGGATGCCCAAGATAGCTGGTGGTAAAGTTCCAGTCCAGACTCCATGCCTGAGAACCAAAGCCGACTCATGGTCTGAGTCTGTGGGCTTGAGAGCCAGGAGCACTGATGTCCAAGCACAAGAAGAAGAAGGTTTCAGCTCAAACAGGGAGAGCAAATCCGCCCTTCCTCCACTGTCTTGTTCTATTCAGATTCTCCATAGATGGGATAATGCCCATCCCATTTGATCTTCTTTCTCAGTCTACCCATGCCAGTGCTCAGAAACACCCTGCCGGGCACACCCAGAGGAGTGTTTTACCAGCTCTCTGGGCATCCCTCGGCCCAGTGATCTTGACTCACAAAATTAACTCTCACAACTCACAAGATGCTGATCAGGCACTTGCTGCGTTGGAGGGAATCTTGTGAGTACAAGAGCTTTTCTAAGAATAATGTCAACCATCACTTGGTGATTGCTGTGCTGGTCCCCCTACAACCACCCTGCAGTACAACTCTCTCTGTCAACTCCACCTTGTAGATGAGAAACTCAACACCAAGAGAGGTAAAGTGGTGAGCTCAAAGTCACACGGCTAAGAAGAGGCAGCATCAGGATGTAAAGACAGTGCAGAAGAAATCCTGGTGATTCACAGGCATGCATCTTGTTCAATTCTTAACTGACCGGTGACTGGCCAGGGTGTGACCAGCCCTTGGTTGACTGAGGCGAAGGAGTAGGAGCCAATGACTTTTGTGTCCTTAGCACTGGGTGTACAAGCCTTAGTTTCACTACTAGTAATTAATAGAAGTAACTGCCTAGACCTGTGGACTTTTGTGTGTGTGTGTCTTTTTAGGGCTGCACCTGCAGCAGATGGAAGTCCCCAGGTGAGGGGTCGAATCAGAGCTGTAGCCGCTGGCCTACACCACAGCCACAGCAACACCAGATCTGAGCCACATCTGCAGCCCACACCATAGCTCGCGGCTATGCCGGGTCCTTAACGCACAGGGATTGAAACCTCGTCCCCATGGATATGAGTCGGGTTCGTTACCGCCGAGTCACAATAGGAACTCAGACCTGAGGATTGTTAAAAAGCCCTTCGACCTCTATCCTTTCTCTTAATCCAGGCAAGTCTGTGATGTAGGTCTATTCATAGCTCCCTTTTTACAGATGAAGCAGCTGAGGCTGGAGTTCTTTCCAGGTCCACGTTTCTGTGAGTTGAGATGCAAAAGCCAGGACCAAACAAGGAGAGCGAATATATCACATGTGGTTAAGACCCATAGTCTGAGGCGGACGGCCTGCGTGGGAACCCCCATTCTCCCAATCCACAATTCTCCCTCCTGGACACCTGTACGGCTGGAGGAGACTTAATGGGAAGAGACAGGATTTGGGAAGAAGGGAGAGGGCTTTCCAGGCAGAGAGAAAGTGGGCCCGCCTAAAACAGGGGGGAGGGGCAGGGGGGGCCACTGGGTACGAAGAAGGGTCTTAGAACCATTTATTTGCACTTGATCTTGACTCTTATTAACTTGGAACCCCAGATGCCTAAAATGGGGTCACTTCAACCCATTGCACAGGGTGGTGGCAGTAAGCCTCAGCTGAATGCAAAGAGCTTGGCCTGGGGCTCAGCCTCAGTCTAAGCTCCCCGACATGAAGGCATGGGCATGGTCAGGTGAATGGCTGAAATGGAAGAGAGCTGGCGAAGCTGGCCTGAGTGACAGCTTGAAGCTGTGGGAGCTGGGGGCCCAGGGGTGTCTCAGGGCAGCTCTTGGGGAGGAGTGATGAGATACAAATGTCCCTTCAGAAACCACACTGGCTGGAACCACCAAGCCCAGAGCCCACCATCTGAATGTTCACCACGGCTAAGGCTTCTCTCCTGGAGGCCATGGACACAGCGCTCCTGGAGGACCTTCTCTTTGCTCTTCTCTCCTGTAGGCATCTTCATGGGCTTTATATTCTTTCTTTTTCTTTCTTTTTCCCCATCTATTTAGGGCTGCTCCCATGGCATATGGAAGTTCCCAGGCTAGGGGTTGAATCAGAGCTATAGCTGCCGGTCTACACCACAGCCACAGCAATGCCAGATCCGAGCTGTGTCTGCGACCTATACCTCAGCTCATGGCAACGCCAGATCCTTAACCCCCTGAGTGAGGCCAGGGTTTGAACCTGCATCCTCATGGATACGAGTCAGGTTCATCACTGCTGAGCCGCCACGGGAACTCCTTCATGGGCTTTCTTCACTCTTGGCAGGATGGGCTACATCCTTGTGGAGCCCAGCGTAAAATAGAGACTTTTCCTTTATGCTTATAAGGTGTAAAACTATTAGGAATTTCAAGGTGGCGACGGTAGAACTTTGAACCAAGTAGGGGGCCTTTCTGAGCACAGGACCCCATGCAACTCTACAAGCCACCCGGCCATGGAGCTGGCTCTGACTCTTGGCCCTGGCTGTCTCCTGCTGGACAGCTGCATAAACCTGAAAACCTCAGTCAGCTACCTAAACACCCTAGATCTCACCTCGGACAGGTAGGCCTTGGGGAACGTTCATGCTTTAATGTATTTGCCCTTCTACCATTTATGGAATGCACGGGGAGGCATTGACAAGACTAATATTTTCTTCAAGAAATGCAGTGCCTCGTGGGAGACACAAATGCACATACACAAACACAGTAATGAACAAATTAATCATGCCATTCATCTAGTCAGCACACACGTATCACTGCATACCCATGCCAGGCATTGTGCTGGGCACCAGAGATACAGAAATGAATCAAATGGCATTAAGAGCACAGAATCGGGGAGTTCCCCTTGTGGCTCAGTGGTTAACGAACCCGACTTGGAACCATGAGGTTGCAGGTTCGATCCCTGGCCTTGCTCGGTGGGT
The DNA here is from genome assembly GCF_016906955.1 of Phacochoerus africanus. NCBI lineage: Eukaryota > Metazoa > Chordata > Mammalia > Artiodactyla > Suidae > Phacochoerus > Phacochoerus africanus. Next base: position 14,139,538 of record NC_062549.1, on the reverse strand, counting down.
TAAGGATCTGGTGCTGCCACAAGCTGTGGTGTAGATTGCAGATGCGGCTCGGATCCCACGTTGCTGTGGCTCTGGCGTAGGCCGGTGGCTTCAGCTCCATTTCGACCCCTAGCCTGGGAAACTCCATGTGCCTCGGGAGCAGCCCCAGAAAAGGCAAAAAGACAAAAAAAAAAAAAGCACAGAATCAGAGATCACACTCTTGAGCTTAGCATCCTGATTCTGCAAGACCTTGGGCGAGTTACCTAGCCTCTCTGGTCTTTAGGCTCCTCATCTGTAACATGAGCATAATCACAGTGCTTTCTTCTTAGACTTGTTGTGAGGATTAAAAGAGTTAATCCTTTTATTAAATGAGCTAACATGAGAAGATTTTCAAAACAGTGCCCAGAACCTAGGGCACGCTATGTCAGTTATTTACTCAAGGAATTAAAAGTTTAGTGGCAGGAATTCGCATCATGGCTCAGCAGAAACGAATCTGACTAGCATCCATGAGGACACAGGTTCAATTCCTGGCCTCGCTCAGTGGGTTAAGGATCTGGCGTTGCTGTGAGCTGTGGTGTAACCCAGCGGCTACAGCTCCGATTTGACCCCTAGCCTGGGACGCTCCATATGCCTCAGGTGCAGCCCTAAAAAGACAAAACAAAACAAAAAATTTCTAGTGGCAGAGAAACTCACATACATGTACACACATGCACCCACACAATACACATGGTAATTTATTTAACAAATAGTTAATCATGTTTGCCTTGTTCCAGGCTTTGTGTGTGGCACAGGGTTGGCGAGGAGGTGCAGTGTCATATGAGGAAACACAAGATGTGGTCTCTTTCCTACTCCCACCCCAGCCTATAGTCCTGTGGGCATATGACAGCAGGCCAGGACCCTGTTAGGACAAAAATACTGTTTCAAAATATGCTATTCTTACTTCTCTGTTTCATGCTTCATATAATGGTGTGGATGAGCTGATGTGCAGGGGGCGAGGTGCCAAGGTGTTCAGAGAGGGCAAAGCGAAGTGCCCTCCCCCCCCACCAGCTCACCCATCCGCACCCAGTCAGGTTCGGGGGTGGGGTGGTCAGCGAGTGTGCAGTCATTCCCCCCTTCATCAGGGACCTGCTGTCCCAGGGAGCAGACGCAGCCCTCGGCCTCTGGCAGCCTGAATGGTGGCAAGACGGTGCAGAACACAGCCCCATATTTGGCCAGGGAGACGCTCACTTCACTACACGCCCTCTGACTCACCCTCCCAGCCCAGCAGCCCGGGGCTGAGCTCACAGGCCCTCCGTCTGACTCAGGCACCAAGGGGTGTCCTCATCAGGGCCAGGGGAGGGGACAGCTCTGTGCCCCGAGCTTACATCCCTCCTTTCATCAGCCTCTGCGCTCTCTGTTGCATGCATGCTGCACACTTCACCTGCACTGGGACCCCTTTCTACCTAGGACTGCCACCCCCTCACCCCCCATCCAAAGGCAGATTCTCCTGGAGCTGACGTCTCCTTGGTGAATTTCACCTTAGCCTCGCCCCACAAAGTGAGCTAGGAGGTGCTGTGATTTGGGCGGGTGGGTGCAGCCGGGAGGCAGCGCAGACAGGGGACAACAGCAAAGATCTGTGTGTTCTGGCTGCTCTGTGGGACCTGGGGCTGCTTGCTGCCAGTCTCTGGTCTGGAGACCTTGCTGCTGAGTCTCCAAGGAGACCGAGTCCAGACGAACCAGCTCAGTTGGCTCACACAGGAATGAGGCGCTGTCTTCTGGCCCCTTGCCCCTCAGTGTGTGGTCCCTGGAAATGCAGCATCAACATCACCTTGGAGCTTGTTAGAAATGCAGAATCTCAGGTGCCACCCTGACCCACTGAACCAGAACCTGCCTCCTCTCCTGCCAATTCACGTGCACATGGAAGTTTGATTCTATTGGGCTGAGGTGTGTCCTGGGCAGCTTCAAAGCACCCCAATAATTCGGAGGTTCTGGAGCAGTGCTCTAATGCATCAGGGTGATTCTGTGACACCAGGTCTCACTGTCCTGTAAATAAACACAACGGTCAGGCATAGAAATGGGCCCAACCGGCGGGGGTTATGACATGTGACACCTGGTGTGTGTGTGTGTGTTTGGGAGGGAAGTGAAGAGGGCAGAGGTGGGCTGTTGCCGGGGTGACAGGGCCCAGCAGCTGTCACTCTGCCCAAATCCATATCCCAACCTCCCCCAAATAAATCTCTTAATGTTTAAATAAATCTCTAATTTTTAAATGTTGGCTCAGGAGTTCCTGTTGTGGCTCAGCGGTAATAAACCTGGCTGGTAACCATGAGGCACGTTCGATTCCTGGCCTCACTCTATGGGTTAAGGATTTGGTGTTGCTGTGAGCTGTTGTGTAGGTTGCAGATATGGATTGGATCTGGCATTACTGTGGCTGTGGGTTGGCAGCTGCATCTCTGATTCGATCCCTAGCTGAAACTTCCATGTGTCGCAGGTTCAGCCCTAAAAAGCCAAAAAAAAAAAAAAAAAGTTGGTTCAATTTTATTTCATTTCGTAATAATTATGTATGGTCTAAATAGAATGGGCTGGACATGGCCAGAGGCCTGCTGGTTTGTAACCTCTGTCCAACTGCCCTGGTTTGCCTGGGACTCTCCTGGCTTTAGTGCTGGAAGTTCAGCATCCGTGAAAGCCTCCCAGTCCCAGGCCAACCAGGATGGTAGGTCCTGGTGCAGGGCAACTTAATGGTCTAGGAGTATTGATTTTGGAGCTCTTTTCTCCAGTGTGAATCTTGGCTATCTGCCTCAGTCCCTTCATTAAGCCTCCTAGGCTTGTTGTAAGAATGAAGTGAATTCACATACACAAAGTGCTCAGAGCATACTTGGTGTTGAGCAAATGCTGTATGAAGGTTAGCCTTTTTTGGTCTGTCCCTACTGACTTTTATGACATGATCCAGAGAAAGACCCATCCCAGAATCAGTTAGATAGAGAAGCTTGACCCAAAAGCAGAAGCTGAAACGAACAGGCTGGTCTCGAAGATAGAACAACAAAGAAAGGCTAGCTATGATTATTAGATGTTTGGATGCTCAGTGTAAACCATCTGACCTCAAGTTTAAAAGTGTCTCAGAGCAGGTGCCGTGATGAGGTAACAATGAGAGCTCTGGATGCAGAATACCTGGTCTTGAGCCTCAATTCTATCATTCACTTCTGAGCTGTGTGACCTTGGGCAGGTCGCTTAACTTCTCTGTGCCTTGTTGCCTCAGTTAAGCTGGAATAATCACACCCCTGTTCAGGAATGCTGTGAGGAACAAATGAGGTGATGTGTGTGAATGCGAGATCCACTTAGCAGAGGTGTGTTCTTGTTGGGGGGTGGTGTTGCCTCTTCATGCTTCAGGAATGTCCAAAAGGAAAGATTGGGGGATGATTTTTTAAGGAATGAATTCGTTGCAAGGATATGTCAATGCTTTGAGAAATTTAATGAATCATTTAATAGCACATGGTGCATCATCTCAAGAGGAAGTCAAACATATATTAGGCCAAGGTGAGCTCAGAAAGGTAGAGCCCTTATTATATTATAATATGTATTGTATAAAATGTGACATCCTGTGTCTGTAATCCTTCACAAAAGGTAGCCCTCAATTTGATATACTTTTGTTTTTTTTTTAAAAAAATACTCTTTGCAAATGGTTGGTGGTGATTTTGCTGCAGGATCTTTAACTTTCCTTTTTTTTTTTTTTTTTCATTTGAAAAATCGCATACAGTGGAGCCCTCTGTTTAGGATCCATGTGACTAAAATAATTTGTATCGGGTATCTATTGTTGCATGACAAACCATAAACCACCCTAAACTTTAGTGGCCTGAAATAAAAGCCATCTATTTAACGTGTGATTCTGCTGGGCGGTTCTCTGGTCTGGGTCAGGCTTAGATGATCTTGGCTGCACTGGCTCGCATGTCTGTGGTCGGTCTGGTCTCAGAAGGCTTCACATGGCTGGCAGTTGGGTGGCTATTGGCTGGGTGGCTGTAGGCTGCTGGCTGCTGGTGGGAGTGAACTGCCCACCCCAGGCTAGCCTGGGCTCCTCTGCAAGGTGTCAGAGCTCCAGGACCCCCACTGTACAGCCGCTTTTCAAGCTTAATTTTGTTATGTTTGCTATTCTTCCACTGACCAAAACCAAGCCCCTGGGTTGAGCCCAGAGACAGTGTTGGGAGAGCATGACCAAAGAGCATGGATTCAAAGACTGGGGCAATGACTGAAGTCAGCCTCCCACATAATTTTAAATTAAGAAAAGATCAAGTTGGGAGCTCCTTTGTGGTGCCGAGTGTTAAGGATCTGGTGATGTCGCTGTAGTGGCTCAGGGTTGCTGCTGTGGCTCGGGTTCGATTCCTGGTCCAGGAACTTTTGTGTGCCAAGGGCACAGCCAAAAAAGAAAAGAAAAGATCAAGTTATTCGATCTGTGACTGTGTTTACCAGAACACTGGAGACAAATTTTTTAAAAAAATCTTCGAATTGACTATCATGGTGCCAGCAAACAATTAAAATGCTTGCTTTTCCCCTTGTTTTATATTCAAATGTTATTACTGCTTTCTGCTTTTTACCAGGTATCAGGCTCCTTGTAAAATATTTGTTAGAGAAAAAGTATGATTTTAAAAGGGTGAATCTTCATAATCCTATCATTCCAGAGACAACATCTATGAACAGTTGGGTATATATTCTTTCAGTTTCTTTTTCTTTTTTTCTGGCCATGCCCAAGGCATTTGGAAGTCCCTGGGCCAGGGATCTAACCTATGCCACAGCAGTGACCTGAGCCACAGCAGTGACAACGCTGGATCCCTAGCTGCTAGGCCACCAGGGAACTCCTCAGTTTCTCTTTCTGTGTTTGTACTAGCAAATGCCACATATACTTTTTTCTTTTATAGGAATTAATTCATTCAACATCTCTTTATTACTTGCCACCTGTATATTGAAGGGTACACACTGCAGAACAAGACAGCAAAGTTCCCTGCTGAAATAAGATCATATCATAAAGATAAAAAGCAGTTTGTCTCCTTCCTTCATACTTAACATGTATTAAAAATAAGCCCATGGGAGTATAACTATCATTTATTTAATGAAAATGCTTAGTTTGCAGCAGCCACTGGGATAAGGATTTTGTATACATTATTTTATTCTAATACTCATTAGAGCCCAATAAAGAATGCACTATCATTATTTTCATTGTATGGGAAGGTAATTAAGCGAGAGAAGTTAAGGAAAATGGCGCAGCTAGGAGGTGGTGGAGTCAGAATCTAAACCACATCATGCAACTACAGATGTGATAAATTCATTTGAGAAATAAAAAAAAAATGTAAAAAAATAAAAATAAAAAAATAAACCGCATGAAACATCTGGTTCTAAAGCCTAGACTCTTAACCACTTTATCCAGCTGAGTCTTAGTTCCTTTTAATGGTTGCATATTATTCCATTATGAGAGCATTTTAAAATTATGAGTATTCAAAGTATGTGATTGTTGTGTTTAAACTACCCATCCATCCACACTGTCCATGAGCTAGATGTGTTTTGCTCTTTACATCTGAAAAATCTCTTCCCTTTCCTTCTTCCTTGTAATTAACTTCTATTCATCCCTCAAAACCCTTTGCAGATAGCAACTCCTCCAGAATGTCTTCTTCAACCTACCATCTTTGTTAGGTGCCATACTTTAGGGACCCATAATTTTCAGGACTTTTCTCAATCTTGACACTTATTTTTTTTTACTGTTTCCATGACACAATATTTTTTTGGCTGTCGCCCTCACTTGACAATGAGCTACTAGAAGCCAGGGTCTCTATGTTATATTCTTTTGTGGATCTACATAATCCCAGCACCTACCAGTTGCTTGGGATATAATAAACCCTTATCAATGTTAAATAAATTCATAAATGAACTTTGTATCCATGGCACATATTCTATTAAAATTAATTAATAGAACTAAATTATAGGTGGAAGAGCCTGTAAATTTTCTTTATGAAAATAACATACATACATGGTAAAATTCAAAAGCAAAGGACATACCAATGAAAAAAATTTTTTTTCTACTTTACGCCTTCAGATCTAATTCCCAGAGGTAATCACCTTCAACAGTTATGTTTCATTCTTCCAATTTTCCGTGTAAATAATCCACACCTGTCTCAATAACTTCTTGACAATATCACAAATGATAGCCTATTGTGATATGGTTCTGCATCTTGACTTTCTCAATTTATTGTGCATGTGTTTCCATATCAACAGAACTGGCCTGCATTTGTGTATGTGTGTGTAGCATGTGGAAGTTCTGGGGCCAGTGATCAAACCCAGGCCACAGCAGTAACCAGAAGCAAAGCAGTGACAATGTTGGATCCTTAACCCAGGGAATTTCTGAACTAGTCTCCCTTTTAAAAGTAACCACACAATATTTAATTGTAGAAATTATACCATATTTAGTCTTGTTAATCCTTACAAGTGGGCTTTTCATTGGCAGCTTTTTGTTTGTTGAGTTTCACTATTATAAATTGAATGTTAGCACCCATAGCACTCACTTGTTTTTTTTGTTTGTTTTTTTGTTTTTGTTTTTTGTCTTTTCTAGGGCCACACCTGCAGCATATGGAGGTTCCCAGGGTAGGGGTTGAATTGGAGCCATAGCCAGAGCCACAGCAACGCAGGATCTGAACTGCGTCTGCGACCTACACCACAGCTCACAGCAACACCAGATCCTTAACCCACTGAGCAAGGGCAGGGACCGAACCCGCAACCTCACCATTCCTAGATGGATTCGTTAACCACTGAGCCACGACGGGAGCTCCAGCACTCACTTGTTATGGTGAACATTCTCACGTGCTCGATTTTGCTTTCATATTTGAATTTACTGTGTGGTCCAGATAGAAAAAGAAATGGAATTAAAAAAAAAAAATAACCCAACACAAAGTTAATAGAGAAAAAGGCTACAGAATAGAAGTTGCACTGAGGGCCAATACTGAGCTCCATGTTTGAATTTTTTACTTCATCTTTGCAGAGAACATATAACCTTTCAGCTGCCTGTGCTTGAACGCCTTTCAAATTTTGAGAGTTCTGTGGTGCTTGATGGGAGCAAGGCCCTGCTGCAAAAGATAGAGGGGCTGCTGGTCCCTCCCTGACTCTTGGCAATGCTCCTTTGGGGCATCGAAATAAGGATACGGGCTGTGGGATAAAGACACAGGGAAGATCAGATACTCTCATGAAGATGGGACGCCCATCAGAACCCTGAACCCCCCAGGGTCCTGCCTTTGCTTTGGCCTCTGCCTGGAATGGTGGGTCCACCTTCCCATCCAGACCACTTGCCCGTCTTCTTGACTAACTTTAAATATCCTCCCCTCCATGAAGCTATTCCAAACTTTCACCCAGTATCATTCATCCCTAACTTTATACATTCAGCCCACAGGTTGAGTTTTGATTTTGTTTTTCTTTTCTTTTCTTTTCTTTTTTTTTTTTTTTTTTTTTGCTTTTCAGGGCTGCACCTGTGACATGTGAATTTCCCAGGCTAGGGGTCGAATTGGAGCAGCAGCCACAGGTCTACACCACAGCCAGAGCAAGATAGGATCTGAACCACGTCTGAGACCTATACCAGAGCTCATGGCAATTCTGGATCCTTAACCCACTGAGCGAGGTCAGGGATCACACCCATATCCTCATGAATACTAGTCAAGTTCATAACCGGCTGAGCCACAACAGGAACCCCAGGTTGAGTTTTTAACACCTGCCATATCCCAGGTACTGTTTGAGACACCCTACACCATCTTGGATTCTTTTTTTTTTTTTTTTTGTCTTTTTAGGGCCACACCTGCAGCATATGGAGGTTCCCAGGCTAGGGGTCTAATCGGAGCTGTTGCTGCCTGCCCTTGCCAGGGCCACAGCAATGCCAGATCTGAGCCATGTCTATGACCTACACCGCAGCTCACAGCAATGCCGGATCCTTAACCCAGTGAGTGAGGCCAGGGATCAGACCTGCCAGCTCATGGTTCCTAGTCGGATTCATTTCCGCTGCACCACAATGGGAACTCCCATCTTGGATTCTTGATATTATTCAATATTATGGCTCCAATACACAGAACTCTGCTTAAGAGGCTGGGCTCCAGAGATACACTGCCTGGGTTCAAATCCCAGCTTTATTGCTCACTCAGGACAGATTTTGCTGCTAAAAGCAGAGAAGCTGATGGAATTCCCTGGTGGCTCAGGGGGTTAAGAATCTGGTGTGGCTTTCAAGGGGTTTCCATGGAACCCTGGGTTTCTGGAGACTACAGTTTGCTAACAACTAATCTACTACATCCCCTTAAACTGTACATGTGAGGAATGTCTGGCCTATCAAGGTTTGGTGACCTACCCAAGGTCACACACAAAGACCCAGCCAGACCATAAAACACGGGTCTCTTCATGGCCAGTGGAATATTCCTTCCAGGGCATCATAAGCTTCCCTGGAGCAAAGTGTGGGGGCAGAGGGTGCCACATTATCCTTTAGAGAACTGAGCAGAATTCCTGTGATCACTCAGGCTTGCATCCACTTGTGGCTTAAGCTGAACAACTCCTGTGGTCCAGGCTCTGCACTAGGCACTGGGGACCAATGGTGGGAGCCATGGCAACAGATGAGGTCCCTGCTTACCGTCTGGTGGGGAGAGAGAAAGTAAACAATTATTCACATGGGTAAACATGTGTCTATGGACTGGGATAAGTCTTCTGAAGGACAAAGACAGGGAGGGGTGAGGACATCTGCCATGGCCATGCTGTCTTCCAGCTTGTGGGAGACGCTGTGTGTCTCAATGTGGGAGACAAGCTGGGGGCAGGGTGATTGGGGAGCATTCATTGCTACCGAGAGTGGGAGCACCAGGCCTGAAGGGGGCCAGAGGAGAGGCCACCAGCACATGCCAGTCCTCATTTAGGGCTTTGGTGGAACCCAGGGGGTTATGAAAAACAAACCTACAGGAGAAATCCCTCCCATGGATTCAGGGATGCATTGCCAGAAAGCTATTTTTAAGTTCCAATTTGGGGATTTTACGAGCTCTTAAGGGACCGTGGGACATGAGGCATGCTCTCAATGAATTACTCCATTTTCAGGGCAGTCCTGAGAATTTGTGCCAGGCCTGGATATAAGCAAGGGGTTGAGGGTGTTAGCATTGGTGGGAAAGGTGGAGGGAATAGAAGGAAAGATGGGATTTAAGAAGAGAGAGACCCCGTAGCCTCTACCATGTACCAGGCACTAGGAGAATCTCTGTCTATTCAAAGAGGAGTGGCATTTAGAATGGATAAGCAATGAGGTCCTATTGTACAGCTCACGGAACTATATCCAATCTCTTAATGAAGATAGTGTGAGAAAGAGAATGTATATATATGTATGATTGGGTCACTATACTGTACAGCAGAAATTAACACAACACTATCAATCAACTATACTCTAACAGAAATGAATGAATGAATGAATGAATGTATGAATAGGAATGGAAGGGTTGCTGTCCTCCAAGAACTCCACTTCCAGGAGTTCCCGTCGTGGCGCAGTGGTTAACGAATCCGACTAGGAACCATGAGGTTGCGGGTTCAGTCCCTGCCCTTGCTCAGTGGGTTAAGGGTCCGGCGTTGCCGTGAGCTGTGGTGTAGGTCGCAGACGCGGCTCGGATCCCTCGTTGCTGTGGGTCTGGCGTAGGCCGGTGGCTACAGCTCCGATTTGACCCCTAGCCTGGGAACCTCCATATGCCACGGGAGCGGCCCAAGAAATAGCAAAAAGACCAAAAAAAAAAAAAAAAAAAGAACTCCACTTCCGTGGTGGACACAGCTAGGACTTTTTGTCTTTCTGATGACAATAGCTGCTGAGTTCAGAGAGGTCAGCTGCCTTCTGATCTGCCAACCTTAATTTCAAGCTGGAAATGGAGTTCCTCATATTCATTCATAGATTTTCTTTTTCATGGATAATTTTTGAGCAACTACCTGGCCCTAGGCTAGGCAATGGCAATATGGAGACAGGGTTCATGTCTTTGAGAAGATTCCTACGCAGTGCGGCAAAAACATACTCCAACACTCTCTGTTGCAAGAGGCGGGGGATAAAGGGGTAAGAGTAAAGAAGGAAATGAGTCATTAAGAATTTTAAATGGTATTATGGGTCTGGGAGTACTTTTTAATAATTTTTTTTAAATAGTAAATTTACCCTATGATAGGGCTACCTGAACCCTTAATTTCTTTGCTTTGGCTGGAATTAAATCATCAATGCAGGGTGTCAAATGCTTAGGCTGGCCATTGACGACATCTTAGGCATTTCTAGAATATGATGAGAAAATCAAAACCATGGTAGTCATGGTGCCAAATCTGCATGTCCAGTTGTAGATCACACACACACACACACACACACACACACACACACACACACACTTGATTAAGAAGTGGGGAAATGTATTTGTTATTACTCAATAAGTGGAGTTTGTTTGTTTGACAAAATCTTTCAAAACATGAAGTCCAAAGGGAAAAATTATGAAAGGGGCCCTTGAGAATGAAAAGTGTGGGAATCACTGATGTAATCCAGTTGTCTGATGGAAAACTTGGTTCTCAATGGTCAGCCTCTGCTTGCCTTCTTCCAGTGTCAGGGAACTTACCACTCCCTGAGGTAGGGCAGATGGGTTCGAGGCCCTCGGTTTTACCCCTCCCCCCCCGCATACACTGTCTAGCTTTGGTGATGCTCAGTTTTCTTCCCAGCTCTGTTGCTAATGGCTGTGTGCTTTGGGCAACTTAGTTACAGGCTTCGATTCTCAAAAATGGTCACTTTCATGATGACAGGCTTAGACCATGCCGGGCATGGTAGAGCCTGCTGAAGTTTACCAATGTCCAGTTCTCCTCTCCTCCTTGGCGCATGAATAAGACATTTCCGGCCTCTTTGCATTGTAATTTGCTCTGCGCAATGGAGCATAGAATGAAGTGACCTCTGACATTTGCAGGCCTAGATGTTTACACTATAAAATATCCCACACCATGATCTTCCAGGCTTTTCCTATCTCTCATGGCTGGATGATTCCAGGTTGACTTGGAAGCCACCTAATCATGGAAACACAGTATGAAAGCAAAATAGGTCCCTGAGTTAGCTTTTTATAGCAGAGCCTCTTGACCAGAAGTATCACCATTGGACTTTGTGAGATGAGAATGAAAGCTTTTACAACGTAAAGACACTGAGGTTTGGAAGTTGTTCTTAACAGCTGTCAACATTAATTATATTGAAAGACCAAGAATAACTCATTCCTTCTCTTCCTGAATTCAGAACTAAGAGAGAGATGGAGACAAAAATATCAACTTTTTAATGGATAAAATTTGGGTTGAAGGACATGGCACAAGTGTATGATCACCAGAAAAGGGATTTGTAATTCTGCTCCCCAGAGTCGGACAGACTTGTCCATCCCTTCGGCGGAAACGCTGAACTTCCCCATGCTTATCCGACATGCGCATGATCCTATAGGCAGGTCTTCAGGTGGATCCTAAAGAGTAGAAGCCAGAAGTGTTTATCTGTTTTTGTTCTCAAACTCAGATCAGAGAAGTGGATCCACCTCCTGTGAAGAGTGAACCTCATGGGGAAATGAGGCAGGAAGTGTTACACTGGGTAAGGTCCCCCTACATGGAAACTTGAGCCCAAGAAACCAAGGTTCTTCCCAGACGTAAGTTCGTGAGTACCTGTAAGTGTAAGCTTTCTGAGGATAGTGCTTCTGATTGACTGGTGACACCTTATGAGCACATGTGACATTTCCCCCACTGGGTGACTCCAGAAGGAGCAGAAATTGCTGTGGTTTGACCCCTCACACTGCCAGTCCTTGCCTAACCCAACAATTTGAGAGTGTGAAAGGCCAAGCTGATGACCCAATCCTTCCTTGGGGAGATAAAAGCGCTCTCCTGCCCACCAAGTCCCATGCTGGGCAAAGCAATTGACCCTGCTGAATTCCTGGCCAGCCCATTGCCCTGGGGGTCAGTGCATATGTCTGCATCTTATCGTTGGTTGCCAGTTCCTCAAGTCAGATACTGAAGATTACTCAAAATATCCTTGAGAAGTACCTTTAGCAGGTAGTGTTTGAAAAAAGATGGAGCTTATTTTTCTCTGTGCTAATATATGTCTGGGGTAGGAAGACCAGCCTAGACTGAGAGTTGTGATGTTTTTGATGTTCCGGGCTCCTTCTATCTGTGTGGTTTACCATCCTTAGCTCATAGGTCCCCATCCTCAAGATTGACTTATGGTTGTAGGATAGTCATGGAAGCCTTAGCCCTTATGTCCTCATTCTAGGTAACAAGAAAGAGAAGGGACAGGGATATATAAGGTCCCCCAGATAAGTCCACTCATTCTTTTTAGGAGCTTTCCTGGAAGCACCACCAAACAAAGAAAAAGTACACCACACCAACCAGAATATAGTCAAAATGGTCACATCTCTCTACAGGGGTACCTGGGAATAGAGCTCTTCAGCTGGTTCCATTGCTTTCTGGACAAAATCAGGATTGTGTTATTAAGGGAGAAAAGGAAGATGGAGAATGGCAAGCCACCCAGAGTCCCTGCCACACCCACCTCTGTATCCTGGCAGTGCTGACCACACAGTAGGTATGTGTGTGTTTCACTCATCTGTTATTACTATCAGAAAATACTCACTGAGTATCTACTCAGGGCAAGGTATATGTGTATAGGTCTAGGAGAAGAATAATACAAAATAAACAAATAAAGCTATAACATAATATTAGGAAATTATACATGCTAAGAAGCAAAGTAAAGCAGGCAAGGTTGGGGGTGGGGACAATGTTAGCTTACATGTTCAAGAGTGGCCTTTATTTGAATGAAACAAGGAAGTAACATGCAGGGTTCGGGGGGAATAATGCTCCCAGAAGAAGCTGTGGCCAGGGAGTACACTTGGCAAATTCCAGAACAGATGGGGAGCAGGGAGAAGCAGGTAGCAGCCAGATCACGTTAGACTTTGTAGGCTTCATCGGGACTTGGAAATTTCCTCTTAGATGGAGGGAAGTGATTGGATACATTGAACATGGAATTGATAAGTTTCCACCCAATTGCTTCCCTTGTCTCTCTCATGTCTTCTTTGACCACCCAATTAGATCTCTGTTTAGTCCCTCTCATTTTGTCCACCATGTTTTGGTGGTGGTGTTGTTTTGTCTCTCTGTAGTAAATGTGGATAATTTCTTTAGGTTTCCCCCCACACACACTAATTTTTGCTTCAGATGTGTTAATATGTCGTTTCAGCAATCCCTTAGGTTTCTAATTTTAATGACTATACTTTCTCATTTCTAGAAGTTCTCTTTGGTTCTTTCCCACACATGCCTGGCTGTTTTCTTATTCCTTTATCACGCTCTTTTTTATCTTATTATCTGCACTATTGTTTTACATGTTGTATCTATTAATTCTAACATCTGCAGTTATGGGACTGAACAATTGTTGATGCTGCTTACTCTCATTTACAAAGATTTGTTATTTGTGTGTTTTCAATTCTCGATTGTGATCTTATGCTCCTTGGAACAGTATCTGTGGCAATTCTTTGAGACTGAGCTTAAGGTACCTCTGGGGAATGTTTGTGGTATGCTTCTGGTAGGTACCTGGGTCTACTTAAGTTGAGGTAGGCCACATAAAAGATAAGAATAATGGCCCCAAACCCTGCAAATTTGGGCTTGTGGTTAGGCATTCTCAAGGAAATAGTTTTTCCTTTGTTTTTGCTTTATCCAGTGCTAAAGCCATATCAGCAAGTTTCATTGGGAATTTTTGTTTCTAGTCCATCCGTTCCGAGTTTTTATGGGAATTTCCAGCCTGACTTCCCCCCCCTGCTAGGGCCCCAGGTCTTGTCTCCTGACCATGCCCTTCCCCCCACAAGGCACAAGATGCCCTAAGACTTCATCTCTTTGGGGCGTTCCCATTGTGGCTCAGTGGTAATGAACCTGACTATATCTGAGAGGACATGGATTCTATCCTTGGCCTCACTCAGTGGGTTAAGTATCCAGCGCTGCCGTGAGCTGTAGCGGATCCTGCATTGCTGTGGCTGTGGTGTATGCCAGCAGCTGTAGCTTCCATTCAACCCCTAGCCTGGGAACTTCCATATGCCACACCCAAGGCCTTAAAATGCAAAAAAAACCCCACCAGTTTTCATCTCTTTGATTCTGAGGATCACACGTACCCTGGACACCTCAGCTCCACTGTTTGCCTACCCCTGTAGGTTCAGGCTTTCTCATTGTTGCTGATTTGTAGGTATTTCTTTTCTGTTTTATTAGCTTAGCCATTCATTAAGGAATACTTTTTTTTCTTTCTTTTTTTTTTTTTGGCTGTTTAGGGTTGCACCTGCAGCATATGGAATTTCCCAGACTAGGTCGAATTGGAGCTGCAGTTGCCAGCCACAGCCACAGCAATGCAGGGATCTGAGCCACATCTGTGACCTACATCACAGCTCACTGCAACGCCAAATCCTCGCCCCACTGAGCAAGGCCTGGGATCAAACCCACATCCTCAGAGATACTGGTCAGATTCGTTTTTGCTGCACTACAACAGGAACTCCAAGGAATGCTTTTGAGAGAAGACCTTACCCATTTTTTTTTTTCTTTCTATGGCTGCCCTGTGGCATATGGAAATTCCCAGGCCAGGAGTTGAATCGAAGCTGTGGCTGCGACTTACACCACAGTCACGGAAACACCCGATCTGAGCTACATCTGTGACCTGAGCCACAGCTTGTGGCAATGCTGGATCCTTACCCACTGAGTGAGGCCAGGGATTGAACCCGCATCCTCATAGAGACAACGTTGAGCCCTTAACCTGCTAAGCCACAACTGGGACTCCATCCATTGTTTTTATTGTGCAAACTGAGCAGCTTTCTGCCATACTTTAGGAACACCTCCTGACCACATTTACATTTTTGGAGAGTATGGCTGTCAGGAGAAGAGGGGCTTATAAGGAGAAAGATCTCACACTGGGGGACAGGTTAGGACACTATTGTCACAGTCTAGGCATAAGATGCTGTGGCTTGGACTAGGGCGGTGGTGGTGCAGTGAAAAGGAGTTGGATCTGAGTTCTCTTTTAAAATTGCTGACAAGGAGTTCCCGTCATGGCTCAGTGGTTAACGAATCCGACTAGGAACTATGAGGTTACAGGTTCGATCCCTGGCCTTGCTCAGTGGATTAAGGATCCAGCGTTGCCATGAGCCGTGTGTAGATCACAGACACGGTTCAGATCCTGGGTTGCTGTGGCTCTGGCATAGGCCAGTGGCTACAGCTCCAACTCGACCCCTAACCTGGGAATCTCCATATGCCGTGGGAGTGGCCCTAGAAAAGACAAAAAATAAAACAAAATAAAATAGCTGACAAGACTTGAAGATGGTTTGGATATGGGGTTTGAGAAAAAGAGAGGAACTGAAGGTGACTCCAAAGTTTCTAGACTGAGTATCTGAGTTAAAGTACATCTCAGCAAATGAAGGCATGAACAGAGAAGGTGGCTATGGATGGAGGTGGTTGGAACCCTTTTTCAAGGGTCTGATCATTCCTGGAAGAGCTGAGCAATGAGCTTCTAGACCCACAGAGATGGCGGTCAAATCTTGAAGTGTAGAGAGGCAGCTGTGGCCTGAAAATCATTCTCTGCTATCCTGCCTCTATTTGGTCCATGCCCCCTTGTCATCCGGCCTTAAGTGTAAACCACACAAAGAAGTCCTGGGTAGGATGGGAGCAAGTATCCCATCACTTGAGTGCATGCACAGACTGCATCCGTGGTGCCCAGGCCTTTAGTTTACACCGACTTGCAAATTAAGCCAAGTGCCATGGAAGAATGAATGATAAACAAAATGTGATATATACATATAAAGGAATGTTGGAGATGGGATTAGGATGGCGGAATAGAAGGACTGGAGCTCAGCTTCTTCTAAAAACAACAAAATTTACAACCAAATGCTGAGCAATCTTCAACCAAATGGACCAGAAACTTTCAAAAAAGATATCCTACTTCAGAAGACAAAGAGGAGGCCACATCAAGAGGTAGGAGGGGTGATTAGGCGATATAAGCAACCCCATACCCCCTGGGTGGGAAGCCCCATAGAACAGAAACTCACCTACAGGAGTGAGAGTTCTGAGCCCCACATCAAACTCCCACATGTGGGGATCTGGCACTGGGAGAAAGAGTGCCCAGAGCATCTGGCATTGAAGGCTAGTGGGGCTTGTGCACAGAAGCTCCACGGGACTGGGGGAAATGGAGACCCCATTCTTAAAAGGCGCACACAGACTTTCCTGTGCACTGGGTCCCAGAGCAAAGTGAAGTCTCCATACGAATCTGGGTCAGACAAGACTGCAGTTCTTGGAAGACCTCCTGGGAAAATAGGGGTGCATGTGGCTTGTTGTGGGGGAAGAACATTGGAAGCAAAGCTCTTAGGAATATTCAGCAGCATGCCTTTCTCTGGAGGTGGCCATTTTGGGAAAATCTGGCCCCACCCATCAATGCTGAGAAGCCCCAGGGCAAACAACAATCCAGATGGGATCACAGCCCCTCCCATCAGGAATATTATGCAGCCCTGAAAAAGAAGAAAAATGTTACACCATGCTTCAACATGAATGAATCTTGAAGGAATTATACTAAGTGGGCAAAATCAGATACAAAAGGACAGATATTCTATGATCTATTTGTAGAAGGTAGGAGGAGCAGTCCAACTCATGGTGACTGAAAGGGGAACAGAGGTTGCCAGGGGCCGGCAAAATGGGTGAGTGAGGGACTATTTTTCAGTGGGTACAGAGTTTCAGTTTGAGACAATGAAAATGTTCTGGAGGTGGATGGCAGTGACGGTTGCAGGACAATGGGAGTGCACTTAATATCACTGAACTGTACACTTAAAAATAGTAAGCCAAGCAAACCAGTACCCTAATGTTGTCAGCTTTTACTTTTGTTCACTGCAGGCATTAAACACCACATTACAGTTTATTATAATCATCATGTCAAGGAAGAAAGGATATTTTTGAACCTTAAGAAGGCAAGAAAAATGTGTTCTCAAGGCACATGAGAATGCTTTGAGTGGGGCAGTGCTTTACAGAAAAGCTAAATGATGAAATCCACTGTTCAAATTTCTTTTACATTCCTTAGTGTGTGTGGTCGGTGTCCTCAAGGCCCCGGAGTGACTGATGGCCCCTTGTTGGGGAGGGTGAAGAAGATTCAAGAAGATTCACATGGGAGAGTTGGAGTCAAGCATCTTCAAGCATATTTCAAACTTCAAATGTATGTGGATATGATGGATGGTTGGAAGGTGGGTTGTAACCAGGGTGACCACACAAGACGGTGCCCTTGTACTTGCTGCTCAGATGGCTCTGGTTTGGGTGCTAGGTAGTGTGGTGACCTTGGCTGTTTCTCCTGTGCAGGAGAATCACCAGGCACAGGCTGCTCTGCGGGGAGAAACTTCTTGGTGAGACCGTGTGACTCTGCTTGTAAAGGGTCTTCTTAGGACCTGCAAGCAGTTCTTGATAAATGGCAGTTATTTTTATCCAGGCCATCTAGAAAGAGCACTGGCTTCTGTGTCTTCAGATTGTTGGATCGAATCCCTGTTTACTAGGGCTTTGACCTTTGGTGAGTTGCTTAAATTCTCTGAGCCTCGGTTTCTTAATTATAGAGTCAATGAAACTTCCTCACAAGTTGTTTGGAAGCAGAAATTAAGTATAACGGTATTTAATAATAAGTGTAAAGTACTTTCCTTGGTGCCAGGCACACAGTAGATCCTCAAAAAATGGTCACCTTGGAGTTCCCATCGTGACGCAGTGGTTAACGAATCTGACTAGGAACCGTGAGATGGCGGGTTTGATCCCTGCCCTTGCTCAGTGAGTTAAGGATCCGGCGTTGCCGTGAGCTGTGGTGTGGGTTGCAGACGCGGCTCGGATCCCGCGTTGCTGTGGCTCTGGCGAAGGCTGGTGGCTACAGCTCCGATTCGACTCCTAGCCTGGGAACCTCCACATGCCGCAGGAAGCGGCCCTAGAAAAGGCAAACACACACACACACACAAAAAATGGTCACCTTGCCTTCTTTTCTTCCTTCCTTCCTTCTTTCCTCCCTCCCTCCCTCTCGTTCTTCCCATCTTTCTTCTTAATGGCTGTCCTGCCTTTCTGCTTTCTGCAGATGATGGCATATCTAGCATCTGGATCCCAATCTTTTAGGTGTGTCTCTAGGCCCTGCTAGGGGGAACCTTCTAGACTGTCAAAGGGAGATTCAGTTACATCAAGGTGTCCACATTTCCTGTTTAGAAAGGGCTGAGTGCTAGCTTTACTTGGTCCGTTCGGGCTGCTATAACAAGATGCCACAGATTGGGTAGTGGATAAACACAGCAGCAAGTTATTCTCCCATTCTGGAGGCTGGGAAGTCCAAGATCATGGTGCTAGCGTATTTGGTGAGGTGGCTGTTGAGGGCTCACTTCCCGGTTCAAGGACGGTGCCTTCTCTTTGTGTTCTCCGTGGTGGAAGGGACAAGGGATCTCCCCGGAGCCTCTTTTATAAAAGGACTAATCCCATTTGTGACAGTTCCATCCTCAAGACCTAAGCACCTCCTAATGGCCCACCTTCTAATCCTGTTATCTTTGGAATTTGGAATCTTGATATATGGATTTGATTGAGGGGGAATACAAATATTCAGACCATACCAAGTTCATTCTGCACTAAAACTATAGGTGTCCCTTCTAAGAAGTTAAGAATGAAAATGAGGAAGGTGAGGGGTGGCCACCCGGACCCAGAAAACACAAACTTCTCTTCTCAGGGGGCCTGTAGCTTCCCTGGGTCCAAACACCTGCTCGCACTTGAAACTGTGCAAGAACGTTTTCAAATGGAGTTCCCGAGGAGGATAAACGCTCTCCTCATGCCTAACTTTATCCCTCATATTCTGCGGACTTATAATGACGACCATTCAGTTTGGCACCCACCTGAGGACAAGAACATTGGTTCTCTTCTTGGAGCCCAGCACAAGGTGGGGATTCTCTTAGAGCTCGTAGCTACTCTAAGCTACTCTCTGCGCCTCTGTAAATGCCTTTTGAGTGGTTCATGAAGAGGCTGCCCCCAAGTTCATGGGTTGAGAAGCGGTGTTGAGTTAGGGATTGTTTGAAACCAGAAAATGATTCCTGCAGGGGAGATATTTCTGAGCTGGTTGTTTGAACGGAAGGCAGCCTGGCATTGGTGGGGAGGATGGGAACGGGCCTCTTCGGGAATCGCTCGACATTTGGCTCACTCTCCCTGGCCAGTGCTGGCATTCAGCCTGGAACCCAGGAAACACTTCACAAACACCACTTGAATGGAGCTCATCCTTGAAGACACCATTCAGTTCTTCTGAATCCTCTTGGGATTTCCCAGACAGGGCAAGTCACTCCTCCCTCTGGGCTTCCAGAATCAGTACACATGGCAGCACCCATCATATTGTATTGTAATTATCATGGGCTCCAGACAAAGAAGTCCCCGAGGGCAGAGGCTATATCCTAGCATCTCTTGCCCCAGCTCCTGATAAATGCTGAGTGGCTGAGAACCACAGGTCAGCTTATCAGGCACTGGTCATAGTCAGGGGGGGTCTTGTGGACTTAGGGACACACTGAATATAAGGGGCCACTGCCTATCAGGCTCCAAGGCTACGATCTGCTTGGCAGTAACTCTATTCCTCATTTCCCAGAGATTGTTCTCGTAATACACGGGCAGCATGCCCAAGCCAGGCTCTGACTAGTTCCTAAAACAAGTTAAATCTTTCCTTTTGGGACAATTCCATCAGCAGGACAGATGAACATGCTTCTTTGACAAATGTGGCTTTCACAGTCCTGATTGTTGGGTCATTTCCCACTTGTTTCCTCACAGCCCCTAGCAGCAGCCTTATTATTCTTGGCTGGGCTTCCGGCTGGTAAGGAGATGAGCTCCATCCATCTTCTTAGATCTTGGGGTGGAAGAGAGCTCCATCCACACCCGCACCCACAGCCGCCTGTGCACGGCTGTGATGGAAATTGGCGCCTCATCCAACAGATCTCAGTGGAGATTGGAAAGTGCTTGTCGGAGGAGGGAGTTGTGTCATCTCTGGTACGTGGATGGAAGCCAGGCTGCAAATGAGACCACAGTCTTCCCAGGGCCCTTGCTTTCCACCCCGATGGAAGGACGAGGTCAGCTTCAGAGAGCCCGGGCATTGCATGCCTTGAATGGACCGAGTTTCACCGGCTGAAGGTCCTGATGGAATACCCTAGGACGGCCAGACAGGAGAAGCTGAAAATGTCCGTGGAGAATTCACCCAGCCCCTATCTGCAGGATGATGCCTTTGAACCCTTCAAGTCCTTCTCAAAACACCTGGGGCAAGAGCACAGTTTCTGACACATGCATTTGTAAATTAGCCTCAACCTGAGTCATCCCAATAATCTCCACCCTGCACAGGATCTGCAGGGAGGCTGCGATTTTCACCTTGGAATTCTTTCTGCTGAATCCCTTAACTAGGGATGCATAAGGGTCTCCCTCTGTCTAGAGGGGGTACACAGATGATTTAAATCTCTCACTAAAACGGAAGCACAAATTTAGTTGGGCAGCAGAATAGAAGGGGTTCGCAGGAACACTGGACCGGGGGACATTCCAGCTTGGAACCATTTCTGTGCACTTGGGCCAATCATGTTTTGTTTACATTGTTTTGTTTCCAAAACTCATTTAACAAATCAATACAGTGTTTAAATAAGGAACTACTTTTTATGCTTTACAAATATTAACTCATTTAATCTTTATAATAATCCATGATGCCAATGTAAGTATTACACTCATTTTATAGATGAGACAGGTGAAGGACAGAAATCTTAACTTGCCCAAGGTCACACAGCTAATAAGTAGTGGAATAAGTCTGAACTCCTCTGGATCTCAGAATCCTCAAATGTAAAATATTGTTACCCTTCCCATCTCAGCATTTAGTTCCTTCGTGCTCCCACAGATCTTTCACTTGTACCTCTGTGATGATTGGAATGGAATCCCCTTCAAAAAAAGGTGGATGAGGGCTTGGCTCTGCTTTTTGTGCATTGATGACTAGTACCCATGAGCAACAGCCCCTGACACATAGTAGGCACTCACTTGCTATTGAATGAATGAACTAATTGACCCCATCCCTCTATGCTGTGATGAGAAGAATTCGGCTCTTCCCCAAACACGGCTTTCTGAAGGATGGACTGTATCTTATTTATTTCTGGGTCTCTAGACCCCAGCATATTCCTGGCATATGTACATGCTCACACTGAATGAATGAAGCCACATCACTGCCCTTTGTCTTAGGTTGGAAGTCACCCATTAGTCATGAAGGCATGAGCTCACTTAGATGCCATGAGCCAGTGGACATTGACACCTGTGAACTATGGAGTAATCTTTTGTGGCGAAAGAAGATAAGGTGGAGGAAATGGTGTTCTTTCGATGACCATGTAACAGATTGCTCCAAAGTGTAGTGGCTTAAAACAACAATGATTTATGATTTTTTCCCATAGTTGGGTAGTTTTTTGCTCCACATGTTTTTTTTTTTTTTTTGCTTTTTGCCTTTTCTGGGGCCGCATATGGAGGTTCCCGGGATAGGGGTTTAATCGGAGCTGTAGCTGCCAGTCTACTCCACAGCCACAGCAACTCGGGATCCAAGCCGTGTCTGCGACCCACTGAGCAAGGTCAGGGATCGAACTTGCAACCTCATGGTTCCTAGTCGGATTCGTTAACCACTGAGCCACAATGGGAACTCCAAAATTTTATTTTACTATTATTATTTTTTGTCTTTGCTAGGGCTGCACCTGCGGCATATGGAGGTTCCCAGGCTGGGGTCTCATTGGAGCTGTAGCCACCGGCCACAGCCACAGCCACAGCAACGCCAGATCCAAGCCACACCTGTGACCTACACCACAGCTTACGGCAATGCCAGATCTTTAACCCACTGAGCAAGGCCAGTGATCGAACCTGAAACCCCATGGTTCCTAGTCAGATTCATTAACCACTGAGCCACGCCGGGAATTCCAGCTCTACGTGGTTTTTAACTACACACAACTGGGAACTTGCCGGGGGCTGGAACATCAAGATGACCTCTTCATACAGTCTTGTTGGACCTCTAATTCCTTGTTTATTGGACATGGCTGGCCTTGCTCAATGGATTAAGGACCTGGTATTGTCTTGAGCTGTGGTGTATGTCGCAGACATGGCTCAGATCTGGCATTGCCGTGGCTGTGGGTGTGGCCAGCAGCTGCAAATTCAATTTGACCCCTAGCCTGGGAACTTCCACATGCTGCAGGTGTGGCCCTAAACAAACAAACAAACAAAAACAAAACACCTTCTTTATAGGACCAGATGGATAGTGGTGAATAGCACGGATTCTGAAGCCAGACCGCTGAGTTCAAAGCCTGGTTCTTTCCCGTTACCACCCACATTACCTTGGGGTAAACACCCTATGCCTCAGCTTTCTCTTCTGTAAAGCGGAGATTCTAATAATACTTATTGTCTGGAGTCATGAAGATCCAACGAGTTTAAACATATCGAAGCATATAGAACAATATCCAGCACCTGATTCACAATCAATGGATACTATCTATAATTATTAGAGTGTTTCCCTGGAAATTAAAATGAGAGGATGCTTGCAAAAGCTTAGTGCATGCCTTGTCCATAGTAAGCGTAGCTATTAATGGTGGGGAAATGAGCTCCTCTGTCCATTTCCCCCCATACCATGCTCATACTTGGGCAACTTTGGAGCAAAGAATCCCAAGCTCTCTTCAGTCATTCTTCTGCAAGCAACAAGTGTCTTTTCTAATTGGTTAGAGTTTGCTATTCACTGTGCTGCTGTTTACTGGTGGCCTGGGAGATGGTGCCTTTCCGACAGAAATAGACTTTATCTCCTCCCCTCCCTGCACATGCTCACTTCCTGCTTCCTCATGGGAAGTCCGCCCCAGCGGAGTCCTGCCACTGGAAGGGCCCTACCTCCTTCTCCCTCTCTGTCCCAGACTCACCTCTGACTGCGCGGATGAGTTCCAGGACACCTGGGATCCAATCCCTGCTTTAACCACTACTGGTTCGTCATTATGTACTGAATCTCAATATCCTCACCTGGATAATGGGAATAACACCGGCACTTACCTTGTAGAATTAAAGAGGCCATCTCGTTTCTCTAGTTTTTTGAGGTCATCTTTCTCTTCCAGTGTCGAATTAGAATAACCGAGGAGTGCGTGAGTCTTCTCCAAGATGGTAAGCTCAGAGATGAGGTTTTGTGCCGGAATCAGCCCTTGTACTTTATCAGCCCACCCTAGGTCTGGGATCAGAGCAGATGCTGAAGACATGTTCAGGGCAAATATCCATTACATCATTTATAACTCTCTCTCTCTACATATATATATACAAAATATAATACACTACTATATAATATATATTATATAATATATATAATATATTATATATATTATGTAATATATAATACAATACTATATAATATATATTATATATTATAAAATATATAATACACTACTATATAGTATATATTATGTAATATATAATACAATACCATATAATATATATTATGTAATATATAATACAATACTATATAATATACAATATAATACTAATATTAGTTATAACTATAGCCAATACTAATATATTAGTGTATTTATATATATACTAATAGAGTTAGGCTGAGTTCCAGGAGTTGAAATGAACCCATTCCTTCCTCCTCTTCAACCAGAGTAACAGGCCCTCCTTGGCCTCACACGCACTTTCAGCTGCCCTTTTTGGATCCCTTTATCTCTTTCAAACTTCTCAGGCTGTTTTCTTTAGTTTGAGCTCCCTTGCAGTAAACTCCCGGGGCTGGGGGAGCATGCTGTGCCTTCTCCAGAGTGGGAGGGAGCACGCAAGCATCTTACAGCCGAGTAGCTCTGGGCCTCATCCCCCCCCCCCGGACCCTGCCACCCCCTGGCCCCAGAAAATGTAGCTCGAAACTGTGTCCCTCTCGGTGTTGTAAGGATTGACCAGGATCATATGTATCCAAAAGCCCGGTAGACCCTAGGCCCTTCCCAAACAGAATGACTGTCTTCTGGCTATGTCTGGGGACAGTTCTGTGGCCCCGAGATTCACTGCACATGTTGCAGGTGTCCTAACAGGAGGGGCCCTGCTGGAAATTTAACTTGGGCGCAATCTCATTCTCTTCTTTAGCAGGGAAGTTGCCAGATCCATCAGGGGACACACAAGAGAAGGAAGGCTGCAAGGCCAGCTGCCCTGAGCAGGGCAGGTACACAGCAAGCAGCTCTCACGCTCTTGAGAGGAGGATAAGAAGATGTTTCCCTTTTTGGAAATTTCAAAGAGGGAAGGTCTTTCCTGCAGTGTTCACGAGGCAGGGAGAAAGGGATTTGAGAGGATGGAAAACAGAATCAGTCCTGATTTAGTTTTCCTGCTGTCTTTTTTTTTTTTTTTGTCTTTTTGCCTTTTCTAGGGCCATACCTGCGGCATATGGAGGTTCTCAGGCTAGGGGTCTAATGGGAGCTGTAGCCACTGGCCTATGCCACAGCCACACCCACTCGGGATCCAAGCCGCATCTGCAACCTACACCACAGCTCATGGCAATGCCAGATCCTTAACCACTGAGCAAGGCCAGGGATCGAAGACGCAACCCCATGGTTCCCAGTCGGATTCGTTAATCACTGAGCCATGATGGGAACTCCGCGGCTGTCTTCTTATAACCTGGGAAATAGCCGAGCGTGAGAAAAATGAATTAGGAGAATTGTACTGTGGGTGTTCTCCACGGAGCCCCCAACTGCAGGTCGTGGGCTTGGTTTTGACATTTGTCCAGATCCAAGAACTCACATAGGCATGATTTCAACAGTGACACGATGTGGTGGTAAGAATTCGTGGTGGCTGTAACCTGAAGGGACTCCAGCTCCTCTGTGACTGGTGAACGGGAGCCCTCATTTCTGTTTTCACTGGGCCTGTCCCCGAGGCTTTGGGACAGTTCATTGGGCAGGGAGGAGACCTCCTGAGGGAGACGCTGGACTTTCTGCTTGTAATGTTGGTGTGCGCTTAAGAGATTAATTGGAAAATTCAGTGGAGTGTGGCCATATCTGTGCTCTGAGTTTATGGAGCCGTTCATACCAGTTCCACGAATCATCCCAGAGGGCGTGGTGACATGCTGAGAGAGAGTTGGCCCTAGGTAACTTTTGATTTTAGGATATGGGATGAATAGCTCTTTGAGAGGAGAGTCTAGCAGGGGCTAGTCTGCTTCCTGGGAAAGGAGGCGGTGAAGGAAAAGGTAGGGTTGGGGTCCAGTCAGAAGCCTGGTTACCTCAGCTCACAGGGTCTGTCAGAGGCAATAGTGGGGGAAGTGGTAAGTACAGGTGACTTCTGGGCCGGCTGGCCAAGGGGTCTAGAGTGAGGCTAACCGGCGGACTGAGGGGCCTGAGCCTTGTCGCCTGAGGGCTGGTGCTGTTTCCAAGACGGCGCGCACCCGGGCCTCTGGGCCCCGTCAGCCCTCGAAGGCCTCATCCACCATCCGTTCTCAAAAAACAGCCAGCGCGGCAGCTCCGGGTGGCCAGGATTGCGACACCAAATGTGTTTGTTCCCGTGTTTGTGAAATACCTCAGAGGCACCGTTCCAGTCCCACCTGATTAGTTTTCTGATTTGCCACATGGCCCTGGCTCCATCTGCCAATCCTCAATCGGGGCTGACTGGTCAGAGAGTTTGAGGTGTGGGTTCAGAGCATAAGAGACCTCATTCCTGTCTTCCTGAGTGAGGAGATTTTTGCCTGCCTGAAACTTCTGAACATCACTGGTTGGGCTTGGGGCCCTGGGGTGATGGTGTGACCTTGGGCCAGTCAACCTCTCAGAGCCTTTTGTCCCTTTTAATGCATGAAGAGGATAATAATTCCTATCTTGCAGGATTGTGACCCATAAGCGGATCACCCGATGAAAAGTCGGGATACCAGCTCACTCACCGGGCTTCCTGCCCCTAAAGGTCGCCGAAAGCAAAGTTGACCTCAAATTTCTGAGTTGTTAAAATTCAATCTTGCATTTAATTCTTGCAAATGAATTACTGTCAGTATTTGACTGAGAGCAGGAAGAAGAGGCCTGGCTAATATGTAACATCATGGGAACTCAGAAGCCCTGGAAATTGGCTCAAGAATATGGGCAGCGGGACGACTCAGCCCAAGAAATGGGGCTGCAGGGGACATTTGACCTAACACATCATGTCATTCATCAGCCTCCTTCCGCCAAGGGGAAAAAGCTGAAGTTGGGGAGGGGACGGGCTAAGAATTACTGGGCTTCTGTTGTATGCCGATCACTGAGACAGTAAGAGAGGAGTTTGGCATATATTTTCTCATCTCCTGAAAAGGAAGCGGCATTACCTCCAAATAACAATCACTCATTTAATAAATATTTAGTGAGTGGTTATTATGTACTAGGTATTGCTCTTGGAACTAGAACAGGTGAGAAAACAGAGTGGTGATACGGTTTTCTCAAAGTCACCCAGCTCCTATGTGGCGGATCAAGATAGCCCATCTTTTCTGAAGCTTATTCCATGGTTGTTTTCATTCCGAAATGCTGCACAGACACAGACACAGATACACAGATACACAGATATGCACACACATGTATACACACACACAGACACATCTGCATTCGCATGCACACACCTGCACACACACACACACCAACATACACACTCACACACCAGGCAATGTACCCAAACTCACACATGCACTCATGCTCACATACAAACACACACACACACATGCACAGACAAATACACCCACAGTTGTGTGTGCACACACCCCCACACCCCCATTTTTGCACGCCCAGATACCTATATACTTGCACATATATTCACACACACCATTTCATTCATTGGGAAGGATTTTTTTTTAAGCTGCTGGAATTCATGCATCTTTCGTATCGGTAATATTGCAGCTGCCCTAATCCCCTGAAACCTCTTCCCTGCCCCATCCTTGGCCTCTCTGCTGCCAGTTACAAGCTCGAGTTCAAGTTGAGACCTGGGTGTCCCCAGCCCAGCACCCCCTCCCCTGCTCTCTCTCGCATGTGCCAAGCCCCCAGGAAGCCCTCTTCCAAGTGTTTCATCGCGCCTCGGGGCGGGGAGCCATCCATCTTGGTTTCAACACTTTGCTTCCACCTGGCATTTTCTTTGCCAGCGAATAGGTGAAGTAACTCACTCTAATGCTGGCGGCACTGAGAGAGGGGAGCTGTGCTCTGCTCTGTGGGGTGTTGGTGGGGACATTGCCAGTCTGTCCCATGGTCCTTCGTGATCACCCAGGAGGCAGGCTGGGGTGCTGGGTTTTAGCTTCGCTCATCAGAGGAAGCAATTCAAACTCTTCAGAATATTTCATCATCCAGGCAGCGCCAGGTGGGGGTGGTAGAACTTGAGAAACTTTGGCAACTCCCGTATCTCAGTGCTCGAGGAGTGCCAAGAGAGTCACCTTACACAACTCCTCCGTTTTCCTACGTGTCAGGGTCTCTCTCTGTATATATCTAAGGTACCTTTGCCTTTCCCATTACAGGATCTCGAAAGTGTGCTTAGGGACGCCAAGTACTCATGGAAACCTTTGGACTCAAGGTCTAGCATTGACCCTCTTCCTGGCCCTGTTGCCCAATTGGATGCGTTTGCTAGAGGCAAGTTGTTGGGTTCAAACATTCATAAAAAACAATTCCCAGGCATAGTCTGTAGACAGCCAGGGAATGGTTTAGCAACATGCACTTTGCCTGGGATGAGCTCACTGTAACAAACACACACACACACACACACATGCGCGGGCACACACACGCATACACATACACACTGGGGAAGGTAAAATGGTAAGATGGAAACAGGAGATGCAGAGGAGATGGTGCCGTGCACGTGAACACCACCCAGTGAGAGAGGGAACCAGGTGCCCAGGTGCCTCATGGGCATGGAACCAGACTCTGGGATGGTGTGTGATAAAGACGTGGAAGTCTGGAGGTGGGGTTTGTCTTATATGGTGATGGCTTATGATTAGGTCTTATGTTGTAACTAGACCATACACCCTCAGCACTCAGGGATCGGGCCTGAAGCACCGTTTCCCTCTCCTGTACCACCTAACTCACATCCTGGTGGGTAGAGAGAGTTCCGTCCGTGCGAGGAAGGAGTGGCTGCATGGATCTGATGCTCATTCATGTTCACCTCCCTCGACAGTGAGTCAACCCTTCTGGTGGCTGAGCGTGTGCATCCCTCACGTCCCTTAGGCAGGGCCCCTCTGTGTGGCCCAGTGGCAGGCCTGGGGGAGCTGCCTCGCGCGGGGGAGGTGAGATTTACACACAGAGCCAGGTGCCGTCCTCACGCTGCAGGGGACTTACTGAAGCAGCATCCTTTCAGATGACGTGTCCTATGGTGCTGTGACGAGGAGTGTCCCCTGTGTCACAGATGCCCAGGGAGACCTCTCAGAGCACGTAGGATGAGGTGGAGGCTTGCGGGTAAGAAGAGGGGAGGCTGGTCCAGGGAAGGGGAAGGCCAGGAGCCAGAGTGCAGCTTGGGATGCACACACACCTTCCATTGCTCCTTCTCTCTCTTGTTTACTCATTCATTCACCCAAAAAATACTTTTCAGAGCCCTGCTCTGTGCCAGGTACTGTTCCAGCCTTGGGGAGCAGAGCAAGTCCGGTTCACAAAGTTGTGCGGGAGCCAGATAAGGAACAAGTATGACAAGTGAGAAACACGTTAGCTGGAAAAGGACCCAGGGTCACGGGAGTGCTGAACAGCCAGGAGGCAGGAGGAGGCTCGGTGGGCAGAATCTTGAAGGATGAGGGGCATCAGCCTGGAGGTGGAATCGGGAGTTTGGGAGAAATGGCAAGAAGTGCCCCAAGCATGAACCCCCCGGGAACAGAAAGAGGCCGGCCCTTGCAAGACCCTGGCGGTCCTGGGTGGCGAAGCCAGAGTGGAAGAAGTCCGGGGTGGGGGTGAGGGTAAGGGAGGGAGCAGCACAGTGTGGGAAGGTGAGAAGGAGGGGTGGGCGTGCCCAGGAGAAGGCCACACAGAACCTTCTGGGCTGTGGTGAGGCTTTTGGACTTCTCTAGAGCCGTCTAAGCAAGAGCCGCTGTTGACTTGAACTGGAGTCAGGTGGCTTAGAGCCCAGAGGGGACAGCTGGGTGAATGAGTCAGGAGGGTCCTACTCCCCAGATTTCTGCAAGGTGGCTTCCAGCTCTGCCCTTGTGTGACTGTGCTCTGTGCTGACCCCTGTGCTTGTGGAGGAGTCCAGGGCTCTCCCGGGAGGCCCCGCTACTCCCTGCAGCCCCCCACTCACCAGCTGCACCTCCTTCCTCCCACAGGCCACTCCGAGTGGCCTGGGCCCTCACCCTGTTCCCCACTGGCCACCCCATCACTTTAGCCCAAGGAGCCTGCAGCTTCCTTTCCCTCTGCCCGACATCCGCCGCTCTCATCCTCAGTCAAGCCTCTTATCTTTGCAATAAGAACCAGGGTCCTTCTTCCCCTCTTACTGCCTGGGGGAAATGTCTTCAGGCGAGAAAGAGGATGATAAATAACACCGCTTTCTAGGACTGTCACGAGGGGTTTCCCAAGTCACCGCTAAGAAAGCCCCTCACCCTGGCCTGGCTCGTGGTGGGTCCCTACACTGCCTGTCGTTACAGTCCTGGCCTAAGAGGCCTTTGACGATGGACCCCTTCCTCTGCTTTCAGCCTCATTTCTCTCCCTCCCGCCACCTCCCCCACCTCCCCAGCCACGCGGGACGACGGACTCGGCCCCGTGCCCCCCCACCAGCACACCGATTTCTTTCTTCCCAGCACATTGCTCAGCCGCTCCCTCTGCCTGCAGTGCCCTCTCTAAGCCCCGAGGCCCAGCCGTGTTTGTTTACTCTGGGGAACCATCCTCGGGCGGAGAAAATCAGCTCCTGCCAGCCTTTCCTGAAGGCAGTGCCCCAACTTGGGGGCATTGGGGGCATTGCTTGATGACAGAACACATTGGTATGTATTTCTTTTTTTTAAAATATAACTAAAGAACATTTATTCATTTTTCACTAAGACTTTATCTTGAGGCCGTAACGACCCTGTGTCACCACCCCCACCCCGATGTGAAGAAGAGTTAGGACAGGGAATGTTATAAAGCAGATACGAACAGTTTGAAAGACCGGAACCAACATTAACTGATAAAAGCCAACTTCCATCTTAATCATCATAAAAATGTTCCAGGAGAGGAAGACTCTGCTGAGCCGAGGTGAAGGGCCATGTGGACACAGGAGCCAGGAGCCAAGAGATGATTGCAGACGTCTGTAGGGGGCCCAGGGGCTGGGAGTTGGGGTGTCCGCAGTGAGGGGGCTCAGCCTCTCCTTCCTGGCCATGTGGGGGGAGACCCCCTGGCAGCCCAAAGTGGCTCTCGGGAATTCTGCAGGGGCTTATCTGTTAATAATAAGAGTGAAATTGTATTAAAACTCCAATCCTGTGTGGGTTGCAGGACAAGTTAATGATTCGTCACGGAGGTAGATGTGCGCCCCTTTAATTGAGGCAGGTAATGACCATAATGATAACACCCCGGATCTGATTGTGGTTTCTTTCTCCCAAGGAGCTCAAAGCACTTTCTCTTCCTATCTCATCTCTCTCCCTGACTTCCCAGGGAAGTGGGTCTTATGATCCCCTTTCTCAGGTGTCTGGGCGCCGTGACTCACTCCATGGCTCTGGAGCTCCCCTCCTACTCCCTCGGCCCGAGCGGGGCCCCGGGGCCTCTTCCCTGCCTGGCTCTGGGCCTGGAGCACCCCATTTCCTGGAAGACAAGGATGACCCACCCACAATGGTGAAGGGTACTCTGAATGGCAGGGCAGGTAGACGGAGGCAGCAGAGGATGCAGGAGGGAAGGGAGCAGGTGGGGGGCAGGGGAAGCCAGCACAGGCAGTGGGAGGTGCTGAGAAGACCGGAGGCTAGATGAGTATCATGAGACGGGGGAGACTGTGTCCTGTGTATCTTTCTACCTCCTGGACCAAACCCAATGCTTGGCATGTTGCATGACAGACGGAAATAACAAAAGGATCAGCCAAGACCCAGCGCAGACACCACTTCTTCCAGGCAGTCCTCCTTGGTTTTCCCCCAGCATCACCACTAGACACTCACTGCCCTTGGAGCCTCTGTCATCCTTCCTCTCAGCAGTTTTGTGTTAGGGAGAACTGTTCAGGTGTCGGCTCTTAGACCAGCTGTGAGTCTGACTTATCCTGTGTCCCTAAGGCTCTCACACAGTAGGACTACACGTAGAGGGAGCCAGGCAAGCCTGGGCTCTGAAATCAGAAAGACCAGAAGTCAAAGCCTGCTTCTGCCTCTTACCAGCTGTGGCCTGGGAAGCCCCTTGACTTCTTGGAGCTTCCCCTGCTCATCACAAGGTGAAGATGGGTCAAGGATAACCATGGTGACACTGCGTGGCACCTGGCAGGTGCTCGCTATTTATTTCCTACGATTAACTTAGATTTGGTGGTTCCCAGCCCTGGTTCTACATC
Organism: Phacochoerus africanus; assembly: GCF_016906955.1. Classification (NCBI taxonomy): domain Eukaryota; kingdom Metazoa; phylum Chordata; class Mammalia; order Artiodactyla; family Suidae; genus Phacochoerus; species Phacochoerus africanus. The sequence goes on along the minus strand of NC_062549.1, from coordinate 14,108,155 downwards.
AGAATTGCCCTTCTCAGGAACAGACATTCTTAGAACCCGCCCCCCCACCCCACCCCTGGGGAACCCTGAGCCTGTGGCTGAGGCCAAGGCATCTGCCTTTTAAAACAGCTCCTCTGGGAAGTTCCGGTCCTGGTTCAGTGGTTAACAAATCTCACTGGCATCCGTGAGGACGCAGGTTTGATCCCTGGCCTCGCTCAGAGGGTTAAGGATCTGGTGTTGCCATGAGCTGTGGTGTAGGTTGCAGACACGGCCTGGATCCTGCGTTGCTGTGGCTCTGGCGTAGGCCGGAAGCTACAGCTCCAATTAGACCCCTGGCCTGGGAACCTCCATGTGCCACGGGTTCGACCCTAAAAAAGCAAAACAAACAAAGAAAGGACAGTACAAGCTTGTGGGTAAGAGGGAACCTCAGGCGGGTTGCCCTTGGAGGCAGATTAATGGTGAGAGGAGTTGCCTCCCACCAGCTTTGAGACCCCAATAAGCTATACACCCTCTTTTTTTTTTTTTTGCTTTGTTAGGGTTGAACCCGTGGCACATGGAGGTTCCCAGGCTAGGGGTCTAATCGAAGCTGTAGCTGCCAGCCTACACCACAGCCACAGCACCACAGGATCTGAGCCATGTCTGTGACTTACACCACAGCTCATGGCAATGCTGGATCCCCGATCCACTGGGTCAGACCTGGGATCGAACCTGCACCCTCATGGATACTCGTTGGATTCGTTTCTGCTACGCCATGACGGGAACGCCCCAGCTTCCCTGAACTTCATCCTGCTGCTTGTGGGGGTGGAGTTCTAAGTGGGGAGCTCTTCAGCAAATATTCACCATGTTTTTACACTCGTGGACTGAGTCCGGCGGGTGGAAGCGCCCTGTTGACCTCATAAAACATTAGTCAGTGAGGTGTTGTTTGACTTTTGCTAACATTTCACAAATTTATGAAGAACTAGAGGTGGAAATAAAAGTTCAGAGTTCCTGTCGTGGCTCAGCAGGTTAAGAACCTGACAGTGTGAGCATGTGAGTTCAATCCCCAGCCTCACTCCGTGGGTTAAGGATCTAGCATTGCCACAAGCTGCGGCATAGGTCACGGATGTGGCTTGGATCTGGTGTTCCTGTGGCTGTGGCATAGGACAGCAGCTGCAGCTCTGATTCAACTCCTAGCCCGGGAACTTCCAGGTACTGCAGGCGCGGCCATAAAAAGACAAAAAAAAAAAAAAGTTTACAACCATTTACAGCATCTGAGAAACCCCCAAGGGAATTCTGTGCAGACCGGGGTGTCACCTGAGACTTCTTTTTTTTTTTTGTCTTTTTCCAGAGCTGCACCCAAGGCATATGGAGGTTCCCAGGCTAGGGGTCAAACTGGAGCTACGGCTGCCTGCTTACACCACAGCCACAGCAACGCCAGATCCAAGCCTCGTCTGTGACATATACCACAGCTCACAGCAACGCCGGATCCTTAACCCACTGAGCCAGGCCAGGGATCGAACCCGCAACCTCATGGTTCCTAGTCAGATATGTTAACCACTGAGCCACCCCGGGAACTCCTGAGACTTCTTTTTGAACAAGGGCTTCGAACTCTCCAGCCCTGAGAGGGGTTGACCCTACAGAGGTCAAGGATCAGCAGGCTGGATTCTGTCGTCCACTTGCTGTGTGACTTTGTATGGGCCATCGAGCCTCCCCAGGTGCAAGGAGCCTGCCGACTTGGTGACATTTCCTTGTATATAAGCTGGCAATGAGAAAGTCTTTCCCTAAGGCTTATGATCCTAAAAACAGAATTTGTCCTGGAGAAAAGACATTTGTTCCAGGGATGAGAGCAGTAAAAGACCGGGAAAGACCCCCTCACAGACCAGGTGGGCATTAGGGGGCACTGGGTGCTGGGCTCATGGGAGGCTGTGGGATAACGGAGCAGGAAGTGGCCACAGAGAGCAGGAAGGGGGCCTGACCCTGACCATGGTGCTAGGTGTTTACTCACCTGCTATATTCTTTACTCTTCACACAACCGTAAGAGACATTACCGTGTCATTTTCCACGTTCGTGATAACCAGCTCCATTTCACAGGTGAGAAAACTGAGGCTCAGAGGAGTGAGGGTCCCCAAAGTTAGAAAGCAGTGTGGTGGTACCAGGATTTGCATCCACATCTGTTTGACTCTAAAATCTGTTTGTTTTTCCCCACTTTGTTTACTGCCAAGATGACTGTCCCAAAGCATTTGGGTTTATTTAGATGAACTCTGAGTGGTTCTCCAGAAGCTCCCCTCGGGGTTGGGAGGTGAGGGGGGCAGACACCTCCCCTTTCCCAGAAACAGGCCACTCTCAGGGTTTGGGGGAAGGTGGGGAGGTTGGGGGAGGTTGAAGCCATCAAGGAGCTGGCTTCCTGCTGCTACAGCGGGAGGTGCAGCTTGTCCTCAGCCTCCTGGATGGGAGCTGGAAGCGCCTCTCAGCAGGCAGGACCTGGGGTGATGGCCCAGAATGGGTGATTGTAATCAGTCCTCATCAGGGAAAGCGAGCAGGTTTGGAGTCTCCAAAGGCACAGACTTCCAGACTGAGTGGCACCCCGGGGATTCAAAGGGCAGGATTGTGCAAGGGTGAGCTCCACTTGGGTCCAGAAAACAAGACAATCTTCTTTTCTGTGAAAAGGTGAGTGAATCAGCTTTCCAGGAAGCCAAGGGCCCATCCTCCCTCGCACCCCACGAGCTCAGAGGGGTGGCGTTGCCGGGGCAGAGTGGAGCAGGGAGGCGGAGGCAATGACATGAACGTTTTGTCCCATCTTCTTCCATCTCTGGATGAGGAGCAAGGAGCTTAGGGGGTTAGACTGGGAATGGCCCCATCGCACACGCCAGACCTTCTCAGCCCTGACCTCTCCCTGGTCGGCGCTGGGTCCTGCGGCTGCTCGGGGGAGGATCCTGGGGTGCAGAAGTTGGGGACGGGGGTGAATAAAAGCCACGGAGACCCTGGCACAATCTGAGAGGCAGAGGAAAGCCTTCCACGTCTCAATTCCATCTTCCTGCCTGATGTCAACAGGCTTCAAAGTCAGAGGTCTGGGTTCAAATTCCTAGCCCTCCGATCTCACCGCAACCTTGGCCAAGTCATTTCTACCTGTTGGAGCCTGAGTTTTCTCATCCGTGTTGTGGGGATCACATTACCTGCCTCTCCGAGTTGAGAATTATCAAGCAGATTAAACAACAGGGGTGGCCTAGGGTTAAAATCATAGCCCTGTACTTCATCACTAACCCGCTGAGCCACCCTGACCCTCTCCAAGCCTCCGTCTGGCCATCCATGAAATGCAGCCCTTACGGAGGTATTGTGAGGATAACATGAGATATGAGGTGCCCAGTAAAATTGTACGCTGCCTTCTCCTTCCATGCTCGTTCCCTCATGATTTTGCCAAGAGAAGAGATTTGGCTCTGAAAATGTCAGCTTACTCCAGGGACTGGTCTTTCCTAGGTTCCCAGTTCATAAAATGGGATAAGACTCGTGTGTATCTCATAGAGTCACGCTGAGGTTAATGGACTTGATATAAGCCCCAGGTTAGAACTGTGTCCAATACAAGGGAAGGGCCCTATAGAGGTCAGCTTTGTGGCTGGCTATACATGGCTCTTTCTGCCCGTGATGGAGCCTTGGTCTGAGTGATTAGAGTTGACCCAGAGTGACAGGTGTAGGTAGTGACAGGCCAGGGTGATAGGGCAGGAGTAGTTGGGCTCCTTACAGAGCCCCCAGGAACAGTTTGGACATTTTTTTCTTCCTCTTATCTTTCTCCTTTTTTTTTTTTTTTTTTTTTTTAGCTGTGCTGGAGACACTTGGAAGTTCCTGGGCCAGGGTTCAAACCTGTGCCACAGCAGCAACTGGAGCCACAGCAGCGACAATGGTGGATCCTTAACCTTTGGCGCCACATGGGAACTCATGGACATTTTCTTCTAATACAAACTGCCTCTGGCCTTGACCTGTCCTGGAGGTTGCAGGAAAGAGGGATGTTCATGGCCATCTCAGATGTTCCTACATTTTCTCATGGCCAAGGAATCATATGAGGGCAGTGGCCGGGCAGACTGTGGTCCTTTACTGGATGCTGACCAGCTGGGAGGCACCTTCGATGGTGTGTGGGGATGGGCATGTGGCAGAGCCCAGAGCCCATTCATGGCCGCGTCAGACAGGATGTGCTTCCCTCGTGGGAACCCGGACAGGTGGCTGGACAGTTTTTCAGGGTTTGAGCCCACGCTTCTAGACTCTAAATCCAGTGCTCTTTCTGTGACATTGAGTTTATCCAGAGGCATGGGCCTCCTACCCTAGGAGCTTAGCCACTGGTTTGTGGCAGACAGGCGACTGGATGCTCTGAGAACTGGAGGAAGAGGAGAGGATCAGAGAAAGTTTGTGGAGGAGGCGACATTTGAACCAGGCCTTTTAGGTAGAGAAGAGGGAGAAAGCAGTTGTCTCCACTTCCTCATCTTCCACTCATTTCTCCACCTCCACCCACTACAATCTGGCTTCTGCCACAACATGGAACTGCTCTTGTCCAGATCATCTGCGACCTTCTTGCGGCAAATCCAATGGATGCGTCATAGCCTTCCTCTTAACTAATGTCGGGGTCACATTTCACTTCCACCTTAACTCCTGCTTCTCCTCCTGCCTCCCCTATGTCCCTTCTCAATTTTTCTTGTGAATTAATCTTTTCCTGAAACCTATCTACCTGCTATCCATCCACCAATCCTTCCATCCATCCATTCATCCATCCATCCATCCATCCACCCTTCTATCCATCCATCCATCCATCCACCCTTCTATCCATCCATCCATCTACCCACCTTTCCATGCAGGCATGCATGCAACCATCCATCCATCCATCCACCCACCCACCCTTCCATCCATCCATTCACCAACCCTTCCACCCATTTATTCTCTTTCTCTTTATTATCTATCTATCTATCTATCTATCTATCTATCTATCTATCTATCTATCAATCATCTACTTATCTCTGTATTAAGGAGAGTTAAAGAAAGGCTTTGTTACAAAAGGAAGGATTAAAGGACTCTGACAGGAAAGAGGACAGCATGCTAGGATGAATAATCTCAAAGAGTCACTACAAGCCCCAGATTTGAAGACTAAGTGGATTTCAAAATCCAAAGAGTGTGTAGCTATGAGAGGGGCTTTTCTTTAATCTGCTTCAACAGGGGGATGCAGCCAACTGAGGGCATGAATACCCCTGATTCTTCTCCTGCCCTTAGACTTCACAAAGGTCAGCCTCCTGTGCCCCTTCCATGCTGCGATGCTGGTCCGTTGCTCTATCTGAGTCCCACATCCTTAACTCTACTGAAGCTGAAGACCTCAGCTGTCGAAAGGCCGACACCCCCAGATGGCTTTCCCAGGAAGAGATTTCTCTCCTGACCTCCTGAACATGCAACTTTCTGCTTACTGCACATCTCTGGCTGGCCTTCAGGCATCCATGTCCACATCTCATGTCCACAGTGGCACTCACAGCCTTCCCTCAAACCATTTGTCTTATCCATTCCCTGCCTGCATGGAGGGTGTTCCTGACTCTTGGGCCTCCTTTCCTGTCCACATCCCTCACCAGGTCCTGTCAAATGCCCACCCAGACACCTGACACATGCAGCCTCTTCCCCATGCCCTCCCCACCCCCTCCCTTGCTCAGGCCCTTTTCATCTCTCCCCAGATTATGACAACTGTGTCCTCATTAATTTCGTGACTCCCATCTCACATCCTTGTGGCAGGGGCTGTTAGTGGCCTCTTAAGGTCTATTCTCTCTCTCTTCTTAGTAAAACAACCCCAACCTTCATTTAGATACACAGCCAGTGATCTCAAAGACAACACCTGCCAGCCTCTCTTGCAGCTAAGGATGATCCTATGCCTACATTCTGGCCAAATAGGTACAAGCAGAAACGTCATGTGAAAGGGCTGGAGAGGGAGCTCTCTTCCTTCTCCTGGCCCCATGCAGCTGTCTAGAACACGGACCTGATGGTCGAAGCTCTAACAGCTACTGCGGGCCATTTAAAGCATGGCTTTCCACAGCCGGAAGAAGGCACTTCAGGTCTACTAGCCCCAAACCACTATTTCTGGACTTCTTCAATGCAAGATGGAAGAAAGGCCTACCTTGATTATGCCACTGTGATTTTTGTTTTTCTGTTGTTAGCACAAAACTTAATTCTTAAATTCTTAATTCTTAAAACTTAATTGTGCCCCAGGGCATTGCTGCAGGTGCCTTGGTGTCCCCAGCCACACACCTTCCTTGAACCACCTGATCCTGGCACTGCTGCAAGGACAGTTTCATGCACGTGGTGAGTGTCCCATTTCAAAAATGTGTGGCTTGTTCAAAACCACAGAAGCCAGGCAGCCCCAGTCAAGGCACAATCTACAAGTGGGGGAGGGGAGGGAGTTTGTGCCTCCTGGAGGGTATCCTCAAACAGTAGGGACTCAAAGGTGGTGACAATATGAAATTCATTAACTGTGTCCCAGAGGGTCCCCAGCAGGACTGGTTCTAGCTTCCCACAGGATAAACAGCTCAGTACTGCACCCCCTATTGTCCTTTCCCCAAATCCCCACCTTATTCCCTTTCCTTTGTCACTGCTGCTTCCTGGGGTCACGCTGCAAATAAACCACCTGCACTTATATTCTTGTCACAGGCTCTGGTGCTGGGGGAACTGATAAGGTTCTCTGTAAATTCCCCCCTCCAAGCCCATCCCTGAGCCCACTGACTCCTAGATGAGGGCACAGCTCCTCGGCCTGTTCCACATGGCCACATTGGCTGTGGTCATTTCCTCCCAGAAGCCCTGTCTGTCGCCTCTTGGCCCCCGTGTGCACTTTGCTCCAGCGGTGCCAAGTCATGAGCAATTTCATGCTCTGGTGCCTTCTCCCAGCCCGGGACATTCCTTACCCTCCCCCACCACCAAGGCTCAGGTGCCCTTCACCATGCTGCTCACGTGTCCCATCTTCCAGGAAGCCCTTCCTGACCTCTCAAGGTCAGCAGGCGCTGCCCCGTGTCAGTCTCCATCTGTGATGACATCACACTCAAAGTGGCTTGTGAGCTTCTTTGACTCTGTCTTCTTTCCAGAGCAGAGACTCCACACACGCAACACAGCTTTAGAGTCAGGGTCAAGGGCTGAGTTGGAACAGATTTACAACTCAGTGTTTGCTGACTGGCAGCATGAGAGGGGGGGTCAGGGCAAGGGCAAGCAAGGCCCAGAGAGGGGCATGTGCGTGGTAAGTGGTCCACATGGCGGAGTTGCACTGTGGTGTCCCTTTTCTCCAAGATTGGAGCTCCTGCAACCTCTCTGGCTCAGAGCTTTAGCTGCACTCCTCGTTTGCCCAATGCCCACGGGGTCTTAAGCCACCCTGACTGTCCATGCTCTTTTTTTACCTGAATTACTCCACCCCACCCGCCTGGGAATATCTCCCTGCCCTTCAAGGCTGCATCAAGTACACCAGCATCATAAGCCTTTTCCTGCCGGGGAAAATGCCTTGTGCATTGTGGGTTCTTAGGAAAGCTTGTTGGGTGGGATGGGGGTATGTATGTATGTATTTAACACTTATTTATGCAGTGCTTAATATGTTAATATGTTCTAGGCGCCATGCCATGAACTATACACATATCAACTAATTTAATATACATGATTTTATAAAGAAGGCTTTGCTATAATCCCCATTTTATAGATTATAAAACTGAGGCACAGAGAGACTAAGTCACTTTTCTAAGGTTACACAGCTACAAAGTGCTAGAGAAAAGATTTGAACTCAAGCAATATGACACGAAGTTTCATGTTCCTAATTTGGGCCAAAGCTGGGAAGTAGTAGAGTTCCTGTCGTGGCACAATGGTTAATGAATCCGACTAGGAACCATGAGGTTGCGGGTTTGATCCCTGGCCTTGCTCAGTGGGTTGAGGATCCAGCGTTGCCGTGAGCTGTGGTGTGGGTTGCAAACATGGCTTGGATCCTGGGTTGCTGTGGCTCTGGCGTAGGCTGGTGGCTACAACTCCGATTCGACCCCTAGCCTGGGAACGTCCATATGCCTGGGGAAGCGGCCCTAGAATAGACAAAAAGATGAAAAAAAAAAAAAAAAAGCTGGGAAGTAGGCAAAGCGCTGTGAGGAGGACTTAACGTTTTTGGAGGCATGAGGAGCCCTGGTTGCGGGGAGGGCTTGGAGTTCTTGCAGTGTGGACAGGCGGAGGCAGTGGTCCCAGAGAAGCCTGGACTCTGCAGATGTGAGCTGCCCTGCCCTGGGCTGTGCAGGCTTGAAGAGGCTATGGGACAGGGACGTAGGGGCTCTCCCCTGGCCCCCAGGGCAGTGGGGGTGACTCTCAGCTCCTGGGAAGCCTTTGACCAACCCAAAGCACAGCACATGGGGTGGCTAGAAGCTCTTTTTTTAACTGACACTCAGGACTGGAACGAGAAGGTCAAATGCTTGGTATTTCAATCAACTTCCCCTTCTGGGAGCCCCGAGGTTGAGTGTGGGTGACCAGGGCAGCTTGCAGAAACCCCACAGGTGGCTGAGGACAGCTCCAGAGGCCTGGGCTTCAGGGCAGGCATGAGTATCGGGGTGTTCAGGGTGAGGGAGGGGAGTTTCTGGCAGAAATCCGCTCCTGCCTCCCACCACCCTCCCCTCTGCTCTGCCTTGGCGGTGGGCGGGAGCTCAGGATGGCAAAGATGATGTTTGCACATGGATGCGGGGGTCACCGGAGGACTTCCGGCCCAGAAGTCAGGAACTTTGACTTCATCGGCTGGGTGATTTGGGTGGCAAGCCGTTTCCTCTTTCTGGGCCTCAGCTTCCCCATCTGCAAAATGCCACTGTTGAGCTGGATACACATGAAAGGCTTTCTGGCTTGATCTTTAGTGATTCTAGCTGTGTATGGGTTACCCAGGGAGCAGGAGGAAACAGGGGATCCGGGGTGTGTTTAGGCTGAACTGTATCTTCCCCAAACCCCTGTGTTGAATTCTTAACCCTGAGGGCCTCAGGGTGTGACCGTATTGGCGATTAGGTTCTTTAAAGGGGGGCGAAGGTCACTGGGATGGGTTCTAACCCTACCTGGCCAGTGTCCTTATAAGAAAGACTAGGACACAAACACACACAGACACACACATACAGAAGACACACACACACTATGTGAAGATATCAAAGGTAGACACCCACCTGTAAGCCAAGAGGAAAGGCCTCTGAAGAAATCCACCTGTGATAACACCTTGATCTTGGATTCCGGCTTCTAGAATTGTGGAAAGTAAACTTCTGTTACTTAAGTCACCCAATCTGTAGTCCCCTTGTTGTGACAACCCTAGAAAACTGATGCAGAGTGACATTATTGGCTGATTCCACAGCACTGTCCCCCAACAATGGTATCTGGGTGCCTGTGGGTTCAGGCTAAACCAAACATGAGCAGAGGTCATGCAAGACAAGGGGAAGATCCCGTGTAGGTCACTGCGGACAACATGTATTGAACCTGCTGTGTTGTCAGGGCTGGAGGAGTAAGCCCTGCCCTCAAGGAGCTGCTAATCTCATGAGGAGACAGCCTATCCAGTGGGGGTCCTTCAGGGATGGAACTTATACACCACACAGATGCAAGCCCGGAGAGGCAATAATCCACGGCCCAGGATGGTTTCACAGAAGGCATGCTTCGAAGGGTCAGCCAGGGTACCCACAAATCTGAGAATGGAGGGAAGAGCATTTCAGGCAGATGGATCAGCATGCGCAAAGGCACAGAGGCACACACAATTCCGTGAAGGGAGTGAGATACAATGCTGAAGGGCCAGACTGGGTTGGATCCAACAGGCCCACCCCTAGAGGCTGGGCTTTATCCCAACCAGGCGAGGGAGCCTGCAGAGGGCTAGGAGGGGTGGACTGTGCATTTCAACGTCAGAGGGAGTATGACTTACAACTTGGGGTTCTGGAGCCAGGCCACCTAGGTCTCAGCCATGCTAATGGGGTGACCAGAGGCAGATCACTCAACATCTTGGAACCTCAGCTTTCTCCTCTGCAAAAGGGTGATGATCATAGTACCTGTCTTACAGAGGTGCTACCGAGATGAAGTAGATTAGACACCTGTGACATGCTCTGTACCCTTCGACAGAGCCTGGCATGGGGATGGCTCTCAGCATCCTCTTGCTTGTCAGCTTAGCCTCGGGTTCACACCTGTTCTCTCAGGTCCTGGCTGAAGTGATGATTTCATCAACCTTTTTCCGCTCGGCGCGGTGGGGAGTGAGGTCGGTGTAGGAAATCAATCATCACAAATGGGAACTGGGAACTGAGAGGGGCACAGCCTCCTGGAAATGCAAGGAGAACTCACCAGGACACATGGCTGTGGGGTTCCAGGAGGCCTGGCCCTTGGCGGGGACACCCTCTGAGGTCTCATAGGTCAGTGACGCATGTGGGGGAAGGAACCGAAAAGGGGACCTGAAAGATGTGTTTTCTCAGAAGCAGGCCAAAGAGCAGCAGGGGTGGAGGGGCCGCATCTCGGAGACTCCAAGGAACAGATTTGCTGCCCATCGGGGCCCAGAGTCCCTGAGACCTTATCTGGCCTATAGATACCAAGACGGCAGCCTCTGGACCAGTCTTGACTTGAGGACCTGCTTTGTTTAACTTTATAGCGTTTAAGATTAAAAGATGCACAGGCCAGAGGCTATAGCTCCTATGAGACCCCTAGCCTGGGAACCTCCATATGCCACGGAGTGGCCCAAGAAATGACAAAAAGACAAAAATAAAATAAAATAAAATAAAACCAATAGCTGCATTTTACAGATGAGGATCCTAAGAAACTGAAGGGGGACATGACATCTGATTTTATGCATGTAAACAAGCGTGGATGGGACCCCAGATCTCCCAACATGCAGCCACCTGTTCCTCACCTCTCATTTTCTTCCTTCATCTGAGTGCCCTGGTGGGAAGAACAGAGCGGCAAGGGGACAGGTTCTACTTGCAGCTTTAATCAACAATGATTTTATTAATAATAGCCACCATCTATTAAAATCTACAAAGTATTAGGGGCTTTGCACACATTTAATCCTCATAAAAACTCTGGAAAGTGGGTCTTACTATTGCAGTTTTTCAGATGAGGACACTGAGGCTCAGAAAGTTTAAAATAAGCTTGTCTGAGATCACCAGGCCACTGTGTGGTGGAACTGGGCCTTGAACCTGTGGCGCAGGTCTGTTAGGAACTGAGGGCCAGGTTAGGCTCAGGAAGACGCAAATGGGTTACCAATGGCCAACTTGGACAGTTGAGGGCACGTCAAGGCAGGTTTTTGAGTTACTGAGAGTTGTTGAGTTTCCCATGAGCTTCACAGGAGAGGGGTGATGGACCCCTCCCTGGGGCTGCCCAGCCCTGCCCTCTCAGGTATTCCCGATTATGGGGGGAGGGCACCAGAGAGGGGAGATGGGGGTCCTGGCCAGGGCTCAGAAGGAGGAAGGGTCTGAGAAGAGAGAAGACCTGCTCATTGTCCAGACTCCCCAACACACCGCTGTGCTGGGTTAACGGCCCCAGATGAGGGCTTCTCAGCACTGCGAGCTGACCTTGAACTTGGCACTTGGCACTTGGTGATGCAGCCTCCTTTAGTTGGTCTGTCTCCTTCCACAGGTCATCTGCTCCCCTTGGCCGGTGCCCTCACCCGTTTCATGTGTGCATCCCTGTCACGTGGTGTGGTCCTTGATTCACAGCAAACACAATGACTATATGTCCCTGGAATGAATGAATGAATAAAGGCACAAGGAGAGAACCATTCCTTCTCTCTGGGCTTGGTCTGCTGGAATTTGAATCTTGGCTTGACACTTCTGGGCGAGTCGGACAAATTAACCTCTCTGACCTTCAGTTTCTGTAGCTGTCAATTGGAGCTGATAACCATGCTTATCTCACTGCCAATTGTTAGCCTTGATATATTACCCATAAAGTACTGACCACAGTATCTTGTAACTGTGTTGTCGAATCTAGAGCCACTAGGCATGTGAAGTTATTTAAAACTAACATTAAAACTTCAGTTCATTTGTTGCCTTAGCCTTGCTTTTTACTGCACAATAGCCACAGGATGCTCTGTTAGATGTCACAGATGCAGAACACTTCCTTCCTCGTGGAAAGTCCTACTGGACAGAGCTGCTCTAGACCATAGCAAGCTGCTGCTGTTCTTATCGTTATGGCTTCTCTCTCTCAGCTCAAGGTGGAGCAAGATACCAGGGCTCTTTTCAGCATGAAAGGGGAGATCTGCCTTCCTGGCAGGCCAGGCTGAGGCCATACCCTGCATGTGCCCTCTGGGAATGCCTTTCCCCTGTCCTTCCCCAGTGACATTCCACGTGTGCCGATTCCCGGGCATCAGGCTTTAAGGCACCTCCAAATGGAAGAACCCAACGTAAAAGCCCTCCCCTCCTCCACGAGGCTAGACTTGCTTCAAGGGCCAGGACTGGTGGTGTTTTTTTTCTTTTCTTTTCTTTCTTCTTTTATTTATTTATTTATTTATTTATTTATTTATTTTTAGGGCAGCCCCACCTGTGGCACATGGAAGTTCTCAGGCTAGGGGTCAAATCGGAGCTGCAGCTGCCGACCTACACCACAGCCACAGACAGCAATGCCAGATCGGAGCTGCATCTGCGAGCTTGTAGCAATGCAGGATCTTCAACCCACTGAGCGAGCCAGGGATCAAACCTGTATCCTCATGGATACTAGTTGGATCCTTAACCCGCTGAGCCACAATGGGAACTATTTCTCTTATGGACATGTCTTCTCTAATAAACCCCTTTGTTTCAAGGAGAAGTGGGTCCAGACACCTGACGTAAGCTGTATTTAACTTGAGGAAATTAGGCTCGGTCTCCTTTAATCAACCCACAGGTCCAGAAGCCTGTCTTGGGGGAGAGATGTAGCGTCTGCTTCCTGAAGTTATTGGAAGTTACCACCACTTCCAGGTCTGCTCCACCTCGAATCTCTCCCTGGCCCTCCCTGGCTGGTTCAGCCCGCTTTGACCTCAAGGTAAAACCTAACTTCCCATCAGGGTCTCCCTGGCCTTGTGGGGTCCAGTCCTGCTGTCTGTCCACCTTCAGTACCCACACACCTTCCCACTCTCCCCCCAACAGCCTCACTCAGTTGTGTGTAACCATCTGGTTCTCATGACCCCTGGGACTTGGCAGTTCCTGGTTCAGTCTGCCCCTGCCTTGTCATCTAGCTGACTCCGGCTTCATGGTGAGGCCCCGGCTTGGATGTCACTTCTCTACATAGGCCCTCATTTCTCTGCACACTCACCCCTAGACTCCCAGCACCTGCCACCTATATTGTAACTCCCAGTGGAGGCCACAACAGCCGTCCAGACTATAGGCTCTGGGCAGGCAGTGCAATAGCTGTCTTATTAATGATTGTCTACCCAGTGTCTGGTCTGAGCCATTAGAGGGTGCTTGGTGGTACTTGTTGAATGAGTCAAAAAGGTGAATTAATGAATGTCATCATCAAGTTCATCATTAAGTTCATAAGCCAGTCTCTAATGACTGGCCCTGACAATCTTGATAATGCTTTTGAAGTTGAACGTGGAAATGACTTACTCATCACAAGAGTTTATTCATTTACTTGTCCAAAAAAGATTAAATTACACTAATGGCTTTGTGTTCTTTCACTTTTACAGCGCAGAAGTTAATAGCGTGGACTTTGGAGCCAGACTGCCTGGATTTGAACTTCAGCTCTGCCATTTAGAAGCTGTGTGACGAATGGCCAATTACTTAATTTTTCTTTTTCTTTCTTTTTTTTTTTTTGGTCTTTTTGCCTTTTCTAGGGCTGCTCCCACAGCATATGGAGGTTCCCAGGCTAGGGGTCCAATCGGAGCTGTAGCTGCCGGCCTTCGCCACAGCCACAGCAACGTGGGATTCAAGCCGTGTCTGTGACCTACACCACAGCTCATGGCAACGCCAGATCCTTAACCCACTGAGCAAGGTCAGGGATCAAACCCACAACCTCATGGTTCCTAGTCGGATTCGTTAACCACTGAGCCATGATGGGAACTCCTACTTAATTTTTCTTTACCTGGTTTCCTCTTCTTTCAGATGGGAATGCTAATGATACTTAGCTAGTGAGGTAGTTATAAAGACTAAATGAGATTATATTCGTAAAGAGCTTAGAATAGCCCCTAATATTTAGATGATAGATATACTATATAAAATTTATTAAATAAATTTTATAAAGAATGAACTCATAAACAATATGGAGGTCTCTTAGATGGTAACCTCCTTTCAGAGTAAAGCTTTGTCATTGTCCCAGTACATGGCAAATTCATGACAGATGTCAAGTTTATTTTCAGCATGTGACAATCCCCTGTTTCTGCCCATTTCACACTCATTGTGGTATTGCATCCTGGTTATTACTCCCAGAAGTAATTACTTCTCCACCTTGCCCATCTTACAACTGCTTTCAGTTCAGCTAAAAGGCTGATTCATACTCTAGTGTGAATGACTGCTAGGGTTTAATGTGCAGTGATCACTGTCTTAACATGAAGTGTCCTGATTCCAGGAATCCAGGAGGGCAGAAAACATGTCTAAGTGTAGCAGTTTCTTGGCCAGCCTTATTGTCACATCTTCTAGAACAAGGAGTCAAAAGTGGGAGAGTTGGACCCATGGACTTAACATTGAGAATCTTGGAGACACACTGGAAGGAGAGAGGAAAATGCACCTCTGGGCATTTAATAACAGTGATGAATTTAAAATAAAAAATCATAATCCTGGCTGCCCCCACTGCCACTTGAAGCTACAGAGCCCTCTGATGCCATGTGACTAGAGCTCAAAGGAGAGCTGTGGTTTCAGGGTCAGAGTGGCAGCAGCCAAGGATTTAGAAAGTAGAGCTCGGCGTGGGACCTGAGGCAGGAGGCCGCCTGCAGTCCGTAAATGGCATCATTGTTTGAAGTTATATGCAATCAAAGGGAAAAAAAAATGGGGAAAGAAAAAGAAAACCAAACCATTTAAAATTTTCAAGACAACATCTCTTGCCAAACTTTTTTTTTTTTTTGAAGAAACAAACCAACCTGAAGCCAATGAAGCAAACATGAAAGTGGCAGCAGAGTCTGCTCTGAGGGCAGATGGCAGCCTCTTAGGTTTCAGCTTCAGTTGATCTTTGCATAAACAAAGTGACTTCCAGGCAGAGGTGGCCTGCTCTGCCACCCCCAACCAAGATTTGGGCTTTCCAGTGTCCACGTTCTTCCAGGAAATGCCCCATTCATTGGCCCCTTCACTTTGTGCATTGTTGGATCACTTACACCATGCAGTCACGTGGGTCTCAGTGATTCCTCATGATTTCTACCAGGATGGCAGGATTTATTAGACCCATTTTAGGGACAAGGTTACAGAGAGTTTCAGAAAGGTGACCTTGCTTGCTCAAGGTCAGAGGGTAAGGAACTGCCAGAGGTGAGCACAAAACACAGGCCCCTGTTTTGCCATTTGGCAGGAAAAGCGCAGACAGGAGGAAGGCATGCCTGACCTTGGGGAGGGCTGAGAGCCGTAAGCATAACGTTACCTGGAATTTGTTGGATGTGTCAGTGATAACAGGCAGGCTCTGGAACGAAAGGGCAAGAACTCAAATCCCAGATCCCCATCCTTCAAGCAGTGGGATTTTGGACAAGTTACTAAACATTTCTGAGCCTCTGCTTCCTCATCGGTAAGATGGGATTATAGCAAGACCTGCCTTATGAGGCAGTGGAAGAGACAGAATGAACTAAAGCAGGTAAAAGGTTTTGAGCTGCTCCCAGCACACCATGAGTGTTAGATTTATTGCAACATCCTGCAACAGAAGTTGTGTTGTTTTGGGTTTTATGATGAGAGGGAGTTACCTGTTTTTATTTCTATTTTAAAAATGATGAGATGAGGCACAGAGAAGTTATTTGTAAAGTAAAGAAGCAGAGCTGGGGCTGATTTCAGTGCTAAACCCACATTGCTCTGGGCTTGCTGTATTAGTACCCTGCACCGAAGTTCTGGAACTTTCCTACTTTTATTGAGCTTGGGTGTCTTGTTAGGAGCTGCACCAGGACCAGCACTGAGCACACGCATGGCCAGGACATCAGAATCCCCAGACTTTCCTTTCTGCTCACTTCCTCTGTTAGTAAAGCCTACGGCCTTCCCTCCCATGTACTCCTAGTTCTTCCCCACTCGGCTGTTCTCCTGCATCCATGGATGTGAACTGGTCCTCAGTGTAAGTGAATAGTAACCACCCCCTCAGCAGATAGGAGGCTACGTCAATGGTCCAGGCAAGAGCTGACAATACCTTGGACCGGATGGAGGTGGTACTGATGGAGATGGATGAGTCTGAGGACCTCTCACTTTTGGAGGTGAAAACAGACACTCTGGGAGTTCCCTAATGGCTCAGCAGTAGCAAACCTGACCAGTATTCACGAGGACATGGGTTTGAACCCTGGCCACGCTCAGTGGGTTAAGGATCTGGTGTGACTGTGGCATAGGCCAGCTCTGGTTGAGCCTCTAGTTTGGGAACTTTCATATGCCATGGGTGCATCCCTTAAAAAAAAAAAAAGATTAAAATGAATAAAAAAGGAGTTCCCATCTTGGCTCAGTGGTAACAAACCCAACTATTATCCATAAGGACTCAGGTTCAATCCCTGGCCTTGCTCAGTGAGTTAAGGATCCAGTATTGCCATGAGCTATGGTGTAGGTCACAGATGCAGCTCAGATCCCGTGTTGCTGTGGCTGTGGTGTAGACCAGCAGCTGCAGCTCTGATTCAACCCCTAGCCTGGGAACTTCCATACGCCCTGGGTGTGACCCTAAAAAGATGGGGAAAAAAGGTTTAAAAAAAAATAGACTGCTCCAGGTACTATGATAGGCACTGGAGATTCAAAGATGAAACCCATCTTTAAAGGTCTTAGAGTTTAAAAAAATGGGTGTACATGTAACAAATACATATACACAAGTACAGCTGGCTATGATGGAATGACCATGGACATGGATCCAAATTCTTTGTCCTGTGCTGTATCTACAATCTTTGAGATGTGACTTCCTAACTCCTCCTATCAAGAGACTGAGTCTATTTCCCTACCCGTTAGATTTGGGCTGGTCTTGTGAGGTTCTTTGTCAATAAAATGTGATGGGAGTGATGGGGTACCAGTTTTGAACCTAGGTCTCAATTGACCTTGTGTGCTTCTACCAGATCTAGAAACCTTGCTGAGCTTCTAGGTGAACAAACCCAGGGTAATCTCCTTGATGATGAGATGGTACAGCCCAGTAATCTCCATCACCTTCACTGATACCAGGACAACTACCAAGTATGCAACTAGGCATCTTAGACCAGCTAAGCTTCAGGCATCTAGCCAGCTGACCACAGACACATGAGCGAGCTCAGCCAAGATCAGCAGAGCCTGACCCAGATGAGCAGATTGTCTCATCCAACTCATAGACACATGAGCAATGGTAAATGCTGACTGCTCAAAGCAGGGATTGGAAAACTTGCCTGTGGAGCAGCCAGCTCTCTATTTTTGTAAATAAAGCTTTATTAGAATATAATCATGCCCATTGATTTACGTATTACTTGGTTTCTTTTGGGAGACAAAAGCAGAGTGAGTAGTTGCAACAGAGACTGTGATCAGCAAAACCTAAAATATTTACTATCTGGCCCCTTAAGAAGACGTTTCCTGATGGCTGGTTTGAAGTCATTGAGTTTGGAAGTGTTTTATTACACAGTGATAACGAACTGATACACGGGTGCTGGGACAAAGGGGCAGATGGGAACACAAAGGAAGAGTTGATTAGCTCTCCATTGACTATGACTTGGAGTGGTTGGGAGAGGCTCTGTAGAGGAAGTGATGCTACTTGTGTCTTGAGTCAAGTGTAACCTTGGGCTTAGAGGGAAATGATGAGGAAATCAAGGGTCAGAAGTATTGTGACCAAGCCAAAGTCACGTGGCAGATCTCCCGGTTCCTGTTCAGGGACATTTCCCCTCATTCAAGTAGGCAATTTAGCCTTTTGGGTAAGAAGAAGCACCCTGGGGCCAGAGAGAGCTGGGTTTGGACCCTGGCTCTTCCATTTCAGAGGTTGTGTGATCTTGGGCACCTTAATTTCTCTGTATCTTTGTTTCCTCACTCATAAAATGGGGAAAATAGTACTGATTTCCTAGACTTGTTGTGAAATTAAATGAGATGATGGGCATAGCTTTTGGTATATCACTTTATGACTATCAAGAAAGCTGTAGAGGAGTTCCCACTGTGGCTCAGTGGAAACGAATCTCACTAGCATCCATGAGGACGCAGGTTTGATCCCTGGCCTCACTCAGTGGGTTAAGGATCTGGCGTTGCTGTGAGCTGTGGTGTAGGCCAGCAGCTACGACTCTGATTAGACCCCTAGCCTGGGAATATCCATATGCCTTGGGTATGGCCATAAAAACACAACAAATAAATAAATAAATAAAAATAAATAAAGCTGTAGAAATAAAGACCCCTTAGAAGGCCATGTCATGAGGCTTTCCATTTTAACCAGGGTGAGAGATTTCAGCTAGAGGAAAGTTGCTCTAGTGCTGGAATTTCTGGTAAGATGGATGGTTTTGGACCCATGAAAACTATACCACGTGGGAACACCCAAGGACTCCCACCACCAACAGCTTCTCAGGTCCCCACTCTGGGCTGCCCACTCTCTGTTTCACAACTCACCACAAATGGTGGAAAAGCCTGGGGGCTCGGGAGATTCGGCCACTTTGTACTTATCTTTAAGTTCCTGTTTCTCTGGGCACAGGCTGAGTTAATTCACATGCCCATTTAGAGGAGGAGGACAACCAAAGGGTGTTGAGCCAGATTCCAGAAAGCATTTCTCTGAGCACCCACTGTAGGTCAGGTCCTGTGCTGGCCTCTGGGAATCAGGGTGGAGTCAGAGAAGGTCTTCCCAGAACTCAGCGTCCACGTGGGAGGTAGACCAGAAAGCAGATGTTTCCAACACAAAGTGCTGAATGTCGAGGCAGAGGGAAGCATGGGGTTCCCAGGGTTGGGGGGGAGGTGGCACAGATTAGCTTGGGGCTCAGGAAATGATGCTGAGTCTTCCAGCAAAAGTAAAAGCTTGCTAGAGAAAGCTGGTGGGAGAAAGGCATTCCAGGCAGAGGAAAGAGCATGAGCAAAGGTAGGTGATGGCAGAGCACAGCCTGTGCAAGGTGTGACAGGACCTGGTGCTGCCTGGCCTGGAATTGAGGAAAGGAAACGAAGGTGAGGCTAGGAGATGAAGCAGGACTTACATCTCACAGTCATTGAAAAGACCGAGGCACACAGGGTAAGAGATCTGAGGGACCTGTCCTTGGGCCACTGTAATGGGTGGTGATTTCCATTTTCTTGGCCCCTAAGAAGGGCAGGGAGCCAGGAAGCTTCCAGCATCATCCTGAGCCTATTCAGCTCTGAAGCCCACTACAGTTTCACCATTGGATTACATTCTATTTCTCACTAAACATTAAAGGAGATTTTTATCCTGTTGCTTCATAATGTACAGGGGGACAAAGAGGGGGGCTGATAAACTGCTGAGTGGGTGGGTTGACAATGGAGAGAAGAGGAGGTGGAGACATCCCATCCTGTGCTGTGTGGTTCCACGAAGGGACAGTCAGGGTCTGAGGACAAGGCCTGTCTTCAGTGCCCAGAGGATACGTTTGATGAGCATTTGGAAATCCTTTCTGTTCTTCCAGATGAATGAAGAAGTGAATCCAAACCTGGAAGTGGCAATTTAAAAAAAAAAAAAGTCCCATCATCACTTTGGGAGCTGAGATGTCCAAGTGTCACAAAAGAGAATTTCTCAATGAGGAACTGGCCAGCAAGGGCGAAAAATACCCTTTAAAAATACTTCCTGCTAGAAGTCGAATGGTAGGCAAACAAGAGTTGCACCATCAACGCAGTGAGCTTCTGGGGTCATTTTCTGAGTTTTGAGTAGATTGGTTTCTCCAAATTTTGCTCCCCCATCGCCAGCTCCCCCAAACTAGACATGGGAGTTGGAACCTCCCGCGGATCAGCATGGGCTGGCATCCATGGGTCCTCGATGATGGATTCGTAGGAGGTGAGCAGAGAGGCAGGCGCTTCCCTGGTTATTTCAGCGCTAGAGCGATCCAGGACATTGGTAGGCCGGCATCCCCGTCCTCTGCCCTCACCATCTCAAATCAGCCAAGAGCAACAGCATTTTTGCCCAGTAACTTTGGGTTGGAGATGGCCGATGTGCAGAAGTGAGCCCATAACCTCCCACCCATGCGGAGACTGTAGGGAGAGTTCCTTTTGGCCACGCTTCCTTAACCTCCCATAGCCCGGCAGGCCCTGTGCTAGGCTCAGGGATGGACACCATGGTGGTTGACGGCATGGACCCGTGAGTTAGGCTCATTTGGGGTGGAGCCCTGGTTCTGCCCCTCACTAGTCGAGTCACCTCCAGAAAAAAAAAAAAAAAGAAAAAAAAGAAAAGAAAAGAAAGAAAGCTATGAAACTTTTTAGCCTCAGGTTCCACATCTGAAAAAATAGGCACAGCCAAACTTACCCCATAAGGAGTCAATGATACCATGACTGTCTGTAAAGGGCCAAAGACAGGCTCAGCACTAGTAAGAGCTCATTAGGAGTGTGTGTGTGTGTGTGTGTGTGTGTGTGTGTGTGTGTGTGTGTGTGTGTGTGTGTGTCTATGATTCAAGCACCTTTGGCTGGTGCCTGGCTGAGTGTGGAGGACAAAGCAGTTTGATAAGGACACTGGGAGCTGCATTTATTCATGTCTGGTCTGTGCCAGATTCTGCACAAAACAGTGGGAAAAATTCTGAGTGGTTATTAATCTGTCACCTTTGCCATTTCTTCCCCATGGTTCACCAGACCCATTCCCTGCTCTGCTCTGTGCCCTGGAAGCCGACCCTGCCAGCTGCGTCCCTCAGCTCCCCTGCCACCTGTCTTCTGAGGACGCTGGCAGGGGACCAGAGGGCAGAACGGAGAGAGAGGTTCGTACCTCTAGGGGCAGCTGTGCTCCTCTGCCACTGTGGTCCCCAACACCCTTTTGGAAGCCTGCAGCACCACCATCTCCTCCCTGTGCTCCTGCAGGGGCGTCAGGGCTTCGTGGTGCTGCTGGCCCCGCCCACATCTGCAAAAGGTCCCTTCATTGAATGCTGTCCATGTGCATCATGGGGGTAAACTCTGTTTTCTGTGGGGACCCTTACAGGCACACCTGCTGAGCCTGTGGTCATCCATGCTCTATTAGGCTGGAGTTTCCTCTTCTTGGGCTGAACTCCCAGCCCCCACCTTGATTTCATCTCCTGGGCATGATGGAAGCAGCGAGTCAGTGGACTAGAGACTGGCTGAGGTTTGCTTCACTTCAGATGCTTTTAGGTTTGGCTTTCAGTTCTCTTGCCTGCCTTGGGGTGGGGCTCAGCTTGGGGTGGTTTCAGGGTGCTCTCCACTTTGGGGAGGAGAAGGGGGAAGATCATAGCTATATCCAGCTGTGCCCTGCCAAGGGCACCCTCTGGCAGCTGGCAGCAGCTTACAGTTCCTTCTTTGGAACTGCTCTGCCCCCCCCACACCCCACCCCGCATCACTGCTTTCTGCCTTCCCCTGCCCGCTGCTCACGACGTCCAAAGGAGCCAAGGGTTCATTCTTTTATAGGACAGATCTGTATACCTTGTGTCTGGTCCTGGTATAAGCAGTGGAGATCTAGCACAAACGAGATAAGCAGTGCCTTTGTCCTCACGGAGCTCATATTCTGTGGGGAAGATATTGACAGAAACAAAGAGGCGTAGAGGCCCTAATTCATTAAGTGATGTTTAGATGAAAAATAAAGTGGGATAATGCGGGGAAAAAATGATGGGCTGGGTATAGGAGCTGTTTCATAAAGAGTGGTCAGGGAGAGTGTCACCGAGAAGGTGTGTGTGGGGGGGGTCCCTGCAGATGCACTGGAGACTGTGTGCTGGGCAAGGGGACAGCAAGGGGGCAGGTGTATCTCTCGGACAGTGGCTGCAGTGGAGAGGAGGGGAGAGGAGGAGGTGCAGTTGCGGGGGGCCGGCAGCGGAACTGGTCCTGTGAGGCCTCCGAGGTCACCGGAGTGGCTTTGGATTTTGCACTGAGCAATGGGAAGCCTGGGGAGGAAGAGAGATGTGGTGGAGAATGAAGGATCCCTCTGGCTCTTGGGCGGAGAACACGGGAGGCAAGAGCAGAAGCAGGGAACCAGAAAGGGACAGTCACAATGACAATAACCAGTCCTGCCTGTGCGCCCCCCCCAAGGCCACCTTCACTGTATCCACCAGAACCCAGTAGGGTCTATGGAATCAGCCCAAGGTCTGTGCGAGGTGTTGATTGCTATTGTTCTCACAGTAGACGTTGTTATCACCCCATCTGCTGTGTGAGCTTATGAAAATTATTTTCTCCTTCTGAGATTCAGTGTCCTCATCCCTAGAATGAGAACACTAACATCTACCTTTTAGGGTTGCTCTGAGGGTTGACATCACTCACCTGTGCAGTCCTCACAGAACCTGTCCTTCTCCTTACCTCTCACTTGCTGTGTGACCCCAGGGAAAATGACTTTCTCTCTCTGGGCCCCATTTCCTTGTCAGCAAAGATGTAGCACTGGATGGCCTCTCAGGTACCCCCTTAGTGCTGAGTCCGTGAGTCTGTGTTTCCAAGGGAAAAAAAAAAAAAAAAAAAAACTGAAACAAAATTAAGCAAAAACATTGATATCACCACATTAAGACTAGAATAATCAGGGCTACTTTTACTTGCTAGAAGCCAGACACTGTTCATTTAATTGCTCATTCCATCCTCACAGTAATTCTAAAAGTCCTGTGTTGTTCTAATTCCCAGGCACAGGGAGGTTAGGTTTCTTGCCTCAGATCACACAGCGTATATGTGACGTAACTGAGCTTTATCCTCAGCCATGGCCCCCCAGCAGCCACACTAGTGACCCAGAGCTTTGGGCCCAGTCCATCCTCTCCCCCATTATTTGGGTGTCAACATGAATCACCACCAAGAGCTGGATATGCCCTTTTTTTTTTTTTTTCTTTTTTGCCTTTTCTAGGGCTGCTCCTGCCACATATGGGGGTTCCCAGGCTAGGGGTCGAATCGGAGCTGTAGCCACCAGCCTACACCAGAGCCACAGCAACACGGGATCCAAGCCATATCTGCGACCTACACCACAGCTCATGGCAATGCCAGATCCTTAACCCACTGAGCAAGGCCAGGGATCGAACCCACAACCTTATGGTTCCTAGTCGGATTCGTTAACCACTGAGCCACGACGGGAACTCCTGGATATATCCTTCTTATGTCCTACCTCTTCTTGGCCTTGAACCCCATTTTCCTAGTATGGTCACATTAATTACACTTGACTGTATCCAGAAATTTGTGGCTGGGCTGGAAGAATACACTGAGATATTTAATGCCTGGGTCCTTGTGTTGTTAGATGATAGGAGTCCTACATTAGAAACAATGGCCATTATAGCTGATATCGAGCACTGACTATATATGGGATCCATTCCAAGAGCTTTACATGTTTCAATATCTTTAATTCTCACATCCATCCTGTCTGATGAGGTGGGTCCTCTTATCATCTGCATTTCACAGATGAGGAACTGAAAGCACAGAGCATGGGTGGAGTGGCGTGCCTCCATCACACAGAGAGCACACCATCGCTGGGATATAAACCCAGGCTGTCTGGCCACAGACACCAGTCTCTTACCCACTTCGCTTTACTGTCTTTCTCAAGATAGCCTCCTCTGGAAAGAAATTCTATGGAATGTTTTAAAAATTCTATTGTAGAAAGATTCTATTGCCAAATAAGTTTAGAAAAGTAGAGTTAAATAAAATGAAACAAGTTGCTTTCTTTCTAGATTCCTGAGTCTTGCATAACCAAATGGTGACCAGGACCTTTAAAAGCAGGACACTTGTTAAGAGTAGGCACTCTCAGGCACTTTTTTTTTTTTGTCTTTTTAGGGCTGCACTGCAGGCATATGGAAGTTCCCAGGCTAGGGGTCTAATCTGAGCTGTAGCCGCTGGCCTACACCACAGCCACTGCAACTCGGGGATCCAAGCCGCACAGCTCATGGCAACGCCGGATCCTTAACCCACTGAGCGAGGCCAGGGATTGAACCTGCAACCTCATGGTTCCTAGTCGGATTCGTTTCTGCTGTGTCACAATGGGAACTCCACTCTTGGGCACTCTTGTTAAGCTCATTTGATCATGAGGACTCTTTACTTCTGATGGATCAGCTCAAGACATATTTTGTGAAAATCAACTCTGAAAACATTGTGGGTGGAAGCTTTTGGGGAAGGAGTCAAGTTTCAAGTTCTCACTGGTCCTCCCCCATTCTAATTCTCCCCCAAATAGGCCATTATCACTCCACCACTGACTGCTGACTCTGCAGTACATCTAGCATGTGTCCAGGAAATAACAAACTTATGAGTCTCTGACAATTCAAGTTCACTTTCAATGCACCATATTGGTAATTTGCTACTCAATAGAATCTTTTTTTTTTTTTTTTTCTTAAAGTAAATGATTTCTGGTAGAGCAGATTATTTCCCCTAACTGACTTACACTCTTGGTAAATCTAGATTTTCATGGCATAGGTTTTTAAAGTGAAGTTATCTTTGAGGAGTTCCCATTGTGGCTCAGCAGGTTAAGAACCTGACTAGTATCCATGAGGATGTGGGTTCAATCCCTGGCCTTGGATCCAGAGTTGCTGCAAGCTTCGGCATAGGTTGCAGATGTGGCTCAGATCTGGCATTGCTGTGGCTGTGGCATAGGCCCACAGCTGCAGCTCGATTTCAACCCTAGCCTGGGAACTTTCTTATGCTGCAGGTGCAGCCCTAAAAAGACAAACTACTACTACTACTACTACTAAAGTGAGGCACCTTCGGATTTTCTTGTATGGTGGAGAGGAAAATTTGGATGGGGAGGGAATGGCAGAACAGGGTGTGGAAGCCAAAGGAGTAGAAGCTGTGGTTTTCCCCCAAAGTTGCACAAAATTATAATATGACTTCTGCTTTTCATCTCCTCTGGGTGGCAACTGGGGAATTCAGCAGCTTGCTTGAGAGGACAGAGTTAAGTTAATCGTTAAATCTTAGAAAGTCTTGGTTGTCTAACCTGTTGGTCTCTCTTGCTCATGGCATCTGCTGACATCTCTTCCTCACGCTCTAACCTGGGGATGCATGAATTTCCCTTGTGTTATCTCATTTTTCTCTTTCTTTCTTTCCTTCTTTCTTTTCCTTTCTCTCTTTCTTTCTCTCTCTCTTTCTTTCCTTCTTTCTTTTCCTTTCTCTCTTTCTCTCTTTCTTTCTCTCTTTCTTTCTCTCTTTCTCTCTCTCTCTCTCTCTTTCTCTCTCTCTCTCTCTCTTTCTCTCTTTCTCTCTCTCTCTCTCTCTTTCTTTCTCTCTCTCTTTCTCTCTCTCTTTCTCTCTCTTTCTTTCTTTCTTTCTTTCTTTCTTTCTTTCTTTCTTTCTTTCTTTCTTTCTTTCTTTCTTTCTTTCTTTCTTTCTTTGTCTTTTTAGGGCTGCACCTGTGGCAAATGGAGCTTCCAGGCTAGGGGTCGAATTGAAGCCTTAGCCCCCAGCCTATACCACAGCTACAACAACATGGGATCTGAGCCACATCCTTGACCCACGCTGCAGCTTGGAGCAACACCAGATCCTTAACCCACTGAGTAAGGTCAGGGGTTGAACCGGAATCCTCATGGATACTAGTCAGGTTTTTAACCTCCTAAGCCACAATGGGAACTCCCGTTATCTCATTTTTGAATTTCCACTTTCCATTCCATTCTGTGAATGGCAGCCAAGCACCTACATGGGCATACTGTGAGCCAGGCATATGGGTTTAGTGCCCATGAACCAGGGCACTAAACCCATGAGTGCCAGGCCCTGGAGATAAGACTTCATGACTTCATAAACAAAGTAAGCCAGATACACAGCCGAACATAATTTTTGGCAAAATGTTGGGGCCAACAGAGGTGGACAAACACAGAGGTTTGAGAGATCATACCTAGGTAATATGGTGGGGGATTTCTGGAAATTTTTCTTGATTTTTGAGAGAGGCAGTGGAGTTGAGTTTTGAAAAATGAGCAGGATGTGGCTATTAGAGAAGGTGATGGGAAAGACCTGCTTGGGGAGGGAAGAGCGTGAGCCTAGAGAAGCCCTTGAGAATGTCCAGAGGATGTTATTGGTTTGACAGCCATAAAGTGCACTGAATCCTAAACCCACTGAGCAAGGCCAAGGATTGAACCATCGCCCTCATGGATACTAATCAGATCCCTTTCCACTGAGCCACAACGGGAACTCCCTTTGGTGATTCTGACAATGAGTGACCCCCTCCTATGTTAGAAGTCCCCTACACTGGTCATAACAATGGAAAGCTTCCCAGATAGGGAGTTTCTAAAAGTCCAGATAAGTTATTTAATCTCTTGGTACCTCAACGTTTTCATTGGCACCTAAGATAAAGTCCTTATCTCATGAGGTTAAGATAAGCAATAAGAGGAAGTTCCCATTGTGGCTCAGTGGTAACAAGCCCGACTAGTATCCATGAGGATTCGGGTTCCATCCCTGATCTCGCTCAGTGGGTTAAGGATCCAGCATCGCCTCGAGCTGTGGAGTAAGAGACACGGTTCAGATCCCGCATTGTTGTGGCTGTGGTGTAGGCTGGTAGCTACAGCTCCAATTCAACCCCTAGCCTGGGAACCTCCACATGCCACAGGTACAGGCCCAAAAAGCAAAAAAAAAAAAAAAAAGAGAAGGAATAAGAGTGAATGATGCACATAAAGTCTTAGAACTAGGGATGGCACCTAATAAACGCTCAATAGATATTAATTATTATTGTTGTTGAATGCTTAAAGGTTTCAATAAGTGGCTTGACCATGAGATCTCAGGGGCAGGTTCACTTAATTACTTCTGCTCTTCTGCATTTACTGGTTTCTGAGCTGGTAGCTTCCAGCAAATGTCTTTCATTAAAGGACTTGGCGTGGTTGAATGAATAAACATGAGAAAAATATCCCTTCTCTCCAGAATGCAAAAGGTGCCAGTTGCATTTTATCCTTGCGGCTCCAGACATCAGACCCCAGTGCGGGTGGGAAGACATCCCCCTCCCCCGCACTAATGGGCCAACCCCTTATCTTCATGTGCATCTTTTGCGAGTTACTCTCGGGTAAAGGAGAACATTTGACCCCGGTTTAGAAAGATTGCCTTACACAATCTCCCGGTTCCCTAGATGGGACTTGCTGAGCTGACAGATTGTACAGAGAAGAGCTGACTATTTTTAGGATGAACTGGAAAGATTAGAACTTTGCTCTCTCCTCAAATATCAAACCTGCCATTGGTAGGAATCCAAGCAGCAATTCCTGGGGAATTGGATGGAGGGACTTATTCATTGTGCTCTCATTGCTTAAAATTCCAACATAAAAATAATAACAGGCCTTTGATATTAGAGTGACTAGATGGGCCACGTACTTACTAAGTGCTTTACACGCCCTGTGCTGTTCCACTCGTATAGCAACCTCATGCGATTGGTTTCCATCTTCTTATCTTTTCTTTCTTTTTTTTAAGGGCTGCAACTGTGGCATATGGAGGTTCCCAGGCTAGGGGTTGAACTGGAGCTGCAGCTGCCAGCCCACACCATAGCCACAGAGATGCAGGACCCTAGCTGCGTCTGCAACCTACACCATAGCTCACAGCAACAGTGGATCCTTTAACCCACTGAGCAAGGTCAGGGGTCGAACCCACATCCTCATGGATACTAGTCAGGTTCTTAACCCACAGAGCCACAATGGGAACTCCTCAATCTTTCTATGTTACAGAGAAGAAAAATGAGGCACAGAGAGTAAAGCGTCTTGACCAAAGCCACAGAAAGAGGTTTAGTGAAGCTGGAATTCCATTCCTGGTCTATCTGGCTTCAAGACCCATGCTGGAGTTCCCGTCGTGGCGCAGTGGTTAACGAATCCGACTAGGACCCATGAGGTTGCGGGTTCGGTCCCTGCCCTTGCTCAGTGGGTTAACGATCCGGCGTTGCCGTGAGCTGTGGTGTAGGTTGCAGACGCGGCTCGGATCCCGCGTTGCTGTGGCTCTGGCGTAGGCCGGTGGCTACAGCTCTGATTCGACCCCTAGCCTGGGAACCTCCATATGCCATGGGAGCGGCCCAAGAAACAGCAACAACAACAACAACGACAACCACAACAGAAGACAAAAAAAAAAAAAGACCCATGCTTACATGAGGATGAAAATGACAATGACACAAAATAAAACAAAGGGGGAGAGAACAAACTCATGCTCCTGGCTGAAGAATGAAATCATTCAAGTCACAGTGGATTGACTGAGTACATCATTTTGCCAGGTAGAACAGCCAATGAGCAGATGAGAAAGTCAGGGGTTCTGCCTTTGGGGAGCTCTCATCCTAATAAGGGCAATGTGAGCATTTTATTTTTCTCATCTGCCCAGCTCTTTTATTCTTTCTCTCATCCAATACCACACTGTGGGGCTTGCTGGTCAAGGTTCCTTTATTCCTCCGGCCAAGTGTGGGTGTTTGCCTCATGCTGGAACGTCAGACTACGGGAAAGTAAATTATGACTCAAGAACCTCAAGAGGAGCTGAGTGGCTGAGTGAGCAGCACTCTGAAGATAACTGCAGGTTAGTTTCCACCATCCGGATGATCAGCTCTTCCTTCTTCCTGAGAGCTCCTTGTGGCAGATAGAATAGGTTGGTTCACTCAGCACACATCCCAACTCCCTTCAAGCTATGCTTTCTCTGTCCTAGAAGGTGGAAAGCTCAGAGTTCACTTTCCCAGGCTCCCTTGCAGGGAGGGGTAGCTGTGTGGCTTAGTGCGTGAGATGCAAATGTCTATTTACTGGGGATGTTTTTCCCCTTGCTCCAGGATGTAGGAAGGACGTGATGGTTGGAGCTGTGGCAGATACTTTATGAAGAGGTTAGGAGGACTGCACAGACAGCAACCCTGCTCAGCAACATCTTTCCTTTGGACCCCTTGCTGAGAACTCCTTACTGTTTTAAACCACTATGTTTGGGGGTTCTGTTACTTGCAGCCAAATTCACCTCTGAACTGATACGGAGTCTATGTATTCCTTTTGTATTTATTTTTAATAGAGAGGGTACTCAAGGTAGACAGAATTACACAACCCCAAATACCCTAATTGATACAGGAAAGGGAGGGAAGTACAAAGCAAACCATAACATCAGCCAGAATGAACCATGCTCTCCTGGAGGGAAGAACTGTCACAATACAAATCCATGTGGACATAGTCTGCTATATTTTTCTAAGACTTTTCCACACATTGTTTCCTTTGACTCTCTCAGCCGCCCAATAAAATAAGCATTATTATAAGTGAAAAAAAAAAAACCCTCAGAGTTTGAGGAAGAAAAGGAAGTGATTAATTCTAGCTGGAGAGGAGTTCCGTCGTGGCTCAGTGGTTAACGAATCTGACTAGGTTGCAGGTTCGATCCCTAGCCTTGCTCAGTGGGTTAAGGATCAGGCGTTGCCCTGGGCTGTGGTGTAGGCTGGTGGCTACAGTCCCGATTAGACCCCCTAGGCAGAGAACCTCCATAAGCCACGGGTATGGCCCTAGAAAAGACAAAAAGAGAGTTCTAGCTGGAGAAACTGGCAACCTCAGGAAAGGGCTGGTTTGAGCTGGGGTTTGAAGGATGAATAGACTTTTAATAAATGAGGAAAGCAGTGGGAAGGGCATTCCCGGCTAAGATAAGAACTACAAAGCTTAGGAGTTCCTGCTGTGGATCAGTGGGTTAAGAACCCAACATAGTGTCCATGAGGATTGGGATTTGAACCCTGGTCTCACTGGGTAGGTTAAGGATCTGGTGCTGCTGCAAGCTGCTGCATAGGTCACAGATGTGGCTCAGATCTGGTGTTGCCATGTTTGTGCAGTAGGCCACAGCTGCAGCTCCGATTTGAGCCCTGGCCCAGGAACTTCCATATGCCACAGGCGCTGCCTTAAAAAAAAAAAAAGAAAAAGAATTACAAAGCTTAGAGGCATGAAAGGGCTGGGGGGTGACTTTGACAAGTGTGCTTGGTGCTCAGGACTGGGGTCTGGGGAACTTGAGAAGCATACAGAGGAGGTAGGGTTGGAAAAGTCAGCAGGGGCAGAATGGAATCTCCCCCTCAGGGTCCTCCTGGGCCCTTCTTCTGTGGCTGCCTCTCTGTTGAGACAGGGAGACCCTAGCTTTCCAGCGAGTTGAGGCTAGACCTCGGGGAGGGCACTGGTCATGGAACCAATGAAAAGTGTTGACCAGTAAAGTACTTTCCCTGGATATGCTTGCAATAGGGAAGAATGATGATAGAGTAACAGGAAATTATTTAAGCCAAGAGGTAGGAGGGTCCCTGGGGAATAACAGAGTGATATTTAGCTCACTGAACTGGCTGATCCAAGCCTTAAGTCATCTCAGTGGCCAAAACCTTGACCACAGCTTGAAATCAGGTGTCTCTGATTAGCATTCCCCCTTTTTGTGTGTGTGTGTGTGTGTGTGTGTTTTTGCTATTTTTTGGGCCGCTCCTGCGGCATATGGAGGTTCCCAGGCTAGGGGTCGAATTGGAGCTGTAGCCTCTGGCCTATACCAGAGCCACCGCAACTTGGGCTCCGAGCCGCATCTGCAACCTACACCACAGCTCACGGCAACGCCGGATCCTTAACCCACTAAGCAAGGCCAGGGACCGAACCCACAACCTCATGGTTCCTAGTCGGATTCGTTAACCACTGCGCAATGACGGGAACTCCTAGCATCCCTCTTTTAATCTGAATTTAAAGGCTGATTCCATTTTACTCTGTTCATTTCCTGCTGTGAGCAGCGCTGCAGGGAAAAGGGGACTCCTGGAAGAGGAACACATGGTATAACAACACACATTTACATTTAGAAAGGGGGGGATGGGAGTTCCCGTCGTGGCTCAGTGGTTAACGAATCTGACTAGGAACCATGAGGTTGCGGGTTCAATCCCTGGCCTTGCTCAGTGGGTCAAGGATCCGGCGTTGCCATGAACTGTGCGGCTTGGATCCCCAAGCCACAGTGGCTGTGGTGTAGGCCGGTGGCTACAGCTCCGATCAGACCCCTAGCCGGGGAACTTCCATATGCCACAGGAGTGGCCCTAGAAAAGGCAAAAAAAAAAAAAAAATAGAAAGGGGAGGGGCCAGGAGGCACTCTGTTCCATAGAACAGGCCCATATCTTTTTATTAAGGAAGGTGATGAGGTTATTATTGAAGGGATTAATGAAGGTGAGAAGATTAGTGGGCAGGGACAGGCATAGGCAATGAGATTATCTTCTTTGTAATATCAAAAGTTGGTCTCCTTAGGACATAATGCAGCTGTTTATAGAATAACATGGTTAGTGCATAAGTCCTTCATCTTGTCTTTGAAAGAGACTCTGTACTTTATTTATTTTATTTATTTATTTTTTTGTCTTTTTTTTTTTTTTTTTTTTTTTTGCCATTTCTTGGGCCGCTGCCACAGCATATGGAGGTTCCCAGGCTAGGGATCTATTTGGAGCTGTTGCCGCCGGCCTACACCAGAGCCACAGCAACATGGGATCCGAGCTGCGTCTGCAACCTACACCACAGCTCACGGCAACGCCAGATCGTTAACCCACTGAGAAAGGCCAGGGATCAAACCCGCAACCTTATGGTTCCTAGTCAAATTCGTTAACCACTGAGCCACAAAGGGAACTCCAAGACTCTGTACTTTAAAACTCTGAGTCCATAGATACTTGCCTTCTGCAGAGATCTGCTGTTCTGTGGTCTCCAACAATTTCCTTATTGCTTATTTATTGAGCCCCTACCAGGACCCAGGCAGGGAGAAATCTGAGTCCAAAGACAATAGTTCCTGTCCTCCTGAAGCTCAGAGTCTGGTTGGGAAGAGAGAACAGAAAGTAACTACTGTCACGAGTAATGATAAAGGCAATAGTTTAATGAACATTCAGTGTGTAGGTCACATCTGTAGTTGTATAATGATCATAACAATCTGATTTCACAGGATTTCCATTCTATGAAGAACTTTTATATCCCCATTTTGCAGATGAGAAATTGAGGTTTAGGAAGGTCAAGTGAAATACTCAAGGTCAAGCAGCCAGTAAGTGGCAGGGCAAGATTTATGTCGTTGCTTGCAAACATTACATGCTTATTCCTCCATCACACACACACACACAAACACTGGGGGACCAGAGGAGGAGTACCTAGGGATCTTTGGATTGTAGGGAGCACTTCCAGCAGAGGTGACAGAGCTGAACCTCCAGAAAGTATGCGAGTCTGCTAAACAGAAGGGGAAGAATTTGCCTTCTGGGCAGAGGGAAGGGCATGAACCCCATGGCAGGTGAGAGGGAGCATGGTGGGTTGGGGGGTTCTGTGGTTGTTTGGCATGGTTGCCCTGTGGCCTTCGGGGTGAGAGGTGAGCGGGGCTAGGCCAGGAAGGCCACAGGAGCCACGCTAAGAAGGTGCCATTATATCTGGAGGTGGATGGAGGGACCCGCTGAAGGCTTCAGGAGGACAGATTTGCTACATTGTCTCATTTCCCTGAGTCCTAGAGGTAAGTAAAGCAATGCCTGCTGATGTTCTTGCTTTTCAAAGGAAATCCCAGAAGAAAGTACTCTGCTCCTTCTTTGGTAATGCGTTATCTGTGGGAACCTTGGCTTGGTCTCTTTAATTCTCCAAATCTCAGTTTTCCCATTTATAAAATGGGATCTGGGAGTTCCTGTCGTGGCTCAGTGGTTAACGAATCTGACTAGGAACCATAAGGTTGCGGGTTTGATCGCTGGCCTCGCTCATGGGTTAAGGATCCGGCATTGCCATGAGCTGTGGTGTAGGTCGGAGACGCAGATTTTTTTATTTTTCTACTTCTGCACTCTGTCTTTTGTGATATCAATTTCCTTTAAAGCTGACTGTCTTTCTGGTTGCAAGAGGCCTTCTAGCACTTTCTTGGTTATGTGCTTCTTTGTATCATATCTGTTTAGAGACAGAAAACATTTTTCCTCCTACATCCTGAAATTTACTCGCACTGGGTCAGTTTAGGTCAATGCCTTACCCTTGGGCCAATCACTGTTTGCAGGTAGGTGGACTTCAACGGTTGGTTTAGCCAAGGTCCTACTCCTGGGATGGGAGGTATTATCCGCTTTCCCAGAACCCTGCGGATAGAAATCAACAAGAATGAGAATGAGGACAGGGGAGGGACTACAACAGCCCATGTCATGTCTTCCCTCATCATCTTTCTTATCTCCTCTATTTTCTAGGCCTCTTCTGAGAGTGAAGGAGCTTAAGTTGAGCTTTAAGGTACAAGCATAAAAGCTTGGTCTCTGTGCTGTTAAGGAAGGACTCTAAAGAATTGTTCCTTTGGGGGCCTTGCCTCCTCCTTCTGAGACTCTATTTGGCCTTAGGAGACCCTGGCTGGAGTTAAATCACATAGAAGCAGATCATTAGCCAGAAGGGACTTAGAAGTGGGCTTGTGCTGGTATGGAAATGGAGGCTGTCTGGGACTTGGTTTCTCTCTCTGTAAAACCAGGTGACTCCTTTGGTTCTGCGTGTGTCAGAGCCAGAAGTGTGAGTTAGCCGGAGAGCTTGTTGAAAACACACCTGCCTGGGTCACTCAGAAATTGTGACATACCCAGAGGAAAGCTCGGTGGGTACATGCATTTTGAACAATGTTCTCAAGTCACACTGAACTGTACCTTCCACCACTCAGAAACCTCTGTATTGGGACGCTCCCTCGGGCCCCAAGATCTTTGAACCTGGTCTGTCCGTGGGCTCCAGGTCTCAGACAAAAGGCAAAGCAGTAGGTGCTCCAGCAGAACCGACCTCCAGTGACCTGGCCACAGAAGGAAGACCAGAGACCCGGTGAGATAGCGAGGACCCAGGGCACCTGCCAGGCCAGGAATTTATAAGGATGCTGCTGGCCGGGCCTTGCTGTCTTGATGCCCTGGGCAGTGTCATCATGCAGGCACAAGCCTGCCAGAGCCCTTTGGCTGACCAGGGGAGGCTGCGAGGCCAGGGACACTGGTCCCTCCCTTCCCCCATGCCCCTTATGGGTTACCAGATGTTTTTGGAAGCGATGGCTTTAAGAAGAGGACTGGAATTGCAGTGACGGTCCTAGGTTCCAGTCCACCTGCTGCCATCCAGCAGCTGTGAGACTCAATTGCCTCATTAGCAAAGGAGGGCTGATGGCCCCTGTCCAGCCTTCTTCTTCTACAAGACACGAGGATTTCAGTTCAATTTCTTGTCTTTTTGAGGCCTTTCTTGTGGCATATGCAGGTTCCCAGGCCAGAAGTCTAATCAGCTGCCAGCCTACACCACAGCCACAGCCACGCCAGATCCGAGCCACATCTTCAAACTACACCACAGCTCATGGCAATGCGGGATCCTTAACTCACTGAGCGAGGCCAGGGATTGAACCCGCATCCTCAGTCGGGTTCATGACCAGCTGAGCCACAGCGGGAACTCCGGAGACGTGAGGATTTTGAAGGCGATGATGCAATGTAGTGAAAGGACTGGGTGCACAATACACATGTGAGAGGATTATTATTATTGTTGTTAAAAATAACAAACCACTTTGAAGTTGGGACCCGGAGGCTCCCACACAACCCAACCGCTGTCAGCCAGCTGCCACCTTTCAGATAGAGCCAGTGATGCAAGAGGCAGAAAGGAACAGCTGCTCCTGGAGGCTTCTTGGTTGAGACCTCCTTGCGTCCTATTCCCCTCTGAGGCCTGTGGGGGTCTGGGAGCCTTCCAACTTAGCGCTACCCGGTGGAATAAGGTGTGCTGCTTGGCACCTGTCATCACCTCTAGAGAGCCCGCCAGCTGGAGGTGGGAAGATGGAAGCTGAGCATACAAGGGTGGCTCTCTGCCTCACCCCCTCTTACCCGTGGACTCTCCAGCTCTCAGGCTCCTGAGCCCCAGTCGATCAGGTGCTCCTGCTCCATGCTGGCCACACCTGTAACATTCCCACCTGTAACACTGCTAACTTGGTATCTGAGGTGAAGTCAACCACATTTCATTCATTTAAATCGATGTCTTTAGCAGAAACGTCACTGCTGTAAAGGCCAACCCCCGCTCCCTTGGGGGATGAGGCGTGATTATTAAAATAAAAGCGTGGGCATCCTAACGAAAGGGATCTCAGGTCCTTCCTGAAGGTTCCGCTCGGCACCTTGGAAAGCCCTGAGGTGGCAGATGCTGTTAATGCTTCAGGAACACATGCAGGTGTCAAGATGTGTGCTCAGTGTGTTGACACTCATGGGGCAATGGACTCTGATTCAATCCAAGCCTTGGGGCCACTTGACAAGTGAAGCAGCCAAGGCTCAGGGAGAGATTAAGTGACTTTCTCAAGCTTCCCCAGCCAGGAAGCAGTAGGACTGGGATCAACACGGATCCCTGGACATTAAGTCCAGCACACTTGCCATCCTTAGCTAAGAATTCAGCACAGGGCTTGACACAATGATGGCCATGCGGCAGTTTTTGAGGGAAGAAGGCAATCTTGGGGAAGTGGGGTGCCACAGTTGAAGGAACACGGGATTAGAACACAAATGTAGATGTTCCAGAACATTTATTTGCATCTGTGGTTTTCCAGTGGTGCCCTTTTCCTCCTCCTGAGGGTCTTGAGGGGCTGAAACATAGGGGTTCAGTGTTTCTACTTTTTCTTTGTCAAGGGCAGGTTCTCTCCCCAAACTTCTGATATTGTGATTTTGAGTAAGATTTCACTGAGGAAAGAAGAAAAAAAAGATTCCTTTGCTAAAACCAGATTTGAGGAGTCTTGTTTTACATGGCCTACAAGGCTCGGCCAAATCTCACCCTCCATGATTCTGTAATTAGAATGTGGGTGCTCCCCCTCTCTGGCTGTGTGGTGCTGAATGAGTCAGTCGCATGCTGATCTTAGTTTAGTGCCTTTACCTTTAAAATGGGCACAAGGAGAGAACCACTGCAGAGTTCCCCGAGTTATGATGTGGATGCGCCCTCAGAAGAGCAAAGGATTCTGCAAGAGTGTGGGATGGGGGAAGTCCGTGCAATCCACAAACACTTCTTAAGTGGTAGCTCTGGGCTGCACTCTGGCCAAGTGCTGAAGATGCAAAGGGACATGGGGCACAAAGTGTAGTAGGAAACAGTCAAACATGGGCACCCAGCCTCCCAGGAGAGAGATAAATAAGCCGGTAGTTTTAATGCAAAAGCGACATGTGCCCTGATGTAAGCATAGGGGAGGGTCATCGCACCCACCTGGCGATGGGGCGGCAGGAGAGGGTGGGCAGTGGGAAAATGACATCTAGCTGGAGTCTTAAAGCGGAAGCAAACACGATAGTGATACTGTGTGTATATATATTTCATTCACACAGGATTTTAGTTACACTGAGTTAAGACTTCTGAGGTTCTGCTTCCCCTTTTTGTGCCAGGATTTTTATAGAGACAAAAGTAAATGCAAAGCGTATTCTTGGATCAATGTTACAGACTCTGTTAATGAGTTTTGCTCTACCCTTTTGCAAGTAAATATTATACAGTCAACAAATGTCCTGTCCTCTCGAGAAAATTCAACACACTTACAGAAGCATCACTTGAGAGCACAGAGGTGCCTCTGTCTTGTATCCAACATGTTTGCACAGATGACAAAGCTGGGACCTGCAGAGGGGAGTGTCCTTACTAAGGCCAGGAAGTACAGGGAGCGAGTTTAGATCTGGGGCTTCCCTGGGGACCACAGCCTCCGAGGGCTCCGGAATAGGAGTGGCAGTGTGCTCAGGGACACCCTCAGGTCTATCTTCTGAGGGCCACAGGCTTAGTCCCTCTCAGATTTCATCCAACAACACATGGGCGGGTGTGTATTTGTCAGTTAGTGCGCTGTGTGCCGAGGTTACAGAGTGGAATGAAGCACTCCCTCTGCATGAAGGGGTTCATAGGATGAAGACACCTAGAGTGTCAGTTAAAATCCATGATAAGTGGCAGTGGCATAATGTGCAAAGTGCTTTGAGAGCAGTATTTGCATGAGAAGGGTGGGGAAAGACACAGGCTTTGAAGCCAGGCACACTTGGGTTTCAGTTTCAGCTCTGCCACTCACTGTGGGACTTCGGGAAAGTTACTTAACCTCACTGAGCCTCAGTTTCTCTATCTAGAAAATGGGGATAGTCACAACCTCCTTGTGAGCATTGATGGATGAAGAGGGTACCATTAAGATACAACTAGTCAGGAGTTCCTGTAGTGGCTCAGCAGGAATGAATCCAACTAGCACCCATGAGGACTCGGGTTCGATCCCTGGCCTCGTTCAGTGGGTTGAGGATCTGGTGTTGCCATGAGCTATGGTGTAGGTAGCAGGTGTGGCTCGGATCCTGTGTCGCTTGGGCTGTGGCCCAGGCCCACAGCTACAGCTCCTATCAGACCCCCACTGTGGGAACTTCCATATGCTGTGGGTGTGGCCCTAAACATTCACCTCCTTCCCCCCCCCCCCCCAAAGATACCACCAGTCAAGTGCTGGGCTCATTCAATGTGTACAGACTATCAACATCCACTGTCCAAACCTGGGCAAGACATCCAACCTCATGACTCCAGGAGCTTCCAATGTTTGCATCTGCACGGGCTGGGAGTGAAATGTGCTTTGTAAAACTGTGACACATTAAGCAACGGCTAGTTATCGCTCTTTGGATCCGTAGCCAGTCCTAATTAGGACAGGGAGGGCGATGTAGCAGGGTGGTTTGTCAAATCCATTGAGTAGCTGCGGGCTGGAAACCAGGGCAGCCT
This sequence comes from Phacochoerus africanus, assembly GCF_016906955.1. Taxonomy (NCBI): domain Eukaryota; kingdom Metazoa; phylum Chordata; class Mammalia; order Artiodactyla; family Suidae; genus Phacochoerus; species Phacochoerus africanus. The sequence goes on along the minus strand of NC_062549.1, from coordinate 14,070,570 downwards.
CTCTGATCATGCGCTCCTCTGCCCCCCCACCCCCGCCCCCTCCAGCCTCCAGACATTTCCCTCCCGTCATCTGAAACCCAAATGTGTCCTGGAGGAGACCGGCAGATCCTGGGCTTGATTGCTTTGTCCATCAGTCCTTCTACTGGGAGAGGGGACTTGCCACCAGGCCTGAGAAAAAAGTCAGGCGTGCCTGGAATGCAATTGCAAAAGAGGTTACAAGAGCCTGGCGAGAATGCTGAAATCAAGTGATGTCGAGAGGTTTTGTTATTTTTGAAAAAATGACTCATTCTGAGAAACCCTAACGGCTTCACAGAATGTTCACCTAGTTGCCTGTATGTATAACCCAAAGCCCACTGCAAAGAAAAACAAACCATGTTGTCACAGCTGAGGCAGGAGATGGTGGGGGCAGTGAGGGCTGGCGGTGGGAATCAGGATGACAATTTGATGGAGGAAAAGTCTAAAGATAACGTCTGCCCTCTGAGTGGACTGTTTTAATTTCCCAAGGCCTTTTCCCTAAATTGCATCATTCCAGTCATCACCAAAGCATCCACTCAGAGGTAACGTGTGTTCTTTGGATGGACCTGAACTGGCCAGGGGAGGGGCGATTGTTCCCATCTGACACATGAAGGAAGTAGGTGCCCAGAGAGCTTATGCTATTTCCCCAAGTTGAGAGATGGGGGGAAGAGAGGATGAGAGGGGAAGGGGGGGGGGAGAGGAGAGAGAGGAGGGGGTTGGGGGAGAAGGACACTCAAGAATGAGAACCAACATGGGGACCGTGCTTGTCTTGGAGATAAGCTACGAAGGGCTGATTTCAGTGAGGGTGGCTGTTGTCTCCCCAACCCGCTCATTGCGGGACCCTCAGGAGAGCACAGGATCAGGAATTAGGAGATGGGTTCTTCTTGCTCTGCCTCTGCCCTTAACCAAAGTGTGACTCTGGGAAACAAGTTTCCACTTCCCATCTGTAAAGGCGTGGAGGTGGGGGGAAGTCAGACTTGGAGCTTCTGAAATCTAGTGAGCATAAGAAGGTTCTACCACACTTGTTGCAATACAGGTTGCTGGACCCCTCTCCAGAAATTCTGATTCCAAAGGCCTGGGGAGGGGCCAGGATATCTGCATCATTAACAAGCTCCCTGGGGATTGCCATTTGGCCACGGCCCCCACTTTGAGCATCCTGGCACTGGATGATCTCGAATGCCTCTGTCCTTTCTGCTGTTCAGTGATTCAAAACACTCCACAGCCCCTGGTCATGGGGCACTTTGCCAGGTGCTGGGAATACAGAAACAAACTGGATGTGGTTTCAGCCTTCTGAGCCTAGCACTCTAGGTGGGGATGCAGACAGGACAATAGGTTCTGTTCTCACACAAGGCACATGGGGGACATGCAGAGGTGGGAGGGGTCAGCTGCTGGTGTGGGAGTCACCCAAGAAGGAGGATGCGGGGTGAGCCTTTGGGCCTAAGTTGTCACTAAGTGGGAGGGTGTGTTGGGGGAGAATCCTGAGCAGAAAGCCGTGCAGGCTGTTTCAAATAAATCCACAGAGAAAGCTTTGGTTAAATGCTCTTTGCAGGTTAATGCTGCTTCAAATGATCCTCCAGCTGTGCCCTTCAGGAGCTGCCAAGCACAGCTGCAGCTGTTTTCCAACAGCCTGGAGGGTCTGGGGAAACTTGGGGAGGGGCTCCCAATGGACCAGTATCCCTGGGGACCACAGTTATGTGTGTATATATAATACACACATACCTATGTATGTATATACACCATATATGTGTATGTATATGGTGTGTATAAATATATATATGCACACACACATATATACACCAAATATATATATACACACACATATATATATACATAAACACATATATACAAAGTATATATTATATATATATATTTAAAATGTGGTTGACCTCAATATTTGCGGATTGCACGTTTGTAAATTTGCCTACTTGCTCATATTTGCTTGTAACCACCAAACATATTAGTGGCATAATATTTGTGGACACTCATTTGTGGACAGGTGCAGAGCAGTGAAAACCTTTGACTCACCCAATATTCCTGGTCCTGCCTCAACAGTGCTCTGCCCTCTTGTTTCAGCTCCTGTACTGTAAACAAGGGTTCTTTTGTCATCTATTTAGTGCCATCTTCCAAAAACTTTTGTTCTCCTTTTGGGTGATTTTGCTGTTTAAAATCACCCCCAAGTGTAGTCTCTTGTGCTGTCTGCTATCCTAAGCACAGAGGGCTGTGAAGGGCCTTCGGGGAAGGTACAGGTATATTAGTTAAGCTTCTTCTGGCACAGGTTTTAGTGTTGTTAACTGTGAGATCAGGGTTAATTAATCAACAATATATATTAAAGTATCTTTAAACAGAAACATGCATAAAACAAGGTTATATATTGATGGGTTGATGAAAATATTGTGACCAGAGGCTCATAGGAACTTAACCTTCTATTTCCCCTAGAAACAGTGGTACAACACTAATTCGGTGTTCATGGGAACTTTACAGAACATAACTACCATAAATAATGAGAATTCGTGTGTGTGTGTGTGTGTGTGTGTGTGTGTGTGTGTGTGTGATGAAGCTACTGCCACATATTTCTTTCACTCAATATTATAGGTTAATATATTAAGAAGATAATTCAGAGTTATAGCAAGAATTTAATAAAATGCAAACATCTAGTTAAATTTTGGAAGCTTTAGTACAAATCCTAATTGGTAGCAATCCTTATCCAATTTAGCCATGTCCTCTTCTTTCTAGATTTGAGAAATAGGCTTCTTTCTATTCAGCCTGAACTTAAACTTAAGCTTCCATTATCCATCTCAATTCACAACATCTCACCAACTTGGTTTAGATACAAATTTACATGTAACTGGAGTTCCTGTTGTGGCACAGTGGAAACGAACACGACTAGGAACCATGAGGTTGCAGGTTCAATCCCTGGCCTCACTCAGTGGGTTAAGGATCTGGCATTGCCGTGAGCTGTGGTGTAGGCCACAGACTGGGCTCAGATCTGGTGTTGCTGTGGCTCTGGCGTAGGCTGGCATCTGTAGCTCCAATTGGACCCCTAGCCTGGGAACCTCCACATGCTGCAGGTGTGGCCCTAAAAGAACAAAAGACACACACACAAAAAACCCCAAATTTACACGTAGCAGACCTTGGTTTCACAATGTAGCTAAATGCGACCTCAACGTAGTTCATAGGACAATGCAAAATTAGATATTTTGATTTTGATTCTGACACCAAATGGGATGTATGTCCCCCCCCCCCACATCACCAAGTAATTCTCTGGAATACCTGCTGGGTGTCCTACAATTTAACTAAATTCTGACGTTATTTCTTGCTGTTTGAAGTAGCATCAGATCTCATAAGCTAAGGGCTCAGTCCCACAAGACTGGGGTTTATTGCAAGTCCAGGTTGTTACCTGTGCTTCTGCCCAGCTGGAAATAAATGGGAGGTTCCCATGATCCCTGCCTTGGGTTCAATTACTTTGCTAGAGCAGCTCACAGAACTCAGGAAATCAATTTACTCACCAGATTACCAGTTTATTACAAAGACTATTAAAAGATGTGAAGCAACAGCCAGATGAGGAGCCATATAAGGTGAGATCCCAAACAGCGGAGCTTCCGCACTGTGGAGTTTGGGGGCCAGCCTCTGGCATGTGGATAAACTCTTGGTTCATGGACCCAGAAGCTTTCTAAGAGTCCGTCCTTTGGGATGTTTATGGGGATGTCAGGATGTGGCAGGATGGCTAAGTCTCTGACCTTGGGCGACGGACTCTATCGCCAGCCCTTCTCCCCTGCCAGGAGGCTGGAGGGTGGGGCTAAAATTTCCCACCCTCGAATCAAAGCTCCCCAGGTCACAGGAGCCCACGCTCCCCTCCTCCCCTCGGGTGAAGTAACTGAAGTAACGGCTTTCCTAAAGTTACCTCGCTTAAATAACAAAAGACATCCTGATCACTCTTCTTCACCCAGGAAATTCCAAGAGGTTCAGGAATTCTAGGTAAGGAACCTTAATGAAGACCAAATATATGTCTATTTCTTCTTAATACTCACAGTCACATCTGTGCCGCTTTATTCCTGCACTTGGGAGAGTAATATTTTCATTTTTGCCTTGAGGGGAGAGAAGGTACATGGGCTTGAGGAGTGTTCCTTGGGAACGCTCATTCCTGGGCGGGGAAGCTCAGTGCACCCCACAGTCCAGGCCCCTGCAGGCTCAGGCAGGAAGCCTCTTTCCCTCCCTCTCTCTCTCTCTCTCTCTCTCTCTCTGTCTCTCTCCCTCCCTCCCTCCCTTTCCCTCTCTCTCTTTCTCTCCCCTTCTCCACCCGGCTCAGCTCCTTACTTCCCAGCCCAGTCCTCGGCCTCATCCCCTAGGCCATGTCAACCCTTTCTAACTCGTTGGAAGAGGACATGATTTCCTTGGGAACTGGGGCCCATCGCTCCTAAGCTGTCCTGGACCATGAAATCCCTTGCCTCCCCAGGGACGGGCACATGGGAAGGAGTCCTTGGGTGCTCCAGCCTCTGACTCCTCCCCGTGGGTCCTGGGGGAGCTTGTTGGCCAGCGGAGCGAGAAGAAGCACTGAGGCTGAAGGAGCAGGCTGCTGGCTGCCATCCCACATAAACACGCTCCATCACTGTAAATTATTTACGCGCCACATGGAGGCTGGACAGGCTCCTTGATGGGCACGTTAATTAGAAGCCCGAGGATTCTGTCTTGGCCCAGATTCCTGGGGGCTGAAGGGGCGAGGGGAGAGGCAGCGGGGTCCCATTTCCTTCCCCTCAGCATCCCCCTGATTGGAACCCTGCAGTGAGTCCCGTCCTCTCCAGGAACAGGCTGAACTCCAGAGCTCAGCGCTGCAGGCCTCTCTGCAGAGTCGATGCCCTGTTCCCACGTCCAGACCTCCGAGTCTTGTGTCCTCCCTCTGCGGGCCTCCTTCTGCGGGCCTCCCTCCCACCTACCGACAGTGTGGACTTGCTTCTTCCTTGTACCCCCAGCGCTGCGCATCCAGCGTAGCCTCCAGTCTGATTTCAGACCCCACCTGCGTCACTTGCAGAGAGGCCGTGTGTTTCCTCAAGTAGAACTAGAGACAGTGACCGTATCTCTGTGTGGCTCTGTGAGGAAGATTGAATACAGAGCCAGTTTTACCCAGCGCTTCCCATTCACAAATCCCACCGTGGATGAGGGCTCCTCATCGTCATCATTAGGACAGGACTATTTCCCTCTGTTGCAATCACTTCCATCATAAGCCTTGCTCTTACTAGACTCTGCCCTACTGGAGTGCAGCGGCCACTGCGCTGGGTTGAAAAACAAAATTCAGGGAGTTCCCGTCATGGCTCAGTGGGTTAAGAACCTGACTAGTATCCATGAGGATTTGGGTTCCATCCCTGGCCTTGCTCAGTGGGTTAAGGATCCGGCATTGCCGTGAGCTGCTTGAGTAGGTCACAGATGTGGCTCAGATCCCATGTTACTGTGGTTGTGGTGTAGGCCTGCACCTGCGGCTCCAATGTGACCCCTAGCCCAGAAACTTCCATATGCTGCAGGTGCGACACTAAAAAGAAAGAAAAAAAAGGGACAAAAAAATGGAGTTTCTGCTGTGGTGCAGTAGGTCCTACTGCGGCAGCTTGGGTCACTGCAGAGCGGCTAGTTTGATCCCTGGGCCGGGAACTTCCATATGCCATGGGTGCAGCCATAAAAAACTAAAAACAAAACCCCCCAAACTTCAACTGAGTAAATGTGAAGATCTAATTGGCCTTATTCAACGATTCATGATCCGTCCGGAAAACTCCCCATCCTACAAGGTTCGGTTCATGCTGACTCTCCTAGGAAGCTCATCTCATCACTCCGTCACTGCACATTGCTCCTTACTTCTCAAGCACTAGCCATAGTCCTTACGAATGAAAAAGGAATGGATATTTTTTGAATACCTACTATGTGCCAGGCACTGGACTCTTCTATTTGATAACCACTGTTTAATGTTCCCAGGGCTCCAGGGGTGTCCATATCATTTGCCTCATTTTGAAGACTAGGCTCCAAGAAGGCAAATGCCTTTGCCCAAGGTCACTGGCCAGGAAGTGGTGGAACTGGACTTAGAATCCAGGGCCAGCTGCCTCCTCATACCCATGAAGTTTTCATGGCACCGGGGAGAGGCCAACTAGGGAAGAAAGGAAATGGAATGATTCGTTTACTGCCCCAGGCATTTTCAGCAACAAGTCAGTCATTTCCCTAATTCCCAGTCTGTTGTTGGTGCAGAGACTTGGCAGTTGGAACCAGGCTGAAAAAAAAAAACAATTCTCTTTTTAACTCAGTAGCACCACCTGCAGGATCTGAGGGAACACTGCAAAAATGATCAGGGGCTACAGGGCTCCTCTCTGGGGGAAGGGTTCCAGGAGAAGGGACCTGAGACACCATCTGATACCCTTTGATCTTAAGAAGGAGAAATTTGAGACTCAGACAGGTACTGACTCAAAGTCACAATGTTAGTGATGTCAGATCTGAAGCTGTATCTCTTCTGACTCCTGGTTTAGTACCTTCCCCCACCTTCATTCTCATTCTCTCCGTCTCTTGCTCATTCTCTGTCATTCAATAAACATTAACTGAGCACTCAATACGTCTTCAGCATATTCCTTCTTGGGGGATATGAGTACAGATAACTAAAATGAGCCTTTTAGGATTAATGTTTAGTTTTTGATTAATTGCCATAACAACATAACTTTGTCATTACAACCAAGATGTTACTATGTATCAGGCAGTGGGCTAAGGTGTGATCTCAGTGGGGCCTCCCAGATGAGGAAACCTAGGCTTAGAGAGGTTTGGGAATATGGTTCAGTAGTTGTGGAGCAGGGATTCAAACTCAGATCCTTCTGACTTCGGACCCAGAGATCTTAATCACTATGTTATATCTACCCTTTAAAATATCTAAGGTTATTTCACACGGGCCGGTTAGTTCAGTTGGTTACAGCATGGTGCTAATAAAGTATCTAAGGTTATTTCAAGAACAATCCACACTCTAATTAGGATGCTGCTCCTATTTAAAGTAATTGCTTACTTCCTGTCTAAGTGGGGTGCCGACTCTCCTTTCACATTCATTGCTTCTGAAATCCCTAGGAGTTTTGAAATCCCTAGGAGTTTCTAGTGAGATTCTACTCCATACTAGGCACTGTGCTGGGTGTCAGGGACGCAGAAGTCACAGGAACTCACCTAGGAGCTCGTGGCCTCCTTGTAAGTGTCAGCCTTAAATCATGGCCATCGGCAAGATGTTCTGGTAGAAGTGGGGCCCAACTCCAGGGGGCGCCATTCACACTACAGCTGGTGGAAATTACCCCCCCTCCAAGTGGGGGCATGGCGGGCATGGTGCTGCCCGTGTGAATGACCCGGTGGGATGTGCCAGTTGGAACAAGGGACAGGGGCATGGGTGGGGGATGGGGAACAGTCACTTCCGACTCTGCAGGGTAGGGAAGCTTCATGAAGAGGGCACTGGAGCATGACTGCTGCCAGAGCTGTACAGACTTTGATTTCCTCTTCTCTTCAGCTGGGAGGTAGGGTTAAGTTTTGAGGAACTACAGCTCTGTGTTTCGACCTGCAGAAAAGAAAGTGTATTTCGGTTTCTTTTTCTGCATTCACTCCCAAATTGCATTTTGGTTTAAGTTCCCAGGAAATTTGCCCTCATTCTCATTTTGGGGTAGATGAGTAGTTCCTCTCTATGGGGATGCTTGGTTGCTAAAATTGGAGCTCACTGATGGCATGCGGCATGTCTAAAACCAGAGATCAAGTGTGGGCCACCATGCAGCTGTTGAAGGAATTCTTGCCCCAAACCACAGGAGACTGAACCCACGGCGGCCCCAGAGAACGGAGCGTTCACCCCCAGAGAACGCATCCTCTCTGCGTCTTCCCTCTCTCCTCACCTTCTAAGAGCACTTCCCATGGGTACCTGTGAGTTTTACCTCGTTGCACTTATAGTAGAAAAGTAAAAGAGGTTTTGTTTTTTTTTTTTCATTTTTCCAAATGTAAAATGATCTCATAATAATGACTGTACTTTGAAGATGCTGATTCAGACCCCATGGCGACAACTGCAGGCCTGAGGTGGGCCAGTGACTAGGGGAGTGCCAACAGTGCAAAGGTTTGAAGGGCAAAAACAACAATGAAACCCCCCCAAAACAAAACAAAACAAAACAAAAAACCCTGCTTCCAGCCTTCCAGGGGAGTCTGCTCTGCTGTTGGCCCTGCAGCCACAGGAGTGACCACTGTGGGAGAGTCTGGCTGTGATGAGAGAGGAGTGATGGAGGCAGGGTGGTTCCCCCCACCCAGCACCCCCTTAATGGTAGAGCAAGGAGATGGGGAGGCTCTTCTGTTCTGCCCTGGGAGAGAGAGGCTGATCCGCCTCTGGATTTCACATTAACTGGGAGAAGGAAGTTTCCTTCCTTCCCCGGTTGTGGGCTAAATAGCCAGTCTGGGACCATAATCAGCCAAGATAACTTTGTTTCTACGGGAAAATGAGTACAAAGATCCAAACAACTGTCTTAGAAATCAACTGTTAGGAGTTCCCATTGTGGCTCAGTGAGTTAAGGACCTGATGCTGTCTTTGAGGATTAGAGTTTGATCCCTGGCCTTGCTCAGTGGATTAAGGATCTGGCATTGCTGCAAGCTGCGACATAAGTCACAGATGAGGCTCAGATCCCATGGTGCTGAGGCTGTGGTGTCGGTCTCAGCTGTAGCTCTGATTTGACCCCTAGCCGGGGAACTTCTATTTGCTGCAGGTGCAGCTGTAAAAAGAAAAAAAAAATCAACTACTGGAATATATCCCTTTGTTAAGTTGAAGTGCTAGTCATCCTTGTAAAGTTAATGCTGCGAAAAGGCTATGACCTGGGAATTCAGATGCCTGGGCTTCAGGCTGCCCGTAGCTAGAGGATTTGGGGCAAGTCGCATTATTTTCCTCTTCAAGGCCTCACTTGTGGAATGAGGGGTCAGGCCAGATGGATTCCCATGGTCTTTCAGAGTCTGAGTCTTTGGGATTCTGAGTCTCTTTGTGATGAGACTCATTTCTAGAGTCTTACTGCATTGCTGGCTAAGTAGACTGCTTCTTTGGCCCAGGGCTGGTTGGCTCCAGATCCCTTTGTCACTCTTGTGTCCACTGGTTTCTGGCTTGGTCCAGTCAATGGGAGGCAATGGACCACTTTGGAAGGGCATCAGGAAGGGAGAAACCAGGGTCCTTCTCCCCGCTGCCTTCAGAAGTGTCAGCAGAGGTATTATTCCCTCGGTTCTGGCTCCCACCATGGTTCCAGCGTCCCGTAGGTTGACCTCAAGCCCTAGGTTCCTATGATCCCGCCGCCTCCTCCTCTCCAGCTGAGGGGTTTCCTGTGATGATTAATCTCTGGGTCACCCATTATTTCCTGGTGGGCTTTCCAGCCCTTTTATCCCCTGTGTAACTCATTTGCCATTTAATTTCTCCCTGTTCCAAATACTTAGGGTGGTTTCTGTTCTCTCGGGTGGACTTTGACTGAGACATTCAAACTTTTGTTGGCTTTACCTTATAAGAGCCAGCAATAAAGCTGATGCTGATAATGTGGATGATTATAACCTCTTACCTGGGAATATAATCTTACATGTTAAAAAGCTTTCACTCGGGTTCTATAATCTGAGTCTCATAATGACAGTGTGACGTGAGAAAGGCATTTATCATTAATTCCACTTTACAGAAGAGGAAGTGCTCTCACTGAGCTCACACAGCTGGGGAGTCTTGACAGAGTTGGAACCAAAATGCAAGGCTTTTGATTTCCCATCTAGCCTCTGTCTTTCTGCCTTTCATCTTCATCCCACTCACCCCACTGGAATGGTGGCTTAATGCTGGTCCTTTAGGATGGTGTTTTCTAAAGTGTGGGGCACAAGACATCAGTCAAGAGTGTATTAATTATCTCTTGCTGTGTAACAAATGACCCCTACACTTTGTGCTTTAAAACAGCGTCATTCATTATTTTGGAAATGGTCCATGCATTCATCGATGCTTTCTCCACCCCACATTTTCTGCGCTAATTGTTCACCCAGAACTTGAGGAGTGGGTTCGGCCTAGGAGGGCTTTGAGGTTGTACGTTCCAACAATTTGAGCTGGGGTCTGGCTGTTGATCATACCATGCATAGGCTGGTTGACGTTCGTACCAAAGATGCAGCCTTCTGCCCTCAGCAGACCAGGCAAAAAGGCAGCCTCTAACAAGGTCAAGAGGATGAAGCCTAAACTTATTTGTGTTAAACTCATTAAATAGGAGGGACCATGGTGTCTTTCTCTCCATCTATATTCTTCACCCAACATGGCATGTTCAACATCACCCTGGAAGGCAAGGAGGATCCCTGTACTGTAGGAACTTAAAATGCCATTAGGAAGAAAATCATTCTATGTTCCTAAGTTCCCAGGGACCACAGGTTGGGAGCAGGGGCGGAGCCGCCATATCTATCACACCCATCACTTTGTCATTGTCAATAAATATTTAGATTTACCCAGTCTCACTTTGTACTAGTCTTATACTCCATGGTCAAGGAGTCCCTGCCAAGTTCTCACCTCAGTTATTTCTGGAAGTCCCAAGAGATAGGTCACATGTACACACGGACTCTGTCCTCTGGCTCCCACATGGTGTTTACTCTTCCCTCTCTCAGCTCCCGCTTTCTGCTCTGATGTTCACAGGAAGCTTTGGGGCCTCTTGCCAAGGCCGTAGTGGCTGCTATCTGTGCCCAGGCTGCTGCTCCCTCCAGCGTCTCTGTGCCGGCCCCAGGAGAATGGCTGTCTCTGTCTGCATCTTGTCTCCAAGACAAGGCCACCTTGCTTCTCAATAGACAAAGCGATTTTACTGGAATAATTCCAATTTTTGTTTTCTTCTGTTTCAGCCTCTCTGCTTGCAGGTTCTGGGTCAAGCTCTGAGGTGTAAAGGGGCATATTGAGAAACTTCTGAGCCCTTGCACTCAAGTTGTTCCTCTGTTATCTGTGCTAGAACAGGGCCTTAATCCTGTTCCCTTAGGGTGATGTTTATTAAAGTATTGGGGACAAACTGCTGGTGTGTTGGTTATCTACTGCTGTGTAACAAATTACTCCTATACTTAGTGGCTTAAAACCACATCATTTAGCATCTCTTGGCTTTTCTGGGTCAGCAATCCAGGAGAGGCTCAACTGGGTCCTCTGCTCTGGGACTCTCACATAGCGGAAGTCATCTCAAGGCTTGACTGGGAAGGATCTGCTCTCCAGTTGGTGCCTACGGAGGCGCCTAAGCAGGACTTAGTTTCGTACTGGCTGTTGCACAGAGCGCCTCAGTTCCTCAGGAACTGCTGGCAGGGGGCCCTCCTTGGTTCTTGCCACACGGACCCTTCCGTGGAGCATCCCACAACATGGCACTGGGTTCGTCATAAATGAGCAAGTGAGAGGGCAAGAGAGAATGCAAATGAGACAGGAGTCACAGGCTCTTGCGGCCTTGTCTTGGAATTGACCTCTCATCACTTTTGCACATTCTGTTAGTTAGAAACAAGTGAATGGTTCAGCCCACACTCAGGAGGGCATTTCGCAAGAGTTGAATAACAGGAGATGAGAAGTAAGCGACCATGTTAGACGAGCCCACATGGCAAGGAAGTGGGGGGCGGCCTCTGGGACAGCCTCCAGCAGGCAGCCAGCATCTTTAGTGAAGCCAGGATCTTTAGTGAGAGAGCCACCGGAAGTGAATTCTGCCAATGATATTCATGAGCTTGGAAGCTGATCCTTTTCCAGCTGAGTCTCTAGATGAGAATGCTGCCCAACACCCCTGGACCTGGTGAGGCCCTAAGCAGAGAACCCACTTAAGCTACGCCTGAACTCCTGACTCACAGAAACTGCGAGGGAATGAGTATGTGTTGTTTTTAGTCTCTAAGCTTGTGGTAACGTGTTGCACAGCAATCGATAAAAGCTAATACACCCACTCTAAGACACATGTGAAAATCTAGAAAACGTTTCAGAGCACAGCACATTTGACGGTATACTTTTGTTGAACAATTGTTGTTAGGTTCTAATATTTTTGAAATCTTCAGAAGGACAACACTCTCAAACACAATTTTAACAAGTCTTGGTGGAAGATGGGTCTGTCAGAGACAACTTAGTGCTGAGGAGAAGGTACCTATTGGATGCAGATGGAGAATGCGATAAGGGGGGAACTTCAGTTGAATAAGTCACTGAGCAGATGTCTTAGCTCAGCTAAGAGAAGATTTCTGAAGATCATGCAGGAAAAGGACAAGAGAGTACTTGGATTTTTTTTTTTTTTTTTCCTTTCAAGTCTGCAATCCAGGGGAAAAAGGGACGAAAAAGAATGGCAGGAGGTTGATACTGAATGAGCCAAAGAATAGCTGTCTCTTGGCCCCGGAGGGTCTAATTGATTTATTCTGAGAGCTCAGCCCTGGCTGGCCACAGGCTCTGGAGGGGCTCACATTTTATTTGTGGCTGGGTCTGGTGTGACTCGTGAGCGAGACCCTAACCTTGAGTTAACTGGTAGTCGTCATTAGAGGAGTCTGTTGAGACAGAGGACACCAGGGGTTTTATTCATTTTAGACTTGCTCCATGTCACATTTCAGTGCCAATGTCTGCCTAATGTAATGGTGGTAGTTAAATGATTTGTGCTCTTTTGGTATAACAGCTATCTTCCCTTGAAAGTTTGTCTTCGTTTGGGTTCCCCCAAGAGCACACCACAGGCAGAGATTAGGGCACCAGCAGCCGCTACGGAGGGTCCAAGGACGCTTCATTAGAGGCATGAGGAAGAGTTCCAGGGAAAGGAGGAAACCAGTGAAAGTCAGCTGCCGCTACTGGTGCCTGAGATTCAGTTGTGCTGGAGACTCTTTAAGAGGCAATAATGGCTGATCTTAGAATTGCCTTCCCTGAGGATGAGGTAGCTGGGGTATTTATCTTCTAATCCTTGTCTGTCTTAGTTGGATCACTCACGGAAGGGTCTCCCTGGCCTGCCCTGAGAGCAGGCTGAGTGCACTCCTGTGGCAGAGAAAGAACTCAGACCAAGAGATGCAAGGGTTTGGGGGAAGAAGGCAGAAGAGTGTTAAATTGCAGGTGACCTGTGGGATGGGCTGATGAGCTGAAGGTAGGACATTGGTATGTGTGAAGGGCAACCGCAATATCCACAAAGAACAAGGTGGAGTTCCTGTCGTGGTGCAGTGGTTAATGAATCTGACTGGGAACCATGAGGTTGCAGGTTTGATCCCTGGCCTTGCTCACTGGGTTAAGGATCCGGCATTGCTGTGAGTTGTGGTGTAGGTCGCAGACATGGCTTGGATCCTGCGTTGCTGTGGCTCTGGCGTAGGCTGGCAGCTATAGCTCCGATTGGACCCCTAGCCTGGGAATTTATATATGCCGAGGGTGTGGCCCTAGAAAAGGCAAAAAGACAAAAAAAAAAAAAAGAGTAAGAGCCTACAAGAAGATACACTCCTTTTCAAGCATATTGAGTAACCAGGGTTCGTTGGGAGAAACAGCCTTCCAGGTCAGGAGACACCATAACACTGATGCAAACCAAGATGCTATTGGAGTCAGGGACCACAGGCGCCCATGCCAACTTGCATCAGAATCCCAACCTCTGGCCTCTCTTGGCTAGCTGCCTTTCATTGGTTGGACCCTGGTCCTGCTGATGACCAGATGGCAATGGAAAGACTAGGGAGGTACAAGGCAGGACCCCAGAGAGGATTTTGAGGCCATGACAAACCAGATACCTCTCTGTGACTTTTAGAGCATTCTGGCTATAACAGGTATACTTTGCTTTTAAAACATGGCAAGTAGCTGAGATTGTTAAGAATAAAAATGAGGAGTTCCCGTTGTGGTGCAGCAGAAACAAATCCGACTAGGAACCATGAGGTTGCCGGTTCAATCCCTGGCCTCGCTCAGTGGGTTAAGGATCCGGCATTGCTGTGAGCTGTGGTGTAGGTCGCAGATGCGGCTCGGATCCTGCGTTGCTGTGGCTGTCGTGTAGGCCAGCGGCTACAGCTCTGTTTAGACCTCTAGCCGGGTAACCTCCATATGCCATGGGTATGGCCCTAGAAAAAAAAAGACAAAAAGACAAAAAAAGAAGAGTAAAAATGAACTTCCATGTCCTGGAAGGAAGGGAGTTGGTCAAATACTAAAAGTCAAACCTAATCCCTTAGGAGGCAGGCTGTGAGCAGCTAAAGAACGGGGAATTGCTTTTCAAGCTCAGATCTCTCATATGAGCAATGCCATTAATAATTGCTGATATTTAATAAGTGGTTACCACGTGCCGGGCTCTCTGCTCTGCTTTTGATGCACCTGACCTCACAATAACCCAGCTGGAGAGGAATTTTGAATTATCTCCAAATCTCATATGCAGGAAGTGAGACTTAGGTCTTGGGAATAGCACAGAACTGGGATCTGAAGTCAGGTACAGAAGTTCTGTAAAATGACTGCTAAAATGGATGCCCTCTGCAATGGTTTGCATAGAAGGGGGCCAAGGAATAACCATGTTGTTAGGTTGGGGTCTTGTGTTCTTGATGTTGCAAAGGGCATATGCCAGGTCACTGCGTGGACGTGATAAGTGTCCGTGGATGCTGAATTGTTGGAAGAGTCTCTGTGGACCACTCCACGCCCTAACATCCCACATGTGGGTCCAGACTTCCCGAGAGCACTCCAGCTTCCATGGAATGGGAGTCTCTGGGATGATGGTGTCCTGGGAATTGGGTGACTGAGCTGCTCATTTTGAGTTCCACCCTTTGCTGGCTGTTTGACTTCAGGCAAGGGACTTAGTCACCAGGGAACCTACTTTTCTCATCTGTAAGATGAGGATAATGAGACCTGACTCCTGCCTTCCTCACAGGGAAGCTTCCTGAGATCACCTCACCAGCGTCTTTTGATCTGCTTGAAAGAATCCTTAATTGCCTGGCCAGGCACCTGAGCAGCTGGGCGAAAGTTTTATGACCTGAGATTCCCACAACCCATAATCTGAATGCACCCAGAAGCTCTCTGAGGTTTTCAGTGATGGATTCGGCTGACAAGCGCTCTGCCAGGCCATCAGCAGAGATGTCTCAGAGCCTTAGTCATATAATAGGTGGTTTCCCAAGGCTTCCACTTATTCACGTAGTATTTCTTAAGAGCTCCTCTGCATACAAGGCAATTTCTCACCCCTCCCCAGACCTGTCCACAGCAGTGGTGTCTGGCATCATGGCATACTGCCAACCCTCCAGGACAGTGCCCAGCCACCTTAGCCAGAGCTTGGATGTGCTCTGTGCTCTCTGGTTCCTGTTTCTAAAAGGCTTCTTCAGGAGTTCCCATAGTGGCTCAGTGGGTTAAGAACCCAGCTAGTATCCATAAGAATGTAGGTTTGATCCCTGGCCTCGCTCAGTGGGTTAAGGATCCAGCATTGCCATGAGCAGTGGTATAGGTCACAGACACGATTCAGATCCCACGTTGCTGTGGCTGTGGTGTCGGCTGGCAGCTGCAGCTCTGATTCCATCCCTAGCCCGGAAAATTCCTCATGCCATAGGTGCAGCCCTAAAAAGCAAAAAAAAAAAAAAAAAAAAGAAGAAGGACTTCTGAGAGTTCCCTGGTGGCTCAGTGGGTTAAGGATCTGGCATTGCCACTGTGCCTTGGGTTGCTGCTGTGGCACAGGTTCATTTCCGGGCCCAGGAACTTCCACATGCCACAGGCATGGACAAAAAGAAAAAATAAAACAAAACAAAATAAAATAATGATCTCAGTGTGAAAGAAGGTGGGGAAAGTTGGGGAGACTGACATGACTATGGCAGTTCATGGCTTTTGGGGGAGCCCAGTGTCTGAAGGCCCTGGTCATGCTGGTTTAGGTGCCTGCGCCTTATCCTGGAAGAGAAGGAACTGGAAGCAGGAAGGTCACGTGGTCTCTACCTTCCTGACTGAGCAATCTGGCAGGTATTCTCAGACTCCCAGGCCTTTGCCAGGCTAGTGTCTATCCCCCCGCCGCCTCTCCATCCCTCCCCTGCATCTCCCCATTCTCCTCCTGCTGTGGTTCTACCATCTTTCATGGCCCCATTTAAATGCCATCTGGATCAGGGTCAAAATTCATTGTTCCTTCCTCTGGGAACTCAGAGTCCATTACTTTCAGGTTATGCTTACTGCAGCCCACCTTATATTTTATGTCAGTTGCACCTGTTGTTTCCCTCACTGGACTGAAAGTTCCCTAAAGGGTGTGTTAACCCTGGAACATTGATGTCTGCATTTCCCACAGCACTTAGCATCCAATGCTCTGAGCCAGGCCTTTCTCAAGCTCCAGTTCCTCTGCTTATTAGCAATGTGATCTTGGACAAGTCACTTTATCTCTAAGACTTGGCGTTGTCTCATCTATAAGATGGGGATAATGATTTTTATTGCATAGGATAATTGTGAGGATTAAGTAAAGTACTGGTTAGCACCCAATAAACATCAGTTGCCCTCCTCTGCTCTCTGGCTCATAAAGATTGCTGCAACATCTTGGGAGAGCATCCCTGAGTGGGGAGGGGCTCACTTTTCCTGTGGGGCCAGGGGAAGCGTCTGGTGCAAATATGAGATCTCATCTGCACCTGCTTGCTGAGCATCTGGGAGGAAAGGCAGCATATCCACGTTATTGCCTGGAGCCTTGGTTATCAGTGGCAGTTGATGCCACTCATTCTACTCTAATCATTTTCTTTTTGATACGTTCCCTGGAACACTTATCCTTAATGTAAACAAAAAAACAAACAAACAAAAAATGCTGGAAAGAAATTGCCGAAACGAGTTAAATCACGTGAGTGTCCTGGTCTAGGATTATGCCCTAAACCAAGGTGGGCTCTCAGGGAGAGGAGAAACAGGGGTCTGCCTGAGCCTTGCCCATTTCCACCTGGTTGCTGCTCAACCTGTGTACAGAATCTGTGCTCTGAGATGACAAGCGTCATTGTCATGGCTGTGGTCGTTCTTGACATTAGCAGCCTCCTCCTCCTTCTCTCATCTGCCATTTAGGTGGGAGAAGGACAGAACCCCACCTCCTCACCTCCCTGGCCAATCTCCGTAGCCTCCATCTGCATGCATCGCCTCATCAGTCCCTGGCTTGCTTTTGCACAAACCTGATCCTTATAGCCACCCTGTGAAGCAGGTAGAAAAACTGCCGTCATCTTCATAGGTGAGGAATCAGGTGCAAAGAAGTACAACGACTAGCCCAAGTCACTGTGCAAGCTGGGAAGGGAGTGGGGCACAGGCAGACCTGGGGCTGGGTCTCAGGTGGCTTGAAGCCTGAAGAGGGCTGTTTGAAAGAAAGGACTGCCTTGTCTTTCTTGGCAGCCAGCCCTGGTTCCTCTTGATAGAATGGTGTCTGAGGATTTTTTTTTTTTTTTGTCTTTTTAGGGCCACACCCACAGCACATGGAAGTTCCCAGTCTAGGGGCTGAATCAGAGCTGCAGCTGCTGGCCAACACCACAGCCATGGATATCTGAGCACATCTGTGATCTGTGCCACAGCACATGACGACACCAGATCCTTAACCCACAGAATGGGGCCAGAGATCAAACCCGCATCCTCATGAATACTAGTTGGGTTCTTAACCTGCTGAGCCACAATGAGAACTCCTGAGGAATTTTTTTTTTCAGCACTAGTGGAAGCCAATTCCTTTTTATTTTTTGAGTTGAGATTTATGACAGAAAATGAACCTTAAACATTCATGGTAGGTATCTTGGGAAGGAAGGTCTGGAAGCAAGCTGGAGGATCAGTGGAGCCCCCAGTTGGTCAGTCTGAGAAGATAAGCATGAGACGAGGCTCATGGGGCAGGGTTTGTGGAAGGCCGTGCCTCTGTCTAGTTACCAGGCTATGGGATGGTAGGTGGGCCTGGAATCACTGTTGACCTGCAGGGCCACCTTGGGACACTGGACAAGAATCTGGTTTCTCTGTTCAAGGTTTCATGAGTTCAAAATCCAGGTGTTGGTCAGCAGGCCTTTTGGTGGAAGATTCAGGGGAGAATCTGCTCCCAGACTTGTTCAAGTTGTCGCAGAATCCCCTTCCTTGTGTTTGTCAGGCTGAGGTCTCTGTTTCTTTGTGAGCTGCCAGCTGGGCCAGCCCTTAGCTCCTAGAGGCTTCTCCCTAGTTCTTGCTCTTGGGCCCCCACATTTCAGAGCCAACAAGGGCACTTGGAGCACCCAGAGTGTGCCTGGGAGGTATGTGTTGGTTGCATGAGTAAAGATTGAACGAACACATGAATATAAAGGAGATAAAGTGTGATTTCTGGAAAATTCCACAGAGCCTCCTACCTTCCTGCCTTGGCCCATTAAACATGTAGAATCTAATCAACATATCTACTCCCTGTGAAAGTGCTCGAGACCAGCCTTCTCTCTCTACTGCTTCACTCGTGTCTCCTCGTGGGGAGAGTAGCTGTGTTGTCATCCTGGGGACGATGGGGAAGACTGATTTTCGTTCGCTGGGTCACGTTCACCTGTGGAGCAGAGTTAATATTCTGAGTCTTCATGTCTCTTCTTCCTTCTGAACCTGCCTGGATTCTGATAGGGTTTCTTGCATTTTTATTCTTCATGCTTTAAACTACCCTCTGTCTCCCTGCAGATATTTTAGGAATATTTTTGGCCAAAGAATTCCTTTTTTTCCCCTCCCAACCTCTTAATTAGTTAAAAAAACAAATAAACACTTCAATCAGGTAGGGTGTGAAAGGTTTAGAGTTCCAAGAGGTATATGTCAGCACATGGGTTTTTCAATAAGATCCTTCCCATTTTCTACTCAAGATAATATTGAGATGTAGATGATATAGATATAGCCAGGAGTCACCTGCACTACCTCTCAGCTGCCTGCTGGAGAGATTTCCTTCCTTGACCTGTGAGTGCTGTGTGGGTGGGCTCCCATTGGTGGGAGGTGGGAGGCACTGGGCCTGTGGTTCTCCAACCCAGCTAGCTGTACATCATAGTCATCCTTACTGTTTGAATCAGAATTCCCTGGAGATGGGCATGGGGATTAAAATAAAAAAAACTGCCCACTATCTAGAATATGAATACAGATAGCAGATACATATTCTAATATGCAATATGAACAAATGTTCCAAGGCAGTATCAATTTCTTTTTTCTTTTTTTTTTTGGTCTTTTTGCCTTTTCTAGGGCCGCTCCCGCAGCATATGGAGGGTCCCAGGCTAGGGGTCGAATCGGAGCTGTAGCCGCCGGCCTACACCAGGGCCACAGCAATGCGGGATCCGAGCCGTGTCTGCGACCTACACCACAGCTCAGGGCAACACCGATCTTTAACTCACTGAGCAAGGCCAGGGATCGAACCCACAACCTCATGGTTCCTATCAGATTCGTTAACCACTGTGCCATGACGGGAACTTCGGCAGTATCCATTTCTAAAGATTATATTTAAATAAAGTGAATTTGTTCGCTGTTCTTTCTATCTTCTAGTGGGAATAAGTACATAGTGAGAGAAGTACCTAGTACCTAGTAGAAGTACCTAGTACCTAGTGGTAGAAGTACCTAGTACCTAGTGGCAGAAGTACCTAGTACCTAGTGGCAGAAGTACCTAGCACAAATTGAGAGAAGTATCTAGCACCTAGTGGCAGAAGTACCTAGTACCTATCAAAAGAAGTACCTAGTACCCTAATGGAGAAGTACCTAACACCTATTGAGAGAAGTACCTAGTACCTGATGTGAAATGGTACTTTCAGCTCCAGCACCTCCTAAGAGCCTGGAGTCTATAGACCTTCACCATTCAATCCTCACATCAATCCTTCAAGTAGGTGCCACCATTAAAATGGAATTCAAGTGAAGAGACAGTAGTTTAGGGGAGTTGGGCATGCCTGAGGCTTATGTGGTAGGTAAGGGTAGAACCAGGATTTGAATGCAGGCCTGCATGGTCCCAACACCTTGCTCCTACCAGTGGGTCTCACCCTGTGGCTCCTTTAGCCTCTTTCAGCCCCTGTGGTGGCAGTTTAGTGTCTCTTCTTCCCTAAAGCCTCTGGATTGCAAGTTCTCCAGATTGCCCTGATAACCCGACTGGCCAAGGATCCTTTCCTCTGAGCCCAAAGGACCACCCAATATTCCTAAAATTCCCCAAAGTCAGCCTCCAAATTAATCCCCTGCCTGAGAGCGGCATCATATTTTTAATCTGATCTGCATCCTGATTTTCAGTTTGGGAAAAACAGTCCCCATAATTGCAGCTCCCACTGAACTCATTTCTCAGAATCCTTCCAAGAACCTGGGACTATCGTGTGTAAGAAACACACAACCGAGGACACTTGACAACATTTGCTGACTCTTCCTCCCCATTTATCCTGTTCTCTTCAGCTTGATGACAGATGTTGAGAGGCTGGCAGGGCAGCCCGGGATGAAATGGAGCAGGGCCTCTTGGTTTCCATGAAATGCCAATTTTACAAAAACCGTACATGATGGTGGGCTTCACAGAGGCACAATAGTAGATGATCCACTGGAAACTCCATCCGTATCAACAATACACTCTGAACTCCTCCCCCTACCTGATGTGATGCTCGGTGTACCCCTGTAAGTGGTCCTATTCTGCTGGAAGTCAGGCCCATCCGGGGGACCATGTTCAACTCTGGGCGTTGGCTTAGAGCAGAGCGTGCACACAGATCGGAAGGTGTTTACAAGGTGGCAGCTGGCATGGTAGACAGATGTGACATGATTTATGAAAACGAAAAAAAATAAAACTAAGAAAGTTTGTGTACTTGGAGTGAATTTGGGAAAGAACAATAGGTCTATTCTTTATGGCCTCAAGGGCTGCCCACTGTGTATCAGGCGAGGCCAGGCTGTGCTGCAGCAACAGAACAAGCCACAGAGATCACAGTGGCTTTAATACACTCACAGTTTCTCATTCTGCTAAAGCCCAGACTGTGAGTTTGCTGTCATTTTGTAAATGGCAGTGACACCATCTGGAATATACCACCTGTGGGGAAAGAGAGACATGGAAGAGGCCTATCAGCTTCAAGTTGCTTCAGCCTGGATGTGACTAAGTTATATGACCAGTTAAGCTGAAAACATTTACCGTCTGGCCCCCTCCCCCTTTTTTTTTCAGGGCTGCACCCGTGGCATCATAGGCATATGGAAATTCCCAGGGTAGGGGTTTAACCAGAGCTATGGCTGCCAGCCTACACCACAACCACGGCAACGCCAGATCTGAAATGCATCTGCAACCTACACCACAGCTCACGGCAACGCCGGGTCCTTAATCCACTGAGCAGGGCCAAGGATCGAACACTAGTCCTCATGGATACTAGTTGGGTTTGCTACTGCTGAGCCACAACTGGAACTCCCTGTGTGGCCCTTTGAAGAAAGAGTTTGCCAACCCTGACCTAGAGAACCAGCTGGCTTCTGAAGCCTTTCCCTCTTCTTCAGTGCACTTTACTTCTGTGGCACCATAGGCCAAGCGCTGTGTTAAATGTTTTACAAATTTAAGGTCATTGGATCTTTATAATAACCCCATGAGGTAGCTAGTATTATTATCTTCATTTTTCAGATCAGAAAATTGACATCTAGAGACAGTCAGTGAGTTGCCTGAGGTCACATAATTAGGGTGTGGCTGATTCAGGACTCACCCCTGGACGTTGGTGTTCCAGAATCCTTTTCTAACCCCTACACTAAGCACGGCACACAAGGTTGCTGCGGAAATACGTGCGTGTGTGGGGTGCCCGGGGACAGTGAGAATTTGGAATCCACAGAGATCATCAGCTCACAGGGAAGCAAAGCTGGAAAAGGGCTCAGAAAGCACTGGAACCAATGCCCCATTCTTTACAGGAGATGGTTAGGCTGCTGGGGAAACTGAGGCCCATGAGGGGAAGTGAGGTCAAACTTTCCAGAAAGATGTCAGTGCTCCAGGAGGTTAAAGGTCGGTGAGAGGTGACTGGACCAAAGCCCTTTAAAATGACAACCACGGCAATTTTTTATTATGGAAATTGAAACCGTACCCCAAAGCACAAAAAATGGTTTCATGATCCCATGCATCCTTCACTCAGCTGAGCAATTACAAACACTTTGCCAACGTCACTTCATTTATCACCTCTCAGTGTTTCTAGAGTGGGGAATAATAGAATTTTTAAAATAAATCCCAGGAGGTCCCGTCATGGCTCAGCAGAAATGAATCTGACTAGTATATCCATGAGGATGCAGGTTCGATCCCTGGCCTCCCTCAGTGGGTTAAGAATCCAAAGTTGCTGTGAACTGTGGTGTAGGTGGGAGATGCAGCTCGGATCTGGCATCGCTGTGGCTACGTTGTAGGCCGGCAGCTATAGCTCGGATTCAACCCCTAGCCTGGGAACCTCCATATGCCACAGGTGTGGCCCTAAAAAGACAAATAAATAAATAAATCCCAGGATCCTGTTATTTTACTCATAAACACCCCAAGGTCCAAATTCATTTTGTTGGAGGATCTGGGGAAGAAAATGAGGCCTAGACCAGCACTCTGGGAGGAGGGCCCTGCCGTTTGTGGCAACAGTCAAAGGAAGGTTTGCACACATCCAGCCACCACTGGCCCTTGACTCCGGCTGTGCCCCCCTCCCCTGTGAGTAATGCCGGGCCGGCCTCAGGCAGCTCCCGGTGGAAAAACCACTCTGTGGCTGCCATCTGTGACCAGGACGAGACAAAAACATGCCTTGAGTGGCTCCCTCATGCACCATCCTCCTCCTTTTCCGAATGCAGCCTCCTGCCCTCGGTGGGGCCCCTGAACCCTGCCGGACGGGTGCCCATGTCAGCTGAGTCACCCCTGTCACTCCTACTATCTTATTTACCCGTGTTTGTCATTTTGGAGCAGGATGACTCATGGGCCGAGAGGGAAACGGAGAGCCTGGGGAAGTGAGGCTTGTCTCAAACTCTCACAGCCACTCCTTTGGAAGTGAAATTCTTTCCCCTTGAATTCTCACCCGAGCACCCACAAGCGGGGCGAGACAGGCCAAGGGGCTTTTGTTCCTTCCAGAGGGCTGCTGGTCAGGGTGCCAGGCTCTGGGCTGGGTCTCGCAGCCTGATGGAATTCTGGAAAAGTTCTGGAAAAAATTTTGCTCCCACTCTCCCACCTGCCTGCTGGGTCTCCCCACAGGGTGTATTGTTCTCAGACTGGGCCCTTCAGCCACTGAGGAGAGAAAGCTCTCTGCCAGCACCCAAAGAAGCAGGAGGAGGGTCACTGGAGCATGCCTTTGGCCCCTCCCAGGCTTAGCAACCTCCACCCCAGGCAATGTTGGCCTCCCAGGTTGGCCTTGGGCCCGTGCTTCGTGCCCCACCCATTCCTGCCTGGAAGGGGGGCAGCGGAGCCTTTACATGTCATCTCTGGACAAAGGCAGACACAGGGCCTCCCAATCACCCAAAGCTTTGTCCTTTACACAGCAGCCAGGGTCATCCTTCCACAGTGTAGATCGAAACACACCCCTGTTGAAATCTCTGCCGGTGAGTACCTGTTGTGGCTCAGCAGGTTAAGAACCCAACTAGTATCCATGAGAATGCAGATTCGATCCCTGGTTTCACTCAATGGGTTAAGGATCCAGTGTTGCCGTGAGCTGTGGCATAGGTCGAAGATGTGGCTCAGACCTGGCGTTGCTGTGCCTGTGGCTGTGGCTGTAGCTGGCAGCTGCAGCTCTGATTCAACCCCTAGCCTGGGAACTTCCATATGCTGCAGGTGTGGCCTTAAAAAAAAAAAGACAAAAAAAAAATCTTTGCTAGGGCTTCCCTGGCACCAAAATAAAATTCATATCCTCACCATGACCTATAGCCTTAGTATCCGCAAGTGTGGCCCACAGCCTCGGCGTGGAAGGGTGGGGCGGGGGGAGGTGTTGCTAGAAATGCAGAATCTCAGGTCCCATTCCAGACTTGCTGAATCAGAAGCCACATAGCTGTCACACTAAAGCCTGAGATGCTCTCACAACCTACAAGGGCCCAACCTTGACTGCTTATTAGACTCACCTGAGGAGTTTTTGCAATAATGATCCCAGCCCCCAGGGATCCTGACTCAGTGGCTTCTCACTACCACTAGAAGGTGGGTTTCACTGGTCCTACAGCTACCTCTGAAGAAGGCAAATCTCAGAGAGTATGGCCTCCCTGGGCACCACCACACAGAGGCCGAGGTGGTTGGAAGATGCATCTCTGGCTGCAAAGGAAAGAGGAATCCACTGGCTTTGGAATCAGGCTTGCCTGGGTTTGATTCCCACTACACAGCAGATAAACTGGATAAATCATCTACCATCTGAGCTTCATTTTCCTTATTGGTAAAAAAACTAGGATAAAAAAGAACGGATGTCACAGTGATGTTAAGACTAAATGAAATAAGGTGTTTAGCACGGTGCTTACAGCAGGCTAAAAGCTTAGTAAATGTTATCTGCCACTATTATCTTTGTTATTTATTATTCCTCGCCCTCAGTTTTTTTTGGCCATTCATGCAACAGAAGCTCTGAGTTATGTGGCCCGAGGATTTGCCTTGAGTGGTTCCATGGCCGATTTGGCACAGTAAAAATGGTATGAAATTTGGAGTTCTCTTGTTTGTTTGGTGATTTTTTTTTTTAGTCTTTTTAGGGCTGCACCCACAGCATATGGAAGTTCTCAGGTTAGGGGTCAAATCTGAGGACTTAAGTCCAAGAAGGACAGTCTCAGATTGCTCTGAGGGACGGCTCCAAAGAGGTAAGGGAGGAGCCAGGATATGTAGGCGCTTTGCCATGAAAACTAGGTAGCTAGAACAAGAAAAGATTACGAGTAATTAAAGAAAACCGGACATCTCCCGTTAATGGATTTAGCTCTGCTTTTCTCTCTCTGCGAAGATGCAAGGGTCTGAGCTCACTGAAATCACTCTGCACCTCAACTGTGTGCCCTGCTGCTTTTCTCACCCCAAATCCCCTCAGGGTGCCCAATTGGGGGGGGGGGCTGCTGTGGCTGAGGGTTTGATGGCTGCAATCTGCTTTGTTTACTGATAGGGTGGGGGTCATTTTTCATTCATAGCAATAACCTGGAGCAACGGGGCCCTGAGGGTAAGGTGAGATCCTCTCTCCTGACAGGGGTCCAGGGTCAGCATTCAAGGCAGATCTCACTCTCTTTTCCAATGTTGAGGGAATCGAGGACCCAAAGGTGAAATGCGATGGGCCACCAACCAGGACACCTCAGCCCGGCTGAGAGGCAGAGAGCCCAGGTTCTGGAGCCTCACTGTCTGGATGCACATTGATTCTACCGCTTCTAGCTGTGTGACTTTAAGTAAGTGGCTTAACCTCTCTGTTCTTTGCTTTCCCTGCCTGTAAATTAGGGCCAGACCACCTACCCCACTGAGTGACTGTAAGGGTCCAATGAGTTAATAAAGCAACATTCTTGGAGTCAGGCTTAGCACACAGAGAAGGTTCCTTAACTTTCTACACTCAGCCCCTGGTTATCTGAAATGTCTCTTTCGTGCTCCCACCTAACAGGACTCGCAATGTTCCATTTGTTAATCTCATTTTTCCATGAGCTTATCTCTGTGTTCCTGGTTGCCTAGCCGCAGAGGGCCGGATACGTACCGATGTTCATTATTATTATTATTTCTGTCCAAAGGAATGAGAGAGCTCAGCGATCAGCAGATGTGAGCTAGAGGCCTGCAGAAATTAGACTCCAGTCAGCACAACCTGCGGTCATGGCCCAGGAATGCCTGGTCCTAGGCCTGGAATAACCCTAATCCCGTCAGTGGAGGTGAATGACTCAACATCTGTTCCAAGTCAGGGGCTGGGCATGGCCACGCCCCCCACTTAGGCCCATGAGGTTGGAAAGATGGGCAGTTGACAATTTATCACCAGAAAGAAAACATTCTCACTGTCAGCCAGTCACTGAGCCCTCAGAATCTTCCGTCTCTCCTCAAACTCTCTTTCTGTCCACACTGAGTCAGGCAGGGAGGAAGTTCTCAGACTTCCAGAATCTTCAGACTGTAGCATCTGTCAGAAAAGCAAATTTCCCCTTGCTAAAACCAACATCGATGCATTTTATGCAATCAAAATTCTTTTGATCAACTTCTAAGTCCTTGAGTCCCTCTTATGGAGTTTACCGTCATGGCGCAGGGGAAACGAATCCGACTAGGAACCATGAGGTTTCGGGTTTGATCCCTAGCCTTGCTTAGTGGGTTCAGGATCTGGCGTTGTTGTGAGTTGTGGTATAGGTCGAAGATGCGGCTCAGATCCTGTGTGGCTGTGGCTGTGGCTGTGGCGGTGGTGTAGGCTGGCAGCTACAGCTCCGATTCGACCCCGGCCTGGGAACTTCCATGTGCCACGGGTGCAGCCCTAAAAAGACAAAAAAGACCAAAAAAAAAAAAAAAAAAAGAAGAGTCCCTCTTATGAGGATATGAGAAAACACTTGCCTTTTCATATTGTTTTAATTTAACAAATGCTCATACGGCACTTTTCTGCCAGGCATTGTTTCAGTACTTTGTACTATTGGCTTATTCTAAACTCCATCAGGACCCTTTGAGGCAGGTAGCAATATTCCCATTTCATAGACAAGAAAACTGAGGCACGGACGGGCAACTGTCCAGGGCCCACAGCTAGTGTCAAGGGTCTACCGGCTTAGCTTCAGATTCTGGGTCAGATCCCTAGGCTGCTCAGATCATGTGAGCCTTGCAGCCTTCATTTAGGTGTGCAAGCTCCTGCAAGGGAGCTATGATGCCCATTTCCTCAGGACACTAAGGTTCCCAGAAGTTAACTTTGCTCAAGGTCACACAGACCTAAGTCACAGGGCTACGGGAGGAATTTTCTTTTGTGTCTGACTCCAAAGTGACAGCAGGCTGAGCTGACTGCTCAGTCCACGGAGGAAGAAAGGTTTACCTTCATCGGTGTCGATACCATGAACGCTTTCTTCAAGACTCCTGTAGACTGTCTGGAGCTCCCACTACTTGAATTCTCTGTTCTCTTTTTCCATTTTCTTTCTTTCTTTCTTCTTCTCACAGTGTTCGGAACCTGTAGTTGATGGTTGAATGGTGGCGGTGCTGGAAATCAAGGGCATCTTTATCTTGTCATTCACGGTAACAGCACTGCTGCTTGTATTTTCCTCTTTGTTTTCCAAGGATATTGATGTAGTGGTGGTTCCTTGGGGAACAGGCAGAGCCCTGTAGAGGGAGAATGAAGACAGTGGTGCTCACCATGGCTCTGCCTCTTGCTTGCAGGGGAACTTGGACAAGTTATGTGACTTCTCTGATTTCAGTGTTAACATTTAGAGTTGGAGGAGTTCCTGCCGTGGCTCAGCAGAAACAAATTTGACTAGTATACATGACAACATGGGTTCCATCCCTGCTCTCGCTCAGTGGGTTAGGGATCTGGCATTGCAGTGAGCTGTGGTGTAGGTCGCAGACATGGCTTGTATCCTGTGTTGCTGTGGCTGTGTGTAGGCCAGCAGCTGCAGCTCTGATTCGACACCCAGCCTGGGAACTTCCATATGCTGCAGGTTCAGCCCTAAAAAGACAAAAACAAAAAACCATTTAGAGTTGGAGAAGATTTAGGTTTGGTTGATTAGGTTGTTTTTGTTTGTTTGTTTGTTTTTTGTCTTTTAGGGCTGCACCCAGGGCACATGGAAGTTCCCAGGCTAGGGGTCGGATCAGAGCTGTAGCCACCGGCCTACCCCACAGCCACAACAATGCAGGATCTGAGCTGCATCTGTGAACTACACCACAGCTCAAGGCAATGCCATATCCTTAACCCACTGAGTAAGGCCAGGGATTGAACCCTTGATCTCATGGATGATAGTCAGATTCATTTCCATTGAGCCACAACGGGAACTCCTGATTCGATTTTTAATTTAGTTTTTTTTTTTAAGCTGAAGAATATTTAAATTACGGGAAATCTTAAGAGTACCTCTAAATACAAAATTATGTCATGAGGGCCACGGAGGGCTCTTCAGAGCTTAAGTTTGGAAATCACTGGATCAGGTCATACCAAATTTGTGTGATTATATGAACCCAACAAGGTTGGTGTATTTATTTCTCGGGACTGTGGGGACAAAGTCCCATAAATCTGGTGTCTTAAAACAACAGGAAGGTATGCTTTTACAGTTTGATTTAGAAGTTCAAAATCAAAGGGTTGGCAGGGTTGTGGTCACTGCCAGCTCTAGGGGAGAGCTCTCCCTTGCCTATTCCTAAACTTCTGTGGCTCTGGCCCTCTTTGGCTTGTGGCTGTGTATCTCCAGTCTCTGTTCCTGCCCTCACACGGACTCCTCCTCTGCGTTCTCTGTCTTCCATCTCTTACGAAGACACTTGTCATTGGATTTAGAACCCACCTGGATATATTCCAGGATGTCCTCAAGATCCTTAACTGACATCTGCAAAAAGCCTTTTTCCAAATAAGGACATAGTCAGAGGTTCCAGGGATTTGGCGGGGGACATTGAGGGCCACCATTCAACCTGCTACAATCATTAATAACTTTTAAGCATCAACTAGGAGCTAAGCATACCAGGGTTACAGAGATAATTAGGACAGAGCTGCCACTTCCTGAGAGCCTCCAGGTGTGCCTGACAATCCCTACTTAATTTTAGGCCTTGGCACTGATGATTTTCCCCCTCCCTTCATCCCTCCCTCCCTTCCTTCCTTCTAAAGATAGGTTTATGAAGATGTAGTTTACAAACAGTAACCTTTGCCCTGATAGGTACCCAGCTGAGGAAACAGGCTTAGAGAGGAAAGTCATCTCCAGCCTACACAGAGAGGAGGTGGAAGGGGCTACGATTTGAACCTGTGTCCCCTCCAAGAGGGCCCTCATCAATCTCCTTGGTCCCTACTCTTCCTCTGAGCGCCTCCAGCTTCTCATCTATCACACGAGGGGGCTGACAAGATTCTTCCTAGAAGCCCCCAGAGCTCTGGCCTTGGAAACTGCCAAGGAGAAGTGCAGGGGAACACTATTCAGAGGAGACTCCCTAAAATGGAAATCTGTACACTTCCAAGAAGCCTTGCCTATTGGTGCCCTGTGCCTTCTTTAGTGGATTTGCAGTGTAGGACATCTCACTTCAATGTAACTAATCCTTACAAAATGGACAAGTGATTGAGATGATTCCTGAGAAGAAACTGCAAGCTGAAGAGATGTTAATGATGCTAGCCTGAGGTTAAGCAGGAGGGCTCGAGACCCTGCTGTATCTCCCAGTTCTCCCTGTTTTTCAGCTAATGACAGGAGGAAAATCATGGCTGTCTCATTACATCAATCACAAAATTGGTCAAAACTTAAAAATCATTAAGGATAATATTTGAGGAGTTCTCATCGTGGCTCAAGGGGTTAACGAACCCATCCTAGCGTCCGTGAGGATGCGGGATCGATCCCTGGCCTAATTCAGTGGGTTAAGGATCTGGTGCTGCCACAAGCTGTGGTGTAGGTTGCAGATGTGGCTCAGATCCCACTTTGCTGTGGCTGTGGCATAGGCCAGCGGCTGCAGCTGTGATTTGACTCCTAGTCTGGGAACTTCCATGTGCTGCAGGTGTGACTGTAAAATGAAAAAAAAAAAAAAAAAGAATAATATTTCAAATATGGTTTCTCATCTACTGTCATTAATGATGACTCTTTCCTTAAATGAATATTGTATCTTGACATAGTTAACGCAAGTGCAAAGCCATTCAATTACCAAGACATTTAGAGACTTTTCTTCAACTGGGTAAAGCCATGATACACTCAATCAAGCTCTTTACAAAATTTGATCAAATGTGATAATTATAAAAGTATGACTTAATACTGAAAGTAAAAGATCACAATCCATCAGTCAAACCCTTGTTCCTCTTGTTACACAGTGGCACGTAACAGACTCCTTGGTCATTAAATACTGTTGGAAGATACATAGAACTTTTTGCTGAAAAGTTGAAGAAAACAAATAATTCAGTGTGCTATACAACTCCTAGAAAGTACAAATGTTTCCAACATATTTCAGCTTATGTTATTTCTAGATTTTTTTTTTTTTTCTTTTTCAGGGCTATACCTGAAGCAAATGGAAGTTCCCAGGCTAGGGGTCAAATGGGAGCCACAGCTGCTGGCCTATGCCACAGCCACAGCCAGGCCAGATCCAAGACACTTTTCCAACCTACACCAGAGCTCAGGGCAATTCCAGATCTTTAACCCACTGAGCAAGGACAGGGATCAAACCTCATGGATACTAGTTGGGTTCATGAGCCATGAAGGGAATTCCCTCTAGATTCTTCATTTCAGAGATGAAATATATTGTAGAACTCTTTTTTTATTTTGGCCATGCTGGCAGCATGTGGGAGTTCCCTTACCACAGCAGCAACCTGAGCCACAGCAGTGACAACGCTGGATCTTTAAACCCTCTGAGTCACGACGAATTCCTCTTATGAGCTCTTAAAGGAAAGATATACCAAAAAACAAAAAACAAAACAAAACAAAAAACCCACAACAAAACAAAACATTCTCCTGGTTTAGAGTAAATGCGTTTCTTAACAAAAGCAATGCTTCTGGCAGTCAAGGTGACTGGAATAAAAGGAAAAAGGTAAATTTTGCCAGGTAGCACTGTCTGTGAAACTTATTGCTGTATTGTCCATAGAAGGGTATTGAAGCCACCAAAGCACAGAGTACAACTGGATTTCACTGATGTGAATCATTGTACAGAGGCGAGAAATTTAAAATAAAGTGGAATTGGAGTTCCCGTTGTGGCTCAGTGGTTAACGAATCCGACTAGGAACCATGAGGTTGTGGGTCCGCTCCCTGGCCTTGCTCAGTGGGTTAAGGATCTGGTGATGCCGTGAGCTGTGGTGTGGGTTGCAGATGCGGTTCGGATCCCTTGTTGCTGTGGCTCTGGTGTAGGCCGGCGGCTACAGCTCCGATTGGCCCCTAGCCTGGCAACCTCCACATACTGCGGGAGCAGCCCTAGAAATGGCAAAAAAAAGACAGAAAAATAAAAAAATAAAATAAAGTGGAATTTTTACAATACTTTGTAATTAGGTGGGGAGTGCACCTGAACAAAAAAATATTTTGTTCAACCATATTCCTTCATTCTCTTTGGGCAAAGTATTAGCAACAGTGAGTGGACATAAAATCAAGGGTTCCAAACTAGTTGATCTTTTCAAGGATGACGAGAGACTGTGGGGACGAAGCTAAAGTAGATACATCTGAAAAAACACAAGCATGCACGGAAGTTGTCCCCATAAGGTAAGTGTCAGGATTTAATAACGATGGAGATAGTAACTGCCTTTCAAAGAAAAACCGTGTAAATCACAGTGAGATACCATCACACATGCACCACAATAGCTAAAATGAAAAGGATCGATAATACCAAGAGTGGGCAAGAATGTGGAACACTCAGAACTCCCACAGCATGGGAGTGGAAATTCATGGAAGCTGTTCTGGCACCTGTTCAGCAGTATCTACAAAAGTGGAACAGAAGCAAACCCAGTGACCCAGCAATTCCACACTCTGGATAGACCCAACAGAAATGCATCTGTTCACTGAAAGATGGCAGTGAATGCTCGTAGCAGCACTATTCCTAATACTTGAACCCTGGCATTTACCCAAATGCCTACCCAAAGTGAAATGAATAAACTTGTGAATTCACACAAGACAGGACTACCTATGACGAGAATGAATCACAAAGACAGCCTTGGTTGAAAGAGTGGATGAATCTCACCAATGAGATTTTGAACCACAAGGGCCAGACAAACAAAAGGATGCCTCCTGAAGAATTCCACTTGTGTGGGGTTAAAGAAAGAAAACAGAAAAACATGCAAAACTAATTTGAAAGTTAGGAGAGTGGGGTGTTACTGGATAAGGCACAAGGGGGCTTTTGATAATGTAGCTGCAGATAAAGTTTTCTTTCTTGATCTGCAACTGGGTCTGCTCACATTGTGAAACTACATTGATCTGGACCCTTATCATATGTACACTTTCCTGTATGCACGTTATTCTTGAATAAAAAGAAGAAAAAGATACTTTTTATATGAAGACAGTGTTTGAGCACTGAGAATTCGAATCATTTCTAATGTTAACATTGGTTAAAAATGATGTGTACAACATATGCTTCTATTTTTTAAAAGACTGAAACAATATTCTAGCCTGTTTTAAGTTTCTAAATGAAATGTTACTGGATATTAAATTCATTTTTTAAAAAAATTCCAATAAATCGTGGGGAAAATGTATTGTTATCAGGGAAGTCAGAAATTACTTGCCACATTTCACCAAGTATCTTTGAATAATTGGTGGATGGAATTATAAAATAACTATCATGACTGAATAAAGCTATAACGCTGTCTTTCTTTCATTTGAATCTATACATCTCTATGGGGCATCTTTTCCAACAATGACAGCCACTAAAAGCAGGTGTCAGAACAAACTGAATTTAAGACCAAAGCATCAATCTCTATACCATAAAGATCCAAGTAAGACTGAAAACAATTAGGAAAGCATACTCAAAATCACATTGATCTCACAAAAAACATTTTATAATTATCAATGCTTTTTCAGGGAAGAAAGCAAAAAACATTTACTAGGTGTTGCTAAAAAAATAAAAATTACTAAATGTATTTAATTCTCTTGATTTCAGCCTTTTAATTTGCCATATATATATTTTATAACATCAATAATGCATTAGAATAATAGTATATATATTAAAAATACATGCACATATGTTGGAGGTGCATGCTTGAAATTTTATTATCAACATGGTGCTAGATCAAAAAATTGCTCAGAGGAGGGCCCACTGTGGCTCAGTGCAAACTAGTATCCATGAGGATGTGGGTTCTATCCCTGGTCTTGCTCAGTGGCTTGGGGATCTGGTGTTGCTGTGGCTGTGGTGTAGGCCAGCAGCTGTAGCTCCTATTTGACCCCTATCCTGAGAACTGCTATAGGAAGCCACCCCCCCCAAAAAGCAAAAAATGCTCAGAGACCACTGGTCTACACCAGAATTTAGCCTTTGGAAACAGATTATTTTAGTTGATGTGGGTCAGGAGCCAGGGAGATGAGGTTTGGAATCCTAGCTCTGTCACTTACTAAATGTATGATTTTGAGAAATTAGTCAATGGATCTGGATATGGATTTTCTCATTAGCAGAATTGGAACTTAACTCATATGTGGAAAAGTTTGTTGAGATAAATAAAATGAGTCACTATATGTAAATTTCTTAGCACCTTGGCTGGCTGATAGATGTTTCATCGATAGTTGCTACTACTGTCATATAGTTGTTTACTAGTGTTTTTAAACTCACCTCATAATAAAGATTTCCAGGCTGCTTGTTGAAAGTGTTTTAACAATTTTAAAATTGTTAGATACTTTAGCAAAATGTCTAAACCTCAGTTTTTTTTTAATTAGAATCTTTATGGATGGAGGCTTGGAAGTTACATCTTTAGAAAATGATTCTTGTGATCAAGCAAGTTTGAGGAAGACTGACCTACAAGGTGCTAGAGCTCCCTTTCCTTTGATGGTCATTCTCCATGTATGGGTCTTATCTTCTGAGAGCCATGAACTCCCACAGGACCACTTCTGTCCTACACAGGGTCTAGCAGGGAGCACTATAAGCCAATGGGTGGGAAAGCCAAGGTGAAAGTGCCAAGTCTGGGATGATAAGCAAAAGATGGGTCCCAGTTGGCAGAACACAGCAATGAGGAGACAGAGATGTCAGCAGGAGAGGGGCAGCGTGAAGAGGCAGGGGAAATTTCTCTCCTCTGCTTGGGGCTTAGAAGTAGGACTAGGTCCTTGGGGGTAAGAGTCTCAAGGGGCAAGGGGGTGGTTTGGAAGCAAAGCATGGCCCACAGGGCCAGCTCTGAGTCATTAAGTCCTAGGTCCAAGGTGGGAGCCGACCATAGGTGAGACATAGAGTCAGATTGGTCCAGGAGTAGGAGGGCTCGATGGTCTATCATTTCATCCCAGCAAGAATCCACACGTTCCATTCCCATTGACTTAGAGGAGATTGGTCCCTGGCTTGGGGGCTTTTCCTATGCGTGAGGATCAAGCGGGCTAGAAGCAGAGGAGGTGCTTGCTCCTCAGCACAGGATTACCAGTGCTGGGCGCTCCGTGCACGTTCAGCACGCAGTCAGGAAGTCACACTGAATCTTGCCGCTTTGTCCTCGGTGCACGACGTCCAGGCTCATTTCCCCACTTCCTCAACTTGCGTTCCAGAGAAGATAATCCTGGTTGAGCAGCCCTGAGTGGCCGTTCTTTGCCAGCACAGACACTGCTGTCCCTGCAGCCCTGAGCTGCCCTTGTTCTGAGGGTGTGGATAATTAAGCTAATGAACACTTTTCCACTTGCTGCTGAAAGCCTCATTAATCTACACACATGTTGCCACAGGCGAATTATGGCATCAAGAGTGGGAGGATCAACAAAAATAACTTTAGAAATTCATTAATCAGACTTACTCAAGCACACTGTTCGGAACTGAGAGTTCTTATCCTCCAGGGGCCAGAGGCTTAGATGGTTTTGTGTCTGTGTGTGTTTCAATGACATGAAAGGGACTTCTTAAGCAATATTTTGGAACATCTAGGTTATTGCTCTGGCATTTATGCCTCTTGTGGTTGATGCTAATGGAATCTGTTCAAAGACTTTAGTGTGGAGGATTCTAGAATTGTTAAATAAGCTAAAGCTTTCCCGGCACAGAAGAGGGGAAACATGAGTGCAGGACCACACACAGCAGCCTCCGCAGCTGTGGCAGACATGGTTCGTGCCACCCAGCAGTTGTTTTCTCCCCGATATTTCACAGGTGCCCCCAGAATCAGGTTGGAGCCCCATGACAATTTCTTACTAGTGGATGATGAGCAGGGGGAGGAGCTGATGGGGCTCTGATGTCCCTTTCTTCCTCTGCCATGGCAGCCTTAGACGCTGCTGCTCCAGAAGCAAAATGACAAGATGGAGAACTTTCGACCCATGCTCTTATCTTATGCCTGAAGATTAACGTAATATGATAAGGAGTTTCCTTCATGGCTCCGTGGTTAAAGAATCCGACTAGGAACCATGAGGTTTCGGGTTCGATTCCTGGCCTTGCTCAGTGGGTTGAGGATCCAGCATTGCCATGAGCTGTGGTGTAGGTCTCAGATGTGGCTCGGATCCAGTGTTGCTGTGGCTCTGGTGTAGGCTGGTGGCTACAGCTCCAATTAGACCCCTAACCTGGGAACCTCCATATGCCGCAGGTTCGGCCCTAGCAAAGAAAAAAAGACAAAAATAAATAAATAAATAAAGTAATATGATAATCCACAGAGATTTCCAGATTCTTCTCCATCCTGACTAATATGCCAACCTCTCAAGGCCAAGGGCCTTTTTTTGGAATATGGTGATTAGAACAGCTGTCTCATGACATCCTCATGAGCAGAGTGTCTGGATTTCAGGCATGGCCTTCAGTGGGCTCTTTTATGGGTAAATTGGGATCTTTTTCAGATAATTGGGGTCACAAGCACTGAATGATAACACAGTTACATGGATTCTAAGTTATCTGAATAACCATTTACCCAAATGTTCTCATTAGCAAATCGACAGGAGCCTCAGGAGGAGGTATTATGGCCATATTCCCTGCTATAAGTTAGTCAGCATTTTAATCAATGGCCTGGGTAAAGACAGAGATCCTGTTTTTTAAGTCTGTGTGTTTGCCACAGAGAAGGGAGACACACAGTGTGTCTTTTTTTTTTTTGGTCTTTTTGCCATTTCTTGGGCCGCTCCCGCGGCTCCCGTGGCATATGGACGTTCCCAGGCTAGGGGTCGAGTCGGAGCTATAGCCACTGGCCTACACCAGAGCCACAGCAACGTGGGATCCGAGCCGCGTCGGCGACCTACACCACAGCTCATGGCAATGCCGGATCGTTAACCTACTGAGCAAGGGCAGGGATCGAACCCGCAACCTCATGGTTCCTAGTCGGATTCGTTAACCACTGCGCCACGACGGGAACTCCCTTTTTTTTTTTTTTGTCCACAGGGTGTCTTGATGGAGGAAGTCAGAGCACAACTGTGGCAGCTCCGAACAACGAGCTTACTATGACACAATGGGAGAAAAGCATCACATAGGAATATGTAATGTGTAGATATGAACTCCAGAATGACAAGAGAGGAGGGATGAAGTTTAAGGGCATTTTGAAAACAGCTATAAATAGATGAAGATGACGGTTTAGGAGGCGGGATGGGGAGAGAGAGGGGAAAGCACAGGTGGTCTTGCAGCTGAAACTCAGCCTCTGTTCACTGGTGCCAAATCGAAACTTGGAGACAGAATTTTGGGCAAAGGAGAAAAAAGTAGCGTTTATTGCTTTGCCAGGCAAAGGAGGCTATAGAAGGCTAATGCTCTAAAACCTGTGTCCCTTTATGGGAAAGCATGGGAGGTGGTTTTATATTTGGGGAGTGAAAAATAGGGCTCAGGGATAAGGATCGGGATAGATGCAAGTTTGTATTCTTCAAAGCTGGTGCTTAGCTGCCTCAGAAGGTGGTCCTCCTTTCTAGAAGGAAGAATCCTTTATCTAGAAGTTAACATCTTTCCTGTGGAGGATTTGGTTCTGCAGAAGAACTCATAGATATTGTTCTGTATATCCCTTATTGTTACGCATATTCCTTGAGGAGGAAAGAGGACCCTGCCCCGAGGCTGCACTGTTATCTCTCAACTGCTCCTTCCTGGTCTCCACCTCCCTGCCCTTCCCTAATCAGCAACTGAATCTATCCTTTGGAACTCAGGGAGGGTCATGGAGGCCGAAAGAGGCCTATGTCCTAAAAGCAAGAATGGGGGACTAAAGGCCTTGGTGCCCAGGAGTTCCCCAGGATCCTGCTCGGTTTCAGTCTGTGGTTCAGTTGAAAAAGTTTCCAATTCCTTTAATAAAGTTGAACCCAGATCATTCAAAGCTGTCAATGAAAGGAGACTCTTCATGAAGACAGAGGTGCTGGCTGTCAGAACAGTTAGAAATTTAATTCTACATGAATCTAAATGGAGTATAGGAAAATGTGCAGCTGTGGGAATTAAGGCTGGGAGGTGGTTTGGGGTTAAAAGGTGAAGAGCCCTGAATGCCATGCCTGAGACAGTGAATTTCAGGCAGTGGGGAGCCATGGACAATATTTGAGAGAGGAGTGATGTGGTGTGATCCAGTTACATTTTACTCTTCTTTCCATTGCCAGCGTCCAGTCTCTCCTTTCTTTCTAGCAGGTTGGAGGCTACTGGTGAGGTTATTTGTCTTTCAGAAGACAAAGCTAGTTTGCTTCAAAGCCATGTTGACCAAAAAGTGTTCCCTGGATCAACAGCCCCGTGTGATTGGTCATGCAAAAAGGATTCATGGTTCTAGGAGATTTATAATTGTATGTTACCCGTTAAAGTTAAAAAGTTATGTTTTCCAGGAGTTCCTGTTGTGGAGCAATGGGATCGGCAGCATCTTGGGAGTGCTGGTGATAGGGATGGAGTAGACACAGGTAGTTTTAGAAGCCCCAATAAAGGACCACAGATAACTTAGGGTACTTTGGGAGATCACTTTAAGTAAATAAATTGCTCAAAAAAAGCCATCAGAACAAGGCGGGCTTGCTTCATTAGTGGAGTCTCGAGAATTGCCTCAGGTCATTGGGTGAGGGATGGAATGAGGCGTGCATTCATATTCAGACCAAGGGCAAGAGTTTGAGGACCACCCTTCTGCAGATTTGAATACACACCTTACTGGATACTAAGGAGGAGCTTGAAAGGAAGAGGAGGTCTTTTCCAACCCCCACTCCTCTTGGAGGATAAAACTGTAGCCCACCAGATCCTCAGGGCAGAACTTCTGTGCCTACCCGCTTGCATCTCTCACAAGCGTCCTATCCTAATAAATCTATTTCTTGCCTATCACTTTGTCTCTTGCTGAATTCCTTCTGTGTGGAGACATGAAGAACCTGAACCTCAGTGAGTCCAGACACAGGGTGAGTGATTCTAATTTAAAACCTTAGGTTCAAGTCCCATTCCGGGTTTAGGCTGGGTTCAGGCCGTTAATGCTGTCAGTTTCACTGGGACTCAGATTCAATCCTGGCCCAGCACAGTGGGTTAAGGATCTGCCGTTGCCACAGTCTTGCCTTGGTTCTGAGGCTGTGGCTTGGATCTAATCCCTGGTCTGGGAGCTCCATATGCTGCAGGGTGGCCAAAAAAAAAAGTGTGTTTTTCCAAAGTGACTTGAGGACAGTCTTTCTTGTAATTATCATTCTTTAAGCTAGTGTCCCACTGTTGCTTTTTAGGAACTGTTAGCCTAGAGACTTTGAGGTGCATAGGTGATCAGGCAACACTGAGACATTCTATGTGTATTCTATGGCTTCAGAAATGCACTGGCCACTTTATGAGAAGAAGCCAAGCCATAGGAAGGGTTAAAGCGAGTGGAACTCCTCAAAGGATGGGTCCACAGGAAGATGAAGTTCCTGGTTCTGCACATATGTGTATTCACAGCTGAATATGGGTAATGTTCTTCAAAGTCACCAGGATACTTCACTACCTGCTACCGACGGCTTCCTCCTATTAAGCCTGCTGAGTTCGGGATGGATGTTGCAGCTAAATTAAGACACCATGACTCACTGAGAGTCACCATGGTGAATGTGGGTGCTTATACATTTCCAAGGATTCCTCTCCTGGTTTAGTCATTCTGGAATGATTCAACATGTCCTCCAGGAGCTGAACATGACTCTGAGGTCAGACGGTGAACACTTGTTCTCAGCAGGTGGCTGATAGAGGGAGAGGGTACACGCGGATGGGCAGAGCTCACCAAGGGTGGACTCTGAGGTCATTCTTTGTGTCCGGGTCTAGGATGCTATTTATTACATCTCCACTGGGATGACTATGTCCCTGTGAGCACGTCATTCACGGACTAAGCTGCTGTGAGGTGTCAGGGCACACACTGTTATCCCCATTGTAGACGGGGAATCGGAGGGAAAGTGTTTTGCTGAAGACCATGGAATGGGTAAGCAGCTCATCTGGGACTTCTGGCAGGATCTCTCGACTCCAGGGCTCATTCTCATGTCCTGTCATATGCCTTTCACAAATGCTGAGGGCTGGGAGCCCCTTGGCCATTTGGAGCCATTGAAGTATCCAGCCAACAGATACCGGGTAAGTCTTGAAGTCTTTGGATCTATTTTAGAAATGCAGAGCTGTCTCCCAGGGGAGCAAGTTCCAAAATAAAGTCCCAACAACATTCACAGAAAAAGTTAAAAAAAATTAACATCTTAAAATCACAACGATACATAATGTATTATTTAAATTTCAGTAAATACAGAAGTGCATGTACAAAATGCAACCTAATTCCACCACCCAGATTATCCTCATACTTTTGCAGTATTTCTTCCTGATTTTTCCCTCAGCATAGAATTGTTTCCTTTGATATCTTTATGAATATGTTTACTATCTTTGCTGAAATTGCACTTATTTATGATTATCTTTTCTTCATATAATTAAACATCCTTAAATATATTTTTAATGGCTTCATAGTGTGGATGTACCATAACCTCTTTAAGGTGATTTCTGAATTTTGAATATTTAGATTATTTATAATTTTTGTTAATACAAATTATACTGTTACAGAAAATGTATCTTAAAGGTATCTTTATAAAAATCCTCAAGTAATTGTCCTATGACTTTCTTTGGACATACTCCTGAAATGAGCATTTTGAAGATTCTTTTTTTTTTTTTTCCTAACAGCCACATTTGCAGCATGTGGAAGTTCCCAGGGTTGAATGGGAGCTGCAGCTGCCAGCCTATGCTACAGCCACAGCAACGCTGGGTCCGGATCACATCCACAATCTACACGGCAGCTTGTGGCAATGCTTGATCCTCAACCCACTGAGCGAGGCCAGGGATCAAACCTGTATCCTCAGGGACACTATGTCGGGTTCTTAACCCACTGAGCCACAGTGGGAACTCCCGAAGATTATTTATACATCTTCCCAGCATGAGTTTTGAACCTCGTCTGTAGCTCCTGTATCTCAGCCTTCATCTTACTCCCTGGCTCTGAGGCTTGCCACGCTCTTGGCCTCCTTTCCAGTTATTGCCCACATACCTCTTCGTCATTCTGCGTCATAAATCTCTCAGCCTAATCCACCCTTGCCTCTGCACCCTGCTGAGTCTGTAGTCACTCCTTAGGTGAGGAATTGGATGAGAAGGAATCTTTGGACTCCTTTAAAAAAATCCTCTCCACCCCTTAAATCAGCAGAACTTTATGCAATATCTACATCGTGACCTTGGATTGCTCTCCAGAGACCCTGTCCTGTTCCCATCCTGTCACGGGGAAAACAGAAGGAGCCATACAGCTTTCTGCCATGTGTACCTCCCTCCTCAATTTTCAGGGAGGCCCTGCAGGCCTGGATCTTTAAGAGTCATCACTTCCCTTCTTGCCACAGCTCCTTGTTGGCTCAACAGGCACTTAATCACTCCGTCACTTACAAGTGCCATCACTTAATAGATCTTTCTATCAATTTTCCCATCTGCCAAATGGGGACTGTGCTTCTGGGCTGCCGGGGCGGTGCTGTGTGCATTAATGAATGTTTTGAGGCACACTGAGATCTGTAGATAAGCAAGCCTTGAGAAGCACAGAGTCCTAATGAGCAGGTGTGGAGCAACCTCCTTTGGGAGGCGGCTCTGTTTCCCACAGAGCTGGGAGCAGCTCCGAATCCCTGGGAGATAGGTGTCTTCTGGCTACTTCCAGATGGAAGGGACCTTGTCCTAGGACTATATGCAGCTCTCCAGAAGAGATGCAAAGCTAGGTCTGAGACAGAACCAAAATGACCCCCAAGTTGGTCTGTCCCGTATTTGCCCCTCTTGACATGCTTCTTGGCCTCTGGAATGTATACTACTGATGATACAGAGATGACTTTAGATGGTTTATGGATGACCTTTTAATAACTTTTCACAGTTATGCATACATTTTGGTTATTTATTATTTTATTTTTTAGGGCGGCACCTGCGGCATATGGGAGTTTCTGAGCCAGGGGTTGAATTGGAGCTGCAGCTTCCAGCCTATGCCACAGCCACGGCAACACCAGATCTGAGCCTCATCTGTGACCTACATCACAGCTTGTGTCAATGCTGGATCCTTAACCCACTGATCGAGGCTAGGGGTCTGTAAACTCTTGGTTACTATGTTGGGTTCCTAACCCATTGAGCCACAATGGGAACTTCAAGTGATTATCTTCTATTTGCAGTAAGTGATACTATTTTTTTTTCATTTCTCAAAATAAGAATAACTACATTTTGTGAGTGCTCACCATATGCTAGGCACTGTCGTAAATGCTTTATACCTAATACTTTATCATCACAACAGCGTTATGATGTGGCTACTCTTATTGCCTCTTCAGACACATGGCACATTGAGACAGACTTTAAGAAGCCAGTCCAAACTGACACAGCTGTGTGCAGCAGAGATGGGATTTCAATCAGGCAGTTTTGCCTTTGGGGCTCCTGGTAACCGCCTGTCATCTTTTCTTGCTATATATTTGTGTTTCAGGAACTGATATAAAATATGTTTTAATGATATATTTATTTCGAGTTACAAAGGTGTGTTGATGGGAATGGACACAATGAATAGAAAATTAAGTTAGGGATTGGAGAGGGATGGATTGGGAGTTTGGGGCTAGCAGATGCAGACCATTTTACATAGAATGGATACCAACAAGGTCCTACTGTATAGTGCAGGGAAATACATTCAGTATCCTTTAATAAACTGTAATGGAAAAGAATATGAAAAAGAATACTACAAAAATTTAGTTAAAAATATTGAGGTGGTTTGAGGATATAGAGGATGCTGTGATTTTAATTGAATGACTGAAGCACAGAGTTTCCCAGAGGGTGGTCTGATGACCTCCATGTTGGCATGCCCTATAAGCTGTAAAAAATCCCAATTTATTGAATCAGAATCTCTTTGGGGGAGTCCAAGGTTCTCTACATACAAATTCCTCCCAGAATTTCTATGTAGCATGAGGTGTGACACACCTCTTGTCCACACCCCCAATCCCCATCCAAGTCTAGAAAAACAACAGCAGTAACAACTGTTGATTGGTTGAGAACCCCACTGGGCTGTCAATCTTTTGCCCTAAAGTTTGGGAAAGACAAAAGTGAAGGCACAGAGAACTGCTGTTTAGGGGGCATGTTTTGTGCTTTGACCTGCACTAGATTTGTACCTAAATCCTCAGGGCTTACTGTGTAGTAGGAATACACCCATTTCATCGATGAGGAAACCAAAGCTGCAGAGTTGAAGTGATTTTGTTAAGTGGTGGGGCCAGGGGTCAGACCTGAGCATGTGGGGTGTTTAAACTCTGCCCTGTCCATTGCACCAGCTCATTGAGACCAGACCTGCAGAGTCAGTGCAGCCCACACAGTCTAGCTGCAAGATGCTCAAGTCAGGGAAATGGGCTTGCATTTGAGAATTGCACTAGTGTGTGTATCCGGCACTTAGTGTAAGAACTAAAAGTAAAAGCATTCAAGTCAAAGAGATGGGTCAGCTCCCAAGTGCCGCCAGTGCCAAGTGAGGCTCAGGGTATGACGCAGGGGAGTCATTGTCACTCAGATGTTGATTTTGAACAGGTTACTTCAAATTTCTAAACCTCATTGTCCTCATCTGTCCAGTGGATATCACGACAGATTCAATCTCTGAAGGTCATTTTCAGCATTAAATGGGGCGGTGTGGGCTCGGTGCTGGACACTCAATAAATAGTTGCTGCTGTTTCACAAAGATGGAATGTGCCGTGGTTCCCAAATACTGGCCACCTGGCTGAAGTCCCCTTAAAATCTGCAAATCAATGGAACATCTTCACTCAGTGAAGACACTTTTGTTCTTAGACTCATTAGGATTGTGAATTTTCCCCTCATTTGGGGGGTTAAAGAGAAAACACAGAGGCATCTGCTGGGCGGGATCGTGGCCCCACATCCACGCTGATGTGTGCGCAGTGCCCAGGGAAGGCAGCGGGGCTCCAGGAAGTAAATAAACAAGCCAGAATTATGAAACTGAGAAAAAGCTAGACAGCTAACTGAGATGCTTAAGCATCTAAATCTAAAGAATCTAAGCAGCTGTGGTATCTACCTAAGAAATGAAATTGTCCGTGGAACTAAATCTCCGTTAGACATTTATTCCCGAGTAATATTTCAGTGTTAGAAAAACTTAAAATAGTGAATATTCTGTTTTCTAATAATTACTCTGTGCTGGGAGCTGTATCTAGAATGCATGTATTTTGTTTCTCTTGATCCTCAAAGTTTTTAGTAAAATGTTTAATATTTGCTGAAGAAAGCATACATTTCTCCATTTAACAGGGGAGGAAAAGGCAGCTCAGGGAAGCTGAATGGCTCGGCTCCGTTCCCACGGGTTGGGAGGAGGATCCGGGATTTGAATCCAGGTGCATCTCACTCTGGGGAGCCTGCTTCACCACCAGGTTCTCCTGCCTCCTGAGAAAGCACTCTTCATTCAGCAGGTGCTATGTGCTGGGTATTAGAAAAATCATAGACATATTCCCATTTGAGTTGCCACAACCTGATCACCAAGCTTTCCAATACCTAGAATAATTCGAGGCACCTCATAGGAAATCAAGAAAAGTTAATAGTGACCTAAAAACGGCAGTTTCCTAGCAATAAAGTACGTATTGAATAGACAGTATATTAAGAAGAGCCATGTTCCCACTGTGGTGCAGTGGGTTAAGAATCTGACTGCAGCAGCTCACTGTGGAGGTGCGGGTTCGATCCCCAGCCTGGCACAGTGGTTTAAAGGACCTAGTGTTTCTGCAGCTGTGGTGCAGGTCACAGCTGTGGCTCATATGCAACCCGATATGGAAAGTTCCATATGGCCTGGGTGTGGCCATAAAAATTTAAAAAACCAACCAACCCAACAAACAAAAAGAAGAGCCATGTTAATAATAGCAACACTAACGATAACAGGGATTGAACTAGTCTGGGTTATCGATGGTGTTAGTTGGAGTGATAAACTCTAGGTCCTGTCAAAAACCATGCTATGGGTGGCGTGAGTTCGAGATTTATTTCCTGGCTTGATGCTGGTTGTGTGGCTGTCTGGGGCATCTCTTCCCCAAATGGCGACTTGGGACTATGGCTCTTTCCATCTTGTGCCACTACCTTTCTAGCCTCTGAAGTCCCTGTGGAAGGGAAAGAGAGAATGTGGTGATTGCTCAAAGGGTTCTAGGACCACCCCACTGGCCCGCCAGATCCCCACTAACCTAACTGCAAGGATCGCGGAGAGAAATGCCTCGTGTGCTTAGGAAAAGAGGAAATGGGGTTGGTCAGCAACTGGCCAGCTTCCGCTATGGCTTTCAAGCGACAGAAGTGGACTCCGCCTAATTTTAGAATTCACTGGAGTATACTGAGTAGTTCACAGGATTGATGGGAGAGGGCTGGAGAACCAGGCGGGGAACCAGGGAGGCTGGGCGCAGCAGCCACAGCCAGGGTCA
The DNA here is from genome assembly GCF_016906955.1 of Phacochoerus africanus. Lineage (NCBI taxonomy): Eukaryota > Metazoa > Chordata > Mammalia > Artiodactyla > Suidae > Phacochoerus > Phacochoerus africanus. The sequence goes on along the minus strand of NC_062549.1, from coordinate 14,026,367 downwards.
GCCCTGGGCAGAACGGCTAGAACGTTGCCAGCAGCACAGCACCTACCCTCTTAACTCCATGCTATTACCAGGCTCTTGACACTATCACATCCTTAAAAATGTCTAAAGACTTCCTGCATCTATGTTCCAATATCAGAGTTTCAGACAGACAGACAGATAGACAGACAGATTCTCTCTCTTAGGTCCTTACCAGTGTCCTGGATTCAAGGGATAGCTCAGGTGTTATCTCACATTTGATAGCCTGCTAAAGTTCACAAAGTGCTTTTTTTTGGGTGGGGGGAGGTGGCTGCACTTGCAGTATATGGAGGTTCTCAGGCTAGGGGTCAAATCCAATCTGTAGCCTCCGACCTACATCACAGCCACAGAAACACCAGGTCCGAGCAGTGTCTGTGACATATACCACAGCTCACAGCAATGCTGGATCCTTAACCCACTGAGTGCAGCCAGGGATTGAGACTGTGTCCTCACGGATGCTAGTCAGATTCATTTTCGCTGAGCCACAATGGGAACTCCTTTTTCTGGCTGCACTTGCAGAATATGGAAGTTCCCAGGCCAGGGATGGAATCCCAGCTGCCACAGAAACAATGCCAGATCCTTAACCTGCTGCACCACAGCAGGAATTCTACATAAAGTGCTTTTTTGTTGTCCAAATTTGAATGATAGAATTGAGAGCAAAAACCTGGCAGGCTGTGGTCAAAAGCTAGTTCATAGAGGATCTGGGTACAGAATGCCTGAGGGACCAGATGTATTAATTGTTTTTATTTGTTCATTTATTCACTGAGCATATACTGAGCCTCAGACTATGTGTGAAGCTCTGTGCTGGGCTCTGGGGACATGATGGTGAATATGACATGGTTCTTACACTAGTGACATTCAAACATGGAATCCACCAAAGAAGGGGCAGGACTGAGAATAGGAGAGGGCCTGAGTCTGGGAACTGTGCCAGGACAGGAATCAATAGATGATGCTTTTGACCTGCATCCCAAAGAGTGAGGGACCTTAACTGAAGCCTTCGAGTTCATGTTCTGAGGCCTCCCTTCATTCTGGGTGCTGCCCCAAGCAAGGCAGAGGGGGAGGTGGGAGCTGAGGGTCATGGAGAGACTGCAGGCCTTGGGGTCCCACATATTCTACCTGCCAGGTAGGTGAGTGGTCTAGGATCATGTAACTTCTGAGACTTAATCTTCCACCTATAAAATGTGGATACTACTACTTGCCAGGGTTACTGTGAAGACTAGTAAACAGCAAATCTAAAGAATAAATGTGCCCTTGATAATGTCAGATACAGAGATGCTTAATAAGTGGTAGTTACATAGAAATAAGGGTGAGATAGAATCATTGGCTTTAAGAAACTTACTCTGTACCTGGCAGGGGTGGGATGGGGGTAGGATGGGAGAGTGGCATTTGCCAGTGTGTGTGAGAGAAGAAATGAGTATAAGTCCTACATTGGATTGCTTACAAACAAGATCAGAATCCAGAGAAGAGAGAGCACAGTGTGGGCAGAGGCAAGGCTTTGTGGAAGGACCAGAGAGGTGGCCAGTTTTCAGCTTTGGTTCTATAACCAGACTCCATGGGCTCATACATGAATTCCATTTCCCTCATTAGCTCTGCGTTCTTGGGCAGATGTTACTTAATTCCCTCAAGACTCAGTCTGTTCTGCTGTAAAATGGGTATAATGGTGGTACTTACTTATTGGGTAGTTCAGGGAGTTAAATGAGCTAATTCACAGAAATGCTTAGCACAGTGCCTGGCACTTAGTGACAGTGCCCTGAATCTTATTCCTGATGAAGTGAATCTTGAAAATGAATGACCTCATTGTAGTTACAAGGATACCAGTGGAGTACCTGTACACACAAAGTGTTCCTTAAATGCCTTATGTTTCTTTGTATCTTCCCTCCGCCCCTGGCCTAGTGGTTGGCCAGAGGTTAGTTTGCATATGAAGAAGTTGGCTGGGAGAATGACGATGGGTTAAATGGGGGCCATTCTAAGTAGGGGAAATAGCAAAAGTGAGAACAAATCAGTGGGCAATGGCCCAAATCTTCAAGGAATTTAGGAATACTGTTCAGTTTGTTAAGTCAGTTAAGCTCTCTGTCTCCCCCTGGTGGCCATAAAAATATACACAGCTCCCTTCTTGGGCAAAGCCGTCCTCAGCTTCAAAGAGAACTGTCATCTTCCTCCCCTCAAGACCTAGGAGAGGATGTGCTCTGGCTGTGATTCAGCCTCGCACACTGATTCACGACCTGTCTCGACTGCAGTGACTTGCTCTTGGTGACATTTCCTGAGGAATAACAAACAGTGATGTAAGATCAGCTCAGGAATGAAAGAAAGAGCTGTTGTTTAAGCTCTTCTCTTTTTATCCATTCAAATTCTCTGGAACGCTGCTCTTTGACCTCCTCCTTCAGGAGCCACAGTGTCAAATAATCTCTTTCTTGTGTCATTTGGGACAACTGATCATGTAATGACGACAAAGGCATCACTGGATTGTTACTCTGTGGCAGGCACTGTGCCAAACTCCACACATTTAACTCATTCAACCTCCCCAGACAACCTTCTAGGTGTTCTATTTTTTTTTTATCTTTTGTTTTTTCAGGGCCTCACCTGCGGCATATGGAGTTTCCCAGTCCAATCGGAGCTACAGCTGCCAGCCTACGCCACATCCACAGCAACGCAGGGTCCGAGCTGTGTCTATGACCTATACCCTAGCTCACGGCAACACCAGATCCTTAACCCACTGAGTAAGGCCAGGGATCAAACCTGCAACCTCATGGTTCCTAGTCGGATTCGTTTGCGCTGCGCCACAACAGGAACCCCTAGGTGTTCTTTTTTGATGCAGTTTTTCAGATGAGGAAGCTCAGGCACAGTGAGGAATGTGGCTAGCTCAAGGTGACACAACTAGTATTCAGCAGAGCCAGGATTCAAACTCCAGAGACCTGGCTCCAGAGACTATGCACTAACAACTGTACCAGCTGCCTCCTGTTGACAAATCCTGGCTCACTGTCATCTATTACTGGACTTTGAGGCATGAAGGTCTTATGTCCCCAACTCGGAGCCCCTGGTGGAGGACAGTGGTCTCACACTTTAACCATCGGAAAATCTTGGAGAGAAATGGTTTGAAAAGCACATTCCTGGGGTCCCAACCTCTGAGCTTCTGATTCAGCCAGTCTGGGATGGGGCCCAGGAGTCTGCATTGTTCATAATGGTAATGATCTCTTGTGGAGTTGAATCTTTGACGAATCACTTCCAGCTTCCCCGAGTCTCTATTTCCCTCTCTGTAGAACAGGTGTGCTAATCTTGACCTCAGTGTCACTCTTGTAAGGACCATCTGTTTAGGATGGCTCATGTTGGGTGACCAGTGTAGTGCCTGGCACACAGCGGGCATTCCTTAGATACCCCTGCCCTTGATGCTTCCTGTTATTTGTGTCTCCCATGGCCCTTTGGTACAGGGGAGTGTCAGCTGGGAAGCTGACAGTGAGCATCTTCAGTCGTATGCGCTATGACAAAATGGGATTTTCTGGTTCAGGAGTGGACACCTCCTCCTCTGAGTCACAGTGGTACAGTGCTTGATATGAGCCTTGGCACAGTGGGTTCAAACCTCAGCTTCCCATCTGAGCAGGGTTGCCGGAGAATCCTCCCATAAGAGTATATACATGGGGCAGGGCTGATTTAACCTTCCAAGCATCATCCTTCTTTTTACCTGGGCCATTTCTACCCAGAGGCTGAGTGGAGTTCCAGCCAGGCCAGGGGCTGAGTGGGTGAGCAGTTTGGGAAGATGTCCTGGATTTCTGGAAGGCAGATCCTGGGCGGCAGGGCAAGGCCAGGAATGGCTCTCAGGACTGCAGTAGATGGGCATGCTTCACTTCTGACGTGGAAGAAAGGGAGAGAATGTCCGAGGAGGCTCTGAGGACTTTCCACTTGACCTCTGGGGTTGATGTGGCTGTGGGACTGAGATCCTCCTTTCATTGAGGGGAGCAGCTAAGGAGGCAGCAGGATCAGCCCTTGTGTGGTCTCCAAAAAGGGAATCATTAATGCTCGCTTCTCCTTTGCTTTACCCCACATCTCCCTCTTCCTGCTTTGAGCACTTTGATATTTTCTCACTTTCCATCTATAAAGCCGGTCTGTCTCATTACTCACCAGCAATGACCCCACATGCAGAAGCCATCCCTGCGAAAAAACCACCGGGGAGCCCACGGCAGCTCCACGTCATCCTCTGAGTCACCCTGGAAAGTGAAACCTGGGGGTGCAGCTGTGTTCCACAGGCTGGCGGGGTTCACCTGGGGTGGCTGCTCCTTCTGTGGTCCATAGCAGGTGGACCCCGCTGGAAGCCCGCTCTGGGTTTCTACCAACATCTTCCTGCCTCTGAGCGTTGCGCTCGGCCTAGGATGTTTTCTCCACCCTTCTCTTTCTGGATAACTTCCATTTATCCATTAAGACCAAACTCTAATGTCTCCTTTCAGAAACCTTTCCTATGTCTGTGAGTCTGTTTCTGTTTGTAACTAAGTTAATGTTTCCTTTCAGAAACGTTTCCTATGTCTGTGAGTCTGTTTCTGTTTGTAACTAAGTTTATTTGTATTATTTTTTTAGATTCCACATATAATTGATAGCATATAATATTCGTCTTTCTCTGTTTGACTTACTTCACTTGGTATGATAATCTCTAGGTCCATCCAGGTTGTTGCAAATGGCATTATTTCCTTCCTTTTCTATGACTGAGACTCACAGACATAGGAAACAAACTTATGGTTACCAAAGAGGAAAGGGATAAATTAGGGGTATCGGGTTAAGAGATACAAACTACTATATCTAAAACAGATAAACAACAAGGGAACTATACACCACAGGGAACTATATTCAGTATCTTGTAATGACCCATATTGGAAAAGAACCTGAAAAATTATATATATATAATTTTTATTTATATATATATATCTGAAGTACTTAGCTGTACACCTGAAACTAGTGCAATATTGTAAATCAACAATTCTTGAGAGAGAGAGAAAACAATAAAAAAAGAGAAAATTTTTCTTATTCTCCCTTTGCTTTCTTACCAGAATGCCCCCTTGTGTTCCCGCAGGATCTCAGACACCTCCGTTACATACCCCATGGTGTTGTCATCATTTGTCTCCCACCAGACTGTGAGCCATAGGTGCTTTGGGAATTTGTATGAGCTTTTCCTGATGTGGTTGATTTGTCCTGAGTCCCACTACGCATGTGCGTCTCATGCTCATTGGATTGCTCGTCCTTGGAATCCAGCTGATGGAAGATTCTCTTCTAGAAGAACCTTCACAGAAGTTTGTATAGTATTTCCTTGAGGACTGTTTGTGGTAAGAGCTGACCTTCTTAACTGGACAACCCATTGTACTACACAATGCCCACTGTTAGAAAGGCCATTGTGGCATGTCATCACCATAGCAAACAATATTTATGTGCATTAGAATCAGGTTCAGCTGTGCATGACAGAAAACTCAAAAGGACAGTGGCTTGAAGAGATAATTATTTCTGTCTTGTGTGAACATCCACAGTCTTTCCAGTTCAGGAGAGCTGTGATGGCTCTCCACAAAGTCTTTGGGACCACCGCCCTTCTCAGCTTCCACTCCACTTGCCCTAGGGTTTAACCACTGTCCTCATGGCCCAGTTTGGAGTTTCAATAGTCACAACCATACTCCAAACACATCCTGGAGGAAAGCAGGAAGAAGGGGCAGAAGGGGTGGACCAGCTACCTCTAAGAAAGTTTCCTCTATCTACCAGAAGCCACCACATGACACTTAGTGACATCCTATTGGCAAGAACTCAGTCACATGACTACATTTAACTGCAAGGGAGTCTGGGAAATGTAGTCTTTATGCTAAACAGCCATGTTTCCAGCGATAGTAAAATGGGAAAATGATATTGAGGAACAAATATGAATAGTCTTTGCTGTAATATTTGCTTGGCACTTAACTGGTTAGAACTCATTTTTAAATCCATTATCTGAGCTAGTACTCACATAGAAGACAGGAAAAGTAGCACACAGCAGGTGAGCAGAAGAACCAGAAGATCTGAGAGGTGTTTTCATGTTGCTCCCTTACTGATGCACTGAGCTGCTTCCCATGTTGGGCTGGGGCTGGAGCTGGCCTCTTTGTAGTACCTCCTTGTGTCAGCTAGAGAGAAGAAGAAGTCAGCTAGAGAGAAGAAGAAGTCAGTCTTCCTGTAGGGTAGTGAGCACCTTAAGGCCAGGGCTGTGGGGTGTTTTGAATACCCTCTGGAGTTCCCTTGTGGTGCAGTAGTTAAGGATCCAGCATTGTCACTGCTGTGGCCTGGGAACTTCCACATGCTGCAGGCATGGCCAAAAAAAAAAAAAAGAAAAAGAAAAAAAGACAACCCTTCCCTCCCCCAGCCCCAGCCCCAGAATGGTGCCTAGAACACAGAAGCACTCAATAACTTGTGGAATTGATGACTTATTGTGGAACTCTAACTCTTCTGGTCTCAGAATGATAACAACATAAACAATGCATATTCTAATGGCACATTGCAGTTAGTCTTTTTTTTTTCATTCTTTCTTTTTATGGCTGCACTCATGGCATATGGAAGTTCCTGGGCCAGGGATTGAATCAGAGCTGCAGGTGTGGTAACGTCAGATCCTTTAACCAGTTGTGCTGGGCCAGGGATTGAACCCACACCTCTGCAGCGACCTGAGCCGCCGCAGTTGGATTCTTAACCTACTGTGCCACAGTGGAAACTCCAGTTAGTGTTTACATCACTGTAGTTTTCCACTAGCTTCATAGTTGATGGAGGAATCCACAGTTCACAGCCACATTGTTCAGGAAGGGCTTTCTTTGGCACGTACAACGGGTTTCATCTCGATGAAGCATTTTCAAGTGTGATGTCCCCCTCTTTATACTCAGTGAATTTTCCAGAGCTTGAGATTATTATACTTATTTTAGAGATGAAGAAACTGACGTTTAAAAGAGGCTTAAAACTTTTTGTGAAGGGTGAAGCTGTGACCTCATCTACATACCTGACTCCCAGTGGCTGTAGGATTCCTCCATTTGGAAGGACTTCATGGGTTTGCTGTTGAATACCGTTTCAAAACTGAAATATAATTGACCTATGATGCTATGTTAGTTCCAGGTACATACCATAGTGATCTGATATTTCTGTACATTACAAATGATTGGTCAGTTACCATCTGTTATCATATAAAATTATTGAGGTTTCTCCATCTTAATCACTCCTTAGACATCAATGAATCACCAAAAATGTGTGTAATGTGCTGTCTGGGAGACACCAAGGATTAGCAATGTGATACCTACTGTTCCTAGAGACTCAGGAAAAGCTAACTGCTGAACAAGCTAGTGTTAGGGCGTGTGTGTGTGTGTGTGTGTGTGTGTGTGTGTGTTAAGAGGGTGGCCTGCTGTAGGCTGAGGGCCTCAGCAGTCCCTATCCCCGCAGGTGTGGGTGTGGACAGCACAAAGGGAGTGTAGGGAGAAGGGGGAGGGGCCTCTTTCTGGAGGAGGAGGTTGAATCTCCTGCAGTGGGAAACCTTCAGAAAGTGAAGCATTGTCCTCCTTGCCCTCTGAGATGGAGCCTGGTCCTACTGGTCCCTGGGAGGATGAAATATGATTCAGATACCTTCTTTCCCTACCAGTTGGAGGGGCTGGACAACAGTAAGGCCTGGTGGGTATAACCTGGCATCCAAAGGCAGCAGACCCAGGATCCAGCCCTGGTTCTGCTCTGAGTGTGACATCTGGGCAGGACTCTTAATCCTTCTCTGCTTCCTCCTCTGTAACACAGGGATGATGACATGGGGATAATGACGACACCTCTAACGAGGTGGTTAAGGGGACTTCCCAAGGTCATGTACCTTTGCATGCTTTGCAAACTGTGACTTATTCTATGTCCTTAAATTCTACGTCTTCTCTATCTCCTTCACTAAGCTTATTATAGGATGCTGGTGTAGAACAGAAGACGGGTTCATGGCAGTTCAAATTATGACTGTGCCATCTACCACACTGGCAAGTCACTACCCTTCTTTGTGCTTTAGTTCTTAATCTTTGTTTTTGTTTGTTTGTTTGTTTGTTTTTGCCATTTCTTGGGCCGCTCCCGTGGCATATGGAGGTTCCCAGGCTAGGGGTCGAATCAGAGCTGTTGCTGCAGGCCTATGCCAGAGCCACAGCAATGCCAGATCCGAGCCGTGACTGAGACTTACACCACAGCTCACGGCAACGCCAGATCCTTAACCCACTGAGCAAGGCCATGGGTTGAACCCGCAACCTCATGGTTCCTAGTTGGATTCATTTCCACTGTGCCACGATGGGAACTCCTAAAGGGCATTTTTAATCTATTATTTTGAAATGTATTTTTTTTTTTTTTTTGGTGTGTTCCAACAATTGTAATAACATTCAAGAATATTTAATAGAACAAAATTTAAAAGTATCATCAGAAATATCAGCAAAGCCCACAGTCAAGAAAAAAACACTGGTTCTTTTGCAGTGAAACTGGAGGCTTCGCAGCACCTGCCCCTGAACCAACAGATCTCAGAACATTGCTTCCAGTTACTCACGACTGTTGAATTTCCTCTTAAAGCCAACAGTGTTACAAAGCTCCTTTGAGAAAAAGCAAAAAGTCCTGCTTCTGGAATATTCTCAACCGTGGATCCATTTGAAAATTGTGGGCTGCGAGGCTGCAAGGCCTGCTGTCAGAGAGGCCTTAGTTGTACTAGTAGGATTTTGAAAGTTCAATCTGGAAATCAATGCACCTATTTCTCATTTTAACCAGCAGATGGCGCGCGTGTTGTGCTTAAATTCTGGAAAAGCTTAAAATACATATTTCTATTTTTACAAGAAAAAAAAAACACCTTAAAAAGGCCATTGTCTGTGCCACAGGGAGATAATTAGGGTATGTGAAACAGCTGATACAGTAATTAATAAGAGCATTGACTTGAGAGTCTCCAATAGCTTTATTGCAGTACTGCAGGAGAGTAATTGACCCCACCGACACAAGAAAAAAATCATGAGCTCACACACAGCAGGAAAAGGCTGTTTTCTTACTTCTGTAGGTTTAACACCAAACCAGGGAATCCTGGAGCTGTGCTTCTGAGTCATGCCTGGGAAGGCTTTGAAGGGGTAAGTTCTGAGACGGCGAGTCCTCTAGCGCCTGTTCTTATCCATATTCCCAGGACCTGCAGGGATGATTGGTTCATAGCAGATGCTCAATAAACCTGAGAACCATAGCACAAGTAGCATCTTGAAATCCAGGCCTCAGTCATCCTGGATAGACCTGGGAATTCTGGAGTCTTGCCTCCACTGGATGGTGTGCCCCCCACCCCAACCAACACTATTTAAACAGAAGATTATTGCCTTTAACCCACAGGATAAGATTACAGCAAGGCCGTCTACTCATCACATCGGAGACTCTTTCAGTCTCTATTAGCTTTTGCTCTGGTTAGACTGCCGTTTCAAACCTCAAAATCTCATTCGGTTACAAGCCCAAAGGTAGTGTTTTCATTTATATTACATGTTGGCTGTGATTCAGGCATCTTTAGTCCAGCATCCAGGTGGAAGAGGCAGCCTCATTTGAGACATAGTGTTCTCCTGGAAGAGGCGAGGAAGTGGTTGAAACCATGAAGTAGCTCCTAGAGGTTCTCCCAGGATTGCCGCTGGCATTTCACTGGCCCAAGCAAGTCACGTGGCCAGGCCTGATTGCAGTGGACAGGGCAGGCACTATTCCCCACCTCCCCAGGGAGGCACTTCACATCACATGACAGGGGCAAGGATGTATAATCCTTTTGCTACAAGGACAGTGAATAAATAGAAGCAATAAGACAATATCCAGTTGATCCTCATTATTTGTATTTGCAAACCCACCTACCAGCTAACATTTATTTGTAACTCCAAATCAACACTCTTGGCTCTTTTGTAGTTATTTGCCCACATGTGCAGAGCAACAACAACAACAAAAAAAAATGAGTTGCCTGATGCATCTCTTCCTAGCCGGAGCAGAATAAGACAACACTTTGCCTCCAAGTTTTACTCTTGAGCAGAGAGAAGCAGAGGATGAAGACAGGGTGGGACAGGGCAGTGCAAAAGGCCCTGACACTGGCCATTTGGACTGGGTTTGAATCCCAGCTCTGGCCCCTATTAGTGGGTGGCTTCAGGCAAGTCACCTAAAACTTCTGAACCTTGCTTTCTCTCTTGTAAAATAAAAATCAAATTGAATCTACTAGGATGGGTTGTTTGTAGGATTTAAGATGTGTGTGTATGTGCGTATTTCCCCAAGGAAAGATAGTTTAGTATCTGCCAATTCAATGTTAACAGGACTTTATAGAAAACAACTATCACTAATAACAAGAATCAACTGTATCTGAAGGTCTGAAGGCCACTGGGAGGTCCTACCAAATAGCACTCCTTCACCACCATGTTCTGAACCAGTTGATAAGTCATAAAATGACTAGGATGGGGAAACTAAAAAGCCACCTTTATTACTGATGAAGAATAGTAGAGGCTATAGAGAGATCCAAAAGGGCTTGCTTATTGCCTGTCCACAGCCTAGTCTCCCCAAGGCAGGTTTTATATCTGCAGAGCAGACACACTTTCTCAGGTCCCTGCTACCCACAGGTCCGGGTGGAAGGAGAAAGAGACCAGGGACTCTCACTCCGCTTCTTTGATGGATTAGCCCCTCCCTCTTGAGAAACATGGGCCATCAGCTGTTGTTCATAAACCAGGACACTCATGCCAGCTCTGGAGGCAGATGGCAGGGGCAAAGGGCAAAGTGTTTGGGGAAGAGCCGCTCCTTCTGGCCAGCAGGTGTAGGGAAGGGACACTTCCATCTACACATCAGAAGAAGAGATGGATCCGGCTGTGGGCGCAGTGGGTGAGCTGGATCTTTTCTGTCACCGCTATGTGCTGACTGCTGTCCCAGACTCTGCTCTCTAACATGCCATCAAGAAAGGGAACCCACAGTCTGCTGTTGGGAAGATGACATGTGGACACCCTAGTCCAAGACATCTGGCCAGTTTCTCCTCATGGGTCATTTGTATAGAATCTGCTCTACTAGGGCTGCAAATAAAAATCATTCCTGGCCACTTATTCCTCAGTCAGTTTGAGCCTGGGATGGAATTGTGCCCCCAGTGGTTCGAGGTCAGGAGGAGGGGAAGCCAAATGTTGCCTGGACCACAGGCCACAGAAAAGCTGGGGTGGCTGCTGCGACAGTCTTTGTTGGTATTAAAGGCAGGCAGAGAACTGGGGCATTAAGAGTGACAAGTACCATCCAAGAGCAGGCAGTTCAAGAGGAACAATTCATCTCTATATCTTTTGAAGACAAATCTTCCTGATAGCTTTTTTAGGCTAAGCACCAGGGCTGTTTCCTTGGTGACAAAGACTCACTAGGGCAAAGGTGGGCCACGTGGGCCAACTGAAGTTATTCAAAATGGCAAACTGCTAGTGCATGTGTATTCATATTCTAGGACTGTTGTAACGAAGCACTGGAAGCTAGGTGGCTGAAAACAACAGAAATCCATTTTCTCACAGTTTTGGAGGCTGGAAGTCCAAACTCCAGGTATAGGCAGGGCCATGCTCCCTTGCGGGTTCTAGGGGAGGGCCCTTTCTTGCCTCTTCCTACCTCTGATGGCTTTTTACCAACCTGGCATTCCCTGGCTTGCAGATGTACCACTCCACCTCTGCCTCTGGCTTCACATGACTTCCTTTGTGGCTGTATCCAAATTTCCTTCTTTTTATAAATACACCAGTCCCTGGATTAGGCCTACCCTAACCCAGAATGGTTTCGTCTTGAGTACATCTGCAAAGACTGTTTCCAAGGTTCCACAGGCTCTGGTGGCCGAGAATTTGGGGGAAACACTCTTCAGTAGAGCACGTGTATGAGCGTGTGTGGAAAGCAGCTCAGACAGGCTTTGCTCGCTTCCGTTACCTTCTGCTTCCCCTGCTGCCGCCTTAACTCAGACCCTGTGAATTCTCCAGTGCTTTAAGATTTTATAAAATACTTCCGTGTATTATTTCCCCCCTCATTATCAGAAAGAAAGCTAGGTTCAGAGAGGTTAAGTAACTTTCTCAAGATCACACAGCTGACGTGTGGCAGGAACAGGTCTGTCTGGTTCTGTGCTCATTCCACATGGCTGCCCATAATTGTTCCCTATAAAAAGCAGCATGATTCTTCCATTGTCTCCCCAAGCTTCTTTCATTAATGAAGGAAAAGCCTTTCTTTTTTGCTGCTTAAAGTTTTCGGCAATGCTCCCCTTCTAGAGCCCCATCAATCAATCAATCCAATCAACCCAATAATATTGAGCCCCTACTGTGTTTGAAGCAGTGTGCTGGCCCCCAAGGACAGAGTGATGAATGAAAGTCCATAATCTAGCAGCGAAGGAGGCAGACATGCACACAAATACACACATCGATAGACACACACTGGGAGTGCTGTTAGGGGAGAGGATGATGGGGGAGGGGTCTACTCTTGACCAGCATGGGAGTCAGCGAAACGTTTGGGAAGGTGATTTGAGAATGGAGATCTGAAGCATGAGCAGGACTTGGGCAGGTGAGGAGGACGTGTGGAACGTTCCTGACCACTTTGGCGGGAGCTTGGTGGGCTTGAGTGGGATGAGGGGAGGTGGTGTAGTTGGCAGGGCGAGGAGGGAATTAGGGAGATAGGTGAGGAGGTGATTTGAGATGTATGGCTGAGAGGTGATGGTGGCTGAGGTTTTGATTTGAGGGAGATGGGAAGAAGGCGTGGGGTTTGAGTGAGGTTTCAGAGGGGCACAGAGGAGATGAAGGTGCCTTCTTGGCTCTATTGCACAGATAAGTGGGCTCAGACCTGCTGGGGTGCATCTCCTTCCCAAAACAACGGCAGCTTACTTGCTCACATCTGCATCTCCAGGTGAGTCACAGCAGGTGGCATCAGGATGGAGTGCCCTGTGCCCTGAGCACACCCTTGGGGGACCTGTCTATGATCATACAGCAACTCTGCCATCTGCTGACAGGTCACTGTTTTAGCTGTCAGCCCTCAGAAGATGACTGTCCAATGAAACCAGCCGGAGCCATGGCTACCGAACCCAGCAGAGCCTATCCATGTTTCCCATTCAGTTCCAAACGAGCAGATTTCAAAGAACGTTTTAAGAACTTTTTTTTCTTTTTAGGGTTGCACCAGATGCATATGAAAGTTCCCAGGCCAGGGGTGGAATTGGAGCTGCAGCTGCCAGCCTACGCTACAGCCACAGCAATGCCAGATCCGAGCCAAATCTGCAACCTACACCGAATCTTTCAGCAACATTGGATCCTTAACCCAAGGAACAAGGCCAGGGTTCGAGCCATCATCCCCAGGGATACTAGTTGGGTTCTTAACCTACTGAGCCACAATAGGAATTCCAAAGAACTGTTTTCATTTGGGTGGGAAAGCTCCTCAATCCTGGTGGGAGAAAGAGCCTGGGGATGGCACCATTGGCTCCTTTTCCAGGTTCCTCAGGGCTTGGGGCGAGCACCTCTAACAGGACTCTTTGGTGGCAGGAGAGGAAATTTCAATGGAAGCCCTTCAGGACTTTGCAGAGAAGGAAACCAGGCATTTTTTAGAAATGAGAGAAAGTGACTGCGAACACCTTTGAGGTTTAATATTTATTTTCTACTGCTGTCTTAATCCAAGGAGCCACGGGAGTAATGGCCTGTGTGCGCGTGGTATTTATGTGTGTCTGAGTGTTTGTGTAAGTGTGAAGGGGAATGGAGGTGGAGAGGAAGGAGCTGCTGTCTGTGGAGCTCTCCTGGAATATTTGTGCTGAGAATGGGATTCAGAGTCAAGAACATTTGTTGGGCACCTGCCATGCCCCAGGCACTCTGGGGGGCACACCCGCCCATATTATCTTTTGGGTTCTTATGTAACTCAGTGAAATGGGAAATATGTTCCCCATTGTACAGATGGGGAAACTGAGGCTCACAGAATTGAATGGGCTGCATTGCATGCTTAACCTCTACCATCGCTCCCTCACTGTACTCTAACGCTGCCATGCTTCCTCACCTGCCTTCTGCACTCGGCTTCCAGTCCTTGAGGGACCGACTAGCTCTTTGTTTTCCCAGTGCCTCTGACCCTGTGCCTGGCACATTATAGGTGCTCACTGCTTTTTTTTCAGTTGACTTTTGTTTTGTCTTTTTAGGGCCACACCTGCAGCATGTGGAGATTCCCAGGTTAGGGGTCCAATTGGAGCTGTAGCCACCGGCCTATGCCACAGCCACAGCCACAGCAACGCTGGATCTGGGCCTCATTGGCAACCTACACCACAGCTCACGGCAACGCCGGATCCTTAACCCAGTGAGCGAAGCCAGGGATCGAACTTACAACCTCATGGTTCCTAGTCGGATTCATTTCTGTTGCGCCACAATAGGAACACCTCAGTTGACTTTTAGTTGAAGTTTACCATATACAGAAAAGTGCACAAATCACAATCTACATAGCTTGATGAACTGTTACAAAAGGAACACATCTTGGGATTAGGATCAAGAAACAGAGCTACTATTATTCCAGAAGCCTCCATCATGCTCTGTTCCAGTCACCAATCCCTCCCCTCATCCCTGACAGTGGTAGTTACAATCCTGATTCTAATACCATCACTCAGTTTTGCCTTTTCCTGAACTTTATGTGGATAAATCATACACACGCCCCATATTAAGAATGTTCATTCATTCTCACCACTGTCTGGTATACCATTCTATGAATATAGCACAATTTACTCATCTATTCTACTGTCAAAAGATACTAAGTTGTTTCTAGTCTTTGGTAATTACGCATAGGGCTGGCATAAATATTCTGATATGTCTTTAGGTGAAAATGCTCAGTAAATATCTGATGAAAGAATAATTACTTGCTGCATGAGAAATCACACATAAAGTATTTTCTAAGTAAAGGCACTAAATCCATGCTATAGAGAGAAGATAATGGAGTCTGGGGAGATGTTGGATGTATAAGAGGATTCCTGGGAGGTGAGTCCTTAAGGAACAAAGGAGGAGGCTCTGCAGTGAGTGAGTCCAGAGACTAGGTCTTGAAGGGAGCAGGGGGGACAGGGGCAAAATGTGGGTGGGAAGCCAAAGGCTTGAATGGCCAACACCAATGCTTAGTCTTCATCTGACAGGCAGGAGGGAGTCCTGGATGGCTTGGAGTTTAACAGCATGGTCAGTTTTCTTCTTTAAATTATTTTTTATGGTTGCTGTGTTGTGTTGGAGAAAAAGACAGGAATCGGGAGCCAGGGTAAGAGGTAGCTGCACTTGTTGAGCTGTGTGTTAATGAGGTTGTTGTAGATAGAAAAGTTTCTGCCGGGAGAAACATCAAGAAGAAATAACTTAAAATACTAGTTACCAAGAAGGAGGCCAGGAAAAGGAATATTTAAACATGCTTGCAAAGGTTTGAGTCTGTAACAAGATGGGTACAGCCCAGGAGTTCCCTTCATGGCTCAGTGGTTAACGAATCTGATTAGGAACCATGAGGTTGTGGGTTTGATCCCTGGCATTGCTCGGTGGGTTAGGGATCCGGCGTTGCTGTGAGCTGGTGTAGGTTGCAGACGCGGCTCAGATCCCGCGTTGCTGTGGCTCTGGCACAGGCCGGCAGCTACAGCTCCGATTCGACCCCTAGCCTGGGAACCTCCATATGCCGCAGGTACGGTCCTAAAAGTGGCAAAAAGACACACACACACACACAAAGATGGGAACATCCCAGTGGGCTAGTGAATCCAGAAAAGTGAGCGAGGGAACTCATACCTATCCGTTTCTATTTGCTCAGTGACCTTGGAGGTGAAGTATCTGTCTGCTGAGAGTGAGGGGCTAGGCTCCACAGAGTAGGAGAGTTGAAGGGAGAGAATCAGGGTAGAAAATAGTGGATTCTGAACAAAAGAAAGAATTATAAATACCAAGGTAGAAGATTGAGAACTTTTAGAAAAAAAATCCTGATTGTCTGCAGTCATTAGCTGGCAAATACCAGCTCCCTTTCTAGTCTTTCTGACCTGTCATTTGTAGCATTTTAAATGTGAAATTTCTCAATTCTTTTCTATCCAGGCTGTTTGAAGCGTGGGTGTTAACTGGTTTTCCTGCTGTGTCTGTTTTATTTCTTGTTCTTTTCAAATAATCAGCTTTTGACATTCCTTTTCTTCTGTTGTATGTTTTGTTTCCAGTTTATTAATTTTTCCTCCTGTCTTTATTACACATATTTTCTTCAAATTTATTCTATTGTTCTTTGCCTAAATGTTTGCAAACTTAGCCCATTAATTTCCCATCTTTCTTCTTTTCTAATATAACGTTTAAGGCTACATTGTCCCTCTCAGTGCCATGTGAGGTAAATTCCATTAAGTTTGATGGATAGTGTTTTTATGATCATTTAGTTGTAAATATTTTCTAATTTCATCTTGAGTCCTTCTTTGATCTTTGAGATTTTCAGAAGTATATTTTATTTTATTAATTTATTTTTTGTCTTTTCTAGGGCCACACCTAGGGTCTAATCCGAGCTGTAGCCACCAGCCACAGCCACAGCCACAGCAACATGAGATCAGAGCTCACAGCACAGCTCACAGCAACACCGGATCTTGAACCCACCGAGCGAGGCCAGGAATCAAACCGGCAACCTCATGGTTCCTAGTCGGATTCGCTAACCACTGAGCCACGACGGAAACTCCCAGAAGAATATCTTAGAAGTATAGTTGCACTGGGCTTGAAAACACGGTCCGTATGGTTGTCTCTCTCTATGATGTTAGCAAATACTGATGATCACTACTCAGGTCGGGTAGCAAACTACAATGGCCACCAGGACCCAACTCCAGATCACTCCTGTTTTTATAAATAAAGTTTTATTAGAATGCAGTCGTGCCTATTCATTTATATATCATCTATGTCTGCTTTTGAGACAGAGCAGCACAATTAAATGTCCTGACTGTATGGCCTTTTATGCCTGAAAGTTTGCCTACCTTTGCACTAGACCAATTATTTTAGTAGGTTTGCAAAATGATGATTCTATATTGCTTTTAAAATAATTCTAGTTCTATAACCATATTCATTTAATAGCTGGGGTTCTTCTACAACAAATATTCTCTCTAATTTATTTGGTTGCCTCGAGGTATTGTTTATACAGGGTAAATGTGTGATCTTTTTTCCTTTTATTTACTAGCTTTTAAAAAATGAATTTATTTCCTTAAATATGACCATTTAAACATTACCATTGTGATATATTGGAGTGTTTCACTCCATTGAAATTCTTTGCTAATATATTTGCTATTATGTTTTATGTGTTTGGATATTACAAATATATTTTCTATGTTTTTTTCACTGTTATGGTTATTCTGACCGTTGCTCAGTCTGCCCCATCTTTGGACAATGGGAGCCTCTTGGAGTGAGCTCCTAAAACTTGCTGTCTTTGAAAACTCTTTGCTCCTGGTGTAACAAGATGTTCCAGGCTTATCTTATATATTGCTTGTCGCAGAACTGATAACCATTTTGACTTTTGCTGGAGGGCTCAGTCTATATTTACGTCAATAAGTAATGTATTTGGACTTAGTTCTACCGCTTTATTTTGTGTTTTCTATTTGACATTTTTTGTTTATGCTTCTTCTCTACATCCCCTTGCCTGTGTTTCAATTCAGTCGAGTTTTCTTTAGCCTCCTCTTTCCCTTATTTCCCATTTGGAAGTTATATTTTATATTTATAATCTTTCAGTGCTTACCCTTAATTTTAACATACATCTTCATTAAACAAGTCTAAGTTAAATTTTATCTCAAAAAATGCAAGGATCTTGGATTACTGTCACCCTGAGTCTCCCTCTTTTGATCTCCCATGTTATTGTCCATTGTTTGCATTCAACCTTGTTCTTATCAAATTAATCACTAAGGATTCATTGAATAATTGATTTATTATTGACTTATAATTGCTAGTTTAGATTTGCTTGCTTTTTAAAAAGTCCAGTTTCTGGAGTGCCTGCTGTGGCAGGCTTACAAACCTGATTAGTAATCCATGAGGATTCAGGTTGGATCCCTGACCTCAGTGGGTTAAGCATCCAGTGTTGCCATGAGCTGTGGTGTAGGTCACAGAGGCAGCTCAGATCCTGTGTTGCTGTGGGTGTGGCAGGTGGCTGTAGCTCCGATTTGACCCCTAGCCTGGGAACTTCCATATGCCACAGGTGCGGCCCTAAAATAAAAAAATAATAATAAAAAAAAAAGCAATTTCCTTGTTTACTACTTTTCCAGAAAAAAAATCTCTCACACTGTGAACTCTGTGTTGGTACCTTCTTTCTGGGTCCAAACTGACACAGGGCCTTTCTTGGCTGCCATATACTCTCTTCCTTTTCCTTTTCTTGCTTTATATGTGAAAATAGCCTTTCTTTCCCCTCATTTTCTTTTTTTTTTTTTTTTTTTTTTTTGTTGTTGTTGTTGCTATTTCTTGGGCCGCTCCCGCAGCATATGGAGGTTCCCAGGCTAGGGGTTGAATTGGAGCTGTAGCCACCAGCCTACACCAGAGCCACAGCAACGCGGGATCCGAGCCGCGTCTGCAACCTACACCACAGCTCCTGGCAACGCCGGATCGTTAACCCACTGAGCAAGGGCAGGGACCGAACCGCAACCTCATGGTTCCTAGTCGGATTTGTTAACCAATGCGCCACGATGGGAACTCCTCCCCTCATTTTCTTATTCTCTGCCTTCCCACCTCTTCAACCTCTGAAATACATAAAATGGAATAATTGATTTTGTGAGAAGACAGAGAGGTATACTCAAAAATGTCCTCTTGGAAGCTGTTTTAATTAGTATTCTCTAGGGAAACAGAACAAATGGGGTGTGTGTGTGTGTGTGTATTCATATATACACACATTCATCTTATATGAGAGAAAAAGGAAGGGGGAGAGAGACTGATTTATTTTAAGGAATTGCCTTATGCAATTATGCAGGCTGACAAGTCCAAAATCTGCAGAGCAGGGCAGCAGGCTGGAAACCCAGGGGAGTGTTGGTGCTGCTGCTCAAGTCCAAAGCTGTGTGGAGACAGCGTTCCTCCTCCTTCCTCTGGAGGATCTCAGCCTTTTATCTTAAGACCGCCAATGGAATGGATGAGGCTCATTCCCATTATGGAGAGTAATTTGCTTTACTTGAATTCTATTGATCTAAATGCTAATCTTATCTAAAAATGCCTTCATAGCAACATCTACATGTGTTCGACCAAATACCTGAGTAGCCAAGTTGGCATATAAAATTAACTCACAGAAGCTTTGCAGGGAGCAGTGTGGGGGAGGCCCCTCCTGGCTTCCAGCCCTGCCACTCTCACGTGAAGCATGCGCACAAGGGGATTTGAGGAATGAGGGGCAGCAGAGATGCAGAGAAGGGGAACACAGACTGGCATCTCCAGGGAGCCCTGGGCGGGGTGTGGGCGGGGTGGTCAAGGGAGAGTGGAAAGTTGTCTGCAATCTGGTTTAACATCTGTTTTCCTTGGTTGGACTCCCTATGGGCCAGCATTGCCCCTCTTTGTGGCTGTGGTCAGAGTAGCATCATGACATCATGGATGGGCAGGGACAAGGCCAACAGTGCCAGTAGCCTGTAGACTGTTAATTAGAGAAGCTCTTATGATGAGGCTTGAAACCATCCCACCCAGAGCTGGTATGCACTGGGGAACAAGTGGGGAGGAGGGAGCTGAGGTCAAAGGCCAAGTGGCTGGTGGAGAATTGGACACTTCCACTCACCCCCAACCCTGAAATGAGATTTTGACCCCAGCCCTCATGAACTTAGAATTGCTGCATCCCTCCCAGATCTTAGCACATGCTCACTGCAGATTTGCCTCTTCTGAGCCCCCTTCTGTGATTCACATTTTCTGGGAAATTCCTCGTGGCCCTTTCTTTGCTTAGGCCCAGACCTTCTCTCTTTTCTGCTCCAAGATGCAAGGATTCAACCTTTCTTTCCTTCTTGCTCCAAATCTGCTGCACTCTAGTAGTCCCTTGGGGTTTTCTCACTCTAAAGATGGTGGGGCTTTAGGTATAGGGAGTTTTCCCGCAAATGGAAAGAGGGACGGGCCTGTGGGTAGTTTGGAGGCTTCATGGCAGGCGGGCTCTGTGCCCCAGTCCTCAGAGGCTGTGGCTCTGTGGGGCATCTAGAGACAGGCCTGAGGCCTTGGGCTTCCGATCTTGGCAAAGATCACTGAGGCCAGGCTTGAGGTGGTCTTGGATGGGGAGCACATCAGAAGAGCCACCTGGAGGAGAGACCAGGGTCCTCCTGGGATGCCAGAGACTGCATAAGATTCCCAGGACCTTCATGGAAGTTAAGAGCAGGGCTGTGGGTGGAAGGCTCCACTGGGATTGAATTTCCTGCCATCTTAGTGGGATGGTAGCTCCAAGCAGATTAAAAGTTGATTTAGAAATGTGACATTTCCTATATCTCATCATTAGAATGTCTGTAATTTACTTCCAAATACTTCACTCTCAGTGTGCTTTATGTGCCAGTTAGTTTAGAGCCCGCCTGAGGGGCAGTGAGTTCCATCAAGCAGGAGCTCACCTCCAAGGAGTGGGCAGCAAGTAATCTAATCATAAAGCTAATAGTCCAAAATGGCTGCGATAATCTCTTTTATTACCTTTTCCTTTTGATCAATACCAGGGACTTTGCTAACGATCTCAATGAGTTTAGAAATGGGTTTTGCTGGTGACATATGTGGGATATAACTTAGCATAATGAATGTTAGAAAGGGGCCCTAACTGGCAAAGTAGTGCAAATGATAATATGTGGACTGGTTGAGAAAATCCCATCACTTGCAGGGGCAAGGTCTAAGAATCTAGTGAGCGAGATATGTGCAAGCAGGCTGGATATGCAGGGAAGGGATGATATTGCAGTTTGAGTCAGAAGGCCATCTGTGGATAGAATTCCCTCTTCCTTTGGGGGATACAGTCTGTTTTTGCTTAAGGCCTTCAACTATTTAGACAAGGCCCACCTGCATTATGGAGGGTAATGTGCTTTCTTCAAGGTCTACTGATTTAAATGTTAATCTCATCTAAAGAAATACCTTCTAAGCAACATTCAGACATGTATTTGACCAAATACCAGGGTATTTTAACACATAAAATTAATCATCTCAAGCACTGTCTGGTGGGAGTCCTGCTTTCATATAAACTGGTAATGAGCCTGTAGGGGTGTAGCTTAATCCATCCTGAACTTTAACCTATGGTGGCTTCTGAGCTACTATTATTTTTCCCAAAGAACAGTCATACCGTCTTTGGTGCAATTACTCAACTCTGCCATGATAGAGGAAAGTGGTCACAGGTTACATGTAAGCAACTTAGCCTGTTCTGTTCCAATAAAACCTTACTGATGGACATGGAAATTTGAATTTTATGGCATTTTCACGTGTGTGAAGTAGAATTCTTTTGATTCCTCCCTTTGCCTCCCCTCTCAGCCATCTAAAAACAAGAAAAGAAGGAGTTCCTGTCATGGCACAGTGGTTAATGAATCCAACTAGGATCCATGAAGTTGTGGGTTCGATCCTTAGCCTTGCTCAGTGGGTTAAGGAGCCGGCATTGCCGTGAGCTCTGGTGTAGGTCACAGATGCAGCTCGGATCCCGTGTTGCTGTGGCTGTGGTGTAGGCCGGCAGCTACAGCTCTGATTCAACCCCTAGCCTGGGAACCTCCATATGCCGCAGGTGCTGCCCTAAAAAAAAAAAAAAAAAAAAAAAAAAAGTGAAAACAAGAAAAGCATTCTTAGCTCTCAGGCCATACAAAACAGGGGACAGGGGGGTGGGAAACTGTAGCTAGCCACCCTTGCTCTATCCCATTGCCATTTCTGTGAAAATTCACCGAGACCATCTCTCATTCTCTCACATCCTTCTTATATCCCATATCAATTAAATATTTAATAAAGTAATCTGATCTGGTAGCTCAAGACCTCAGCTTCCTCTGACAATATATGTTTTAGCTGAGGCTTCCAGGGAAAATTCCTTCCTTGAAGAAGGTTTTAACGGTGAAATTTCGTTTAGGGTGTTGTGAAATTCTTTTGTCTGGAAGAGATGGTAGAGCTAAAGATGCCTTAGATGATCTCTTTTTGTTAAAGAATTTCTTTCTTTTTTTTTTTTTTTATCTTCTTGCCTTTTCTAGGGCCTCTTCTCTTCCTGTGGCATTTGGAGGTTCCCAGGCTAGGGGTCCAATTGGAGCTGCAGCTGCTGGCCTACGCCAGAGCGACAGCAACGTGGGATCTGAGCCGCGTCTGCAACCTACACCAGAGCTCATGGCAACGCCGGATCCTTAACCCACTGAGTGAGGCCAGCGATCAAACCCGCAACCTTATGGTTCCTAGTCAGATTTGTTAACCACTGAGCCATGACACAAACTCCAAAGCATTTACTTCTTCATCTGTTCAACATCCATTAAGCAATCCAGGAGATAAACATCTCTGTTCCTAATAAAGTTTTAGCAAATGACAGTCTTGCCTTTGCTGTTTTCTGAAACAAAACTTCTACTTGGACCGGCCTTCTCAGCTTTTCTGACCCTATGAAGGGCTTCTGGGCTCCGAGTAGGACAGGAAGCCTCTGGCTTTTCCCTCATCCCAAGGGAATGAGCTAGTTCTTCCTCTGACTTACCCCTGAATCCATCATCTTTCCACTGCTGCCCCAGTTTTATTAACTAATAAACCTATCTGTTCACTTATTTGTCTCCCTAGACACTTAGCACTTCGAGAAGCAGTCTTGTTCATTCCTATATCTCAGAACCTGGTACACAGTAGGAACTCAATAAACACACGTTGAAATCATTTGCTCAGTCACATATATTTTTGAGCCAGGCACTGCTCTGAACAGTGAATAAAATGGACAGAAATCCCTGCCTCCTAGAGCTTCTGTTGTCATAGGGGAGGAAGTGGGAGACAGACTAAATAAATGGGCATATTATCTAGTATGTTAGAAGGTGGTAAGTACTATGAAGAAAAGTAAACAGGAAAAAGGGGGCAAGAAGCTCCAGGGAGTGGAGGGAGGGTGGTTATTACAAATAGGATGATTGGCAAAGACCGTAAAGTGAGGGGCCACGTTGCTGCCCAGGAGAAGCATTTTCTGGGAGAAGGAAAGAGTGTAAAAGTCTTAAGGAGGGCACATATCTGGAATGTCCTAGGAACGGCCCAAAGGCCAGTGAGGCCACAGCTGAGTGGGCAAGGGAAAAAATGAGTTTTAGAGCACTGACTTGCAAGATGAAGGCATCTAGATGCCTTCTGGAGACAAGAAGGGAAATGGAGGCTAGGAGAGGTGAATGATTTTTGCAGGATCACACAGTAGAGCTGGTCAGTGTCAGATCAGGGTCCCTGAGGCCAGACCCCAATCTTTGCCACAGAGGACACTGCACAGCCTCTTCTTGGTGGGTGCAGGTACACAGAGAGCCTAGAACCCTTCCACAGAGATGAAGGACCTCTGTGTCTTGTAAAACCATGTCTTTCTGTCCTGACCTGAATGAAAGGGAGAATAAGATTCAGCCAGACACTGTGTCCAGGGAGCCAGTATCAGTCAGTGCTTAACCACCACCAGCATTTTGACATTACCATCTTTCTTTCAGCTGGGATGTTTTCTTGCTCTGAAACCTTTTAGCAGATGACAAGGTACTGCCCCAGGTGTGTTCCAGAACACAAGTCTTCACAAAAGTGGTTAGACTGCTACTTCACTTCAAAGCCAGGGACTGCCCTCAGAGATGAAACCATTTGGAGAGCATTTTATTTGTGCACAGTGTTGCTCTGACACGTGGTCATTTATTTCAACAGATCAGTGAGACTGGAGAGATTTCCTGGACGTAGTGTACATCTGGGAGGAAGAGGAGGGCCAAGAAGCCTGCTGATTTAGTGGTGGTCATTCTCATTGTCGTCATCACTATCATCCTTGCCTGTGACAAGGTACAGAGAGGCACGAGTCAGGGCTCCCGTCTGGAAGAAATTTACAATCTAGTTGGGTAGAAAAGTTTATTTACTCATCTAGTCACATATTCATTCAATAAAGCCTCCATTCTGTGAGCTTTTTCTGGAGAAACGCCAGGAATTTTTTTTTTTCTTCTTCTGCTCCCGGGGTATATGGAAATTCCTCGGCCAGGGATAGAATCAGAGCTGTTGGCAGGACACCACCGAGTAGTTATGTTGTGAGCCACAGAGGAAGTGTCATTCCAGGTAACTCTTGGAGATCCAAATATATACTACCTGCCCTGGGGAGGGTGCTTGGAGAAGGCTTCAGGAGGAGGCAAACTTTGTTTAAAGGACGGATAGGATTGTATGTGGCAGGCAGGAAAACAGGGACATTTGGTTTGGGCCGAGGGGGCAGCAAAGTGCAAAGAAGAAGAGGTAAGGAAGGGCATGAGTGTCCACGGAAGGCTAGGGAGGCTGGCGTGGCTGGAACATGGGATGCGGGGGCTGGAGCGAGTAGAGGTGAGGTGCTCTGGGCAGGACAGGGTTTAGATCTGTCTGCCATGCTAAGCAGGAAGGCACTTCTTCTCTAGGTGACTAGGGGTAGGGGAGTGACATGACTAGACATGGCTTTTAGGAAGACCACTCTGATTGCAGGGCAGAGGGTAGGAAGGGGGAGAGGGTCAAATTGGGGTGATCCCTCTGGAAACCCCCGTGGAGCAAGATGCAGGGGATGTGAGTGAGATGGGAACACACAGCTCAACAATGGTGTAGGGGAGGTGAAGTCATGTGGGGTGTGGAGGGGAATGCTTCTTTCCACATTTGGTATTCCCTTCTACATGGACGAGGCTGCCTTATACAACCTCCCCAGCATGAGCCCAGCTCTGACCCTGGGACCTGCCTCAGTCCCATGAAGCTGAATGGCGGTCAGTCCAATACTGGGCTCCAAAAAGAGGGACCCTGCTTAATCAGATTTGTAGTACACAACCTCCAGGGTCAGTTATCAGGAAATAGATGATGTGTTGGTTCTCTACATGCTGACTCTCTTGTCTTATTTCTCAAGTAATTCAGAACTGGGCAGACAAGAGAGTTTTATTATTGGATCTCCTCAAAGAGTCACGAGAACACCCTTGATGCTGGCCTTGACATTATAGAGCTATTGAATGGATGCCAGCAACCACTTCCCTCAAGATTACCTGATATGTGAGCAAGATAAAGCCTTGTTTGTTCAATTGATGGGTGCACATCAGGCTTTCTGATAAATTGAGTGAATGCCTTCCTAGTATAGGAAGGCCGTGACACCATTAAATCAGGACCTCCGGAGAAGACAGGGCTGAAGATTAGGGTTGGGGAGCCATCAGTGTTTAGATGGAAGTGGAAGTTGTGTGGGGGGGGTGAGTGACCAATGAGAAGAATCCAGGAATGACGGACATTTCAAGAGCTGAAGATTGGGACAAAGCAGCCGAGGAGGCCGGGTGTGATAGATGCCATGATGCCTTCCCTCTGGGCATTCGACCCACTCGTTCATTCAATGTTTACCAAAGGACAACTCATTGCTAGATGCAAATCTTGCATAAGGCCATAGGCTAGTGGCCTAAGCAGTCCTCTTGGGAATGGGGCTGTCTGGTTTCTGGGGATCCCCACTTAGCATTTCCATATGTACGGGAGAGGGCCTGTCCCACTACTAACTGAACCACTGAGCAGGGGTCTACGCAGAGGGTCCTTGTGGAATTCTGCACTGGGCATAGTGTGGGGAAAATTGGATACTGTTTGGCTTTAAAGAGTCTGAAAGTTCAACCCTGAGAACTCCAGGAGTCTTGGAAAAAACATGGAACATAACAGGGTCTATACTTGCCTTTACAAACATCAGAGTTTTCTGTGTAACTGGTGAGTATGAGCAGGTTACTGCGGTGCTGATGTTCTCTCTTTATGGAGCCCTGTCTCTTTCACTTCTTGATGGAGAACAGGACTTTGATGATCTGATTGGAGGGGAGGTGCCTACAATAGAAATCTTCCACCCCTCTGTCCCCACGGTACATTTCACTAGTGGTCTTAATTCTTTACCCCTCTTTCTATCCAGCTCCTTTTCATATAACTTTGCAATGTCCTCTTTGTGGTTGGGGATGCTTTTTTGTCACTGGGCTCATCTCATTGCAATGACTTATTTTGGCTCAATGCTATATTAGCAGCTGAGATCCAGGTGGAGGCTTGAGAGAGTAGCTTTGTCTTCTTGTACCTCTGCCATCACCATGAGGAGACCATGCCTGAGCTAGCTGCTGATCCCAGGAGGGGAATGAGAGAACATGGAGCAGGGCTTGACCACACCAGCCAAACCCATAAGCAGTTGGGGGCCCTCCACTGACCTGCAGATTATGAACATAAATGATGACTGTTGTAAGTCCCTGGGCTTTGAGGTGGATGGTTATGCAGACTTTGCAGCAGGAGTTAAACCAAAACAATACCCATGACACTGGCACTGTTTCCTGCTGAGCCTCTAGGTGGCCTCAGATTCTTCCACCATTAATCCCTGCGAGTGTGCAGACCAGATGAATTGTTTGGTGAACTCCCAGGAGGTGATGGGAGACTCTGAAGGCTGCCCCAGGGATCTGGGTGTGTTCACGATGCCAGTGGGTGTCCCTGCCTCCTTTCCTTTGTTCTGTCTGCACTTGTCCTCCAAGGGCAGGTGGTACAGTCCCTAGGAGTTATTCTGCACTCACAGGGCCTCTGATTTAGTCTATTTGGTCCTTTTTCTTAGCATGTGTACTCGGGGCTTTTTACAACTTCAAAGAGCTTCTCACCCACATTCACTAATTAATTCATTACTCCTGTGAGTAAAACCTGAAGCAGTGAGAGAAGAATGTCATTAGCAAGAATACCAGAGGCTCATTATTTCGAATAGGTCGCCCAGAGCCAGGCTCCCTCTGCCAGAGCCCTTAACCCCTTCTCAGCTGACAGGGGCTCTGCAGGCAAGTGTGTGCCAGTATCAGAATCCATCAGGCACTTGGAGGTTGCAAAGTACCTACTGTGTGCTCAGCTAGCTACCCTAGATGCCATGGGGATGGCATGACTTCTGACCTCAAGGACCTGAAGTCTAGTGAGAGCTCAGGCTCTGGAATCATGTAGACCTGAGTTCAAATCCTGCCCATTTATAAGCCATGTGGCCTGGGGATTAGGAGGCCCTCTGAATCAGTTTCCTCATCTATAAAAAGGGATACTATTACCTCTTTAGGGGCAAAGTGAGGATAAGTAAACGTGAGACAAATCAAAGGTACAGGGCAAGGCCTGGTGCCCAGTGAGTGCTGCACAGATGACAGCGTCTGCTGACGTCCCCCAGACCAATGCCCTCCTGTGCACCTCTCATCGCAAGACTGGTGCAGGCATACCGGACAGTGTGGCAGAGGAAAAGGACTTGGCAGAGGGTCGAGGCTTTGGGGATGCCTTTATTTCAGCGGTGAGTTGAGGAAGAAGGAGCAGAGAAGAAAATCAAAAGGCTAGAGGGGTAGGAAGAAATCAGGAAAATGCAAGCACACAGGGGCTGCGAGAGGGTGGCGAAAATGGTGAGGGAGGAAGGTGGCGGTCAGCTAGTGGTGCCCTGTGCTGAGGAGAGACAGACTGAGGACACTCGTCCATTCAGTCACAGAGGGGTTACTAAGCGCCTGGGGTGGCCGTGAAAATGCTCCTCCTGAGGAGGGCACGCTGACTGCCCAGCCCCCGCCACACAGAGGTGCCAGGGTGCATTGCTCCAAGGCTGTTACCAGCCAGTGGCTGCAGACGGCTGTCTTCCTATGGGCTGTGGACACGTCTGCTGGGCTCCCCATCAGCCTGGCAAAACACTCTTGAACTTCCTTGCAGTCTAAGACCCTTCCTACCCAGTCCTTCCTCTCTGCTTTCACGGATGTCAGATCCATATCATCGCCCTAAGCTTCTCCTTGCTCTCCATCTCCTTCAGCTGTCACAGGTGCTATCTCTTGCACTTCTAGCTGCTTCTTTGCTTTGACTTTCCAGAAGACCTGGACTAACACACTGAGGCAGCACCTAATGTGTGTCATGCACTGCTTTAGGCACTGGGGTGCAGGGTGGCCGAGACAAAGGCTTCAATGTCATGTAGCTGGTGGCAGGGATAATGGAGATAACAGAGGATCAATATGCAAAGAAAGAATGATGCTAATTTAGACAGGACCTTTCAGAGGACTGGCAGTCCAGTGGTGAGGGCGGGAACAAGGTTCTCGGGGACCAAGATGCAGGTGGGTGACAAGGAAGTTGGAGCTGCAGGTACAGACAATGCTTTTCAAGAGGTTTAGTGTTTATAGAACAAAGAGAAGCAGCAGGAGCAGGATTTTGAGGAGACTCTTGCTCGTGGGTAGTATAGGCAGGCCAAAGACAGACAGATTGACATGGCAAGAGGAGAGATGGAATAATTGGTGAAAGGAAATTCCAAACATGGTAGAAGGTTAGAGCATTTCAATGGGTTAAATGGTCACTGCCCACCCCCCACAAAGATGTGTCCATGTCCTAATACCCAGACCCTGTAAATGTGACCTTATGCAGAAAAGGAGTCTCTGAAGATGGAGTTAAGTTATGGATCTTGAGATGAGATGGTCCTGGATTACCTGGGGGGCCCCAAGTCCAATACTAAGTGTTTTTATAAGAGACAAAAGAAGATGCATGAAGAGAAAGAGGCAGCGCCACCGCGGAGGAGACTGAGATGGAAAGGAGGCTGTCAAAGTAGCCGAGGATGGTGGGAGCCCCGGGGCCCCCAGCGGGAGCACAGCTCCACCGACACTTTCAGGACCTCAAGCCTTCAGGACTGTGACCAAATAAATTTCCATTGTCTTAGGCCACAAGGCTATGGGAATTTGTTACAGTAGTGCTAGGAAGCTAATGGAGGCAGGACCAACCCAAAGTGATACCTCTTTCTCCAGAAAGCCTGGGCTCTCAACCTGTGTGGGGAACACACACTGCCTGGTTAACTGTAGGCTTTGTTCCCTCTCCCATTGTTTTTGAACTTTCTACATTCCCATCTTAGGAGGCCAAACATTGTAGGGAAATACATGGCCTTGGGAGACAGATGTACTAGGCTTTGAAACACAGCCTCTTTGTTCTCTTGCTGCTTTGTTCTCACGTGACTATATAAAAAATCTAGAACAAGGACCTACTGCATAGCACAAGGAACTACACTGTATACCCAAAACTAACACAACATTGTAAACCAACTATATTTCAATAAACATTAAAAAAAACGAAAAGAGCTGGAAAAAAAAAAGAGTTCCTGTAAATTGTACATTTGCAACAAACATTTGTTGATTGGTTATGGGTTGACTGATTGATGGTAGACATTATCTATTATGGAGTAACAGCTGGTAGGCCAGGCATTCATCCCGGTGTTTAAGTTACTTATTAATTTATCCTCATGGAAGTTCTAAAGTATAGATAGTATGAGCTTTGCTTCACAGGTTAGAAAAGAGATAGAGCCATGACTGGCACTAAGATCTGATTCCTGGGTCTACTCCACTACTCTGATGAAGAGACCCTCTAGGAAAGCAAGGAGGCACCTCTGTGCTCTTAATAGCAGCTTCCTGACAGCTGGCCCCAATCCATCCTGCCTCATCTGCCTGTGTTCCGCTAACCCCCAAGCCAATCGCTGTTCTGCTTCCACCCCAGCTTTTCCATCCAGTGTCATCTTGCTCTGGCTTCTCCCACAGTGTGGGTAGGGCTAAAGTCTATTGCTAAACCTGTGTCTTTCCATGGATCTTTTTGCATAACGTTTAATCACCGGTAATGACTGTGATTGGGCGGCACTCATCTAGTGAACTTCAAGTTGGCGTTTCAATTAGTTGTGCTGATTGCTAGGCTTGGCCTTTCCTATATTTGCGAGGAAGCTTAGCCTAAGAGCTGTCAGTGAAGGGACTTACTGGGGGGAGTAAATAACCTCATTACAGTTTTTTTTTTTTTGCTCTGGTTGAGAGGAAGGAAGAAAAGTTGACTGTCTCAGGCAGTTCTCTACTTGTGGAGAGGCTGGTGCCCATGGCTACGTGTAACTGGCAGGAGGGCTTTGCTCCCCTCCCCTTGGGCCTCTCCTTCCCTGTCCTCTTCACCCCCCTTTCTTCTCCCCTATCCCCCTCCTCCCTTTCTTTTCTAGTCTTGCTTCTTTCTTTCATTCTTCATTTCTTTCTTTCCTTAGCTAAAGTCTTTGATGAAAAAAGAGTAATTTAGTGTCCCCAGGCCTCATAGTCACATGGCTATAGACAGGGTTACCTTAACAGCTGACCTGGAGTCTACACACACACACACACACACACACACACACACACACACACACCCCTTCATAGTTCACATCCTCTCTTTCTCTAGGTATTCCTGGGTTTTTGAAGTGCTAACTTTCCAGATACACTTTAGCCAATGAGCATGAAGAAGGAGAGGAGAAGGAGGAGGGGCTTTAATACTAAATATCTGTAGGTTCAAATCCCCACTCCAGGATTTATTAGCCCTGTGACTTTGAGCAGGTACTTAAACCGCTCTGGCTCTCTGTTTTCTCATGTATAAAACGAGAATAATAAGTCCAGTATCACAGAGCTGTCAGGAGACAAGAAAGTAAAGCTAAAGAGCTGAGCACAGTGTTAGAGAAAAATAACTGGCAGGTACTATTATTATTCTTACTTTAAATGCCACGGGGTTATCTTTTGTCAGCAATGTCCCGCGGTCTGTCTGTTCTTCCTTCTTTTTCCCTTTCATTTCTTTCTTCTAGAAATCTTTACAAATAACTTTATTAAGTTATTATTTTAAGCAGAAACACCTCCCTTCTTAGCATTGAGATCTCTCTGCAAGGCTGGATGGGGAAGAGGGGAATCGCCTCTCGCTGGCAGGTCTCTGGGGCTTCCTATGATTCACTGTTCTGTGGTTCTGTGCGCATCTCCTGGATGCAACAGCGCCCCCAGGTGGCAGCGCTGGAATCCTGTTTGCCTTGAATTCAGCCTCATCATGCCCCGCCTCCAGGACGTCAGTCAGGCCATGCCCCGCTTCAGATCTGAGTCTCAGGCCCACAGCAACTTCCTCTGGGCCCCACCCAGACGCCAGCCTCAACCCAGCAGGCAGCCTTCTCAGAGCTGCAGCTCCATGGGGCCCTTTCTCCAAGTTTCCAAGTTTTATTAATTATTTCAACCTCTTCCCTTGGTTAACCCAGCCCTAGGTGGTTACTTTAGAATTCTTTTTATTCTTTTAGTTATCTAGTTAATAACTTTTTGGCTGGTTAACAATTTAAAATTTTAATTCTTGGGAGTTCCTGCTGTGGCTCAGCTGGTTATGGACCTGACTAGTATCCATGAGGATGCAAGTCTGATCCCTGACCTTGCTCAGTGGGTTAAGGATCTGGCGTTGCTGTGGGCTGCAGTTTAGGTCACTGACTTGGCTGGGATCTGGTGTTGCTGTGACTGTGGTGTAGGCTGGCAGCTGCAGCTCAGATTGGACCCCTAGCCTGGGAATGTCCATATGCCACATGTGCAGCCCTAAAAAGCAAAAAGCAAAAAATAAATAAATAAATAAATAAAAATAAAAAAAATTTAATTCACTGTTTCAACTGCTGGCGTGGTTTCTGTCTCCTGATTGGACCCTGATCTATGCAAGTGCCAAGCAGGGACCAGGAACTACTCTGGCCCCTATGGAGAGAGCAGTAAATGAAATTAGGAAAATACCCTACCCAACCCCCTCATGGAGCTTACATTCTGTTTGGGCAAAACAAAGAAAAACCTAAACATGTATATACAGAAAATACAGTATGTCAGAGGGTAGTAAGTACTCTCTGGAAAATATACCAAGGAAGGGGGATAGGAGTATTGGAATGGGGGTGGTTTGCAATTTAAGCTGCAATGTTTGTATGACACGACTCATCAGATATATGAAAATACTTTTGTGCCCAAATGTTGGGGATTATTTTGTTTCATTCATAACATAGTCTTTTTGCAAATCCTAGAGACTGTGTCAAACTAGGGAGAGTAGATCATTAGCAGGGCTCTCAGTAGATGTCATACGTGGGAAGAAAAGCAAAATGTTTTAAGTGGTGGCTAATGAGTGCGTGTATGTGTGTGTGTGTGTGTGTGGTATGTCTCTTAATGTACAGCATAATCTTTGCACCCAGCAGTCTTAGAACAGATTTCCAGGCTCATTGTAAACTGTAGACAGTACTTCACAGGAGACTCCAGTGTCCAAATGAAAGCTCTTAGAATTTTCCCACTCCTTTCACGGTTCTCAAAGGCATCCAATCCTAGTGGCCTGTATGTTCTCCTCGTTTACTTTCCTGGGCACCAAAGCCTCTTCAATTGGTGAACGCCACCGTTAGGGGTGTTCATCTGGATAATTTCCCTAGGGTAGGGTAGCTGCTTTTCCAGGTTTCACAGAACTAAGTCCCCTGGGGAAGTTCCGATCAGAAGGGCCTGGCCATGGGTTGCAATGAACTCTACAGTCCAGGAGAGAGGGAACAGGGCTTGCATCTCAATGGCCAGCCTAATCTCTTGCTGACAGGTGTCGTAATAGCTCCTTTGCTGTGCTTTTACTCAGGCCTGGAAACAAACTGGACTTAAATTGGTATTCCTTTTTTTTTTTTCTTTTTATGGCTGCACCAAGGCATATGGAAGTTCCCAGGCTAGGGGTGTAATTGGAGCTGCAGCTGCCAGCCCACACCACAGCCACAGCAACATGGGATCTGAGCCGCATCTGTGACCTGTGCTGCAGCTTGCGGAAACGCCAGATCCTTAACCCACTGAGTGAAGCCAGGGATCGTACCTGCATCCTCGTGGTTACTAGTCCGGTTCTTAACCTCCCTCAAATTGGTACTCTTTTATATCTTGCAAAACAATCTTTTGTGTTGGTCCAAACACTTAGATGATGAAGCCAAGTGTTGGTCCAAACGCTTAGATGGTGAAGCCAAAAATGAAAGAGCAGATGATGGTGATTCAGAGAGATGTACCAGCCTGCTCCATCTGGGACAGATCTTTCTGGGTGCTACACACCAGAGGAATCCCCGTGTCTTGACCTCAGAAGAAGTTGCAGGATTTTCCTCTTCAACTTTCTGAACGTGTCCCGATGCAGCAAATGTGTTATTACAGAGGAGGAGAAACCGTTCATCTTTCCTCCTGTAGTTACAGTCCCTTTGGCATCATTCGAAGTTAGAGAAAATTCATTTTATTACTATCGTGCACAGCCCATTTAGAGTGTAATTTGTGCCCACTGCTGGGATTCAGAGATGTAAGATAGGCTGGTGGGCAGGCGGTGGCCTGCAAACAATAAAAATGATATTGAGTGTTTGGTTTGTGCTGTGATCTCTGCTAAGGACCTTATATGCATTTATCTCATTTAATCTATGGACCCTCTGTATGAGCTAAATATATTATTATTACCCTTATTTTACCCAAGACGAAATAGAAGCTTAGCGATTTTAAATAGCTCAAGCCTATTCAGTTAGAAAGGATTTGAAGTGGAGCTCTAACCTACGTCTGTTTGACAACCATTTGCAAGAGATATTTGCATGAGGTGGGTGAGGAGAAGAGGGTTTCTGAGACAAATACATTGAAATTACTCAATACTGAAGGAGGTCTGAAAAAAGATCATCTTTGCTCTTAAAACAAATCAGATCAAATCTAACCTAAACTTATTTACTGAATAATTCCACTAGGCCAGCTACAATCCCAAGTGCTTTTGAACACCTGATCTTGTTTAATTTTCTCACTATCTTGAAGGACAGAGATGCATATCCCCATTTTATGGATGCGATCACTGAGATTAAGGTTGACTTAATCTGCACCATCTACTTAGTGCCAGTCTTCCTGCAACCAGGTTCCTGGTTCCTAAGAGTTAATCTTTTCTATGACATCAACGGGATGCTGTTCTGGTTATCTATTACTGCTGAACGAACCAGTCCATAACTAAGTGACGTAAAGCAACAGTCATTTTATTATGTGCATGCACACTCTTGTTGATCATGAATTCCATCAGCACACGGTGGGGAGGTGGCCTTGATGAGCAGGGCCTCAGCTGAGGTGGCTCTAACTGTTGGAGATGTTCAGGTTGGCTCAACTGGAAGGCTGTGCCTTCTTCGGTTCTTCAATCACTTCTGCTGGCAGTGAGCATTCAAAATGGTGCCCTCACTCATGTCTGGCATCAAGGATGGTATGGATGGAGGATTTGGAGCTATGCAGGTATTTTCTCTTTCCACATGGCCTGTACAAGTAATTACCTCAATGTCCTCACAATGTGGTGCTTTCAGGGTGAGTGGCGTTATTACAGGCAGCTGGCTTCCCCAGGGCCCAGGTTTCTCAGTATTGGCCGAGACTTGACTTTTGGGGATGGACCATCCTTTCCTGTGAGGGGCTGGGCTGGGCAGGGCAGGATGTTAGGGAGCATCCCTGGCCTCTCAACACCAGTAGCACCTGTCCTTCCGCTTCCCAGTATGACAACCAAAAATGTCTCAGACATTGCCAAATATCACCCAGGGGCAAGTCACCCCCGTCTGTGAGTTGAGTACCACTACCTCAGGGCAAGTGTTCAAAGAGGGCCTGTGGATGTGACGCAGCCTCTTACAACCTAGTCTTGGAAGTCTCAGAACTTCATTTCTGCTACTTTCTATCCATCAGGAAAGTTGCAAAGCCAGACCAATTCAAGGGGAAGGGAATTAGACTTCACTTCACAGTGGGAGGAATAGCAAAGAATTTTCAGCTTTTAAAAAATTTATGCTAAAATGTTACCTAAAATAAAATTTACCACTTTATAACTATATTTAAGTGTACATTTCAGTAGCATTAAGCACATTCACATTGCTTTTTAGCCACCACCAACATCCATCTCCAGAACATTTATCATCTTTTCAAGCAGAAATTCCATACCCATTAAACAATAATTCTCATTTCCCCCTCCCCTCATCTGCTGGCAACCACCATTCTACTTTCTGTACCTATAAATTTAAATACACTAAGTACCTCATATAAGTGAAATCATACGGTAGATGTCGTTTTGAGACTGGTTTATTTAATAAAGATGTTTATTTAACATCTTTAAAGTTCATCCATGTTTAGAATGTATCAGAATTTCCTTTTTTTTTTTTTTTTTGATGACCAATAATATTGCAGGAGTTCCTGTCGTGGCTCAGTGGTTAACGAATCCAACTAGGAACCATGAGGTTGCGGGTTTGATCCCTGGCCTCGCTCAGTGGGTTAAGGATCTGGCATTGCCGTGAGCTGTGTTGCAGATGTGGCTTGGATCCCTGTGTTGCTGTGGCTGTGGTGTAGGCCGGCAGCTGCGGCTCCGATTAGACCCCTAGCTTGGGAACCTCCATATGCCGTGGAAGCAGCCCTAGAAAAGGCAAAAAGACAAAAAAAAAAACAAAATGAAAGAAAAAAAAATATTGCAGACATCCTCAATCTACCACAGCTATTCAGTTTCAAATTTTCATTGTTCGACAAACAATGTAAAGCAGCAATTCTAATGCGATTTGGAATTTTCCCTTGGAATTGTTTGCCCAGGTCTAAAGTTACGACTTGTCCTAAATCAGCCATAGGCAGGCAGGCCAGGCTGACCTAATAAAACATACTTGGAATTCTGATTAATTCTATTGTGTGATGTAGACATAACCTACAATGGGATGGTTCTAGAACAATGTGAGTTCACTGTTCTGGAAGATAATGTGCTTACACATACTCAAATATCCTTATTATTGTTTTATGCACCAGGTTAAGGTGGATGTGGGGAGACAGGAAGAAAAAGGGCAAAGTGACCAGCTCAAGATCCCAGGGTGAGCTAAAGGCATGAGGTTATAAGATGTCAGAGGTTGAAGTGAACTTGTACGTTATCTAGGCCTAATGACTCATTTTACTGACAAAAATAATGATTATGTCACATTCAATAAATTTGAATTTTCTAGGTGCTTTCACACCTATGCTGCTCTTTGATTTTGACCCTAACAAGTAGCGCCATATGTGAGAATGGTCTACGAGCTCTCTGGCTTGAAGATAAGGAAACTAAGTCACACAGAGATTATAAGGATATGCCAGCGTAAAAAGAATGAGTTAGTGGCTAAGTGAGAACCAGAGTCAGCTCTCCTAGCCTCCAGCCTTTCCAGTTCATGAAGCTACACTTGAATTTGAATAACTTTTTGAAAACAAAGTCTTGGTCCCAAAGGCCACGCAGTCCTGTACTTCTCTCCAGGCCTTTAGGAAAGTAAATGCCATGGCAGATATGATAACATTTAGCAATGCTTGGAGGAGGATGGAAAAGAATCCCTAATTACATGATCCTAGTACCACACACTATTTTGGGCAAAATATATACGTAATTAAAAAATTTCTAAAGAGTTTTGTGATGGTGCTAATATGCTCTCTCTCTCTCTCTCTCTTTTTTTTAGGGCCACACCCTCAGCATATGGAGGTTCTCAGGCTAGGGATCTAACTGGAGCTGTAGCGGCTGGCCTATATCACAGCCCCAGCAATGCCAGATGTGAGCCGCATCTGTGACCTACACCACAGCTCACAGCAATGCTGTATCCTTAACCCACTGAGCGAGGCCAGGGATCAAACCTGAGTCCTCATAGATACTAGTCAGGTTTGTTAACCATTGAGTCAGGACGGGAACTCCTAATATTCTTACTTTGTAGTTAGCAACACCAAGGCTCATACTGGGAAAATGACTTACTCATCTTGGACAAGGGAGAAAAGGTCTTTGAGGGACCGGGGTTCTAAATATGTCAGCATCGTGAAAAATGTGGGGATTAAGCAAGAACTAAGTCTAGAGCTGTTCTATCCCTTCCCACTTACACCTGATACTTATTTTACTCTGCTCCTTTGAAAGTCATGCCTGTGTACCACTTTAGCTTCTCTCTCTATAACACCTAATAACATTTGGGAGCTTAGGAAAGGCTTTCTCTGATATTTACATGCCCATCAGAATTACTAGGCAGTCACAGAGGGTCTCTTTGCAGAGAGTGACCCAGGCTGGACACCCAGGGGAGCCTGATGCACTATTTTCCTGGCACTGCTTCTATGCAGTTCTTGCTCCTTGGTGTTGATCTCCATTGGTTGCAAATGAATGACAGCTGTGTGTGAGGTTTCTGCTGATGTTCAGGATATGAGTCCCTGAGCCACTGAGTGATGGGTGGCAAATGTTTCTGACATCTGACAAGACTTAAGTATAGAGGTCACGATACGCTGTCACTACAGGTTCAGCTCAGAATGTTTTTACAAGGAAAGGGGAGGGGTCCAGGTAAAGGAGTTTGAGTCATAAAGAATGATGCGTTGCCACATCAACTGATAAATAAGACTTAACACTTTCTCCTGATCCCCAAAGCCTTTAAGTCTTTATTTATCAATTTATGGATCACTGGGACTGAATTTTGGATGTTACATCCTAGTCAGTCTGCTTTCAGGGACTGAGATACAACAGATCTCTGATACTCTATAAGTGTTCAAGAAAGGTTGGCTAAGTGAATGAAAGAGCTATGATTTGTTCTAAGATCTGACACTGCACATTACAGGTATTGGCAGTGGAGAACACAGTTATCAGTTGTAACCCTCATTATTTCAGGGACTCTTATGGTCCAGTCTCAGAGCAGTTCATGTGTATGGACACACCATCCCCAAAGCAAAAATTATGAAAAAGCAAAATCATTCTTCATCTGACTTCCTCAGATGGGGAGGATGCATTTTATCCACTGAAACACTGTAAATCCCTTTTGCTTTTCTAACTCTCTCATACCCCATGGCTGCTCTGGAGTCTCTCTCCACATGTACCCCTAAGAATTACTTTCTTGTAATTCTTAAGCAGTTTTATATCTCTCCCCACATCCCCAGTTTTCCTTTTTTAAATGTAAAGCTTGTTGGTCTGTTTTTCTTCAAGCATAAAACTTGCTTTTCTAGAGGAGAGGAGGAGGATTGGGAAAACAAAATGGACAAATATAGAATTTTTCTTTGTGGGATAAGGGTGAGGTAAATACATGTAATAATTTCTATCCTATAATTTCTTCATTTATAAATTTGTTTATTGAATAAATATTAGGTAGCTATGATATGCACATTTTTTCATACATTTATATTCATAGAATTTGTCTATTTAAATTTTTAATATATATTGCCACATTACTTCCCCTCCCAATTGGAGTAATTCATTTAATCAACTTTCTAAAGTGCTTGCTTCCCTGGATTTTCATCAGCTCTGATGTTACCCCATTTTAATTGTTGCTAATCTGATCAGTTGCTTTGATTTGCATTTCCTTGGACACTAGTCAAGATATTCTCAGGATATTTTTATACTTATCATCCACTTGGATTTTCCATTAATGATTTGGCCATTTTCAAAATTTTTAATTTGCTCATTTTCTATGATTTTTTTTCTTTTTTATTAGTCAATTGTAAATGTTCTTTATATACTAGGGGTATTAACCCTTTCCTTGTTAAATTTGTTGAATTAGTTAGGATAATAGCCTAACTAATTGTTAGTTTCTCTAACAAACAAGCCTCCAAATGTCAATGGGCTTAAGATAATAGAAAATTATCTCTAGCAATCCAATGGGAGCATTTCTGGTTGCAGGTGGGCAGATTACTTCCACAGTCAAACTGTGTTGACTATAATAGTTTTACAGTAAGTTTAAGAATGGCTTTGTCAAGTCTCTCGTTACTATCGTCTTAGTATGGGGCCTTCCTCCTTCAGTAAGTTGTTAGTCTCTCTTTCTTAGTCTCAGTTTTCTTGTTTGAAAAATAGAGATTATATTATTTTAGGTTTGCTGTGAAGATTGCTGTGGTGGATTTAAAGAAGAACACAGATTTTTTTTGACATTCCTGCAATGGAGAAATGTAAGGCTACATCTCATACCCTTGAATTTGAGAAGAATCTGAGATTGCTTTCCAAGAAAATATGTCAGAAGAGATAGTGTGTCAGTCTCTGGGCCCCACATAAGCAGAATGATCGCATCTAGAACATTCTGTCTTGGAGCTCTGAGCTGCCGTGTAAGACATCTATCTTAAGGCCACTGTGATGTGGAAGTCTGAGCCACAGGGATAGGCGAAATGGTGTGGAGGCAGAGAGAGAGAAAGAGAGGGAGAAGAGGGGCCAAAGAACTTCACAATGCCAGGGACATAATGAGGACACCATATTGAAGAAAATCCTTTAGCCCCAGTCACCCCAGCTGGTGGCACAGGGACCACAGTGAATCTTCTAGCTGATCCCTTCCAAATTTCTTACCCACAAAATTGCAAAAACATAAAATGGTTATTTTAAGCCACTATGTTTTGTGGAAATTTATTATGCAGCATTGGATAACCAGAAAAATTGGGGATATATATTACATGTAAAATGCCTTCATGAAATAAGGTTAGAAATGGCAGTTATTACCAATGTTAGCATCATAATTTCTTCTGGAGGAGATCACAGGCTAATGGGGGGCAGATGCTTTGTTTCATCCATTTCTTGTTTCCTAGTGTCAGACTCTATGAAGCAGGTGTTCAATACAAGCATGCTGAGCTATCTTGTCAACACAGCCTCTAGAATATATGGAAACAAACTTTGGGCATAGTGTATCGTATGTCTCTGAGTCTTGGGCCTTCCTTGGGTTGTTCTCAACTGCTTTCCTGTCCTGACCTCCCACTACTTTCTAATGTGGTCCCTTCCTCCATTCTAGGTGGACCTTTATCCTGGGGTAGCTCAGAACATAACATGTGGATGCCCATAGGCTTCTTCTGTCCTGCTTTCTCTGTCAAACTTAGAAAGCGCTCCTCCATTCTACCTAACGCTTCACCTCTCCATGCCCTGCCTGTTGCCCATCCCTGTGAGCTTTCTCCTAAGTGCTCCAGCTTGCCGGCCTCTCTTACTGTGCTCTTGCTGCACCAAGTCACGCTGTGTCTCCTTTTCATTCACTTAATACATATTTAAAGCCCAACCACATGCCAGGCACTGTTCTAATTGCTGGGGATACCGCAATCAATAAAACAGAATAAAAAATTCTTAACAAAGTATAAATTCTTATGTAGAATAACAGATGTCAAACAAATAAATGTGTTATATAATATATTAGGTGATGACAAGTGTAGTGGAAAATTTAGCAAAGAAAGCAGATAGATAGAATGGGGTTGTGATTTTGGAGGGTAGGTGTTGCTAGTTTTATTAACTGTTAATTATAAGCCATTAAGCTGAGTTTTACCAAAAAAGCCTCACAAACCAGACTTGAAACAAATCACCCTAGATTACCTGAGATTCTCATGTCACACAGTAGGACATAGTCTCTTTTTTCCCCTTTTTTGAAAACTTAAATATTGCTATGGGCTGAATGTTTGTATCCACCCCCTCCCCCACTGCCAGAAGTTTCAATTTTAAGTAAGATGGTAAAGGAAGAACTTACTGAGAAGGTGACATTAAAGCAAAAACCTGATGGAGGTGAGGGAAAGACTCATGTGAATATTTGGGGCTAGTGCTTTGCAAGTAAAAGAAAGAGCAAGTGCAAAGACCCTGAGGCAGGGCTTGATCACGACTGGGCAAAAAAAAGCCCATACTGCCTGTAAGATCCTAGAGTGCAAGAATCATGTGTTATATTTCCTCTGTTTCTCTCTATACCATATAACTCAGGACTGGGCACTTAGTAGACATGAATAGAACCACAAAATATTAGAGTTTAAGAGTAACATTTATTTATTTATTTTTTTATTTGTCTTTTTGCCTTTTCTAGGGCAGCTCCCGCAGTATATGGAGGTTCCCGGGCTAGGGGTCCAATCGGAGCTGTAGCCGCCAGCCTACGCCAGAGCCACAGCAATGCCAGATCTGAGCCGTGTCTGCGACCTACACCACAGCTCACCACAACTCCAGATCCTTAACCCACTGAGCGAGGCCAGGGATGGAACCTGCAACCTCATGGTTCCTAGTCAGATTCGTTAACCACTGAGCCACAATGGGAACTCCGTAACTTCTTTTTTTAATGTTAATTTTCATATGTATATTTAAATATATGTATATATTTAGGTGATTCACAATATTATATTCATTTCAGGTGTACAACATAGTGATTTTTTTATACATTACAAAATTAGCATCACTATCAATGTTACTTTTTTAAGCTTTTTTGATGTTTTTAAAAATTTTTTTTACTGATTTTCTGTATTGTTCTCTTTATTTTTATTTTTTCCCTTATAGTTGATTTACAGTCTTCTATCAATTTCTACCATACAGCAAAGTGACCCAGTCATATATATATATATATGTATATATATATATTCTTTTTCTCACATTATCCTCCATCGTGTTCCATCACAAGTGACTAGACATAGGTCCCTGTGCTATACAGCAGGATCTCAGAAGTAACTTCTAATGCTCTCATTTTGCAAACGAGGAGCCTGAAGTCCTGAGAGTCAAAGTGACTTTCCCAGTTGTTGGTAATTTACTGTTTCTGCTCCTATGGACACTGCTACTCTCCTCCTCTGACGACTCCTATCATGATTACCTGAACCCCAAGACTCTGTATCATTCCTTGCTGGTACATTGTCACATTCAAGTAGACACATTTTAACAGGGACAAGTATTTACAAAGCACTTGCAAATTCTACCAATGTCCCTTAAAGAGTGTGAATGAGAATCCATTTCAAAACAGAGTGCTACACCCTCCTTTCCTTTCCAAGTCTGTTCCCCACAGCTCACCCATAGCATCCTCTTCTGCAAACCCTTTTCTATCTCCTCCTTTTCAGGTGGCTTTTTTTTTTTTTCTCTTTTCTCTTCTTTTGACTTCTTTGGCTCTTCTCTCCCCATCCTTCCTATTCTACATTAAAAAAAAAAACAAAAAACAAAAAACAAAAAAAAAAACCCAGAAGGAGGCAGAAAAGACAGAACAGGGAGGGGATGGGAACAAAAAATGGGCAGCAGAAAAGTTTGGGAGGAAAAGAAAGGGCTGGGAACCTGACTTTGTTCTTAACATTGGTCCTTATCAAACTGCTATTATTTCTATTTCTACTGGTATCATTGACAATCACTGCCACTATACTGCACTTCCTATTTTACAAAGAACTTTTAGAGGGAATTTGGAGGAGTTCCTGTCGTGGCTCAGCAGAAACAAATCTGACTAGTATCCATGAGGACGTAGGTTCAATCCCTGACCCTGATCAGTGGGTTAAAGATCCAGTGTTGCCGTGAGCTGTGGTGTAGGCCATGGGCTACAGCTCCGATTCAACCCCTGGCCTGGGAACCTCCATGTGCCGTGGGTAGAGCCCTAAAAAGACTGAAAAAAAAAAAAAAGAAATAGATTTAACGGGAATTGGAACCCACATCCCTTAAAGGCCAAAGCTGTCATGCTGGTTGAATGAATGAGTGAGAAAATGATTGAAATGGGTATGTATCCTTTCCCAGTTTATTTAGCACTTCCTAATCAAAAGCAAAAGGGAAATAACCCAATTTTCTTCTTCCTGTATTTTCAATACTATGACTGACATGTTTTTATTGTTTGCTAGCACAAAAATAAGTTCACATCAACAAACACAGTAAGAGAGCAAATGATTTCCACGGAGAAACCATGGTGGTGAATTTTATGTGTAAACTGGACTGAGCCATGGGATGCCCAGACATTTGGTTAAAGATTATTTTGGGTATGTCTGTGAAGGTGTTTCTGGATGAGATTGCTGTTGAATTGGTAGACCAAGTAAAGCAGACTGCCCTCCCTAGTG
The DNA here is from genome assembly GCF_016906955.1 of Phacochoerus africanus. Taxonomy (NCBI): domain Eukaryota; kingdom Metazoa; phylum Chordata; class Mammalia; order Artiodactyla; family Suidae; genus Phacochoerus; species Phacochoerus africanus. The sequence goes on along the minus strand of NC_062549.1, from coordinate 13,983,874 downwards.
TCGGTCCATCTCACCCACCCAATGTGGGTCTGAAAAGAACAAAAGTCAATAATGGAGAATTATCTTCACTGTTTATGAGCTGAGACATCGTTCTTTTTCTGCACTGGGACTAGAACTTACACCATCAGCTTTACTGGTTCTTAGGTCTCTGGATTTAGATAAGAACTATACCATTGGATCTGCCGAATCTAAGTTTACTGACAGCATTGTGGGACTTCTCAGCCTCCGTACTGTAGGGGCCAATTCCTTATAATAAATCACATACATTAGTTTTGTTCTTTGAAGAACCCTAACTAATAGAGAACCCTTCTGTATGTTCTAATACACATGTGTGGATCACTACTGCATCATGATGCTAACGTATGGACTCTAGACAGAGACAGAACTGGATTCAAATCCTAGCCTTGCCACTTACTAGCTATGCAACTTCAGGCAAGTTACTTAGACCCAGTCATCAACTTCCTTCTCTGCCAAATGGATGTAATTAATATCTCACTCCAAGCTGAGATCGTTAATTGCTCCCCAATGTCCATCTGTCTTTTGATGCTTTCTAACCCAAATCCAAATTTGTTTACGTGATTCATCCTCGGCATGGCCATGTGTTTCTTCTCTATGCCAATTGCTAGGAATTGGTTTAGAAATGAGCTGCATCTCTGGTCAAGGAGACATGGAGCTATTTCTGTTAGATACTTATGTGTGGATGTGAGGCTTGGAGCTATGGTGACCATCTGTGACCACAAAGGATCTCTGAAGATGGCCGAGAGGATGATGGGAGTTTCTTAATGGTACCACTGCATTTATTGGTCACAGAGTCCTCCACCTTTGGATTTCTTGTCATTATTATAATTTTCCTTATGGTTTAAGTCAGTGAAGCTGGGATTTCTGTTGCTTGGAGTTGAAGGAATTCTAAGACACACTCATTGTTTGTGTAGTAGTGAATATTAAGTGAATTAGCCTATACAAAACACTTCACATACCATTTGGCATTTAGTAAAGAAACAATAAATGCTAGTTCTAATTAAAAAAAATGGCTAAATCCATTTATATCTGTCACCAGGAATAGCCTAAAGTGTAATTCATATTTTCCTTCATTATCCAGAAATTCTTACAAGATAGAAAAATAGAGGAGATGGAGGCCAGCTGCTATGTAGAGAAAAGTTGACAGCTTTTTCTATATTTATGATAATTTCCTGAGGCTAGATTCCCAGAAGCGATATAACTGGGCACAAGCATTTTAAATTCTCTTCACACCTATTATTAAACTGCTGTCCCAAAGGTTGAACCATTTTAAACGACAACCAGTGATGTCGGAAAATGCTTCTTTTACCTCATCTTTGTCAGTATTTGCAAGGATTATTTAAAACAATTTTTCTGGAAGGCAAAATGTGGAGTCATCATTTAAATTTCATTTCTTCTACTCGTAGTAACTTTTAAAGTTCTTATCTAAGCATCGACACTCTCCTGGGGCTGGTGGGGCTCAGGAACACTCATCAGTAGGGGCCAAGGGATCCTCAGAAGTGGAATTTCCTTATCTCCCCAGTAACTTGACAGTGGTTTTCTGGTTTGAAGTAATTAAATGGCTTGAAATAATTTGCCTTTGTAGTATCCTACACTATCTCGATTTTCATGTCTATGTTTCATTTGAACTTTTTGAGCCCTCTTCCTGAATGGGAACAGAGAAAGAGTAGCCAGCTCTATGAATAGCATCTTATTACCAAGCAGCTTATATCCCTAAGGTGTGTAGGAGCCCCAGAATAAACTTTACAAGTCCCCTGTCTACCTAAACAACTTGAGTCATCCCAAATCAACATGTCAACACTATTTTGATGGCCAAATCTGAAATACCAAACTTGCCAGTGGGAACAACACCCTTGCTAGCCCACCCTTCTAGAACCAGGGCCCAGTCATTAGGTTCCTGAACAATTTAATAAGCATAAGTTGGTATAAACAACTTACACAATTCAACAGCAAAAAAGCCAATCAATCAATGGAAAAATGGGCAAAAGACCTAAATAGACATTTCTCCAAAGAAGATATACAGATGGCCAACAAACACATGAAAAAATGCTCAACATCGCTGGTTATAAGAGAATGCAAAACAAAACTACCATGAGATATCACTTCACACCAGTCAGAATGGCTATCATTAATAAATCCACAAATAACAAGTGCTAGAGGGGCTGTGGAGAAAAGGGAACCCTCCTCCACTGTTGGTGGGAATGTAAACTGGTACAGCCACTATGGAGAACAGTTTGGAGATACCTTAGAAACCTATACATAGAACTTCCACATGACCCCGCAATCCCACTCTTGGGCATCTATCCAGACAAAACTCTACTTAAAAGAGACACGTGCACCCGCATGTTCATTGCAGCACTATTCACAATAGCCAAGACATGGAAACAACCCAAATGTCCATCGACAGATGACTGGATTCGGAAGAAGTGGTATATATACACAATGGAATACTACTCAGCCATAAAAAAGAATGACATAATGCCATTTGCAGCAACATGGATTGAACTAAAGACTCTCATACTGAGTGAAATGAGCCAAAAAGACAAATACCATATGATATCACTTATAACTGGAATCTAATATCCAGCACAAATGAACATCTCCTCGGAAAAGAAAATCATGGACTTGGAGAAGAGACTTGTGGCTGCCTGATGGGAGGGGGAGGGAGTGGGAGGGATTGGGAGCTTGGGCTTATCAGATACAACTTAGAATAGATTTACAAGGAGATCCTGCTGAATAGCATTGAGAACTATGTCTAGATACTCATGTTGCAACAGAACAAAGGGTGGAGAAAAAAAAAATGTAATGTATACGTGTAAGGATAACTTGATCCTCTTGCTGTACAGTGGGAAAAAAAAAAAAGCAAGCGTAAGTTGGGGCTCCATGGGGCATCTGGTTAACCCCACACATAGCAGGAGTGTGAATAGAGAGTTGAAGAGCTTCCCAAAGGGAAAAACAGAGCCCAGGGTCTATTCCTGGTCCTGGCTTGGTGCACGCTGCTTGATGGCATTGCTCGCCCAAGACCCATTTTAGGTACCAGAAGTGTACCTAAAGGAGAGGAGAGAACTTTAATTTTCATGGGCTCCCTTGTAAGCCTGAAGGAGCATCTATTGTTATCACTACACTAATAGCTAATTACCATTTTGTTTACATACCAGGTCCTAGGCAAAGGTTTTACATTGAGCTAGGTATTGCTATTAACCCATTTTACAGATGCTTAGAGGCTGGAAGATTGACTTGCTCAGGTAGGCTGATGGAAAACTTGTGCTCTAACCAGTTTATCTCTGTCCTCTATTCATTTGTCTTTTAAATCTCTTACTTCCAAGGGTCTTCACGTTTGTTTTTTGTTTTTTTTTTCCCATTAGGTGTCTGATTTGAGTCCATATCCAACACTACCTAACGCATTAATGACTCTATGCCAGCCCCTTTCTTGGATGGTGTTTTGTATTACAAATGTCTTGAAAAGATTCAAAAAGGTCATTTTAAACAACATTTAACTACAGTAGTAGAATATGTTTCCTTGCAATGGGCTAATTCAGAGAATAGTAGGGTCTCACTCAGCTACCTCTCTCCATATTTGCAGGCCTAAGTGCTTAGCACTTTGGTTTCTGAATAGCTGCCCAAAGAGCTTTGAAACATATTTTCCCCTTTTATTATTTTCCAAGAGAAATGTCAAATGAGGAAATAATTTTGAAAGAAGCATCTTGAAATTAAGATATAATGTAATTGGCAATTGTGAGTCTCTGCTATGCCCCCCAGTCTTACACTATATTCATTCACTCACCTGCTTGGATATACAATAATGGCAAATAAATCTGTATTTTATAGCAAAATGGAAAAAAATTCTAAGTCTGCAGTTATTTCTAAATTGCTACTTTTTCTTTCTAAATTTAAAACATGATGTTAAGTTGTGTTACCTGATTCCCCTTTTTCACACCCCCACAAAACATATTTGGGAAATACGGACTGTGGACTGTGTGAAACAATATATACTGTTCTAGTGCAATTTGCAAATGCATTACAATAGTTGGACTATTAGTCCACCAATGGCCAGAAGAGTTTGCATTATATACGGATCAGCAAGAAAACTGTCATTCTCTTTTGAAAGAGACCTCATCTTATTTGCTTTGCATTGCTAAGGATGGTATGTGTGAGAACTGAAAGCTTGGTATTCAGCCACAGAGCCTGAGGTTTGAATATTTTACATCTGTCAATGGGATTCCTTTTGGCATCTTATAAGCACACAATGAATTTGATTTTGGAGAGGTGGGAGATCCTATACACTATTTTTCTTATAACAGAAACATCTATTGTGTGACCCAGTCAGCTAGTTTGAATTCCTCTAGCTCATGGTTCTATCTTCAATTGTAAAACAGTTACACTTTCTTCAGCTTTTGACATTTCCATTTTATGTGATTCTATTGAAAGGGAATTGTGGGGACTGAGAATTAATTTAAAGCCTGTTTATTATAATAAGCAGATACGTGAGGGCAATGAGTCTGAATCTCTGAGGACTGAGATGGTTGAATTCTGTAAAATACAAAGATTTTGAATTCTGTAAAATACAAAGATTTAGCAAGAATGCAATAAGCCAGGAGAATTCACTGCAGAGGGGAGAGGACAGCTATAGAAAAAGGGCCTTGGTATATTATCATAGTCCAGTCTGGGATACTCTTGGGGGAATGAAAGGGCTTTTTTTTTTCTTCTTTCCCCTGTGCAAAGCACAAAGGACCAATGCATACAAAGTACATAGGAAACAGATTTCATCTTGATCCAACAATGAGCTTCTTACTGATTCTTTGTCCCAGGATAGAATGTGCTGCCTCGAGGAGGTAAGTAGTTAAAGCCACAACTTCCAATAACCCCATATGGTTAGGTAATATGATGACATTTAACTGGCAAGAAAATCTGTGCTTGGAGAGGCTATGTGGCTAGTCTGTAGACACATTGCTAGTAAGTGTTGTATTTTGAGCCTGGGTCTATCTGATGCCAACTCTTTGATTTCTCTATCATATCAACCTGTTCTCCCATACCACAATGAGATTCTCATCATGGGAGGCCTACAGGTAGAGACAGACTGGCAGGAGAAATTTGGACTCTGGGTAGATGTTCATACTGAGTAACCTTTCAGGTCACTTCTGTTTCCAAGATGAGTGATTCTATGATCTTGTGAGTCCAGCGGAGGAGACGTATACTCTAAAACTAGTATAAGACACTCTTGCCTTTTTCAGTTACTCCCAAAAGTTAGTTCCTCTTTTCTCAGGGCTACTGTACACCTCGGCAGGATCACCTTCAGCACTTAACATACTGAACCCTATTTAATTTGGTCCATGTCTGCCTCTCTGGCCAGATTCTTAAGGCTGTTAGGAGCCATCTCTGGGTATCTCTTCCTTTTCCTGTGTCAACCTCTCTAATCATAGGAGGCAGCCTCGTGTCTGACATTTCCATGTTCTTGGAAGAAATGAATGGATATGATGATTTGATTTCTTAAAGTGCGTTTTTACCACCAAGATGGGGATATGTAAGAAATCCAGAGACAATAACAGTTATGCCTCTCAAACTAATAACTTCAAATAAGGAGATTGTACCTTGGGTGTGGGATGTTGACGGCATAAGTGATCCTAAGGCAGCAAGTGAGTTAGACAACTATAAACATTAATAATTAACATCAGAAAGAGCAAGCTGAGGCTTCTAACAGTGCTAAGAAAAATTAAAGATGTGTTTAGCTATGTTTAGAGTAGGAAAGATAACAAAGAGCTTGGGCTGAGTGATATTGTAAGAACATGGCAGAGGGAAACAGATGTGTTAGTGCATGTTTTGCTTTTATCATCTTGTTTTGGGGGCTCAACTCCTAAGCTTTTCTATCCAACCCTTTTTCCTAGGAATTTTCCATATCTTTTATCAAATGATTTACATGGGAGTGTTCATTCAAATATAACTTGACATGGTCCCCTGGCCAAGTGGATTGGTCTAGGGATGGACTGCTTACTCAGGCTTGACCAATGAATCCATTCCTTGGAACTTTTGAAATTGAGGCAAAAGGGATCTTGAGGGCTGTCAATTTCAGGTGACCAAATTCATAAGACAGAAAAAGTGGAACTATTCAAGGTCCATATCTATTATTAATATAAAAATCCAGTCTGTAGTTGTAAACACTAAAGTCACCACACAGCGAGAAACAGGGATGAGTAGAAACCAGTGTGGGAGTCCAGGCAGGTTCCAGTCTGTGGTTCCAGAATCTTCAGACCCTGTTGTACTCCTGCTCTTCTTCATTAGGTTGATTAACTTCTTTATTTCTTATGCATAAGGAAGTTGGAGTGGTTCTCTGTTACAACCAGAAGAGTTCAAACAAATAAATTTGTCCATCAAGATGCATGGAGTCAACTGGACATGTTAGAGATTCACATGTGATTAAGCACCAATAGATGTGTGAAAGCTTAAGAAAGGACTGAATGTGTTCAAGTGCCTTGCCTCAGCCCAGAACAATTCCATTCTAGTTCTATGAAAAATGCCATGGATATTTTGATAGAGATCGCACTGACTCTGCAGACTGCTTTGGGTAATAAAAACATTTTAACAGCATTAATTCTTCCAATCCATGAACATGAAACATTTTTCCATTGATTTGTGCTTTCAAGTTTTTTCATCAATGTCTTAAAAATTTTCAAAGTACAGGTCTTTCGCTTCCTTGGTTAAATTTATTCCTAGGTATTTTATTCTTTTTGCAATTATAAATGGGATTTTTTTTATTTCTCTTTCTTATATCATTACTATTGTACAGAAATGCAACAGACTTATGTATATTAATTTTTTATCCTGCAACTTTACTGAATTCATTTACTAATCCTAATAGTTTTTTGGTGATGTATTTGGGGTTTTCTATATATAGCATCACACCATCTGCAAATAGTGACTGTTTTACTTTTTCCTTTCCAATTCAGATGCCTTTTCTTTCTTTTTCTTATCTGATTGCTGTGGTTAAGACTTCCAGTACTAGTTTGAATAAAAATGGCAGGAGTGTGCATCTTTTTCTTGTTCCTGATCTTAAAGGAAATTGTTTTCGTCTTTTCTCCATTGAGTATTATGTTAACTGGGGTTTGTCAGAAATTGCCTTTATTAGTTGAGGTATGTTCCCTCAACTTTGTTGAGAGTTTTTATCATGAACAAATATTGAACTTTGTCAAAAGCTTTTTCCACTTACTTTATATCTTATAACTGAGTATTATAAAATTATAATTGTGATAGTTTCTTTACAAATTGGGTTTGGCTACATGTTAACATATAACATAATTGTTGGGTAGTAAATTTTTGAAACTAAAAAAATGGAAATGTAGAAATAGGAAACATCAGCATATATCCAAAAAACAGGGCAGCAGTAGTTAAAGCAGGCAGCATGGTTGAATATATGTATATTTCTTGTTATAAGATAAAGGATACATAGCTTAAGAATATTAGTAGGCAGAGAGGAAGGAAATTCTTCTTTTAGAAAAGTTTGACTTTTCCTCCTTGATTATAAATTCACTCTATTAAACTATTCACATTAACCAGACATCTAGACATTGGTAACTCATTATCTGCAATAGTTGTCATCATGTCGCTTTTCCTCTTTAAATCTTTGAGGATGTTCCAGAACCTTCTGTGTGGAGTTCACCATTGACAGCATGTTGGTTCTTCTTGATCTGGTTCTTGCTTACTTTGGTGGCCTTATCTCCATCTACCTAACAGGATGCCATGGTCTAGTTATATTGCACCACTTGCAGTGTCTGGGAGGAAATCACTTTTTTACATAAATTATCTGCCTTTCAGTGCTCTTCTCTCTGCCTAAAATTTCCTTTCCCTCCCCTTTTCTGCTTGGATGAAGTTCTCCTTTTAGCTCAGGTGATGTCTCCTCCAGAAAACCTTTCCTGGTTTCAGTCATGTTGGTGTTTTCAGAGCAATCTGTCTTTTCCTCTTTGCTAATAGAGAGATTTTCTGGTGAGTAGCAGTCTAGACTGTAAGGTTTTTTTTTTATGGGAGGGACATTGTATTTTGCCTCTGTGTCACTGTTTCTTAGTTTGCCACCTAATAAGACAGCAATAATTTTCTATCAGCTGAAAGAATAAAGAACACTTAGCCATTTGTAGTATGAATTATTTTCAAAATTCTACTTCCTATTTCTATTTCATGGCTTTAGAAGACAATTTTTTTTATTGTAGTTATTTTTGTGGCTGTTTGATTCTAACTTCCTTTTCCTTACCTCACCCTGTGGTCCATTTCAGGCCTGTGTCGAGTTCTTGGAAGCATTTATATAACAATAGATGCACGTACTTCTTTCTTCCATCATAATTGTCACAACTCAGGACCACATCCTCTCCCAGTATATGCAGTAATTGAGCAAGCTCTTCAGTCTCTCAGGAATAGCTCTTTCTAGTTTCAAGTGATAATACTTAGGGCAGCTATAAACATCTGCAGAACTCATTTTTTTCCTTATAGAATTAATTTCTTGGGATAAATTTTCCAAATTGACATTCCTGGGTCAGAGTGTAAACATTTTTATGACTCCTGTCACCACTTGTCAAATTGTTTTCTGCAAAGATAGTGTCACTTTATAGGGCCATTACCAAACTTGTTTTTCCTCTGCTGTTCTCTGCCATTTGAAAAAAAGTGAATGGATGAATTCGTTTTTATTATTTTGGTACATATAAAGTAGATGTTTGGAATTTTTTAACCTTTATTTCTTTATTAGTAAGGAAGAAAATTTTCTTGTGTTTCCTATTTGTATTTTTCTTGAGTCAGTTATATACAAATGTGGAGGGAAATCATTTGCAAGAAGAGGGAAAAGAATAAATACTAAGACTGAAAAAAGCAGAGATAATTGATGGAGAGAAATCTAGAAGTTTACTGGAGAACAATAAGAGAATTTATACTTAAAATATGGAGGGATACATTTTCTAAGAGAGGCATAAAAGAAAACAAGATAGCTAAGGGGGCAGAGATACAATAATAGGAAATAATAACTAACATTTCTTAAGCACAGCATATGTTAGAGTTACTGTGCTAACTGCTTTCTATGGATTCTCTCTTTTAATTGTCAGAAGCACCCATTTCCCAGATGGGGAAACTGAGGCTCAGCAAGATTGTGCAATCTATTCATTGTCACATAGCAAATCTGTGGAAAGTCAGAATACAGACCCAATTCCAGAGCCTAGAATATTAACCACTATCTTGCACCTTCTAGCCAAGTTGTGGGACATCCGTGTTTTGTGATCCTGATTCAGTACAAGACAAGTGAGTGCTGAGAGGAACTCACTCTGAGTTGCTCAGAGAGAGGACTCATAGTGAGGAGAATGTTCCAGGGACACAAGATGAGAGCAGCAGTTGTGGGCTGCATCCTGGTTTCAACCTGGTTAGCATATTTTGTGACACTTTTCATTAATAGTCTGGGCTTTGGGAACAAAAGAGGAAAAAAAGGCAAAGAAAGAGATGTTTTGGGTTTCTGTGTTGTTGGGTTGCAGCTGGAATAAAGGAAGGGGACTCTGTGCTCTAGAACCAGGAGGGAAGCATCACAGTAGGTGACAAAGTTGTTCAGGCTGGACAGGGACCCATGCACGGCCACAGAGGTTAGCTGTCTGCATAGTCCTATCACCCCTCCATCTATTAGTGCTATGGCTACTGCATTAGTCAGGATTCCCCAGAGAAACAGAACCAGTAGGATATCTATGGAAAGAGACTGATATGATGAACTGGCTCATGCATTAATGGAGGCTGAGGAGGCCCTCAGTCTACAAGCTGGGGATGCAGGAGATCTGGTGGGGTAACTTGGCCCAAGTCTGAAGGCCTGAGAGCCGGGGGAACTGATGTGTAAATCCCAGGCCGAGGACAGAACAAGATGAGATGAGATGAACCAGCTCAAGCAGTGAGGCAGGAAGAAAAGGATGAAACCTCCTTCTTCCCCCTTACCAACTAAAAACTCTCATTCACCATCTGCCTCTACAGGGATTAGGTCACTAGCCACCGCAGTCAATGACCTTCCACACGACCTGAACAGAACTCAGGGCAGAGGTCAGGAGCGAGGCACTCAGTGCTCTGGGGAAAACTGGCAGAACAGGCCTTCAGAAAGATATATTCAGAGGAAGATTTTTCTGAGCCCAATTTCTTGCATCTTCTCATATCTGGAAAAGCACTAAAATCATTGATGGAGACATCTGCTCATTGGACTAGCAGCAACCTTCTGCCAAAATGTGTGCGTGACTGCACGAGCCCCCTTCATTACAATGACATACATGTGACTCCTCCCTTAGCTCTGCAGAGCCGTCTGAGACACTGCCTCCTGGGCCACAGTCCTCATTTCACCCCAAATAAAACTTAAGTCACAACTCTCTTGTGCTCTTTTTTTTTTTCTCCAGTCAACACTCTTTTGTTCTATTCAGGCCCTCAAAGGACTGAATGACGCCCACCCCACTGGGAAAGGCAATATGCTTTGCTGAGAGCACTGATTCAAGTGCTAATCTCATCTGGAAATGTCATCACAGATGTAATAATGCCAGAAATAATGTTTAATCTGGACACTCCATGGCCAGCCAAGTAGACACGAAATTAATCATCACAACTACTAACCGTTACATGACACTTATTGGTCACCCATAGGTGCCAATCCCTGTGTGAGGAGGTTTGCCTGGCTTATTTTATTTACAGACAAGCCTATGAGTCCTGTGCAGCATACAGTTCTGTGCCTGTTTGTGCTGAGATTCATTCTCATCCTTCCCTGTGCTGTTCTGTGCTACAGAGGATGGACCCTTGCAAACTGCACTTCCCAGGCCCTTACTGGCTGCTGGTTAGGCCAAAGAAGGATACCACCAGCAGTGGCTGTGTCTCCTTCATGGCTCCAGCCCCCACCATCCAGCCCATCTCACTGCGGTTCCAGACTCACAGGTAGGTCCCTGTGGCTCCAGCTCCTGCCCCTGAGACAGGTGCTGTTATTATTCTTTGTTTGATATGTGAGAACCAAGGTGCAGGGAGAAGTAACTTCCCCAAGATCACCAGCTATTAAATGGTGGTGCTGAAAGGTAAACCAGGCAGTTTGAGAAGGAAACCGAGACTTGGAAAGTCAAGGAACAAGTCCAAAGTAGCACTGCTAATAGGCATTGGAGCTGGAATTCAGATGCAGACTGGAAACAGAGAAGGAGTGATTCAGGTGCAGAAATCTTTTTTGTCCTGATTTTGCTGCTCTCAGAGCTTGAAAGCTGAGCCAAAGCTGTCCAGGGAAGGAGGAAGAGAGCGAGGAGGAGGAGGGGAAGGAGGAGAGGGAGGATCCAGAGTCTGTACTTTGACTTTTGTCTGAACGGCCAAATTCACACAGCAGGCATCAGAGGCTAGGCTGGGCTTTTATACACGGGCCCTGGTCCGCCCCCTGCCGGCCCTGATTAGCTGCGGGCACCAGCGCCTCTCCAAAGCTGCTGCTCATCAGGGGCTGGTTCTCTTGCCCTTTATCCAAGCTTTTGATCAGAGAGTGACAAGCACTAAAGGCGCAGCTAGGAAGCTCTTCCTTAGGGCTGCTGGCGACTTCCTGGGAGGGCTTCAAAGGTCGGAAAGCAATTTGCAGCTTTTGTGTGGAAGGCCATGGGGTTTGGGAGGGAGTGCTCTGGTTGGTGGGGGAGCTAATTAGGCCCAGTAACTGTTTGGCCACCGCACAAGTCGCCTGAAAGCCCTCTGAGATGATGGGGTGGAGAGAACAGAGACCACTTTGTGCTCAGCAGGCAGCTCGCTGCTGTTAAGCTGGGAGGGGCAGGTTTGGGAATGAGGTCTGGGGAGACCGGTACTTAGCAACCTTCAGAAGATTTACCGAATGGACGCCACACGAGTGGTTGCCCGGTATTTACGTCCTGCAGCTGATTGTACTAAGGCTACAATCCTATCATGCTACACATTTTTTTTTTTTTCCCCCTGGGAATGCCTTTCTATGCAGAGCTGCTAATTATGGGTCGCAGATACTGTTGTATCCTTATTAATAAGAGATCTCTGCTCTTATCAATGAATTAACTGTTTCCATAGTGACTAATGCATTTTGCAAGAGTGGAATTGAAATATTTTAAAAGCAGATCCCCTAAGGAAATGCCAGAAAAGTAAGACAGACATTTTGATTATTTATAAACGACGATTACTGCAAGGTGTTTTGGGAGGAGAGAAGTGGAAAGATGTGTTATTAGACCATAGACCACTCTGGGGGGAGAGAGGATGTACATAGAGCTATAATAAATGGGTCCATTTTTAAGGTTGAATAGAACAAATTCTAATTTTAAATTCGATACTTGCTAACCCTCTTGGTTTCAGTTCTTTCCTTCCTTCCTTCTTTCCTTCCTTCCTTCCTTCCTTTCTTTCTGCTTTCGAGAGCCGCACCCTACAGCATATGGAAGTTTCCAGGCTAGGGGTTGAAGTGGAGCTACAGCTCCACAGCCAAAGCACCTTGGGATCTGAGCCATGTCTGTGACCCCACACCACCACTCATGGCAAGGCCGGATCCTAAACCCACTGATCAAGGCCAGGGATCAGGCCTGTATCCTTATGGGTACTAGTCAGGTTCGCTTTTGCTGAGCCACAATGGGAACTCCTGGTTTCAGTTTCCTCATCCATTAAGTGGGCTCTCATAAGATTGTGAATAATAAATAAATAACACAGGCAAGGCACATGGCAAGTGTTCGGTGGACATTAGTTATTACTATTATCACATAAACATTTCTTGGTACTAGTTTTGGAAGTCAGTAAGTAACCACCATTGTTCATCTACCAGCTATCTAACTCTTCAACCTTTCCTTTCCAGGCATAGGAAAAGGATGTCATCTCTGTTTTGCCATCAGCAGGTTGTGTACTTGTTTCTATTGCTATCTTAATTAGTGCCCATTTGTAATGACTGGATAAATGCATACACATTTCCCAAAGAGTTAGGCTAACTCTTAACAACTAAATTATGCCAGGGGCTGTTAACTGTTCTCTAGGCCAGTGATTTGTTTCTTTCCTCCTACCCTTTGTGTTTTGATTTGCTTTCCTAGTCTGTCCTCTGTTTATGTTCTTTGTAGCAAACTTGAGGCACCCCTCTGCAATGTCCTTGGGGTTGAGGTATTCTACTGGAAGTGCTCTGTTGTCCTGCCTGCAAATTTTCATAAGCAGGGTAATTCCTTTCACCAGGGTAGCTTTTCTGTCCTGAGTTCCTGGGGCAGCAGCTATTACAGTCTGAATTTGCACATGGTGAGCAGTGAGGCGTGGCTGCTGGGTGGTTTGGCTTCCTTAAGTGTTATGTATTGGAGTTTTGAACAAATGGGTAAGTGTCGTTTCATACTTATGGTGAGCACTTATGATACACCAAGTACTCTGCTCCCTATTTTATGGGAATTAGCACTTTTAATTAACACATCTTCATGAAAGGTAGGCGATGGTAGAGTCAGGCACACTCAGATTTGAATTCTGGCTCTATTTATTAGATGTATAACCTTCCACAATTCACTTATAGGCTCAGTTTCCTCTTCTGTAAAATGTCAATTATGTTAACTGCCTCAAAGGGTTGTTGGGAGGATAAGTGAGCTATCATATGTAAAGCTTAGGTCAGATACAATAACTGTGAATTCTTTTTCCCGCTTAGACCTCTGCTAAATAAGTTCTGAAGGTGTCTGACCCTCCAAAACTGCCCTACATTTCCCCTTTTTCTCCCTTTCCCCCTAAATGCACATCCACATCTTTCCTTTCCCCTCTGCCAGGAAGTTTGCCTCTTTACGTCTGCTGGAGTCTGCCACAGAGGCATCACACATGCGTTCTATGGTTTTGCTTCTCAGCAGGTTTTTTGTTGTTGTTGTTGTTGTTGTTGTTGTTCTGTCTGTATCCTTTAGGAAAGCCCCTTTAATTTAGGTGAAAAAAGGTATTGACTTCCTGGTAAACTGTTCCCAGGAAGACTCAGCCCCAGGAGGTTTTATAATTTTAGCATTTAGGTATATTATCCATTTTTAAGTTAATTTTTGCTTCTGCATGAGGTAAAGTTTGTAGAGTTTTTGTTCTTTTATTTCCTATGAATATTCAATTTTTCCAAGCACCATTTGTTGAAAAAACTCCCCTTCACCATTGCATTGCCTTGGAAACGTTGTTAAAATAAACTGACCTTGAATGTAGGGTTAATTTCTGGACACTATTTTGTTCCTCAATTTCTAAGTCTATCCTTGTATCAAGTCATGCTGTCTTGATTATCATAACTTCATAGTAAATTTTGAAATTGTGTAGTATGATGGGCTAGAAAATGGTCCTCCAAATGATATTTATGTCTTGGTCCCTGGAACCTATGAATGTTATCATATATGGCAAAACAGGGTCTTTGTTGACATGATTAAGTCAAGGATCTTGAGATGGGGAGATTATTCTAGATTGCCCAGGTGGGCCCAAAATGTGATCACAGTTATCCTTAAGAGAGGGAGGCAGAGTCATTGCCTCTGTTCATTATATATACACACAAGCGCGTGCGTGCGCGCGCACACACACACACACACACACAAATGGGAGGATGGAACAAAGAGATTTGAAGCTGCTGGCCTTGATGACAGGAGTGATGTAGCCACAATCCAAGGAATTGTGTTACTATGTAATGGAGCCTTCCCCTGACAGACCCCTCCCCCATGTCCTCTGCCTGACTTTTGTTTGCAGAAAAGCTGGAGTCTCCCAGGCTCCCCTGATTCACAAAAGCCTGGCTTAAGAACTCATGATTGAAAGGATGTGAACACATAATGACAAAAGTAGCAACTGGGCCAGGCTAAGATTTGAACAGTATATCAGTCATAGGGTGGCTACAAAATCTTTAGTTCCTCCCTGAAGTACTTAGATAACAGTATCTAATGCACATTTCCTGAGTTGTTTTACAGATGCTAAAATCCCCACCAAATGGAAGAAGTTAACTGCTTAATGAGCACTCAGCCTCCAGACCTACTGTAGCCTGAGGACTGCTAATGTTAACGCCTGTGACACTGCCCTATCACCTCACCATCAACAAATTAGAGATCAGTGCACAGGCTGATCACATACTTTGTGACTCCCTTCTTTCACCTGGGCTTTAAAAACACTTCCCTGAAACCCATCAGGGAATTTGGGTTGTCTTTTGAGCATTAGCTGCCCTGGACTCCTTGTCTGGCACCTTGCAATAAATGCTGCGCTTTTCTTCATCACAGCCCTGTGTCAGTAAACAGACTTTACTGCATTTGGGTGAGTGGACCCGGGTTTGGGTCAGTGACATCTAGTCATTGAAAGAAACAAGAATTGGGTTCCCTCCCAGAGCTTTTGGTGGGAGCATGGCCCTGCTGACATCTTGATTTTGGCCCAGTGATACTGGTTTCAGACTTCTGGTCTCCAAAATTGTGAGAAGAAACATTTCTGTTGCTGCAAGCCAACAAGTTTATGGTAATTTGCTACAGAAGCCCTAGGTCACTGACAGGAAGTCTAAACTCAGCATCAACTGTTTGATTGAAGCTTATCCCCTTTGCCCATTAAGTGCGTGTTAGGCATGAAGAGATTAGCCAGTTCCACCGGCCTTATTCTAGGCTGAACTTTCTCAGGTCTTTCCTATGCACGTCTGTGTAAGTTCCTTGTCAGGCCTTTTATGGCTCTTTCATTTCTTGTCTCTGCCTGTTGTATTTCTGGCTGGTCTGCTGTTCCAGTTGGGTCTCTAACCTCAGGTCATCAGGGCCATAGGGTTTTCCTCCTTTATTTTCTGCTGAGTTTGAAACTTTAATGGCATTGCCACCTGCCTGGACTTTTGCCTTCAGCCTCAAATCTATTCTACCATCTCTGGCAGAAAGCTGCTGATTTTAAAGGTTTGCCTCACCCCAATAAAACTACCATTCTCATCAAGCTAGGAAGGGATGGGAGCCTTTCTGTTTAGAAAGGTCATAGACTTCTGCTGTTCCTGCCCAATGTTCTAGCAGTTTTTCATGACTATATGTCTTTAATTTGCTGCTTGCCTGTGTTTGATGTCTGGCACCTTACAATTACTCTTTATAATTATTTTATCCAGTTTTTATTTGTTTTTGGTTCTTTAGGGATTTTTTTATTTTTTTGGAGGGAGGGGGAGATTTGGTGTGCTCTTCATGATACTATAACTGGAAGTACCCAGACATTTAAAATTAGAGTGACATGGTGAGAATGTGTTTTAGAAATAGCATTTTGGCTGCAATAGATTAGAGAAGAACCTGGGCTAGAGGGCAGGAGTTGGTTCTGGAGAACAGATGGATGCTGGGGGTAGGGAGGGAAGTTTTGGGAATCCAGGAAGGGCTGGAGAGGGCTGGACGCCTGAAGTGCCACGGCAAAGTGAGGGAGGAACTAAGGCATCTCAGCAGCAGAATCAGCAACATTAGGAATGTCCATTTTCCAACATTCAAAGTGCTTTGTTCCCCAGAAGCATCTGTCTTTCATCTTCTGCCAGTTGTTTGTGTTAAAGTTTTGTCTTCTCCCAGATTAGAACTTGTCCCAAGGACGCAAGCTAATGTTGTTATTTTAAAAAATATATTCCTCAATGTTTATCCTACTACTTGGCCTGTGGTAGCAGTTTAATATACTTCTTTCAGCTTGATTTAAACAGAATGGTAGTTCTGAATCTCAAAGTTTCAATTTTGCTTCTAACCTGTGTTAAAAGATAAACTGAGGCATAGTAAAAATGTTTATAGTTTGAGTACAAACTTCCAGTTACAAGATAAACAAACAATAGGGATGTAACATACAACATGATGACTAGAGTTAAAACTGTTGTGTGGTATCTTTGAAAGTTGTGAAGAAAGTAGCTCCTAAGACTTCTCAGCACAAGGGAAAAAACATTTTTTTTTGTACCTATATTAGATGATGGATTTGAACTAAATGTATAGTGGTAACCATGTCACAATAAATGCAAGTCAAATCTTTATGTTACATACCTGACAGGTGTTGTATGTCAATTATATCTCAATAAAATGGGGGGGGGGGGCGTGGAGAGTGGAGGTGGGGGGAGAGAACAGTGATTTGAATAGGGCAGTGGCAAACCGGAAGTGGTTAGGAGCACTTCATCACCAGAGCCAGGGCAAAGGTCTGTAGAAAGGGCAGAGGCAAAGAAAGGAATTTATTTAATTGGCTGTAGCTTAAAGCCTCGTTGGCTGTTTGTGACTGGTCATCTGTAGTATTTTGATTTGCAAGCTTGAGGCATTTACAGGTTTAGGTTTTAGTTTGCTTGCACAGAGTCACCTTGTGGCAGTAGAGCCACCTCAGCCTAATGGTCTTTTTGTTCAATTAAACACTTGCTTTGGAGCCTTAGGTAAATCAAGTGGCTTTTTGGGATTTTACACTTCTTACCTTGTCAGTGGGAATTATAATCCCAGAATAACAATGTTAATAGGAAAAACGCCTCATTTTCCCTGAGGAATGTGATGCAGAATAATAGCTAAGCCTGAAGTGAATGTAATTGGCAAGCCTTAAATGTTTTCTGCATGATAAACCATACATTTCTCCCAGGATCACCTTACAAAAGGTGTTCAGGGCAGAATATTCTCCATCTTCACAACACTGGGATGGCAAGAGCAGATGTCTGACCTCATCATGCTTTCAAAACTGCCTAATGTTTTTCCGAACGTGGTGCATGATGTGTTGGAATAATCACTTCAAAGAGAATAGACCACAAGCTGTTTTCAATATCTCAAAAGAGGCATGCCCACCTTAGGTTCACACAAAATTAACATCTCCATTGTCTTTCACAGCCAGACCTGAGGGAGGTTATTATCCTGGTTTGCTTTGTAGATGTGTAAAGCATTGGGAAGACCCTCCTTAGAAACAGGAAAAATCTGGTCTGTAAAAATCTGGCATTCAGATTTTCGGAAGTTTCACATCACATGAGACTCATTGTCTCCATATGCATTTTTGCTCCTGGCAGTCACACGTCATAAAATAATCTAGGAGACACTCTCCAACATTAATGAACTATGAAATTTCCTAGGTGTGGAGAGCAAGCTTTTGAGGGGCAGAGAGCTCTGAGAGGTGGTGGAAAATGTCTGAATAGATTCAGTGTCTGGACTCAATTTAAGGTTTTTCCTGGTTAAGAGTATGAGTTCATTTCCTTCTTTCTCAAAAGAGTCTAAGTCTTTTAGCCATTATTATTGACATAACTAAATACACGCACAGCAATTTTTAGTAATTCTCTTTTGCCTGTGCTGAAGCACGTGGAAGCCCCTGGGCCAGGGATCAAACTCATGCCACAGCAGTGACCAGAACTGCTGCAGTGACAACACCAGATCCTTAAACTGCTGTGCCACAAGGGAACTCGAGTAATTTTTAAAAATTTACCCTCTTTTTTTTCTTCCAATTTTTTGAAATTTGACATATAGTATAGTATAAGTTCAAGGTGTACAGCACAATGATTTGACTTACATACATCATTAAATGATTATCACAAATTTAAGTTTAGTGAACATCCATCATCTAACATAGATACAAAATTAAAAAAAATCTTTTTCTTTGTGATGAGAACTCAACAACTTTCATATATTGCACATATCAGTGTTAATTATATTAATCACATTATAGAACATATATCTAGAACTTATTTATCTTGTAACTGGAAGTTTGACATTTTGACTGCCTTTATCTTATTTCCTATTTGTAACACTTATTTTTTAATATTTTTCAAAGCTCAATAAAATAGAATAAAATCAATAATAAATAAATCAAATAAATTTACTTCCTTTGGTCATATCCAAAGAAGTACTGAATCATAAGGATGTCAGCCAAGGCTCCAAAATGCAAATAAGCCACTCATGCCTGTCAGCCTCACCCTTGCAGAAATATTTCAAAGTGTGGGCAGCCTCTGTTCACCCAAGCCGTAGTTTGGAACCTGAAAAGGAAAAACAGGCCAGACCATTTCGGCCCTCGGCCATCAAAGACTACAACTGCTGCTGCCAAGCATCTTTTAGTCTTGGTGCAAGCTCCAGCTGGAGCTGAGATGTTTCCATCTGTACAACTGCAGGTGGTTATATAATTAGCCACACACATTTGTAGGCTGTAAAGAAAAGTCTAGTAACAAATCCACCCTTGCTGTACATCTCTTGGATGTTACAATGATTGGAAATGGGTCTGTCCTTAAAATAAATGCACCAAAATGCTTCTGTTACTTAAATCTTCTGGAGTTGCTTGTTTGGACAATGTTACTGCTGAAGGCTGAATGAATACAAGTGGCAGGAGTAAGCAAGACTGCAGTGAATGTACATCCTCTGCTATCCACTCAGCTTGAGCCTTTTCTGTGTCCTTCGGAAGCCTGCGTGTGTCAGCTACTCATGCACTCTAGAGGGGTCACTTTTCACTAGAACCCCTGGCACTTCCTATCTTCTGCCTTGTATTAAGGGATTTGGTCTTGTCATAAGGTCTGACCTGTTTCTCATTCCTCTAGACCACATGGATGTACATTTCTACTTTTAACACTTCCCAACAGTGGATATAACAATTTCAATCATATACCACTCAAATAAAAGAGCTTATTACTTTTAAACTAAAAATACGTTTGCTTCAAAAGGAGTGCCAAACAATCTATAAACCTAGGGTCCCAGCTTAGCAGACAATCAAGGTTCAAAACCTCTATCTTGCTTCTATATCGTTGTTGATTTCTATCATTTATCAAGAAAGAGAACTTGGAAGCCAGGACCTGGATGATGAGGTAACACGTGGTAGGATGGAAAAGGTTATATTTTGTTCCTCAACCTCCTACTCATGATCTTATTTTTGAATTTGTTCAAAATTGGCCGAGGAAGAGAGGGTTAGGTGTGCCCTGAAAATTCCCAAGAATTTTGATCGAATTTCTGTGACAACAGTGACTTTCCTAGTCTAAGCTTAGGTCATTTTTTTCTTTCAGTTTTGGCTGAAAATTGGAAAATTGCCACTCAAAATGATTCTTAGTCTGTATTTGATAGTTACTTTCTTCATGTAATGACTCTTCCAATCACCAGCTGGCAAAAAGCTGGACTTTCATCAACAGTGAAAGGGTAATATTGGCTATCCCAACCGATGGCTGTTGCCCCACTGATTGGCATCCAAATGGATATAGGATTTGAAATTAGAGTTTCTTTAAAAATCTGGAAAGGCCCAGTCTAACCACACAGTCTTGTTCTTTTACATTTGTTGAGGATGTCTTCCTAATGGTCCTTAGGATTGAGAATCAAACCCCTTATTTGGCTAAAGGTAAGGACTGACATGTCATCAGGGCATTGACAGAGGCCAGGACTTTTTGTGCATACTAGCATCTGAAGTGTTCTTTGGGAACCACTGTACCTGGGAGAGTTTTGAGACTCAACTGGTAAGATGAGATAATGGCTTTCCGCATATAGCATCTTGGCTCTCCAGACACCAGAACTTTTTAGCTCTGACTTAAAGCGTATCAATATAGAGATGAAAAAAAAAAAAAAGCCACTTTCTGATCGTAAGGAGAAGGCTTCTTGAAAGTGTCTTGTAAACAGAGCAATGAGTGAAAAGTGAGGAAAATGAGACTGGCTAGATTTTTATACTCCACAAAGCCGAGAGAAGGATTTTGCTTAAGTGTCCTTTGCCAATAGTAAGTCCTTGAAACCCAGCTCAAGATTTGAGCAAAGCTAGCTTGGCTTGTGCTTTATTTAGGATAGAAAAGCGAAAAATGAATCAGTAAAATTTAAACCCTGGGGACTCAAGAGAAATTGCTAAAAGCTCCTTAAATTTTGTGACTGCACTCCCAGTTCCAGTCCTTTTTTCCGATCCATTTGGTTCATGGCTGTCAGATTAATCTTCTTGATTACTTTGTGTATGATACTCTCCCTGCTCAGAAACCCATCATTGTGGCTTTTTGTTCCCAGAAGGAGACCAGAGTCAATAGCCTGGCTTTCAAAGGCCATCTTGTTCTGGTGTCTGCCCACCTGTAAGACTCCTCCTCCACAGCCACAGTCAAAGGAATCACCCTGTTTTTCCTGAGCATCTCATGCACATCCTCATCTCTTGGCTTTTGCTTATGGATGCTGTCGTCAGACCCTGGCATGGGAGAGAACTACTTAAGAACCTCATTAGAAGTACCAGGACCACCTTCATTCTGCTCTTTCATGTGTGGGATGTCTCTTTATGCCTCACACTGCTTGTGTAAGCCCTATGTCTTCTTTAAAGGATGGCTTTCGATCTGCCAGTAGCTCAAGTTAAAGAAGCAGACGTAAAAGGAGAAAGGTATTCTAGGCAAGGGGAAAACAAAGCCAAAGCTGGGAATGTTTGGAAACCACCAGTCAAAATTTAGTTCTGTAGATTGTGTCTGACTTAGCATTGCCTGATGTGGTTGCACAGGGGAATTCTAATGCCCTTCATTGGAAAGGTGCCAGCTTTGAGGTTGGAGAGAATTGAGTCTCTGTCCTTACTTCCTGGAGCTGGGCTAGCTTGGGTAAGTCACTTTATTCCTCTTACATCTAGTTCATTCACTTGGAAAAAGTGGGCTGTGCCTTTATTCTAGGATTAGATGTTAGGACAGGTGCAATACATGTAGCATGTAGTAGGTTCTTAATATTGGTTCCCTCCCCTCTATTGGGGTAGTGGGGACAAGATGAGGAGTCAGTTGTGACCTGGTGACAGATCACACAAGTGGCTTGCCACATCTCCCGTTTCCAAGTTCCAAACCCTACATCCCTGTGCTTGAGAACTTTCTCTCTGAAGGATGTTTTTCCTGTCCAAGGGTGATGTGAGGGTGCCAGAGAATTACTAGGGGCAGCTTTCAACCAATGACTCATGTTGTGTAAACACCCTAGCTGCCTTGTCCCTTGGGCGTATTTTATGTATTGACTGTCAGAGTGGCCCCATGGGATTGAACTCCAGACCTCTAGAGAACGTGCCCTTACTTTGCTGCCTTCTCTCTCTTGTCTCATCCACTCCCCTGCTAATCTTTTCTTCACCTTCCAAAGGAACTCTTTGCAGCTGAGTCCCTTTCTCAAGGACTGACTCTTCTTGAAGAATCTGGACAAAAACAGAATACTATTCTACATTTCTCTTTACATTTCCTCCCAGTAGGGCTGGTCTAGCTGCTCCCAACTGTTTTATGGATATGGATGGCAGAATAAGTATATCATTTCAATCCGCATAAGCCATGCTGTCATCATGTAACATAAGAAATGTGACAGTGGCAATAACATGCTACATCTTAGTCACTCTAATGTGTAAACTAATACAACAGTCGGGCACACTCCATGTCTCTGATGTTAAATGATGACTGAATTATTGATAACCGGTTCCACATTCTCTTGAATCAAATATTAATGTAGCAATATCTTACGCATGGTAGCTGGATTCCTTACGAATGATTTCATCACTCAGAAGTCTGGCCATGTCTTTCATCTCGCACAAGATGAATTGGGTGCGTTCTGGAAAGACAACTTGAGGAGATGGAATGTTTAAACATCAGCTGTTGTGTTCTATCAGAGACTTTTCCTGGGACAAGTGTCAAACACCAAAGAAGAATTTCAGTTGGCTGAGACTTTCATTAGGGTCTATTATAGAATTTGTTCTTGCTGACCTATTTCAGTCTTGAAATGGGAAACACAAAACACAGCCATGCCAGGTAGGAACGAGTTTTTCAGCTGCACACTTCACATTTGGTACTCGGTTTCAAGAATTTTGGCTTACGTAAATTTTCCCTTCTCCAGGTTCCTGTAGTGCTTTCACTGTTCTATTGGTACCTAGATATTCCTTGTACTGATACCTTTATTGGTGTATGACTTGTCTCTTCTAATGGATCATGTTCTCCTTTAAGTTAAGGTATTCAATGTTGTTGACTCTGGGATTTCAAGGTCGCTCCAAGGAGATGAAACTCAAAAAGCCTCTGGCTGAGATAAAAATTATCAGATCTTATCACCCCTTCATCCCACTGCAATTGTTACAGAGTTTTCAAGGCCCTTCCTGCCCCCTACTATGAAAGGCATTTGGCCCACTTCTCACCCTGCCCCTATAGGGGAAATATATGCCCCAACCAACCAGCAAGTGTACCCTAAGACCTCTTCTCTCCCCTTTGTCCCCAGGCTATAAAAACAGACTGGACTACATGCTTGAGGTCTCCCTGATCATCAGGAAGTCGTTCAGCTGTGCTAGCAGTGTCCCTTATCTCAATACGTTTTCCTTTCTTTTCACCTTGCTATGCTGGAAAATTCTTTTTTCCCACCTGTGTGCCCAGACCACGACATTGACTTTGGGATGTTCTCTCCCCAAGGGCCTTATATCTTCCTCATCCTCGCATCCCAGAACTTAGCAAAGAACACAGGACATTGTAGGTGCTCCATAAACCTTCGGCTCTGGATGCATACAGAAGACCTACCGTCTTAGTAAGGTGTGGGGGCTGAAAGGTGCTTAGTTCATACTTTTATCACCTCTCTTCTCAATCAGAAATACTCCTTTTAACAAAAGATTTTAAAAGGAAGGAAAAGAAGATGCTAAGGGATCCCGAGAAAACCCTTTGGGAGATATTAAAAGGATGTGTTAGTTTTTATTAATTTTATTAATATTACTGGTACTCAGTGCCATACCTTTTTATTGAACAAACATTTATGGAACATTTGCTATGATCTGGGTAATGTGCTGTGTTCTTGGGATTTTCAGTTTATTAAAACACTCTGCCACTCATTGCTGTGTGCTTCTAGGCAAGTACAAGTCATTAAGAGCATGAACGAGGGTCTTAAACAGTCATAAATTTTCTTGGTGTATTTCTAAAACAGAAATCAGCTGGAGTTACCATTCCTAAACAAATGTTATATTTTATGTAAAGAATACATTTATTTATTTATTTAGTCTTTTTGCCATTTCTTGGGCCGCTCCTTCGGCATATGGTGGTTCTCAGGCTAGGGGTCCAATCGGAGCTGTAGCCGCCGGCCTACGCCAGAGCCATAGCAACGCAGGATCCGAGCCGCGTCTGCGACCCACTGAGCAAGGGCAGGGATCGAACCCACAACCTCATGGTTCCTAGTTGGATTCGTTAACCACTGTGCCACGATGGGAACTCCAAAGAATGCATTTAAAAGATCTGACGCTGACCAACTTCTAGATCCCAGGCACCGTGTTGTGTGTAAATTAACTATGCAGAGCAAGTATAGACTTGTGTAAATACTTGCAACAATCCTATGAATTATGTCCTATTATCATTTTATTTTCCTGATAGGAAAACCTACCTGAGGTCTTGCAGTCAGGAAGTAGCTGTCTTACGCCAAAGCCTGCTCTTGTAACCACGATGCAATACTGTTTCTTGTAGCTGATTGTTTCCCTTTTCACTTTGGTTTCCAGGAACCTAAGAGACAAATTAATCATTGAACTTACTCCCTTTGACTTTTGTATTTATATTGAACTTTGACTTGAATTTCTTTGCATCTTTTTTGTTCATTTTCATCTATCTCTATTTTCCTGTTGCCTTGATTTTTGAAAATTTCTACTTTTTTCTATCTTACTGCTTTATATGTGTGGGAGCAATGACACTGCTGTTATAACACCACTTTAAGCATTTATTTTTGGGTGGAAAGTACCTGGAATCCTATAGCCAGGTGCTTTATTAGGAAATGATGATCTGGATAGGTGGGGTGACTTGTTCTAGTTCACAGAGCTAGTGAGTGCTCATACTGTGGAAAGAATCCAGATTTCCCTGATTTCTGGTCCAATGCTTTTTCTACTGCATTGTACTGTCTTATGTCATTTCTGCTCTTTTCCCATCAATGCTCATTTCTTAATTATTTCTTGTGTTATCTTCCTCTTCTTAGACTATATATAATCTCTTCCCTTTTGCCTCAAGAGATAATGTAATATATTAGGGAAGATATGGCTCTAGGAGTCAGGGAATCCTGTGACCCTGAACAAATTTCTTAACTTCGACAGGCTTTATTTTCCTTATTTGTATTGATACATGCTCTAATATCTGAGGCACTTTTTGTACATGGATAAAAACACTAACATTTGTAATTTATTTACTTAATAGTAATTTATGAATTCATATATCTAAAAATCAAAAGTTTGAAAACAAATTTTCATGAGTATTAAAATTATTGATTTAAAATTTGATGAATTAAATTTCCTCAAGTGATTAATTGAAATTTTAAATTTAGTATAACATATTCTTTTAAATGCTGCACACATATTAAACTGTAGGCAAAACATAAATAGAATTATGAAACATATTATTATGTCTGCATTCAAATCTGTTCTAAGATATCACCATTGTGTCTTCAATTCATTTCTCCAATACTTGTGTATTTGTTTTATACTTTCTAAAGATTATTTCTTTACTTAGGTAGGATCTTTCTAGACCTTCAATAATATTTTCATACCTACCCAGGGAAGAAGTAAACAAAAGAAAAAGAATATTTTTGTTAACTATTGAAACTTTTAGTACCTAGGTTTTAGATCAATTGTCAGTCAGAGCCCAAGAACTTTTGCCTTGCCCAAGGCTATTCAGCACGAGTCACTCATCAGTAGAGAAAAACTGGGCAAAATGACTTTTTAGGTCTATACTTTCCATATTTGCAATCTAGTATTTCCCTCACAAAATGACATCCATATTTTCCTTTTTAAAATTTTTCCTTTTTTCTATTTTTAAACTTTATTGAAATATTTATATACAAAAGCATCCATTTAAAGTATACAATTCAGTGAATTTTCACAATGAATATAGCAAGTTATCACCACTACAACTGACATATGGAATACATGAAAATATTTCCATCACCACCCAAAGTTTCCCTCGTGCCCTTTCCTGGTCAGTCCCTATCATGACCCCAAACCTGAATCCAGGCAACTGCTGATCTGGTGACTACAAATAACGCTGGTACTTATATTGGTGTATAGGTCTTGAATACCTTTCTTTTTTCTTTTTTTTTTTTTTGGTCTTTTTAAGACCAAACCTGTGGCATATGGAAGTTCCTAGGCTAAGGGTTGAATTGGAGCTATAGCTGCCAGCCTATGCCAGAGCCACAGCAACACCAGATATGAGCCACATCTGTGACCTACACCACAGCTCATGGCAACGCTGGATCCTTAACCCACTGAATGGGGCCAGGCATCAAACCTGTGTCCTCATGGATCCTAGTCGCGTTCCTTACTGCTGAGTGACAATGGGAACTCTGGTCTTGAACATCTTTTAAAAAATATCTCTAATTCATGTTTTTTGATATTGTTGTAAGTGGTATTGTTTAAAATTTCAATTTCCAGTTGTTCACTGGTAACATACAGAAATCAATTGCTTTTGTTACTGACTTTTTATCCTAGCACCTTGTTCATTTTTTTTTTTAAGTTCCAGTGGCTTCTTTTTTAAGGTTCCTTAGGATTTTTTTTCATATATGATAATATCTTCTGTACATGAAGATAGTTTTATTTCTTTCCAGACTATATGCCTTTTTTTTTCTTGCCTTATTGAAATGGCTAGGACCTTCAGTACAGTATTTAGAAAATGATGAGTATAGAAATCCTTATCTTATTGGGGTCATATTGTGTCTTTCACCATTAAATATGATCATCAGTCTTTCACCATGAAATATGACATTTGTGGCATCATAAGGTTGAAGAATTTCCTTCTGCTTTGCTGAGAGTTTTTGTTTTATAATCAAGAATAAGTATTAAGGTCTGCCAAATGTATTTTCTGAAAGTATTAAAATGAACACATAGTTTTTCATTTTCTTTATATTAGAATGATTAGACATTTACATTTTATGCTATTAGTATACTTGGATTAAACACACCTTCTTGCTTTTTTTTTTTGCTAAAACTGTCAAATGTATTTTCTGAAAGTATTAAAATGAACACATAGTTTTTCATTTTCTTTATATTAGAATGATTAGACATTTACATTTTATGCTATTAGTATACTTGGATTAAATATACCTTCTTGCTTTTTTTTTTTGCTAAAACTGTCAAATGTATTTTCTGAAAGTATTAAAATGAACACATAGTTTTTCATTTTCTTTATATTAGAATGATTAGACATTTACATTTTATGCTATTAGTATACTTGGATTAAATATACCTTCTTGCTTTTTTTTTTTGCTAAGTATTATCAACTGTTCTTTATTCCTTTTCATAGTTTCTTTTGATCTTTTATGTTTTGGGTTTCCATTTAATTTTTACCATATATACATATACATACATAGAGAGAGTTATATATTTATTAACTATATCTCTATTTTATTTTGTAATGGTTGATCTAGGGTTTACATATTCAGCTTTCACTTACATCGTCTATCTTCATGTAATATAATACCACTTCACCAATAATGCATAAAAATTAAATTACTGCACTTCGGGAGCTCCCATTGTGGCTCAGTGGTTAATGAATCCGACTAGGAATCAAGAGATTGTGCGTTCGATCCCTGGCCTTGATCAGCGGGTTAAGGATCCGATCTGGCGTTGCCATGAGCTGTGGTGTAGGTGGCAGACGCGGCTTGGATCTGGTGTTGCTGTGGCTGTGGCGTAAGGCCGGCGGCTACAGCTCTGATTAGACCCCTAGCCTGGGTACCTCCATATGCCGCGGGTGCGGCCCCAAAAAAGACAAAAAGACACACACACACAAAAAATACTGCACTTCAATTTCATCCTCCCATTTTTTGCACTATTCCTATCACACACTTTGCTTGCGTATATATTTTAAGCCCCACACTAATTTATTACTTTTGTGTTAATTTATCAACTATATCTTAAAGATTTTGATAATTGAGAAATTATCTTTTATATTACTCACATATTTACCCTTTCTGGAGCTCTTAATTCTTCGCGTAAATCAAAATTCACATCTAGTGTCATTTTTCTCCTGTTTAAAGAATTTACCATTAACATTTTTGGGGGTAAGTTTTTAAAAGTATAGTTGATTTACAATACTGTGCCAATTTTCTGCCGTACAACCATGTGACTCAGTTAATATATATATATATACATTCCTTTTTATATTCTTTTCCATCATGGTCTATCCCAGGAGATTGGATACCATTAACATTTTTTGAAGTATAAGTCTGGAAAGTGTATTATTTTTTTGCTTTGATTTTTAAAATGGATATAGAAGTCTAGGTTGAATATTTTTATCTTCCAGAATTTTAATGATGTCCATCTGCTGTTTTCGCTTGTATGGTTTATTATATGAAGACTATTGTAAGTTTTATCTTTCTTTCTGAATATATATTTTTTGTTAGCTGTTTTTAAGATTTAAGAGCAAAGTGATCTCTATTACTTGTTTTGAAAATTTTGATTATGATCTGCCTTCCTGCAGGGGTGTGTGTGTGTGTGTGTGTGTGTGTGTGTGTGTTTAACCTACTTGAGATTCTTTGAACATCTTGTACTTGCAGATTTATGGTTTTCATCAAATATGAAAAGTATTTTGCCCATATTCAAATGATTTTTTTCCTCTGAATCTTTTCCTCCTTTCTGAAAGCCTCCACCCAATTACATACATATTAAATAATTTGACATTTTCCCAAAGATAAACGAGGCTCTTTTTTTTAAAAAAGAGTGAATCTTTTTAAAAAACATTTATTTATTTATTTTACAGCCACATCTTTTTACATCTGCAACCTGTACTGCAGCTTGTGGTAATGCTGGATCCTTAACTCACCTGAGCAAGGCCAGGGATCAAACCTGCATCCTTATGGACACTTAGGTTCTTATGCCATTGAGCTACAATGGGAACTCCCAAAATGAGACTCTTTAAATTTATTTCTAATCTTTTTCCTGTGCTTCACTTTAGAAAGTTTCTGTTACTCTGTCTTTTCTTGTCCAGTGTCTAGTACACTGTTAATTCCATGTAGTTTAATATTTATTTTTGCTATTTTTCACCTCTAGAATCTCCACTTGGCTGTTTTAAATATCTTTCATTTTTCTCATTAGTGTTCATATCTTCATTACAAACTTGAGCATAGGAAACATATTTATAATAGCTGCCTTAATATTCTGTTCGCAAGTGTTATTGCTGCCATTATGTACCTGTTTTTCTATTGGCTAATATTTCTCCAGGCTATGGATAACAATTTCCTGATCTTTTATATATCTATTTTTTTGAACAAATGTGGAATGCTATAAATTTCATGTTGTTGGTGTTCCCAATGTGGTATAGCAAGTTAAGGATCTGGAATTGTCTCTGCGAGGCTCAGGTCACTGATGATGTGTGGGTTTGGGCCCTGGCATGGTGCAGTGGGTTAAGGATCTGGCATTGCCACAGCTGTGGTATAGGTTGCAGCTGTGGTTTGGGAACTGCCATATGCTGCAGTACAGCCAAAAAAGGAAAAAAAAAATTCATGTCGTTGATAGCTGGATTTTGTTAAATTCCTTTAAAGAATGTTAAGTTTTCTTCTTTCAGGAGATTAAGTTATTTGCAAATAAGTTCATCCCTTCAAGATTTTCTTTTAAGACATTTTAGGATGCATTTGGAATATCCATTACTCTAAAACTAATATATCCCAACTTGTGAGGCCTCAACAATTGTCTTATGTATTCACTGAAATCTCTCTATTTTAGCTGGTGGGATCTCAAATGACTCCAGGCCCTATGCAAGCTCCTGGAATTTTTTGCCTACTGTACTCTTTCTCTAGCACATGTTCATTGTCCAAGCTCAAGACATTTTATCTTATATATGTGCAGCTTGGTACTCAGTCACTTAATACTACGTAAACTTAGGTAGCGTTTTCTCTGTGTAGGTTCCTCCTCTAAAGTACTCTGCCCCTCCTTGAACCCTGATGTCTCTCTGTCTCTTCACTTCAGCAAGATCATCATGTTTTGTATGGGATTTCCTCCCCTGTGCCAAATTTCAGAAATTACCTATAAGCAGAATGGGCGAGGTAGGGCTCACCTCATTTGATTCCATTTTTTTTTCAGAGATTACAGTCCTGTTATGCATGTTGTCCAATATCTCAAAGTAGTCTTTTCTTATATTCCGTTTTCTTGTTGTTTACAGAAGGAAGGTCATTTCAGACCCTCTTACTTTCTCATCAATAGAAGCAGAAGTCATGACGTACATTTAAAGTCTCACTTGGCCCATGCTGCATGACCTACTGACTGTTTTATGATATATTGACCTTATCTGTTTGTATTATTAAATGTGTAAGTTATTAATATGTGATTATTTAATTATCCATCACTAGCTTCTTCTTGGAGATGAAGAATGTATAGTTATCTCTTCTGTGAGAACATGAGTCTTACAATCTTAGAACATTTTTTTTAATAGTTATTTCCCCAATACAATTTTAGAACATATTTTAAGCTATCTTTGTACTTATTATATATAATCTCAAAGAGTACTTGTCTCACTTGTGTTCTATGTATTCACTTTCTCCTCTAATAGAGACGGAAATAGCATATATTGAAACTTTATAAATAGATGTTTACTGAATAAAAGAAACAAAATCCTCATAGATATCTATACTCTAAACTTCCTAAAAAATTAAACATTCCTTATTGTATTCATCAGTATTTTGTTTCACACCTGCATTTTTTGTGCTTAATGTTGAATTTCCTCTTTGGGGTATTATTATGAACTAATAGGCTTTTACAGGTACAATTTGTTTCAATTAACCATAAGGTTATAATAATTATTTTTGAAAGTGTAATTTTCACAGCTTGGTGGTGCTAGATTCCTTTAGTTAGAATCTTTTGCCCTTTAAGTAGTGTTCCACAATAACTCTCAAGCTCTACCCATAATTTCTTCTGTAATCTGTAATAAATATGTAATATGGAGTGAATAAAATTATTTTCAGTGTTTCCTATGTGAATCTTTGAAAATAATTTTAACTGTTTTAAAGAGTTGATTATACTCCTATTACTAGGGCTGTGACTTGTGGTTATTACTCTCCACCCCCTCCCATTGTTTGTGATTGTGCTGGTTATTTTTCATTTGATGCCTGCCTCCTCACCTTGCTAGTTCACTTTTTTTTTTTTTTTCTCCTTCCCACTCAGCTCGGTGTATTGCTGGGTACTGGGTTGTTTGGATTATGTTATGGGCTCTATTGTCCTCTGGCTTATGGTTTGACTCAGGCAATGACATACACCACTAGGAGATTGGAAAGTGAAGGGAGTTTGAGGAAAGTTTGGCACATTTATGTCCTCATCCTTCCCCTTTTTCAGTGTCGCAGTTTAGAGAGTGACTGCATCCCCTACCCAATAGTTTCTGGAGATATTTTCTTCTCCAGGGTTTCAGGCCTCACCTGACTTCAGTAACATTATTTCCTTCCATTATCCCTTCAACCAAAGGAGTGGTGATGACTTTTTGCTGGTCTCTGAGTGACTCCACATCATTAGTTGGTTCTCTTAATTCCATCAAATGTCGCAAATTCTCTTTTGCGAAATCCATCTGAGGGGAATTTTGTGTTTTTTCTTTTCCCCAAATCCCCATGTTTATTCCTGTTGTCAAAGCTTGAGCTCTTAACATAGACCAGACAGGGCTCCTGTGTTGTCTGATAAGGCTCTAAGAAATGTGGTGGTGAGGATGCATGCCCCTCCCTCTACTCCTGGTAACATTAAGAGTTACAATGGGTATTGCTGTGCAGTTGGATGAACTTCAGTACATCTTATCACCAGTGTCTGACCATCCACTTCATCATTTTGATTCTGAAACAGAAGATTAAAAACACAGTAGGATTCTTTCCGTTTCAGACTCTCCAGGAACCCTAGGTTACTCTATTACTTTTCAGTTCTTGACAGTAGTTTTTAATCTTAACTCTTCAGGTAAGAAAGCAGAGAGCCACTAAGATCCATTAAAACATTTAATTGGGTTTATTTGCAATACAACATCATCAAATAAACAATTTCTCTCTACCATCTCTTTTTCTGCCCTCCTGCTCTGTCATGTCCAAGTTCAAATCCATGCCCTCTATAGAGGTAGTGGTGGCTTCTCCCTTCTTTATCCCGGTTTTGTCACATCCTTGTGATGCGGCAGTTGGGAATTATTTGGCCCCCCTGGAAGCAAGAGAGTTGTGTTCCCTTGCACTCCAGAATTCCCACTACTTTTTTCTTTTTATCCTTCACCTTGGAGTAGATCTGATCCATCTTTGAATGCATGAAGTCAGGGTTAGCCATTCTGATAATTTGTTTCCGATAAAGTTCACCAAAATGAATGACGAGGCATTATCCTTCTCATTTCTCCTGTGGATTGACTGTTGGCCCTTTTCCAAGAATGTGTACAGGGAGAGCTAGCTTAGTCTTCTGAAACGGCATGTGAGTTAATTTCTCTAACTTTTGTAGAATGTTTGTGTAAGAGGATGAGGGATAGGGGTAAGGTTCTCTTAGAATGTGGGCATGGGGTCTCATCTTAAGGCTCATCTCTGTATTTTCCAAGCATTATAATTTCTAGGAGGGGGAATAGTCGTTACTTTAAGATTACTAACTTTTAACACATTGCGATGATCTGTTACATTGATGGCCACTGTTGACTGATACTTTCTTCTGTCCATGTTCTTGACTTGTCTTCTCCCCTTGAATGTGTGCTCACCTGGTGACTCACTTTAACATACAGAATGCAGTGAAGTGATATCATGCAAGTTCCAATCCTAATTTTCACAAAGCCCTAGAAGCTCTTACTTTCACTATCTTCAGAGCCCTGAGCTACCATGCAAGAAGTCTGATTACCTTGCTGGAGAGATCATGTGGAGAAGTTACATGGATAGACCACATAAAAAAAATAAAAATAAAAAGAGGCTTCGAGACTCTGTAGAGAGAGTGAGGAGAAAGGACTCTAGCCATCGCAGGGTCTCTAGCTGAGCCCAGCCCTGAACTTATCCACCAACTAAATGTAATCATATTAATCCCTACCAGCCAGATGAGCAAAAGAACCACTCAGTTGAGAACAAGTGATACACTTAGCCATTCAACATGCTACTGAATGCAAGGGGTAACAGGATGAAAACACACACTATAAACTGCATCCATACGATGTGGACTCCCTTAAAGACTGCCTCCTGGACGAGCTTTCTACCTTCCTTTTCCTGGCTGATTCTCTCCTCTCTTACTACCCAGGGAGGCATCTTTAGGCATGTTCTTATTTCCAGACACAAGGCTGTGGCCCCAAAGAGAGACTAGGGTTCCCCTCTACTTACAGTTTCTCTTCAGAGTTCTAGTTTCATAGTTGGGCATTTTACCTGAGGGTTTCAATATTACCCTACTAAAGACAATAAAGTAATCTCAATATTTATGCAAATCTATGGGCTGGTGTGAAGTTACATTTTGGTGTACCCCACAGGCATTTATTCCTAGGGAAGACAGCACAGGAGATCCTGGGCAGTATCAGACCTCAGGTTTGCTGGCATAGCCATTAGTGCTATTTGCTGAGGATTCTGGTTCCTCTCTATTTCTTAGCATAACCTAGGATGACATCCTCTTCTGGTCATGTGGGACCATGAGTTGGAATGCAAGTGATACCTGCTACTTCTGGCTGGAGCTTTTAAATACAATGGCAAGACCATCAAAAGCTCTCTTGCCCTCTGTAAGAGCTGGCTCTTCAGGGTGAGACAAATGGGGCTCACATTCCAGCTTCAGCTCTCACTAATTGTGGGACCATGGGCAAGTCATTCAATCTTTCAGAGATAGTTTCTTCTTCTGTCAACAGGAGATATGGTATTTTTCTTGCAGTATCAGGGTGAGGTATGAAAAGTATTTAGCACAACATGTGACTCACAGTAGGTTTTCAACACCTGGAAGTTTAACTTTTTTTTTTCTTTTTAATGCCATACCCTAGCATGTGGAAGTTCCTGGGCCAGGGATCGAACCTCTGACACAACAGCAAGCTGAGCCACTGTCATGACAACCCCAGATCCCTAACCCAAAACTCCTCGACACGAACTTAGTATTTCAACAATAGTTTTAAATGGCAGATGACCTGTGTATTTCTATTTCCAGCCCACAATTCCTTCTTCATATGTAGAAACTACATGCATCTCTTGACTTCCGAAATCTTGAGTACCCTTTAGATTAGAACCTCTTCAGATCTGATATGACATACCTTACAGATTATGATCTGACTTATACCTTATTGTTTCTTTAACCAAGTATTAGATTTTAAGCATCTTGAGGGTAGAATCTATTTTTCAATTTTGTATGCCCCACATACCATACTGGACCTGAAAACCATTCCAAACAGAAACACGATAAAGAATTGTTGCATGAATAATAAGTAGAAATTTACCACATTTGACTGGGTGACCTCACATCATTTCTCCTTTCTCAAGATCCTTTGTTTCTGCTGAATATTTCATTTATCACAAGAAGTTTAAGGAGGAAGAGGCAAACTTTGGAGTACCACTGAGCTAGGTAATTACAAACATTGTGTAATTGAATTTTCATTTTAGTCCTTTGGGGCAGGTATTTGTTAAGCCACACATCCAGGGCCACACAGGTGGTAATTGGTAGAGCTGGGTGTGTTGATTTCTAGAAGTCATGCTGTTTTCATTATATGATATTTGTTTTTGAATCATGTTTTGTAACAATCTCTACAATTTTTTCTCCAGCCCTCAGGCCAGCTCATTTTCTCTTCTAACTCTATTAAACAGAAGGGAGACATTTTAAAATATGTGGTTCTTAAACACACAGGGATTTCTTCTTTCAGACCTTGACACGGCTTTAGAGTTTGAGACAAAAACATTCAGAGTGAATCCTCACAGCAGATCAGTTCTAAATGATAATGTAGCAGTCCAGGAATGACCTTGAGAATCAATTGGAAAATAGGTTTTTATTTATACAAATGTCTCCCCAGGATCCCAAGAAGAAACTCTACAGGGTGAGCATAGTCTAAGAAAGTGATTTATTCTCGAGTCCATGCCACAAGCAGAAAGTAAAGAACTCAGTTGAATGGGAGGAGACATAGGACAATGTCATCGTATTTGTATGGAGGAAAGGAAAGAGGGCTTCTCCACAGGTGTCACCTCCCAGATCAATGTATCTTTTGATAGCCAATAGCTACACTTGGAATTTGTTGAACAGATGGAGTGAGGAAAGGCTGTGGGAGGTTTTGAGAGATGGAGCATTGGGTAGGGGCAATGTCAGCTTATTATCCTTGGCCAGGAAGTGCAATTCACAGATTTTAGGACCTGGCCACATTTTGGGTTTGTCTCAGCCAAAATTAGCTCTACCCAGGATGCTAATTGGAGAGGAATGCATTATTTCTTTTGGGTCAAATTCAACATGAACTTAGCAGACAAGGCCCTATGATTCTCAGGTCAGGATTTGGTTCCAAATTATCCCCCAGGCCTTACATACTGCCTTTGCTACTCCCATTTCCCTCTCACCCCTGCTTCTTTGTGGGTGGGCTTTTAACCAATTCAGGTTTGACCTCAGTTCTTATACAAACTGTCAAACTTTCCTAACCATTGGAATTTCTGAGCCATATATGAGATGATTTCCAGGCAGAATTTACCTCTTATTCTTATTTCTCATAATCTTATGGGTACTTTGATGTAGCATTTCCTTTTTAATTCAACTTCTTGAGTTATTTGCTTTTGCAGTTGTCTTCCTCAATGGATTCCCAGATTAATTCTTCTTTTCCATAAGGTCATAATGTGTACATATGTGTGTATACATATGCCTATATGTGTGTACATACACATATATATTGTTCACACATCTCTAATGTACATACACCAATAAATATTTGTCAAAATTATATAAAATTTATGGAAACAACTCACTTGTGTAATTGTAATAATTTTTATTCAGCAATTACTGCCAAAAACTCTTTCAAGAACATTTCTTATATTAACTCTTTAAATCTTCACACCAACCCTCTAAGGTTAATACTATTATCTTCAACCCCAAGATGAGAAATCAGAGGCACAGAGAAGTTAAATAATTGTCCAAGATCACAATAATTCAATTCAGGAAGTCTGTCTCCAGAGCCCATGCTCTTTATCTCTATACTATATTGCTTCTTCATATTATAAGAAGCCCATGGGCAAAACATTTCTGTTGAATGTTCCTACTGGCTATAAGAACTTAGATCTATAAAAACATACACATTTTATTTGTCCAATCATTCATTCACTCATTTATTTATTTGTCATTTAGTGAATATTTGTTAAGTATTTATCTGTGTATTTGTATATGCTAAGTACTTGGGATAGGTGGGGTGTGTGTGTATGTGTGTGTGTATGCGTGTGTTAGGAGGAGCAGATATATTTTCTCTGTCCCTGAGTCATAAACGTATTGTTTAATTAAAGGAATTCCAAAATATTGCTTTAGACCTATAGCTCAATTCTTTTATCCTCTGGTATTCTATGAAAAGAAAAGTAAAGGCAAGAGGGGAGGAGGAAACCATAAATAATTCATCAGAAAATCCACTTATAAGTTTGAATGTTTCACTGAAGGTGGCAATCAGTTTTCCATGCCAACTTCCCCTTCTCATTTGATCTGCTCATACTCAACCCTTGAGATTTTTTTCCTTGTGTGCCTCATAACCCACCCCAGCCACGCTAACTAGACCGGAAAAAGATGCAGAACCCAAAGTGAATCATTGTACAAGTGAATGAAGAGACACAGAGGTGTCAGTATACCCAAAATGCTTACCTGGAAGTGATGTGGAGTTGATCCTTGGGTACTGGGCTGGGTCCCAGACAAGATTGCTGAGGAAAAACAGAGCTGATATCAGAGGGAAGCAGAGTTCAGAGAGACTACCTTGACTCTGAGAGATAGAAAAGTAAAATTCCAACTTCCCAGTTCCAGCCCTGTGAGAACTACTTGTGTTTGTTTAAGTCTTGGGTCTTCTGTGAGGTTCCTTGTTGCGTCTTCTCCCCAAAACAACCC
The DNA here is from genome assembly GCF_016906955.1 of Phacochoerus africanus. Classification (NCBI taxonomy): domain Eukaryota; kingdom Metazoa; phylum Chordata; class Mammalia; order Artiodactyla; family Suidae; genus Phacochoerus; species Phacochoerus africanus. Next base: position 13,947,121 of record NC_062549.1, on the reverse strand, counting down.
CAGGTGCTTTTGAAATAACTTTAGGAGATTTCTTTCACCGCCTAGGCACAAAATGAACTTTGGCTTGGACAGGAAGTGACACTTCTTTCCTTCAATGAGAAAATTTTTGGAAAAACAAGGCTCTCTAATGGAAGAATTATGAGGTTGGTTCCATGTTGTCATTGGCTCTAGGACAATCATCAATGGATCTTTGTGCATATATTTACATACATCTGCCCAAGGGGCCCAGTAAAGGATAGTGTTTAAAAAACTTCAGTTAAAAACACTCATTCTGTCATTCCTTGAATGGATTTTTCCAGCAAAATAAAATGTCCACTGTAAGTGTGGCCATAGATAGGGACTTCCTAGGAGGGATTAACATTAAAGCCTGTAGTTGGGGTAAGGAACAGCAATTAAATAAAGCAATGAATCTGAAGTTCCTAGTCTAGTGCTTTTTGTGTAGAAGGTGCTTGGTATAGGCAAATTCTCTTCTTTTTTTCTTTCCCCTTTCACCCATTTTTAGTTTTCTAAGACTCTTTGCTTCTAAGATCCATATAAGGACATACTGGATAGTTTAACTTATCTTCCTCCCTAAGAAAGTAGCAAAACACATTCCTAGTTGAATTAAGCTCATTCCTACCTAGTGCCAAGAAAATACAGTGAAGGAGGAAAAAAAGGGAATTTGGGGTGTAATAATTTGACTGCTTTTAGAAGCAGGAATCTTTGTGGGTAAATGCTTGCTGACTGATCATGGAAATGCAAGGGATATACAGGTATTTTGAGGACAAGATGAAACACTGGGTAGGGGAAAAGGAAGTGAAAGCCAATTTAAGATGAAGTAATGATATTTTTCATCTAGTTCTGGGTGTTCTTATATCACCCAGAATTAAATAAAAGAAGGTTCTTAGTCAACTTTATTGTGCTATATGTTTAGGAGTCCAGTAAATATTTTAATAATAAAATGTTCTGGGGCAAGATAATTAAAAAACACTTTATGAAAACTATGTATTACATACAATTCAGAAAATGCATAAGGCTAAGTTTGCTTTTCAGAGAATAATCTGTGTTGCTTTTTGTGGGAGAGGATGGAGATGGTCCCCACTTTGGAAGCTGCAGAAGAAAATGTAATGGAAACTGAAGGAAAAAGATAAAGTTTGCTTGGCCCTCACCTGTTTCCTCCCCATGGCAGCAATTAGCTTGATGTACAGCTAATACATATCCTGCAGCCATACATCTTTTGCAACAAAATTAAATAGGAAACTGGCATCTTTGGGGCACTGAGAACTCAACTTGTTGAGGCCTCATGGTCATGGCTTGATTTTGATGTTTACAAATAGCTGAGGTCCTCCAGTACTGATGCATGGATGAGAACTCATGAAAACATACATCAAACAAAATGCACAAAGTTTTTGTATACTTCCTCAAAGTCCCACCCTCTGAATACTATTTAATGTTTAAAATAACCTTGCAAGGCAGAAATTAATCTCATAATTTTTAGATTAGGAAACAGGCTCAGAAATATGTGATTTTTTTCTGACTGATTTGGCAAAGTAGGAACTTGAAATTTCCACAGCCAAATTTAGTTTCCTTTCCCACAACACCTGCCTCTATTGATTAGAACTCCTCCAGGGCTCTAAGGCTTACACCTAGTGTGAAAATCATTATACTAAGAAATTTTAGTCTGTCCTGCACCCAGCTGCTGTTCTCATTTTCTGCTGCTGGGCCAATAAACAGTTTTGAATGGTCTATTTCAGTAGTTTTCTAACTTCAGGTTGTAAAAGAATTACTGAATATCTTTTAAAAATGCAAATTACTGGGTCTCATCTCTAGGAATTCAGAGACAACAGGTCTGGGGCAAGGCCAGGGAATCTGCATTTTACCAAGCACTACAGGTGATTGTTTTTCCAGTGATGGACCACATACATGGTTCCAATTATTTTTCTACTTAATGCTGCAATAACAAAGGGAGATCTGGATAATTTGTTTTTCATTTGTTTTTGTCTCTGAATTCATAACACTTTATCTTTTCTCAGTACTCCCAAAAGATTCTTCCTGAAATTAAGACTCTGCTGCTGAATTTTTCAGCTTTTTCATAACTAGTTGTGATCAAAAGTTTTCTTAGTCTTGTCTTCCCTGGACAATCCTATCATGTATCTTTTAGATTTCACACGTCGTAGCGACATAAACTTATGAAATCTCTTAACAACTGTGGTTCTTTCAATTTGAGCAGCCTTGAGCCTGGTATAATACGTACCTAAAATTTAGAGTTATAAGATATGGTTTTCAATTACTGTTCCACAACCTTAGCTCTGTGAGTCCAGTAATTAACTTCTCTGAGCCTTGCTTTCCTTATCTATGTCATGAGGATAATGACATCTTCCTCATAGGATTGTTATGGAAATTTAAAACGATAAAAAAAAAAGATGATTCCCTAAACTTGCAAAACATAGAAATGTTGATTTCCTTGGTACTGGCTCCAGACCAGAGTATAACCACTGATTTTTTTCAGAAGGGTAGTACAGAAATGAAACTGAAGCAAAACAGGTTTGCAAAGATTGGTTTCATCTAATGAGTTGATCAGCATGTCCTCAGTGACCACCCCCTAATCCGGTTTCTATGTGCACGAGCCTAGGGAGTGGGTCATTATAGGACAGAGAAGAGACACTGAGGAGACTAGCATGGCATCTTCCCTAACCTGCCATGTGGGCTGATCCTGAGGTGGAGAGCAGGTAGTGTGTTCCAGATAGAGAGAATGCTCTCCAGAGTTTCAGAGGGGACTTGTCATTTGTGCACTGAAGTTAGTGTGGATGCAGTAACACAGGAAGACTGAGGAGAGCACAGCACTCTTCGTAGCTGGGTCTGCCACTTTGGGAACAAGAAAAGACCCTAGGAAGAAAAGCAGGATTCAGTTCCTATCAGGCAGTATCAGCAGCAGCAGCAGCAGCGGTGCCTCCCTTGAAAGACTTGTGGGCAAAGGAATATCACCGAAAAGAACGAAGGGGGAAGCAACATCAGCATGTATGAGTCTCCACTGGGGCTCCTGAGGAACAACTGGGAGGATGTGGGAGGGGCGAGGAGTGCCTAGTTGCTGGGGTTGTGTATATGGAGTTTCTCCAGGCTCAGTTCTAGCTTGGATTTTCTCCTTACTCTAAATCCTCTTTCAATTAGATGAAACTCTCTCTTCCTATAGGCTGATGAGACTCCAAAACACATAGTTCCAGCTGAGGTCTGTCGCCCAAGCTCTGAAAGGGTGGGTATACACTCTGCTGACTCAATGGCTCCGCTTGACATCTTTGAGCACCTCTAGCTCTGAAAGCATGCCAGTCAATAACGCAACCTGATGCTACCCTTGTATTCCTTAGATTAATTCCCATGACCACTCAGCTGTCCCTGTCAGCTCCCTTCTCTTTCTGTCACCATTTTTATTCCATCCATCATCAAGCCCTGTCTATTTCATGATTCAGTCTATATTTCTCCATCCCATCCATTACCATAGTTAAAGCTACAGTAACTTTCAGCTGAACAGCTATTCGCATACTTCCCCAAATCTCCTCTCGCCTTTTCTCATTCCATCTTGACTAGCTGCCAGAAAGATCTTTTAAAGAGGCAAATCTTATGGTGTCATTGCATAGCTTAGATCCCTTCAGTGCTCCAGCATTGTCCTTAAGGTGAAGACTGCACCCCTTAATGTGGCTGGGGTGGCTGTGCATACAGGGACCCTGCCGGCTCTTACTCTTCCCCCTGCTCTGTCTGCTCCAGCCGGCAGGGTCTTTCTTTAGTTCTGTGGAGGTGCCCACTCACTCCCATCTCAGAGGCATTTCATCTGGGTTTTGCTAGTGCCAGAGCTTCCTCTCTCTCATCTTCATCTAGTTAACACCATGGTTTATGTGCCAGTCAAAAACAAAACAAAAAAACCTTCTCTAGGCTATACTCCTATAGCATCTTAAACTTCCTACCATGCTACCACATTTATCTAAACCTTTCTCTGAAGTGTAACCTCTTTGGGGTGGAGGTTAGGGGGTGCTATGCCTCTCTCATTCATTCTTATATCAACAGTGCCTAGCAGAGATGACACAATACCTAGTAAATACCTAGTAAATATGATCCAATGATTGAACCGATATGAAATCCTGAGACCATTTCTTTCCAAGTTAATCACAGAGCTCTCATTTTCAGCAGGATTCTACCCAGTGACTTGTCAAACTCCCTGTTAATGGCCAGACTGACACATGTGCCTGGCATCTAGGATTGTTAACTAAATAGGCATACTTCTTTCTTTTCTCTAAATGTAATTACTGGTTGCTAAATATTCAAACACGCATTGAAAAAGCAGCTCATTAAATTATGTTAAGGAATAAATTACTATTCCTAATTGCTTCTAGTAGTTAATTACTTCTAATTATTAGTCTGAGTAAAAAATTACTGCCTCTGATTATGTTGTGGGCACAGTTGGAGCATTCAAAAATGCAATTTTCACAGTTGTTTACATCAGAACATGTTTACTGAATTATAGAGCCATAATTACCCCCAAATAATGGTGAGAAAAAATAATAAACATTTGATAAATTCAATCGAAATACATTTTTTTTTGTCAGCTTATTGAAGAGACCAAGCCTTAAAATGAAACAACCATGCTTTACTTTTCCAGTCTCTTCAGGGGGTAACACTATGTTAAAATCGGGATTTTTGCTTTGTTTTGGTTGAATAAGAATTACATTAGAATTTCTTTTGTTATTTATTTTTTTATTTTTTATTTATTTTTTTGTCTTTTGTCTTTTTTGTTGTTGTTGTTGTTGTTGCTATTTCTTGGGCCGCTCCCGCGGCATATGGAGGTTCCCAGGCTAGGGGTTGAATCGGAGCCGTAGCCACCGGCCTACGCCAGAGCCACAGCAACGCAGGATCTGAGCCGCGTCTGCAACCTACACCACAGCTCCCGGCAACGCCGGATCGTTAACCCACTGAGCAAAGGCAGGGACCGAACCCGCAACCTCATGGTTCCTAGTCGGATTCGTTAACCACTGCGCCACGACAGGAACTCCTCTTTTGTTATTTAAAACAACAAGGAAAATGATCAGGACTCAGTTTTAAAAATTAGGTTACACAGCCAGCATACAACTCAAAAGAAGAAATAAATTATGCCTACTTAAAGGGAAATTATAACAAAGTAAAAACTCCAGAACTATGTAAGTTATAGCATATCTAAAGTACACAGATCTGAAGTGGAGAACTTAAAGACTTCCAAACCCCTGGCTTGAAACTGTCACTTCACTTACCAGTTTGTCAGGTCAATGATAGAAGTAAGCTATGGCAAGTTATTTTAAAAATACCTATTATTTTCTACAAGCACACAACAGCACTAGAGCTTCCCCCCTGAGGTTCTGTCAGTGTACTCTGTGTGCTGGACAGACTCTTAAGATGCCCAAGATTTTTATCTCCTGGAGATGACCTGGTGTGGTTCCTTTGTTTAGAGTGTGGACAGAACCTGTGACTTGCTTCTAACCAACCCATATGGTTGAGATGATGGGACAGATATGAATACATAGGTGTGATTATGTGAAAAATTATATGAGACTAAAGGGCTCATCTTGGTATATTTTCTAACCTTTATTAAAAGGCTGTGGTCCTTAAGTATTCAGAAAATAAAGTGCTACTTCTTATAACATTTGTTTAAATCATCACAGTGACCAACTGTTCATGCAGTAGGTTCAAGAGAATTGGCCAAAAAAAAGAAAAAGAGAAGAACATTTTTTTATGAAATCAGAGTAGATGAACATTTCTTAAGCACAAATAGACAAGTTTTTGATCTGGTTCGGCATCAAAGCAGAGTGAACATCCTGGGGCTTTCTAGTGACCATGAGCAGCAGAGTCCATCATTTTCTTTTCTTTCTAGTTTATAGTTAATTGTGTAGGCAAAACTTAGACAAAGAATCCAGAGGTAGAAGAGTTATGAGTAGAGGAGTGACATCATCTGACTGGAGTTTTAAAATAACACCCTGATTTTTGGGTTGAGAATAGACTGTAGGGAGACAACGTTGGAAACAAGGAGGCAGAAGGCTATTATGATTGTCTAAGAGGGCAGTGGGCTAATGTGATACAGTAGAGGGGTTTTAAAGGTAGAGCCAGCAGGAGTTGCTGGTGGATTAGATGGGGGTGGAGTTGGGAGGGAGAAATGGTAAGAGGGAGGGAGGAAGGAAGAGAGAGGGAGAAAGAGACAGATAGATACACACACACACACACACACACACACACACACACACAGATTTTGGTCCAAGCCAGTAGAAGGACAGAGTTCTTGTTTACTGAAATGGGGAAAACTGCAGAAAAACTGAATCAAAGAGGAAGATAAGGAGTCCAGATTTGAGTATGTAAAGTCTGCTCATGTAAAGATGGTGAAGTCAGTGCAATGGGGAGTACCACTCTCGGGGTGGTCTGGTTGGAGGTGCACATTTGGAAGTTGTCATGTATAGATAGATGTGTTTAAAGTCAGGGACTTGATAAGATCTCTGAGGGACTAGAGATGGGGGAAGAGGTGGCTCTGAACAGGGGAGTAGCTGTGGTGAGAAGAGGTTGAATTACAACCACAGTTAATGGTGGGGAAAGAAAAAAAGTGTCTGAGGCTTTGTGACTTCAGAAGTAGAAGAAGGGAGTTGACAGTTACTGAGATGGGGAAGATGGGAGGAGGAGCGGGTGTGGGAAACTTAATGGGGAATTTGATTTTCTTCTCATAGGGTAGGGGTGGAAGTTGCAGTAGAAGATGGAACAGGGCAGTTGTGAGGGGGCAAAGCTGGATGGTAGGGTGCTAGATAAAGTGCTTCATAATACAGAGTTCACCCTCCTTCTAGCATGGAGGGAAGATCAAGTTTTCTTCTTTGTGGAGGTCTGAAAGTGCCCCCCAGGGCAGTGGCAGAGGCCATTATTTTTCTCTTACCTTCTTCCCACTGGCAAGTCTACAATCTTCCAAGTTGAGACACAAGCAAATTAAGCTCAAAGAAAGATAGGAGAGCCCTTCCTGCATGGTTTCAGGTGTACCTTCCTAGTTTTACCTCCCTTTCCTCAGACGACTGACACTGGGAATCTTTTCCTATACCCGACCCAATTCTGGGGCAATTCTTACTTTCTCAAGGGCTTCAGGCTTTATGGCCTGAATTAGGCATTAGAAACTCTGCCCTTGGGCCAAATCTGGCTTACTGCTTGTTTTTATAAACACAGTTTTATTGGAATACGTTCACATCCATTCATTTCTGGCCACTTTCATGCTTTAACGGTGAAGCTGAATGCGTGCAACAGAGAACATATGGCATGCAAAAGCCTAAAATATTTACTATCTAGCTCTTTACAGAAAAAAGTTTGCCAACTTCTTACCTAAGCATAACTAGTACATTTGAATTCAAGCTGTTTACCCTTAAATGTTCCCATGACATATATATATATATATATATGCAAAATGGTTATTTGATTTCATATGAACTCAAGGGCAACAGAAGAGATAAGGCACAGGAGTTAGAATTCACTGACTTCAAAGCATTTTTGGGTGCAGGAAAGTTTCAGCATGACTTTCTGGGAACAAGATATATTTGTGTTGGTGCCTTTAAAAAAAAACCTGAGCCCTATCTTAACATGTTCCCCTGTATTCTTACAAATGTCCCTGTCCTCTACAGAGTCTGTTGATAGTATCAAACATACCTCTTTGAAGTATCTGTGTTGAAGATGTGGTGTGCTTGTGCTAGAGTCTAGGTATTGGAAGTATTATGAAATCTTAAAGAGCAGAGTTGAAAATGTCTTCATCAGTTATAAAATAATACATTAGTCTCAGTATGCATGTGTGCAAGGGTACACACATGCATGTGCACCAGGGTACAGAGAAAAACTGGGGAACAGTTGGGTGAAGGCAAAACCCAGCTGGCTCAACTATTTTGGGATCTGGAGACATCTAATAGATCCCAACTTTGGAAAACACTATATGACAATTTGTTGGAACATGAAAAAGACCAAAAATTCGCAGTGGGGTATCATGTTCAAAATAAATACTGTCCTTGTCATAGAGGACCCCAGCATTGGTGACCCCTTCAACAAATCTGGCCTATAGGTCACCTTGAGTCCTCTACATTGTTGTATAAGGACAGAAACACCTGGTCATTGTCATTACTACTTGACATGTGCATAATGAGTAATAATCAGTCCAAGATGTACAAATATGGGAATTGCTTCCTTGGGGCCAGTGAGTATTCTGGCCTGGGGAATGTTGAAACAGAGGGTGGGCAGGTCCTCATCAAAGATGCCATAGTTGTTACTCAACCATTACCTGGCATATAGTTGGTGCTAAAAAAAATTCACTGAATAATAAAACCAAAGGAGTTTAGAGAACTTTTCAGCTTTATTCAAGCCAATGCTCTTATCCTAAGCTCAGTGAACTCTTTTTATAGCATATCTATTTCCTTTTCTGCGCATAGAGAAGGCATGTCCCAGCCTCTTCTGAACCCCAAGTTATCTTTCTTGCTCTCTTTTTCCATGGCTACCAGAAGGTCAATGTTGAAGATCTTGGTGTCACAAGATGAAAGGAGCCTGGATCCCTGAGTTACTTTTTGGAGAAGATAAGTCTAGTGGAGTTGCCCACTCACTTTGGACTGTGATGTGAACAGAAAATGACTTTTTTTTTTTTTTATGGCTGCACCCATGGCATATGGAAATTCCCAGGCCAGGGATTGAGTCTGAGCTGTAGCCTACACTGCAGCTGCAGAAACACCAGATCCTTTAACTCATTGTGCCTTGGCAGGGATTGAACCTGCTCCTCTGCAGTGACCTGAGCCGCTGCAGTTCCATTCTTAACCCACTGTGCCACAGAAGGAACTCCAGAAAATGAAATTTTTATTTTGTTAACGTCACTCAGATTGGGAGTTGTTTGTTGCAATGATAGTGTTAGTGTTCTATGTTGATGCATTTGTATTCTGTAACTAATATTAGATAAAAATAACTAAATTCAGGAGTTCCTGTCGTGGCTCAGTGGTTAATGAATCCGACTAGGAACCATGAGGTTGCAGGTTCAATCCCTGGCCTTGCTCAGTGGGTTAGGGCTCCGGTGTTGACGAGAGCTGTGGTGTAGGTTGCAGACGAGAGCTGTGGTGTAGGTTGCAGACGTGACTTGGATCCCGTGTTGCTGTGGCTCTGGCATAGGCCAGCGTCTACGGCTCCGATTAGACCCCTAGCCCGAGAACCTCCATATGCTAAGGGAGTGGCCCTAGAAAAGGCAAAAAGACAAAAACAAAAACTAAATTCAGGAAAAGGAACACCTTAAGTTGAAAAATAATTTTCTATAGAGCAGTGAAAATGAATGAAATATAGCTACATGTGTTGAAACAGAAACATAGTGTTGTGCAAAAACATTTACATAATATAAATTACACATGAATACTTGCCATATGATACCATTTATATAAAGCTCAATACAAACAAACCTAAATGATGTATTGTTTAGTAATACAAACATGTTGTAAAGTTGGAAAGCAAAGCAAAATGCAGGACAGTATTAAGCTAGGAGAGAGTAGGGAGAGGGATGTTAGGAGGGAGGGCAATGTAAGAATTTAAAACCCTTGGCAATGTCCTATTTCTTAAATCTGATTGAATTATTTATTTAATTACTCTTTATAATATAAATATTTATTAGATGTACTATTTTGTATATATGAAAACATTATGATTGAGTCACATCATGTGTACATTTAACTTAATTCAATCATATGTATATATCGGATATTCGATTATACATAATTATATACTACATATTCAATTATGGTTTGCACAAAAAGGCTTGATTGTGTGCTGCACATTACTGCATACACTGCAAATTTACAGATGCATTGCTGCAGAAGACTATGTACAAAACCTTGAATTTGGGTGACTTAATGGATTTTCAAAGATAATTTTGACTAAATGCATGTTTTCTTAATTGCTCACATTGGAACCGAAACTTTCGATGAGAGGCCAATTTTGTATGACATAGATCACACTAAGAAAGTGTTTCCCAAACCGAGGTGCCCAGATCCCTACAATTCATAAGCTAGTTTTGGAATTCTGAAAACTTGGGAGTAATTATTCATTTGCTTGCAGTTAGAGCATCTAAGCCAACAGGTCATTGTTTCAGCCTAGCCTTAAACAACTCAGGCTGGTTACAATGCTTACATCTTTCATGCTGATTAGAAGTACTGGTTAGTGATTTATTTGTCTTTGATTAATTAAACATGGGAAAAGCCAATTTGTTACCAGTCTCATCTTGGAAGATGAAATTTATTAAAGCATGAGGCTCATGGGAAGAAATTAATAAAATGAATCCCTTCTGGTGAAAAGGTTTAGAATCAGTGTCCTATATTAATTCAAGTTCATTGCGTACTCATTCATTTATTAACTCATACATTCAACCAATATTTGCTGAGTGCCATCTCTGTACCAGATAGTTCTAAGCACTAGGGGTAGAACAGTGAACAAACCCAATAGCCTTGCAGTTATCAACTGAATGTTTGTGTCCTCTGCGAATTCATGTGTTGGAGTCCTAATCCCCAGGTGGCTGTATTTAGACATGGGGCATCTAAAGAAGTAATTAAGGTTAAATCAGGTTACACTGGTGGAGCCCTGATCTAATCGAATTACTGTCCATATCAGAAAAGACACCAATGCTCTCTCTTTCCCCCCATGTAAACACCAAGGAAAGACCACGTGAGAACAGAGCAAGAAGCTAGCTATCTGCAAGCCAGGAAGAGAGCTCTCATCAGAAACCAAACTGACAAAAATCTTCATCTTAGATTTCTAGCCGCCAGAACTTGAGAAAATAAACCTCTGTTTTCTAAATCACCCTCTATGGTATTTTGTTATGGCAGCCCAAGTGTACTAAGACACCTGTCCTTGGGAGTTCCCGTCGTGGCTCAGTGGTTAACGAATCTGACTAGGAACCATGAGGTTGCAGGTTCGATCCCTGGCCTTGCTCAGTGGGTTAAGGATCCAGTGTTGCCATGACCTGTGGTGTAGGCTCGGATCCCGTGTTGCTGTGGCTGTGGCGTAGGCCAGCGGCTACAACTCTGATTCGACCCTTAGCCTGAGAACCTCCATATGCCGTGGGAGCGGCCCTAAAAAAAGCAAAAAAAAAAAAAAGGCAAAACAAACAAACAAAAAACACCTGTCCTTGTAGAAATATTAGTAGTATGGTGGGTCTTAATATAAGTGGTAGTATTGCTGATAAAGCCAAGGGAGCTAACGTGCACATTGGGAAGCACAGGACATAATGGTGCAAAACACTTCTCATGGGGTCTGACAGATCTGGGTTTAAGTCCCTTCTTGGTCATTTAATAAGTGCCGAACACTGGGCAAGGGACTTAATTTCTTAAAGCCTCAATTTTCCCTCATGTAAAATGGGAAAGCAGTAGCTACCTCATAGGATTACTATGAGGAGTAGATGAGCTTGTAAAACACTTGAAAGAGCCCCTGCATATAGAAAAGCCTCTTAGTATTATCTATGTTATATAACAATTCACATAGCTCACTTAATCCTCATGACAACCAAAGGTGAGTGTCAGCTATTTCCTTCATTCTGGAAACATGGAAACTAGCTCAGAGAGGTTGGACCACTTTCCCTGGATGATAAATGTCCTCAAGATCACAGCTCTCGGAACCTGGATCCAGGTCTGCCCTCCACCAAAGCCTGGGTGGTTTCTGGCCTCATGGCTCCTCTACACATCCAAGTTGAGAAAGCTGAAAGACTGATAGAGTCCTCTCCTACCAGATCCGTGATTCTCAACCATGTGTGGATAAGGCAGAGACAGCCAAGTTCTTTGATTTGACTTGAAGAAAAAACATAGAACATCTTACTGTTGGCTTTATCCACTCTATAATTTAATTTGAGGTATTGGATTAGGAAGGAAAAGAGAGGTTTCTTTCTTTCTTTTTGGTCTTTTTAGGGCCACACCTGCGGCATATGGAGGTTCTCAGGCTAGGGGTCGAATTGGAGCTGTAGCCACCTGCCTACACCAGAGCCACAGCAATTCAGGAACCCAGCCACATCTGCAACCTACACCACAGCTCATGGCAATGCCAGATCCTTAACCCACTGAGCGAGGCCAGGGATCAAACATGCGTGTTCATGGATGCTAGTTGGGTTCATTAACCACTGAGCCACTATGGGAACTCCAAGAGAGGTTTGTTTTTATACAAAGAAGGCATGGTTTAAAAAATAGATTGAGACTTTTCTCTTCTGGGGTCTCCTCAGTGGCAGGTTCATGTTTTGGGCCTCTTCGCAGCTGCAGGCTCATAGGAAGGTTCTGGAAAAGCGAAGACAGACTTAAAAAAATTATGGCTTTTGCATAGCTGATAGGAGCTGCATGCTAATAAAGATGTCTGCTGGACTTGTGTGTGTGTGGCGCTGGGTAGGAGTAGCTGCCTATAATATTCTAGTTGGTCTGCTCCCAAAGGAGCAATAGAGAGCTACATTTCTGCTAATTATCATAACCAATTAGTTGAATTCTGAGTGAAAAATCTTGAGGGAAAAAACCGCTGGTTCCCACTGTTCACAAAGAGTTATTGAATTATATTACATGTGACGGTTGTTCCATGACTCACAGTGAAGAGACTGGGAATGTTCCTGGGAACGTCTCCCTTCAAAAAAATAAAAACAAAACCAAAAAACCTAGTTCCCTGAGGGGAACTGAGGAGAGCAGGCAGGAAACGAGTGAACGTGCAGGGCATGGGGCCTCTGCTTTGGGTAGAAAGAGAAAGGCTGGTGCAAGATTTCTTTGGCTATGGAGATTCCAGGAGCCCAGGGCTCCCCAATCCCTGATCTCTTGCCTTGCAGTGAGTGCAGAAGGTGCAAAAGCCCTAGAGCTCAGGATAGCAGTGCAGATATTATTTGCAAAGGTACAGGGATGGCACTGAGAACTACAGATCCAGAACTAGAGATGAACCCTCTTAAGACTGGAAAGGGTGTCAGTGGGTCCATTTTCTAGATGATAAAACAGACCCAGAGAGGAGAAATGATGTGTCCAAAGTCACAGCAGCTAGTTCAGTTCAGGAACTTAGACTCTGGATTCCTAGCCCAGAATCTTTGGGCTTCAGTTCTTCAGTTTCCAGGAACTCTAGGAACCTATGTATTTCACAGCCATCATTCTACTGCTGGGCATCAGCTGGTAGCCAGGCAGGAGAACAGGACCATGCCAGGTAGTCAGCTGAGAGGTCTAGTCAAAGAGGTGTGTGGAAAGTGGAAAATGGAAGGTGAGGCAACTCAGAGATGAACAACTGTAGGAAAATGCCACTACCCCTAGTGCTGAGAGTAAGAAAGGTACAGCCGGAACCCAAAAACTGTTCTGAAAGGGACTTTAATCGTGGGGGAGGGACCAGAGTAGAGCCCTAAACAGAGCATTAGCTTGACTACTCATAATAATTGAATGAAAGGATAGAGAGAGTGTCTGGAGTGGAATATAGGCCACTCATTTATTTATTATTTTCATATTTTGAAGTCTCTGTCTCAGTACACCTTCCCAAGGGGATAATAATAAGAGATTTCACTTTTCTAGTGTTTATTATATGCCAGGCCCTTTCCTAAGTGGTTTAAGCTCATCGACTTTCACAATAACCCAGTGAGATAGTTACTATTACTTCTCTCCTTCTACAGAGAAGACCACACTAGACAGAGGAGTGAAATAACTTGTCCAGTGTCACACAGCTGGGAAATGGTCAAGCCAGGGTTTAAACTCAGGCAGTGCGGCTCTAGAACCCATGCCTTTATTCTCCATACTACCTTCCTAAGGTATCTATTTTAGGAATATTCCAAATCCTATTTTCCATTCACTCTATACCTCATATCTTTTAAGACTATCTTGTTGGCGTTTCTTGCATAATGGTAGAAATAATTTGAGTCAACAGAGATAATTCACAACTTAAGTGAACTCTGTAAGTTACCTACAAATTAAAAATCCCTAATCATCAGGTGTGTTCTTTTATGAAGCCTATGATCAGTGTCACAATAATGACAGTGTTCTATGTCAACTTCTTATTGTTTATTTACCATGTTCATATGATGAAATTTCAGTGTCATTTATGAAGTTTGGCATGAGGTTATTCTTACTATTGATAAAACCTTCCAAGTCTTCATCAGCAGGTTCACTTTAAAACATCTCTATAGTCCAGAGCGTGTGCCAAGCATTTGTCAACGTAGATGTATCAACATTATTCCAAGCATTAGCAACTACAGAAATGACAATCTCGACTCTTTTAACATGTCAGGGATTCCTAGGCCTTTGTTAACTGCAGCAAGCATTCAGCTTAAAGAAAACAAAAGGTGGAAGGAAATTTATGCTCTTGCCCTCCATGGAGTGTAAAATTTCTTGACCAACAAGGCTGTAAATAGATGTAAGATCCAGGCAAATGTTAAATGTCAAAATATTATTTTCTCCAAGACGTTTAGGAGGGGGTTCTGTGGAGTAGTGTCCAGGAACAAATAAACTGCAGGGTTTTTTTTCCCAGTCCAGGTTGCCTGTAATGAACTCAAACCTTGGGAATGAAGTGGTTATTGAGTTAGTCAGAGGTATTTATTTGCTCAACCACATTTTCTTGTTTGCATAATAAGGACAGATAAGTTGCACGCATCAGCTAAACATACTGGAATTTGGCTCTTTCCAGTCATTATCTACTCAATCTTCCCTACAGAACTGGCACATCTGAGTTTAGAGTCAAAACCTGCTGGAGTTCTGCTGCCTGCCATTGCTAAGGGTTTCCTAGGAACATGGCATCAGTATAGTTTCCTAGGAACAGGTTTCACCAGCATTTGCAAATTTGTTAAGGATTAAGATTCATCAGAAATGATCTTGGCAGATTTGTACATGTAATTCTCAGCTGCTTCATGATCAGTTGAATCTTTTTCACTACAGATTTTCAAATATTTCACACCATGACATTTGTTAAGTTTCTGTATCAAACTTTCTGAATGTTCACACTCACCTTCAATTTTACTTCTTCATGGAATAGCCAGGCTGTTTCATGATTAGCAATCAAGTGAGTAGCATGCATTCACTTTATTGTTTTCAAATCTAATAAATCAAAAATCAAGGTCTTCATTTTTCCTCAAGGCAATGTTTCACTCATTTTTCTTTAAGTTCTTGGATGTCATCGTCATTGCAAAACATCAAAAAATTGACTTTCAGTTTCACTAAATTGTAAATGTTGCCAGTTCCACATTACATTCTACAGTAAGTGACCTCAGAGATACACCTGCAGAGATTTCTGCAATAACTCCTCTTTCTTTGCTATTGATAAATATAATACTCCCTTCTCTTCTTCTCTCTATCATTCATTGGGATATTTTTACCTTTAGTTTTTGGACATTTTTAGAGTGTAATTAAATGGCATACACACACACGCACACAGCAAAAATGCAACAAAAATATCAGCCAGCAGTAGAGTAATGTATAGCTGATAGAAGCACTGAAGCAAAATTGGCATCAAATGGCAGTTCAGGTCTTATTTTGGTACAACATTTGCAAAAACAATACCAACAATGCTTTCAGTTTTTAAAGCTTTTTGGATTCTGGAATTGTGTTTAAGAAATTATGAACCATATTTTTACTTGACAAATGTGGAAACTGAAGGCTAGTGGGATTATTTGCCTTGGACATTTGTAAGAATTGCTTTCCCAGTTCCATTTGGAAGTTAGACTTAGTTTTGAACATACACTTAGACATTTTATTAAGCACCGAGACTTGGGAAAGTTGTTCATGCTCTGTGTACCTATTTCTTCAAAGATAAAATGGGGATAGTAATCTCTATCCTGAGAATTACCAAAAGAATTGAATCACATAACATAATTCAGTGTATAATATAACTATTAACAGATGTAATAATATTTTTGCGGGCTCTTTTTGCCCAGCATTATTCTTCCATGCAGTAGTCAGTGAAAATTCTCTAAATACACTGACTAGAATGATGAAGTCAGGTGGCCAACTGAATGGACCTGTAAACACATGTGGCCAAAGTTTTTAGTTGCAGGAGCCATGCTCTTGGAGAGAGCACTGATTTTCTTCTAGGGTAAAACTCTGGCTTTCGGTATCAAAAGTCAAAGAGTTGTGAGGACTCATGAAGCTTAGACTTTTACACCATAGATAAAGGCGTGTTATGAATGGAGGATGGTATAAAAATAGTTTTTCTCCCCTGCCATAATATATATCCCAAAGGAAAACAAAAGATTTGGACAATGTTTTTTTGGACAATACTTTTGAGGGGACTTTGAGCTCCATCTCTGGGCTAAATATGTTTTTTATTGGGATAGAAGGAGGGAATTGGAACTTGGGTTGGTTTCAGAAGACCTGAGAACAGATAGGTCTTGTGTGTGAATCCCCATGACATACAAAGAAGACCTACGATGTTCTTGAAAATTTTATACCTTCAGAAACACTGTCAGCTTCGACAGAAAGAGAGTACTAAATGAAAGAAGGCTGTCAGCCTTAACAGTCTACAGCAGGAAACAAGCTAATAAAATTACTCAGCTGCAAACAAGTGCTACCTTTTATGAAAAAGTAAGAATAACTCAGGGGATCCAGCATCATGTTCAGAGAGTAGAGTCATGAGTCCAGAGAAGGGAGCCTTGAGCCTAGAGGGAGGGGCCACATGCATCAGAGAATTATTCATAGGTTTTGAAACCTAATGGAATTTTCTTTGCTGGATTCCAAAATTACTTGACTATTTTTTCTCTTTCAATTTCTTCCCCTTTGAACAGGGATGCCTATAACTATCATTTGATGTCTTTCCCAGCCTTGCATTTGAAAGAAGATAACATTTCTTGCGTTTCACAGGTCCACATAGATGGAGAGGAATTGTGTCCTAAGGTGGATTGTACTCAGAGCCTCACCCTTACCTAATTTGCATAATTTAGATTCTGATATTTGGGACTTTTGAGCTGTTCTGATTTATGCGAGGTTTTAAACTTTGAGTTTATCCTTTAATGTGTTGAAGCTTTTGGAGAATTTGGGCTGAAGTGAATGTAATTTACATGTGGGACAGACATGAATCTTTTGGGCTAAAGGCAGGTTGTGGTAGGTTGAAAAATGGCTCCTCAAAGATGTTCACATCCAAAAAAAAAAAAAAGGAGGTCCCATCATGGCTCAGTGGTTAAGGAATCCAACTAGGAACCATGAGGTTGTGGGTTTGATCCCTGGCCTCCCTCAGTGGGTTAAGGAGCTGGCATTGCCGTGAGCTGCTGTGGTGTAAGTCACAGATGTAGCTCAGATCCCGCATTGCTGTGGCTCTGGCGTAGGCCAGCAGTTACAGCTCTGATTAGACCCCTAGTCTGGGAACCTTCATATACCCAGAGTATGGCCCTAGAAGAGACAAAAAGACCAAAAAAAAAGAAAGATGTTCACATTCTATTCCCAGAACCAGTAGATATGTTACTTTATGTGTCAGAGAGATGTTGCAAATGTGACTAAATTAAGACATTGAGATTGAATTATCCTGGTGGGCCCAATATAATCACATTAGTCTTTACAAACAGCGACCATTTCCTAGTTTTAGTCAGAAAAGGAGATGTGATGTTGGAAGCAGGGTCAGAGAGATGCTATATGGCTGACTTTGAAGATGTAGGAAAGGATCCCCAAACCAAGGAATACAGGCAGCTTCTAGAAGATGGAAAAGTCAGGGGAATGGAATCTTTCCTAGAGCCCCCAGAAAAAAACACAGTCTGCAGACACCTTGATTTTAACCCAGGGAAACCAATTTTGGGCTTCCGACCCTCCAGAACTGTAAGATAATAAATCTGTGCCATTTAAAGCAAATACATTTGTAATATTTTATAGCAGCAATAAAAAGTGAATGTAATAGATGCAAACTATTGCATTTGGAGTGGATAACCACAGGGAAATAGATCTGGTCACTTGTGATGGAGCATGATAAAGGATAATGTGAGAAAAAGTATATATAATATGTATGACTGGGTCACTTTGCTGTACAGTAGAAGTGACAGAACGCTGTAAGTCAACGATAATGAAAAAAATAAAAATCTAAAAAGAAAACAGAAAAAAAAGTGAACGTAGGCAAGG
Source organism: Phacochoerus africanus (assembly GCF_016906955.1). Taxonomy (NCBI): domain Eukaryota; kingdom Metazoa; phylum Chordata; class Mammalia; order Artiodactyla; family Suidae; genus Phacochoerus; species Phacochoerus africanus. Next base: position 13,929,080 of record NC_062549.1, on the reverse strand, counting down.
AAAGGTATTTCTCATGTGGATCTTACTAGAAAACAGGTAAAAGCCATCATTAAAGACGTTTGGAGTAGGGAGAGATTCTAACCACAGACTTCATGAAATAAGCAGCATTTGAGCTTAGTGCTAGTCAAAACTGATGGAGAAGACTCTCTAGTGTAATCAAAGACACAGTGGCCTAGACGGATGAGCAGAGTGCAATGGGGGGAATAGCATCCACCTGGGGTATCATTCATTAACAGAACCAGACACTTCCTGCCTGCTGCTTTGAGACCGTTTAGTTACTGTGCCTCTGGGACTAGAAACCTCAATATATGTTGCAGTCAGTGTTCCTAAATCACACTGCTCCTTATCATTGCTCTTGGGAGGCTCAGTGATTTTTATGCACACAACAGAGATCTGTATGAACTATTCCTCCCTAAGATGTCATTACTTCCTTTGTAAACTTTCTGAGTGACCTTGGGCAAATCATCAACCAGCTTCTGGGTCTTACTTTCTTCTTCAAGGAGATAACAGTATCCTAGTCTTCTTCGACTTTTTTCCCCTTTTTGGTCACTCGTAGACCTCTACAATATTCCCAGTTTCCAGGAGAGTGGGAAGATGAATTAGAAACTTTCTGTCAAGGGCTTTGAATGTGTCTTTTTTTCATCTTTTGACTTTAGAGTGATTCGCAAACTTATTTAGGAGACAGAGCATCTGGAAGGCATGGCTCTCTTTGAAGAACACCATGAAATACTGATTGATATATTTAACTTTGGGATATGCAATAGGAACAGTTTTACTTCCAGACAATATGACAATCTGTGCATGATTTAAGAACCACTACCTTGAGTACACATGTCCATGAAAAGAACAAGCTGTTGGTCTAAACGTGATTGGCTGTTTCTGAGTTGCTCTGTAATATTTCTGTTGCCTGTTCACTCGTTTTTTTCATCTGCTAGTACTTTAGGTAGCAGATGTCCAACATTTAAGAAAAACATATCTGAAACAAAAACTTGAAATGGGGGAAAATATGATACTAAACTCATTTTTTTCTTGATAACTGGAAAAAATTGTCATTGTTTGGCTTCATGGAAGAACACTTTGTTAAGTCTTCAGAGAACTGATGTTCAGTATAAGCTCTGAGAACTCCCATTACTCTGAGTACACAATAAGACTCCCGAGGGGAAAGGCCAGCATCTTATTTCTTTTTGTATTCTCGAACATATTTAAATTGTTATTCTCTGCCCTCACTATGTAATAATAATAGCTAATATTTACCGAACACTTACTATTTCTCAGATGTTGTGCTAAGCCCCAAGTACATATTAGGATAATATCATTACTATTCTAGTCTTAGAGATGAGATCGTGAATCTCCCAAAGATTATCTACTCAAGTTTACAAAGCCAATAAGCAGAAGAGTTAAGATTCAAATCTAAGACCCAATCCCTGAGCCTCATCTCAGAGCCTGGGAACACTACTCTACTCCCCAATCCTAAATCTCACTTTCTCCTCCATGAAGCCCCTTCCCGTGCCCACCCTCAATTCTAGGATGCTCTAAATTCTCCCATCCTGAGATGCTTGTGGTGCTCACTCTGTGCCTGGGTCTATACTTTCTCTCCTCAACCAGTTTGGCACCTCCTCAAGGTTTGGCTACTGGCAGCTCCTGGAATACTGAGCACTGTATGATCACGCGGGTCATGCCATGAGCTGGAGAGCAGTGCAGAAAAGCAGACAGAGAGAGCTTTTTGCTGTACGGAGTTCCTCTTACTCTCTGCCTATTTGTTTTGGTTTCAGTTCAAATGTCACCTTTTCAGAGAGATACACCCTGATCATAATACTTGAAAATGTCTCTTTCCTCAGATGCCCCTCTTGTTTCATTTCTCCCACAGCTCATACCCCATACCAGAAAGTACTTTACTTGTCTATTGCCTGGTCCCTCTTCTCAAGAATAAAAACTCTAGGAGGGCAGGGACCTTATCACTCACTCACATCTGTAAGTATTTATTGAAGAAATAAATGAATGAACATACTGAATTTTTTTTTTTTGGGGGGACTGCACTCATGGCATATGGAAGTTCCCAGGCCAGGAGTCGAATCAGAGCTGTAGCTGCCAGCTTACACCACAGCTACAGCAAAACCAGATTGGGGCTGCATCTGCGACCTATACCACAGCTCACAGCAATGCCGGATCCTTAACCCACTGAGCAAGGTCAGGGATTGAACCTGCGTCCTCATGGATGCTAGTCAGATTCGTTTCCACTGAGCCACGATGGGAAATCCTACTGAAATATTTTTGAAATTCCTTATTCATTAAATAAATATTGAGTATAGACTTTGTACTGGACATAGTTCTAACTATCAGGAATACCATGGTGAGCATTGTAAAGCAAACTACTTAAAAAAACTGACTCTGGTTGTATCTTCAAATTATCAGCAGGCTGACCATTTGATCAAAGTTAGAATGATCATATATGCTTTGGACCATACTTTTGTCCTGACGTAAGCATAACTAGTGCCCCCTTCATTCTCCAAAGTGTTCTTGTTTGGAGAATAAATTATATATTCCTCATAGTTAAACTTGATATATCAGTGTAACAAAAACTGTTAGAGAGGAAAACAACACACAAAGTAAAACCTTGGCATATGTCAGTCAAACAAAGGATCTGGTAGCTGTGCCAAGTACTCATTATGTGATGCTGCAAGTGATGGTGAAACCATTCAGGCTCGGCTAAGCTAAAACATAAAGGGGAACTGACAAGTTAAGCTGAAAAGTCTTCTGAGTTGCTTCCCTTTTTCCTGAATGTTCCTGATCCACCTTTCCTAGTATCTAATGGCAATTATAGTCTCTGCCTCAACCCATCTCAGTATAAGTCCAGCAGAGGAGTGCCAGAGCCTTTCCCAGGAGCACTTGTACAGGTCCTGAGAGTGACTCTGACTGGTTCAGCTTGGGTCATATACTCTTCCCCCTTTCCCCAAGGAAAGGGAGTGTGCTGATTGGCTAAGACATGGGTTATGCTCTCTATCCCTGTAGCTTAATATGGAGCCCATACCACAAAGGCAGAGACTGGAGGAGCAGTAGGTCTGTCCAAAAATGGAAACCAGGAATTTTCCAGAAGAAAATAAAATGTATTCAAAATATGGCTAGGGAAACTTAAGTGTCCTTCACAGTGTGTGTGCTTGAGTGTTGGTAGATGTCTGTGCACACATATATGTTTTTGGGCTTATCAAGTATCTTATTGAACTTGAGCAATATTTCAATCAAATGATTTTCTATCTATACAATCTCTTGGGTTCCTGTTTTATAGATCAATATAAAGCTTTATTTTTCCATCCTATTACCATTTCATGTAAGAATCCCTCAGTATCCCAAGCTTTCATTACTCATTCATAGAACTTTGTACAGATGTTCAGTTAGTGCACTGTACTCAGACTACAAGGGAGTTGTGCCATATGGAGACATTATGAAAACCTCATAGACATTCTCTTAGCACATGGGGAAAGTGGGGTGAATTGATTGTTCAATATTGTCTTCTAAATCCTATGCTCTTTCACTTAGAGAATCTGGTCAACTCAAAAGAGTTCTCATGCTGTTTTACCTTGGAAAGAAGTAATTACTCTTTACTATTAAATTTTCTCCATGACTTTAAGTAAACACTTTTACCAAAGCTTCAGAAATTATCAGATATTCTCATGTTTGTTTTACATTTAGATAGATTAAGCAAAAACAGATTTAAAAAGTCAGTGAACCAAACATCTGTAGTGTTTATATCCTTTAAGAACAGAACTCCATAGATATGATTAATTCTATAAAGAGGTATGGCAGGCACTAGAATTTATGAATTCCACTTGGGTCTCTTTGTTCTCTTTTAGCCACTTAAATAGGTCCCAAAGCAAACATGGAAAGAAACCTAGGAATTTAAGAGTGTGGGCCTTGAATTTCAGTGTTCTTAATAATCACTACATGTACTTCTTAAAAACACAAATCCCCAGCTTCTGTTCCAAGATTTTGATTTAATGTGTCTGGAATCTGTAATTTTAACAGGTAACCTGGTGATTGTGATATAATGTTTACACAAACATTCCTTGAGAAATAGAGATTTTGAAATACAAAGATAATAAAAGTGAGACAAGGCATCTGTCTTTTCTTCATCCAATACTATTCACTGTATACTAGGTGCCTATAATGGCCACAATCCTACAAATGCATAGTTTTTGGATTTCCAAAAGAGTCTGTCATTTTCTTCTTAGTATTCACACTGACAATGGTTTGGAAAAAAGTTCTACATTTGAAAAGCAGACAAATATGCAAAGACCAGAAGTGTGAAAGGTCCTGGATTCCAGAGAAGGTTGAGTACAATCTATCTTTCCTTCTGAGATCACCGTTAGGATGAGAGGCAGGCTGGCGCTCAGGCAGCTGGTCACCTATCTTTATATAGAAGCGACAGCACAAAACACACTCTGGCTGATGCTAGCAAAGAAGCAGGAAATATTTTGGGGCTTCAATAACGCATTCCTCTGCTTTCTTATTTCTCTCTCAAGCCAGGAGGAAGCATATTCTTCCTCTGAAGACATGGCATGAGAATGGCAAAACAACTATAAATCTCTGCCACAGCCTTGGAAAAAAGATAGGAAAGGAATAAATATTTATTCTGTGTCTCCTCGGTGACACCTGGGGAAACTGAGGCTTAGCTTGTGGCTTGCCCAAGATCACAGAGCTAGCGTTCTCAGTTATCTTTTTTTGCTAACAAACCACCCTAAAACATAGGGGCTTAAAATAGCAATTTATTCCTGTCAGAGTTCTGGGGATTGACTGTGTTTAGCTGGATAGTTATTGGAGTCTCTCTCACATGGTTCCAGTCAGATGGCACTTGGGGATGGAGTCACCTGGGGGATCAGCTGGCTAGGTGGCCAAGATGTCTTTTTCACCCATATGCCTGGTGCTTTGGTGTTCTTTGGGCTTTTTCTCTTCCTACTTCACATCTCATCCTCCAGGACCTTTGGCTTATACTTTTCACAGCATACTGAATTCAAGGTCATGCTTCTTATGTGTTGACTAGCTTCCAAGATGACAGAAAAAAGAAGCTCCTGGGTTGTTTAGGGCTACACATGGGACTGGCACAGCATCATTTCCACCACATCCTATTGGTCATATCTGTCATATGCTTTCTCAAATCCAAGGCAGTAGAGAAATATAGTCTCCACTTAAAAAATATTTTACTGAAGTGGAGTTCCCGTCGTGGCGCAGTGGTTAACGAATCCGACTAGGAACCATGAGGTTGCGGGTTCGATCTCTGCCCTTGCTCAGTGGGTTAACGATCCAGCGTTGCTGTGAGCTGTGGTGTAGGTTGCAGACGCGGCTTGTATCCCGTGTTGCTGTGGCTCTGGTGTAGGCCGGTGGCTACAGCTCCGATTCAACCCCTAGCCTGGGAACCTCCATATGCCGCGGGAGCGGCCCAAGAAATAGCTAAAAAAAAAAAAAGACAAAAAAAAATTTTACTGAAGTATAGTTGTTTACAATGTTGTGTTAATTTCTGCTGTACAGCAAAGTGGCCCAGTTATATGTGTGTGTGTGTGTGTGTATACACACACATTCATTTTCTTATATTATCCTTCATCATGGTTTATCCCAAGAGGTTGGATATAGTTCCTTGTGCTATACAGTAGGACTTCATTGCTTAGCCATTCCAAGTATGATATGTTAATCTCCGATGTTGAGCAAAGTGATTCAGTTATACATATATGTATATTCTTATTCATATTCTTTTCCATTATGGTTTATTACAAGATATCAAATATAGTTCCCTGCCCTATACAATTTGTTGTTTATCCATTTTGTATAAAATAGTTTGCATCTACTAATGCCAAACTCCCACCCCATCCCCCCCAAACCCCCTGCCCCCTGGCAACCACAAGTTTGTTATTTATGTTTGTGATGTGCTCCGTATATTAATGGTAATATTGAAGAGCATGTGTGGTGGCAGATATTGCTGCAGCCGTCTTAGGATGAGTTTATTGTGCATGTGTGAAGGATGTGGATCATCACAGGCCAGAGTTCATAAAGAGCCTTCTGGTTCTTTTGGAATGCCCACTCCTGGGAAGCCAACTGCCAGATAAAAAGTCTAACTACCCTGATACTAAAATGCCTTGAGGAAGTCCAAATAGCTATATGGAGAGAGACAGAGATGTCCTGGCAGCCACAGCTGTTCCAGCTATTTCACCACAAATTCCAGACATATGAGTGAGGTTATTTTGGACCATGGGTAGAATAACCAAAGACTTCAAGTAACAGAATGGAGACCCCAGACAGAGCCACAGCGATGCTGTCCTGGCCCTTTTTAGACATTCAAGTTGTCCCAGTTTAGCACTATCTCTGCTGAGAGCGTAATAAAAGGGCTATTGCTTTATAACATTCAATTTTGGTTTGTTATGCAGAAATAGATAACTAGAACATCTAGTAGTGATAGCTAATTTTAGACACTACTAAGTGCATTATATGTATTTATTTTATATGTTATTTATATACGTTATATATAAATTGTATATATTATATATAGTAGATCTATTACATATATCTATATCTCATATAACCCTCATAATAATCCTACAGAACTGGAATTAAGAATATTACACCATTTTATAGATGAAGAAACTGAGGCATAGAAAAGTTAAGTAACTTGTTCTAGGAACTACCATGTGGTGGAGCTACAATTCAAGACAGGTAATCTGACTCTCGGTAGCCCTGGGATTTCATACCTAAATCCAAAGCCAATGTCTTTCCTCTATTTCACACTGCTTGGCCCCCTTCTAGCCTTGACACAGTTGAACCAACTAAGATCTTTACAAACAGAACAGAATCCTTTAAGGGTACAACTATGGAGGAACAGGAGGAATGAGCTTAGTTTGTAGAAAAATATCTGATCCTAACTGTGACCTGGGATAAAGGGTGCAATAGGTCTGGGGTTCCAACTACTTTTCCTCTTCTGTTGCAAATTTTCCAGTATGTTTCCTGGGACTGAGTTGATAACATGTGCCATGTAAAAGTGAGAGGAAGCCAGAAATAGCTCATTTGAGCTGGTATGTGGATTGTGGTTCCATGCTTCAGGACTTGAGGAAAGCACATCCAACCTGTCATCAGAAGTTCCAAAAGTTGCTGAAAGGAGTGGTCAAAAGAATCAGTTGAATGGCCAGACTGGTTTGCTCCTAAAACTTTTGAAGCTGCAACCAAATGATCTGATTCAATTTTGCCTTTCCTTTTAGGAAGAGGAGAGGTATGGCCAGCAATGTCTGTCAATGGAAAATGACATAATGCTGTTTTTGCCAAGTAGCCAGTCAACACTTTAGACTCCATTAATAAAGTAGAATTACACTATTGGTCCCAATACCTCTGGAAGGCTTCCATGATTCCTATGGCTTTTTCTCTTCTCCTCTGCCTTTCTTTTCTTTTTGCCCACATAAACCAGTGCCTACAAGAGTGCCCGAGATGCAATTAGCCTTCAATAAATACTGGTTAAATAAATGAACTCTTCTATCCTCTATTCTTCAGTATTCAGTAACACTCATGAGGTAGTATGGGGCTCTCCCTCCAACTTCCATCTTCCATTGTAGGGTTGCTGTGAAGATCAGATGAGTTAATTCAGGTAGATTGCTGAGAGTGGTGCCTGGCATCTAGAGATGTGTGGTTACTGTTGGCTGATAGTCTGTCTTCACTCTCATCTCCCTATTCTGTGCTCCTAACTCATAGTCCTTCTCCTCTTCTTCATACTCCTTCTCCTCTTGATGATATCACTGATTTCGGGTCTCCCTCCTCCAGCCCACTGTGCTTACTTAACTCCTACTAATCCTTCAGATTCTAATGCAAGAGGACCTTTTTTGGAGACATCTTTCCTGATCTCTGCAGGCTAGGTCAGCTCCCTCCCATAGGCCTTCATGGGACCTTTTCCTCTCACCCTCAACTCATGCCAGTATTGTAACTGTACATCCAATGGTGTGATTTTTATGATTAACATTTGTTTCCTTTAGCATAGAAATTGCCAGAAAGCTTGGATATTGTATATTTCAGTCTTCAGTCCCAAACTCAGTCTCTCCTTGACAGAATGGTAGTGGTAGCCAGTAAATTTTTGTTGAATAAACAAAGATCATTGAAATATATTTCTGTTTCCTAGTGTAGTCACATGGAAAAAGAGTGCTCACCTGGATATAACAGTGCTGATCACAGTTAAAATTAGTTTCCTTAGTTTATGGTCAAAACCATGAAAGAACAGTAACAGGGAAATTAAGATCAATTACAGCAAGCCTATCCTATTAGATATATATGATGCATCTCTATATAAACTCTGTGAGGTTTAGATGCAATTACTCCTTATTTTATGATTGAGGAAGTCAAGGACTTAGGGCTAGTGGGGGAGCAGAAATTGACTGTTGCTATCTTTTATAAATGGGTTATATATAGTCAAATTTTATATACACACATATGTATTTGGTCAGTTTCAATTATGTGTATATACACATATATCTATTGCTTCAGGAACTTATAAGATTGCCTTGTTAAAAATTATAATATTCCGCGGAGTTCCCGTCGTGGCACAGTGGTTAACGAATCCGACTAGGAACCATGAGGTGGTGGGTTCGATCCCTGGCCTCGCTCAGCGGGCTAAGGATCCGGCGTCGCCGTGAGCTGTGGTGTAGGTTGCAGACTCAGCTCGGATCCCACGTTGCTGTGTCTCTTGCGTAGGCCGGCAGCTACAGCTCCGATTAGACCCCTAGCCTGGGAACCTCCATATGCCTTAGGTGCAGCCCTGAAAAAAAAAAAGACAAAAATTATAATATTCCATTTGCTAAAAGAGGAACCGTGATACTAGAAGAGCTGGAGGAAAGAACGAAGGAAGTGAATCATTTGAATATATAAATTATCTGGAAACAGCATGGGCAACCTGTATGTTAGCACATTAAACAGACCTATAAAATCCCTTTACTTATTTTATAAATGAAATGAAGAATGTAAATGCATGCAAATAAAGTCACGAACTAAGACTAAATGGGGAAATCTGAGAGAGGAGCGTGAGATAATATTTTATTTTTCATGCCCAGGCACTGAAACAGCATGGCAACAAAGAGACATGTTTGAAGGGGCTCAAGGTTCCCAGTGCAAACCAAAAAAATGACATGGTACAGGACATGAGAGTGGGGAGAGTTAATCAAACTTAGTGCATTGACAGTCTTTCAATTATGACAGATGCTTTATCTTTTATGATGTTAAAAATCACAACTAGATATTACTCCCCTGTAGATTAGGAATGTCAGGGTAGATCATAAATTCAAAGAAATAAAAATCAATAGAGTTTTGTTTTTCTTTACAGTGATTAAATTTTGTGTACAAAAAGTACTGTAAGTGGCTGGACAATTACTCTGTGAATTTGCACTTTACAGGTTATCTGTTTAAAACCTTTTTTTTTTTTTTGGCTGTGCCCATAGCATGCTGAAGTTTCTGGGCCAGGGATCAAACCTATAGCATAGCAGCAACCCAAGCCATGGCAGTCACAATGCCAGACTGTTAACCTGTTACACCACAAAAGAACTCCAAAAATTTATTTTTTAAAAAAGTAGAATAACTGCCTAATTATACAGAGAATATCTTTCCTAGTAAAATCTCATAGGAAACAGACAAAAATTGAGCTGTTGCTATTAAATCGGGGGTGAAGGCCCTGGGGCCTCGTCTACTTTTTCTTCGTCTCTCACTCCAGGGTGGTTTATGAAGCAGTACCTCTTAGATATACCCTAGGGCTCTATGAAATTCAATTTGAAAACCACCATGGAAGATCAGTATGCTGGAAAACTAAATTCTCAAGTACTCTTTTTTTTTTTTCTTCTAGTAACATGATCGTCTGGATAATTCTTTACTTCTCCTTACTCTGTGTAGTTAAAGTTGACCAGGGATTCAGGAAACCACTAGAGTATGTAATTTGTGGTCTGTGAACCACCACATTTCCCAACATTTCATTGAGTGGGGAATGGAAAAGAAGAGCAAACAAATTATGCACATACATACATACCCCCAATTTTTCCCATGGTGTTCTTTGGCTATGAAATCTTTGTCTCTCAATAAATTAGAGAAGATTCTTCAGGGCTCAACCTAATAGTTCCTTCCATGTAGCTTTTCCTCTGCCTTACTGGAGAAATAACTACTTCCCTTGAATCACTGAAGCTTGTTATGCAGCTACCAAGTACTGTTGCATCGGGATTATATATTTGTTCTACCTATTCATTCACTGATTCATTCCATAAATATTAGTCAAGCACCTATTATGTGTTGGACACCATTCCAGGTGCTGGAGATTCAGCGCTAAACAAAAGACAAAACCTATGAGGCCAAAAGAAAGAGTTGTGTTTATATTCAGATCCATCACCCTGTGCTTAGCATCTGGCACATCATCCAGCTCAATAAATGTGTCAACATGAAATACCATAAGATCTGTTATTTCAGCACTACTCATGGTTTATACATCTAGGAAAGATGATAGGTTTGAACCAGGATGATATTTCTCTATTTGCGATACATTTTGGAAGTCATCTAGCCCTTGTCATGGAGAATATTAGGGTTTATCACCCACTTGGCTCAGTTTATTTTATTTTATTTTATTTTTGTCTTTTGTTGTTGTTATTGTTGTTGTTGTTGTTGTTGCTATTTCTTGGGCCGCTCCCGTGGCATATGGAGGTTCCCAGGCTAGGGGTTGAATCAGAGCTGTAGCCACCGGCCTACGCCAGAGCCACAGCAACGCGGGATCCGAGCCACGTCTGTAACCTACACCACCGCTCACGGCAACGTCAGATCGTTAACCCACTGAGCAAGGGCAGGGACCGAACCCGCAACCTCATGGTTCCTAGTCGGATTCGTTAACCACTGCGCCACGACAGGAACTCCTCAGTTTATTTTTGATTTCATTTATATCACAGAAACAGTTTGATGAAGATAAGCTCCTCAGCTGCTAAGACTGCATTTTTAGGAGGTATGAGAAAGAAAGCATAATTGGCATTTTAGTTAGTCTTGCTTCTTTTTATGAGAGAGAGAGACACAGAGAGAGAGAGCGCCTCTTATATAGCTTCAAAGAAAAAGGTGATTATTTAAAGATACTCATGAATGGGATTAGGAAAAGGAAAATCACCAGGATTGGAGGCAATGCAAGGTTTCGACTGTTCTACTTGTTTCTTTGTCATTAACTAATGGTCTTTCTCTGATGGTTTCTTGGCTTCTATCTGCACATCTGCTCCATTCTACTCTCTTTACTGAATAGCTTCCCTGCAAACTCCCACTTTTGCCCTATATAACTCTAGCTTGCATGCTGACTTATTTTTGCTTCAAGAAATTTCCCCTCTTTTTTTTTTTAACTAATTAAGTTGTTTATTGAAGCTGAGAATACGTATAAAAAACTACACAAATTTTCAGGATACAGCTCATGGATTTTCCCAAAGTGAATATTTTTGAATTATGAACACCCAGATGAAGAAATGAGACATAACCAGCATTGCAGAAGCTCCCTAACTCCCAGCCCAGCCACTAACACTTCCCTAAAGGTAACTAGTTACCTGGTTTCTAACACCATAGATTAGTTTTGCCTGTTTTGACAACTGTAAAAATGTAAGCCTACAGTATCTACTCTCTACAGTCTACCTTCTTAGTACTTATCACTACTTTCATATTTATTCATGCTGTTCTGTATAGCAGTGGTTCATTCATTTTAATTATGGAGTGTATGGTCATCCATCATATGAATATACTACTCCATATTTATGCATTCTACTATTGATAGCCATTTGGACTGTTTCTAATTTGGGCCATTATGAATAATGTGCTATGCAAATTTTCTTATGATTTTTGGTGCATTTATGTATATATTTCCATTGTACATGTACTTGAGTATTGAACTGATGCATCATACATATGTTTTACTTTGGTAAATACTGCCAAAGAGTTTTTTATTTTTATTTATTTATTTACAATGATTTTTTTCCCATTATAGTTGGTTTACAATGTTCTGTCAATTTTCAAAGAGTTTTCTAGAGTTATTTCCCAAATTTTTACTCCCCTAGCAGTGGGAGAGAGTTCTGTGTGCTCCATATCCTCATTGACAGTTGGTATTATCATTGTTTTTCTTTTCAGTTGATCCAGTGGGAGTATGGAAGTATCTCATAGTTTTAATTTGCATTTCCTGAATGACAAATGAGGTTGAGCATCTTATCTTGTGTTTGATGTTATTTGGATAGAATGACCTATACCTCGTAGTTTGCTTGGGTCAGTCCTGATTTACTCTGTTGCCTTGATAAAATTAGAAGTAGGGCCCCCTTTCACTCTGCAAGTGGTCCTGGTTTAGATGATGCATTAGATAGCCACCCTGCACAGGATATGTGTTTTGTGAGGTACCTGTCCAGATCTTTTAACCGTTTTTCTTTTTTTGCTTTTTAAGGCTGCACCTGCAGCATATGGAAGTTCCCAGGCTAGGGGTTGATTTGTAGCTGCAGCTATAGGCCTATGCCACAGCCACAGCCACAGCCACATGGGATCTGAGCTGTGTCTGCAACCTACACCACAGCTCATGGCAATGGTGGACACTTAAGCCACTGAGTAAGGCTGGGGATTGAATCCACAGCCTAATGGATACTAGTCAGATTTGTAACCTGCTGAGCCACAATGGGAACTCTGAACATTTTTCCATAATATTGTTCGCTTTTTTCTCAAATATATGTCTGAACTATTTATGTAATTCATCTATAAGTCCTTTGTATGTTACCATGTATTATAAATATATACTATCCTGTGACTTGACAGGAAATTTCTTAATTTATTATTTTTAGTTTTGTGTCTCATATCTAATTCAGTCTCTCAGCTATTTTCTAAGTCAAATAAAAATAATCTGAATGGCTTAATCTTTTCATATAGGACACAGACATATCTCAGATGCTAAGGTGCTGCTCAATCACTAGTGCCCACGGGATGGGGAAGAGTCAGTGTCTGTTGGTCTAAGACATGGCTGCCCATCTCTGTCCCCTGAGAAGGGGCTTTAAAAGGGTTACTTCCTTCAAAAGGAGACAGAAACATGAAGGACGGATATGAGGTTTTATTCTGCTTCTACCATTCGGCTGGTAGCCGGTTTGTTTTTTATTTTCCTTATCTTCAAAAGTGAAAGCGGTACTTATTTTACAATATTCTTAAAAGGATTGAGTAGCATAGGCTATATGAAAACACATAGCACCATGCTTAGAACATAATGGATGTCCAAGAGGTGCTTATTTCATTCTTCTGTCTTATTTCCTCTTTCTCCTCTTTTCCTTTCTGTCATTCTGTCCTTTATTCTCTTTGTCCTCTCTCCCTTTTCTGTGTAACATAGGGAAGTAGAAGGCCTGATCTCTGCCTTAGACCCACAAGCTCACTGGGGACACATGATTTAGCACATTACCATTAATGTGCCAACAAAAGAGTATATAATCAAGTACAAAAGAGGAAGGCATAGGCTCTAAGACTTATCAAAGTTCAAAGATGGAGCAGATTGAAGACATTATTCATGAAAATATTCTGGAATGAATTCTTTCAAGCACATTTGAAGAGGAGACAATGTTAATCAGATCTCTAAAATAGCTGCCTGATGGAAGACGTTTAGTTATGCTTGAAGTCAATGCTTTGAAATTTTGGTTGTTTATCAATTAGAAACAGACATGTTCAATTTAGGAAGTAAAAACAAGTAGCACATTATCACCCTTCATATCTTTTTCTCTGTCACTTTGTTATGCACTGGCAAAAGCAGGCCAGGCAATGACATGTCACTCTAATTGATCTTAGTGTTCCACACACATACACACACACACAAATCCAAACAGATAAATGATCACCCTGAGAGCATATACCCAGGTGGAATCTGTGAGCACTGCTGAATTTGGGGTTTCTAGAATATCTATAGAAAATAAAGATGGATTACAACAGCTTTGATGAAAACATAGTTATGCCTTTCATTTTATTATATATTCATTAAGCACTCTTTTAAGTCATTTGGGGGTGTGGGTAATTTTTATCTATGAACAAATGAGGGACAAATGGTTTATTTTATTTTCATCATAATTTTGGAGTAAAGTTATATATATATAGGAGTTCCTCTTTCTATGTGTGCCTTTTCATCTGGAAAATTCTCACTGATTTCTCAAGATTCAGGAAAACTTTGATTTTCCCTTAAGGTCTCTGTCCATTTATTTCAGAAAAATTAAGTTTGACTTCTGTCTTGGTCAACTAACAAATATGACTACATTCCAGATGTGATGGTGGGTGCTGGGTATTCAATACTGAAAAACACAGTCATGATCCCTACCTAAAGACATGGAGTTTATCCAGTTATAACTATCATTACTATATTGCTTAAAAATTATCTTTTTATCTGAAATCTTTCCCATCTGATGTGGAAACTTTTGAAGATTAAAATTATGTTTATTCATGTCAGTTTATCTCATATCCAGTATGGTGCTGGCACTCAGTAAACATCGATTGAAGCATTTGAATTGATTCTGTCTGTTTTGGTTTTGTCTGTTTGTTACCCATTAGAACTCTTTTTTTTTTTTTTGCTTCTCTTCTTCTATTCTTTAAGCAATTCTATTTTAGGTTTTGATTCAGACTGAGATTATCTAGGGAGAAAACAAGCAAAATTCATGTACCTTACAATCATATGTCATCTTAGATTGACAGTGCTGGTCAAGAGCTGTGTGGGGAGGGATTCTAATGTCTCTTTACAATACAATGGAAAGAGCACTGTGATTGATTAGTGATGTCTGCCAAGGATAGAGAACAGGACAGAAATAGCAAGTATACTGTGTATTTGTCATCTCTGCTTTATGCCTTGAGAGCTAAACTTGAGAAAGGAAGAAGGCCAGACTGTAAGTCTGGAGCTAGTGTAGATGAAAATAAAGCATGAATTTGTCACACTCACCACGTCTTGGGTGGGATAATTGGGGTAGTCAAGTCAGAAAACTGAGAATCTATCTGCTTTATTTATCATTGATCATAAACACTCAATAACTACCGCAAAAATCAGGCATACAAATTAACTTGAGTCATGTAATCTTGCTGCTGTGGGTTGATAGATTCCTTGTCCCAGTAACTTAAAAGCTCTCTAATTTCCTCACCTTTCTTGAGAGATGAGGTGAATTTAATGCCTACTCCCAGTCATATCTACTTAAGACGATTAGTTAGGCATAGTTACTCGAAATTATAATCACTTAGCCTATAAGGTTCAGAGTAGAAATCAGGACATCTGACTTCCTGAGTTTTGTCCTTCACTTCCTATATAACTTCGAACAAATCAGTGCACTGTTCTTCACCTTAATTTTGTTATCTATAAGTTGAAGTGGTTGGATGAAATGATATTGAGGGTTCATTTCAAATTTAATATTCTCTATGTTCAGCTCGAGACTGAAGTTTGCTAGGATTATTACACTAAAGACCCACTCTTTGGGATGTTACTACTTCATGGTGACTCTTCTCTGCTAGGACCTAAATGACCCTGGGCAGGATGAAGACATTGCAGCAGACCTACTGATAACTAGGGAATAGTTAGATCCTTCATGGTAGGACCCGTGTCTAATGTGTCTTCATATCTCTGTGCTCAACAGATATATGTTGAATCAATAGAGCAACATTTTTACTGGAAGAAGGACTCTGGAGTAATTCATGAGCACCAGTGTCTGGTGAGCAACATTTGTATAATTAACATTAGCTTAGGACTTGATGGCAACAACTGAATCAGCATTTCCAAAGGTCACACAAAATCTGCTGCCCGTGAACATGGACTGGTTATGAGTGTGGTCACTGCTGTTTTTAATAAAAAAAGAGGCAGAGTCTCTGCTTCTATGAAAAAACCTTAATGAATGTGCTTCATTGCCCTTGTGTCTTCTGTGTTCTTTCTGACTATATATTCACAACATGAACAAAATGAGGGTGCTGGGAGGGAGGCGCAGGAAAGAGTAGTAGATTCAACAGCAGACATTCCTCTTCCTACTTTCCCCCCAGTTCCATTCCTGCCCCCACCTCTTAGCAGAGTCCAGGCAGGAATGAGTTCTGAACTTTAAGTCCCTGGAAAGAGATCTTAATTTGCAGCCTGACAGGTTTCAGAAACGAGATTACATATGATGCCTTTTTTTTTTTTTTTTGGCCACACCTGTAGCATAGGGAAGTTCCAGGTCAGGGATCAAATCCACACCATAGCAGTGACAACACTGGATCCTTAACCCCTGCACCAAGGGAACTCCATAATTCTTAATAACCTCCTAATGGTTCCGTTCCTTTCTCCTTGCACACAGAATGGTGCTCTAAAAACTCCATGAGTGGGATCTTGATGATTCTCCTCCTCTATGGCTGAGTTAGAGAGATTTTGGTTTCAAGTTACACATTCCCAAGTCTATTCATCAGAGATTCAGATTTAATTGGTAGGGGAGAGAGGCCTGGGGATTTGTACTTTTATAAAATTTCCCCAGGCAATTCTGATAATCATTTGGGTTTAGGATCCCCTGATGTACTACATAAGGTCATCACTTAGCATGGCATTCAAGGCCCTTTATGATATTCTCTTCAACTCTTGCTCCTTTTCAGCTTATTTCTAGCCATTCCTCCTATGTCATTTCTACCTTCACGCTGCACAGGTCACTGTGGCTCCCTAAACGTGGCAGGTTCTGTGTACACCATGCTTTTGCTAATGCTGTACTCTGTGCCTGCAAGAATTGGCACAGGTGTCTGGCAATTTAATGCTTTTTAAGGGCCAGTTTAACCTGAACCTTCCATCTCTGAGTTTCCTCAGAGATTAACCGATCTTTCTTTTGTGTTCCCATAATACTGAACATTTTGTCTCTATTTTAGTTACAGCGACATATTTTCTACTCCTAAAATTGGCACAAACAGCTGAATAGCAGGAAAGAGTATTTTAAATAGAACAGAGTATTTTAAATTATTTTTATGCTTAATTTTTTGAATTTTCAAAACAAGATTAACATAGTACACATGAAGTCAAATAATACAAAAGTGAATTTATAATCAACAAAATCTCCCATTACTCTTTCTCTATCTGGTCCTAAGTTTCTGAGGCCACAGTTTAAGAAATCATTTTCCTTGATCAAATAATACAAAATTTAGCAGCATAATACAAAATTCAGCAGAATCAAGGGGGCAGGGTGGAAAATAGCTTTTTTTTCCTACTTCTGTCTCCCAGTCATCCATTTTCTCTCTCCAGAGACACACACTGTTACTAGTTTCTTATGTATTTCAACTGAGAGAGCCTGAATTTTCAAGTGCATATTCACACGCACACACAAACACACACCCATCATACTGTATTAGTGTGTGCACATTGCACCATGCTTTTATTATTTAACAATATATCTTGGAGATTTATTCCATATTGTACATAGAGAAATTTCTCATTCTTACATTGACTGAATATTATTTCACTGCTATTAGCTGTATCTATGATTTACTTAACAAATTCTTACTGATGGAAATTTAGGCTACTGCGTAACTTTTGTTTCTACAGATAATTCTGCAGTATACATATATCATTTTTGTAAAGTGCAAAAATATCTGTAGGATAAATTCCAAAGAGTGGAATGCTGGGTGTACATTTTTTTATTAATAGATTTTTCTAAGTTGCTTTTCATTGAATATATATGAACTTGTACTCCTCCTACCACAAATGCACTTATCAAACCATTGTGTTATTGGGGTTTTTCCAGTTTTGTTGTTGTTGTTGCTGTTGTTGTTTTGCCAATTGATATTTAGGAATTGTTATCTCCTTATAGGTTTTATTTGCATATCCCATTACAATGGTACTGTATATCTTTTTATATGGTTAAGAACCAGTTGTATTTTATTTTCTGTGAGCTTCCTGTTCATCATGCATTAAAAAATATATATTAATAAAAATTACAGATTTTTTTCTCTTTAGGGTCTCTGGAATTTATGTTATACTTCGAAAGATACTTACTGTGCAGAAATTATTTTGAAAAATGACTTCTAAAATTTCAAAAATTATTTTCCTCTAGAATTTTTCTGATTTTACATCACTTCAATAGTTTCTCTATTTGGAATCTACTTTATTGAAAAGAATGAAGTAGGACTCATTACAATATTTTTTCCCTCATATGGCTATCCAGTTATACTGACAACACTGATTGAATATCCGTATTTCCCAACTTATATGTAAAGCCACCTGTATCACTTATAGATCAGGGTTTAATATATATTTCTTCCATTTCCCAGTTTGTTCTAATGTTTTAACAATTTATGTGACAATATAATGCTATTTTAATTTTTGCATTCTTTATAAAATATTTCAGTGTCTAATTAGAGTAATTCCTACCTCATTACTCTTCATTTTCAGAATATACTGAGAATTTGTCTTCACATATAGACTTTAGAACCAGAGGGCCTATTTGAAATTTATGGTAACATCAAATTTATAAGTTTTTATCTGGAGTGCATTATATTTATACATTAGGTTGAGGATAATTAACGTATTTATCACATTGTGCCTTTATATCTAAGAATACATTATTTATTTCCCTGATTTAAGTTTTTGTGTGTGTGTATTTATCTTTTTGGAATATTTTAAAGTTTCTTAATATAGATCTTACAAATTCCTCATTAAGTGTATTCCTAAGTATTTTAAACTGTTTTATCATGACTCCTGGTCAGGTGTTAAAAATATTTTTATTATTATTATTAAAAACTCAGCTAAGTAATATGAGGAACTCAGCATACTTATGTTACTTCCCCATATTTTTATCCCTTCCAAACTTTTGCTACTTATATAGTTTATACAGAGTCATGATTATCTTAGCTTATTTTAACAGCCATAATTTTCACAATTGTTTTAGTTATTCATACAACTATTTCTAAAGGAACTCACTGCTCACTACCAGTTTATTTGCTAGAGTTTTTTGATGATCTCTTAGTTGGCTGAATCTTATCCTATTAGAAATTCTTCAAGAAGGTGCACGGACACTATTTGCCACATAGTTTCGCGTTTGAAAATACTTGTTTTGCCATTGTACTTGAACTGTTTTGACTGTTCAAGTATAAAATTCTTGTATCTTGCTTTTTTTAAAATTGTTTTATTTTATTTTCCCACTGTACAGCAAGGGGATCAAGTTATCCTTACATGTATACATTACAATTACATTTTTTCCCCACCCTTTGTTCTGTTGCAACATGAGTATCTAGGACTTCCCTCGTGACTCACAACATAACTACTCGGTGTTGCTTTTTTTTTTTTTTTTAAAGGATGTGTTTTATAAACACCATTCTAGTGTTTTGTTTGAATACTGCTATGGAAAAGACTGGTCAGTCCAGTTGCCCCCCTCAGAGATGACTTGATCTTTTTATCAGACTACCTGAAGAATTGTTTCTTTATTTTTGAAACATATTAACTTTATTAAGTTACACTTTGCTGTTTACCATTTTGTAAAGTTTTCTCGGGGCATGCTTTCAATGCGCATATTGAAGTTTTCTTTATTTCTGAATTTTATTCTATTTTTTATTTTATTTTTTTTCTTGAATTCAAGGCTGCTAGTTCTTATCTGTTTTCTAAGCTATCATTTTCTTTCCTCTAGATCCCTAGTCAGTATCATTTCATTCATCTACCTTTCTTTGTCCTGTTCTCTTGGGCCTTACTCTGTTTTTGGTAACGTTAATTGTCTTTTTAAACCTTCTAGTGTGATCTTCACTCATGATTATTTTCCCTACTATTTTTTCCCCAAGTTCTACTGATGGCTCATGTTTTTTTTTTTTTAATGCGCTAAAGCATATGTATGGCTACAGCATTTTTGAACAATTTTTTTCTCTGTTTTGAAAGTGTGTTCAAATTTTATTTTTATTTCATTGTGGTAAGAACAGTTAGTATGAAATGTCTCTCTTAACAGATTTTTTAAGGTACAATACAATAATGCTAAATATAGTCTCAATGTTGTATAGCAGATCTTTAAAACTTATTCATCTTGCATCACACCAAACTTTTATACCCACTGTTTAAAGAGGCAACTGTTTAATTAATTTTTGTGGTGCTAATTTTGATTACAATTTTCACCTGTCATTATAATTTTCATGTTTTCCTGGTGAGTGTTTTTGCCATTTAGGTTATTTTTATTCTTTCTTCTTTTTTATACAGTAGACATTGTATTTTAAGGATGGTGGCTCTTTTTTTTAATAAACATTCAAATTTTTTTTGGTCTTTTGTCGTTTTAGGGCCGCACCATGGCATATGGAGGTTCCCAGGCTAGGGGTCTAATCAGAGCTACAGCTGCCAGCCTACACCACAGCCACAGCAACACCACATCTGAGCTGCATTTGTGACCTACACCACAGCTCACAGCAACGCCGGATCCTTAGCCCACAGAGCAAGGCCAGGGATCAAACCTGCAACTTCATGGTTCCTAGTCAGATTCATTTCTGCAGAGCCACAATGGGAACTCCAGTATTCAATTTTTAAATGAGGTTTTTCACAGGGTAGTTTTTTACATGTCATCCATGTACCGAGGGGTCATAGCATTTATTCAGGAGAGCAAGGATTTCCCTGATTCTACGACACTAGGTTGCGTCTACAGGTAAGTTATTTTAGTCTATACTCACCCCAGGGGAGTAAATACCAACTCAGAACTTCTTCCAAAATGCTTAATATTGCCTATTTCTTAGTGGTGACAAAGGACACAGGCATGCTCCCTTCATCAATTCTTGTACCCCTATGCCATTATATATATATATATACACATAAATAAATATATGTATATATTTATATATATATATTTCCATCTATTATATATTATATATTTTAATTTGACCCACAGGATATGCCACTTACTTTACAAGTTTAAGGGTTACTTTCCATTTACAGTTATTACAAAATATTGGCTATGCCATCTACTTTTCAAATTGTGCTCTACTGTCTTTGCCTGAAATTCAATACTAAAGACATCCTTTCTACACATTTTTCTGAAACCTGAACCTCACTTCATTAGGCAACTCTTTCTCACACATATGAGGCCTGATTATTGCTGTGATTATTTCCATTTTACAGAAAAAGAAACAGAAGCTCAAAGACATTAAAATGACTCACCCAAGGTCACTTAGTAAGGGTGGAACTGGAATTTAAAGCCAATCTATGATTCCAAAGGAAGTTCTGTCCCTTATACCATGTAACTTGACCATTAAGTTTGGCACTTCATTACATATATCTTGGTTTGTTCTGTAATTGATACTGGTGTGAATCGTTCATGCTCATGAAATAAGAAATCCCCTGAATTCAAAGAACATGGTTTCTACTTCTGAGCACCACATAAATTGACAGATACTCGCTTTGCTTATTATCATGAGCTTAAAGAGGGGAAGGGCATATAAATAATAAAGCCATTTGGAGTTGGGAGAACAATGGTGGTAGAACTAACTCTCATCAAGACCCTTCTTGATTTTAAGAGCATCCCAATTCTGTTTGAAATCATCCTTGGTAATATGCTCTTGCCTCAAATTTCTTTCATTTTATCCTCTATTTTCTGTCATTTCTTAGTTGGGGAGCTGGTTGTCCATAGGAGATCTTACATTTAGATTTTCATAGGGTAAGACATTCAACAGACCTTAATGACTTCTTCTCTTTGAAATTCTAGTTACACCATTTTAGAGTCAGTCGTGCACCATTGATGAATGAGAAGGGGTTATCTAGTGAGCTGAATTCTTGGGAGTAGACTGATAGTATTATAAGGATGGGCTGCTCCTTGGTGTGTGCATAGCAAGGCTGCAAGAACAAATGATAATCCTTTCTTGGAGGTATTTTTTGCTCCATTGAGGAGCAGGGACTACAGAAGGGGAAGAGAAAAGTGTTAGAAGAGTGTATTCTTTGTTCCAAGACATTAAAATGACATAAGCTTCTGGATTTGATTCCAGAGTTATATTTGTACCTTTCCATCCTTGGCCTTGGGCTCTTATGAAGTCCAAAAAGAGCAATTCCTTCTGATTCATTTAGGGTTACAGTTGAATTTATTGGGCAAATTTATGTTTTACTTACCAGAGAGCAATTTGGTTTCCTTGGTCTGGACCCATTGTCAGGTGAACACGAAATCTCTCAGAGCCCAAATCAAAACCAGCAGCCTGTAAAGTTTATTGAAAATGTTTTTAAACATCCTATCCTCAACACCTTTTCATTACTCCCCCACCATGTTCCTTTCCAAGACTTATTTACATATAGTCCAATTTTAAGAAAGTGAATATGCAAGCTGACATACCTTTTCATAGTCATCTTTATTTGCTTTAGAGTCTGTCACTAACATTTTCTATGATGAATTGTTTCTAAATAATTTTAATTCTTAGTGGCTGCAAAACTCCACTGAGATATAGTACCACAATTTTCTTTTCTTTTTTTTGTCTTTTTGCCTTTTCTAGGGCTGCTCTCAGCATGTGGAGGTTCCCAGGCTGGGGTCTAACCAGAGCTCCAGCCGCCGGCCTACACCAGAGCCACAGCAACATGGGATCCAAGCCACGTCTGCGATCTACACCACAGCTCAGGGCAACGCCAGATCCTTAACCCCACTGAGCAAGGCCAAGGATCAAACCTGCCACCTCATGGTTCCTAGTCGGATTCGTTAACCACTGAGCCACTACGGGTACTCCCCACAATTTTCTTTACTATCTTTCTATGACCAGATTTTAAGGATTTTTTTTTTCTCATAATTAATGTCACAACAAATAACTCTCTACATTTTCATTTTTCATTTTTTCAAATTATTATTATTATTTTTGTCTTTTTATGGCCACACCTGAGGAGTCATATTAGAGTGGCAGCTGCTGGCCTACACTGCACCCACAGCCACAGCCATGCCAATGCAGGATCTGAGCCATGTCTGTGACCTTACACCACAGCCCACAGCAATGCTGGATCCTTAACCCACTGAGCGAGGCCAGGGATTGAACCCACACCTTCATGGATACTAGTCGGGCTCGTTACAGCCAAGGCACAATGGGAACTCCCTCATTTTTTTCTTTTTTGTTAAAATATTTCCTTAAGATGAATTCTTTAGAATGAAATTTCTGACCAAGGAACATGGATACTTTCTTTTTTTTTTTTGTCTTTTTGTCTTTTTTGTTGTTGTTGTTGCTATTTCTTGGGCTGCTCCCGCGGCATATGGAGGTTCCCACGCTAGGGGTCGAATCAGAGCTGTAGCCACCGGCCTACGCCAGAGCCACAGCCACGCGGGATCCAAGCCGCGTCTGCAATCTACACCACAGCTCAAGGCAACGCCGGATCGTTAACCCACTGAGCAAGGGCAGGGACCGAACCCGCAACCTCATGGTTCCTAGTCGGATTCGTTAACCACTGCGCCACGACGGGAACTCCGGAACATGGATACTTTCAACAGTCTTGATACCTTGTCCAACTGCTTAAAGAAGAATTTTCTAACTATCTAGATTTCCTAAGAATGAAATGGAACTCTTGAGCCCATATTCCTAGTAGTGGATCGAGACCATTGATCAGATTTACTATAACCCTTGCAGCCTAACCACTATAGGTTAGTTGCTTGCCTGGATTATGCCAATAACTCTGCCACAGGGAAGGCAGGAAGTGTGAGTACCTGGCTTCTTCTTTGGGGGTAGAGGGATTCAAAAGATGAGACTGCTTCAATTCATTGAGCCGGAGAATATGAAAGATGTCCATTATCCACTCAAGCTTTGCCTCATGGAATGCAGGTTTTTACTATAGCACACACAGGTTTAGGCTGAAATGGGAGAAGATAGAAGAAGGTATGAACGCAGGAGAAAGGCTGTATAAACTATACTAACCCAGGCTTGAGGGACCCGATCAGGGAAATTATATGTCCATAAAGTTCCCTGAGGTCACTCTGGCTTCTCTGTTCTACTGTTGACTTCAGAGAGGTCATGGCTATTAAGGGAAAGGGGATTGACCAGGTCATAACAACACACTGATCCCTTCAAATTATTAGGAATTGAGAAGATTTTGTAGAAGTTATAATGATGTGTTAGTAAACATGTTTGGAGATACTTTGTATAGGAGTAAAAGGTAAAGGATCTGATGGAAGAAAAATCAGTTCATGTATGCTCTGGCGAGAAGGACATTAATTTCAGTGTTTGGAATTGTCAAAGTGAATGAAATTAGTTAAAATTAATTGGAATATTTTGATAAAATTTCTTGGTGCTTAATTTGATTCATGTGGATTAGAACTGATGGAGTTTAGAGTGAAACTGAATCTCAAAGGGATGTGTTAATAGGTGCAGAACTGCATGAAGCTGATAGAAATAGATTGGAAAAAATCACTTCAGAAACACGCTGGCAGCCTTCCTGCAGCTTACTCTGATAGCCTCATAAAAAAAATAACATTGTCTAACAAATAATAAGTTCTATGTTAATGACCATCAATTTGCTGATTCATGGTGCAGTTCTCCTCAGTATCAGGACTCTTGTTTTCTTGAGGAGAATGTAAGGGAAGTGGTCAAGGTACATTTGTAAGCCAGAGACATGGATCCTGTGAAGAGGGCAAATTAGTCTTTTTATATTACTCATGATTCTGCAGAAGAAGGGAAATTTAAACACATCAATATTCATAGAGCCATTAATCAAATTTTGTGTAAAACATGGCTTAATATCCACTGATTCCACCCACAAATATTTATTGAATCTTTACTAGAGGCAGGTACTGTGCTAATGACTACACACGCAATAGTGAACAACACCTAGCAAGTCCCCTAGCCTCACTCCAGTGACTGAAGTTAAACATCCATCGAGCTGAATACCCACAAGTGAATTGAAAATCAGGAGAGACACACCGGCATAAGAAAGTTTATGGCCAAGGTATTTAACCTTGTCAATAGGTGAAGGAAGGCTTTCTTTCTCTCTTTTATTTATTTATTTATTTATTTTTGTCTTTCTGCCTTTTCTAGGGCCGCTCCTGCGGCATATGGAGGCTAGGGGTCAAATCGGAGCTGTAGCCACCGGCCTACGCCAGAGCCACAGCAATGCAGGATCCGAGCTGCGTCTGCAACCTACACCACAGCTCATGGCAATGCCAGATCGTTAACCCACTGAGCAAGGGCCGGAATCGAACCTGCAACCTCATGGTTCCTAGTCGGATTCATTAACCACTGCGCCATGACAGGAACTCCCTTTCTTTCTTTCTTTTTTCGTCTTTTTTGTCCTTTTTAGGGGCACACCTGCGGCATATGGAGGTTCCCAGGCTAGGGGGTCCATCCGGAGCTGTTGCTGCCGGCCTACACCACAGCCACAGCAACACCAGACCTGAGCAGCATCTGCAACCTACACCACAGCTCACGGCAACACCAGATCATTAACCCACTGAATGAGGCCAGGGATCAAACCTGCAACCTCGTGGTTCCTAGTCAGATTCGTTTCTGCTGCGCCACAATGGGAATTCCAAGGAATCCTTTCTTAAAGGGGAGAGGCTTCCACTGAGATCTAAAAGGTGAGGAGGTAACCAGATGGAAAAGGAAGGAAGAGCATTTCCAAATAACATAAATAAATAAATAAAAGGCAGCACCATGTTCAAAAGCCATATGAATGGACAGACAGAGCATGAAGAGTATGAAGACCAAAATGAAGTCCATGTGGCTGAAGAGAGAGGATGTGTGTGTGTGTGTGTGTGTGTGTGTGTGTGTGAGAGAGAGAGAGAGAGAGAGAGAGAGCGCTCTGGGCATGTATAAGACAAGAAGGGAGCTTCATGATGGCATAGGCATGGAATGTGAGGGGGCTAGAGAAGTAAGTAGGGCCCAGATCATCAATGATCTTATGAATTCATTAAGGGTTTGATCCTTATTATGAAAGCAATGGAGTGCATTGAAATGTATTTAGTGGTGTGTGTGTGTGTGTGTGTGTGTGTGTGTGTGTGTGTGTGTGTGTATTTAAAGCACACTTCTTGTGGCTGACCTTCAAGGATTTGTCTGGGCAAATGCTTATGGATGCTTATGGGTGACAGTGATGAGAAAGAGATCTTTGGTGCCCATCCTATCTTAAACATTTGTGACTTTTGAAGCACAGCCACCATTCGAATTGGAGGTTTGGTTTAAAGGAACCCTCTTCAACATATATTCCCTAAGAGAAACTACATTTATGCCCATGAGTCACTGGGTATTTTTAGCAAGTGTTACCAGAGGTCATAAGGCTGCACCATGTTTGGTGAATTTATCGTCTCCCCATTTCTCCCTGGTGAGATTCTCAGTGAGCAGAAATGATATTCTGCATTCCAACAGGGGCTCATACAGCTTCTTATATAGCTAATGACTATGAAACTCTGAAACTTAAGCAGGCCGCCTTCTGGGCCACTTAGCAAGGCATACTTTGAATCTCTTCTCTTGGATATAGGTAAAATTCCCAACTAAGCCACTAGTGTCAATTTGTACCATTATCCTAAACTATATGACAATGAGTATCCACATGTGCAGTTGCAGATCTTTCTATGCGGGTTTAGTCTCTGGGCATGTGCAGCCAGGATCTATAACATCCAAGTGGGACAGAGTAGAGCAGGCCTGGACAGGGATGACCAAAACTTATTGATGGATTTCCATTTGGATCAATTATTTCAATTAATTTCATTCTAACAACAGCTCAGAAAAATTGGCAGGTTGACGATTATTGCTTTTATTTTATAGATAAATATGACATGCTTTGGTGAGATGGTTATTTCATTGAAGACTATTTTGATTAAAGGTCATGGAATTCCATTCAAAGTTGCTAAACAAAAAAATATACATTATAAAGACTTGGAAACAATATCAGTCATTTATTCATCCATTCAACAAACCTTTATTATTTGCCTATTACGTTCCAGAATCTGTGTTAGGCTCTAGGGATATAATGGTGAACCAAACCACACACAGACTCTGCCTTCATACAACTTAGAGTCTGGTAGAGGAGACAGATATTATTTAAGCAGTCAAGGTAAAATTTGATTTTTGTACTTTATGTGACAAGTAACATGAAGAATGGCTTGATGCTATAAATTCTCAGGATTTGATCAGAATAAGCTAAAATCTGAGAGATGAGAAGAAATTAATTACTTGAAGAGAGGAGCCAAGAGAGTTCTAGGCTGAGGGAGCAGCATATACAAATGTCCTATGTTTTATGGGAGCAAGACAAGAACTGTGGACCAAAGAAGGCAAATATGTTTGGAGAAGAGAGCACAAGAAGGACCCCAAGAAAAGAAATATAGGGACCAGAGCTTCTAGCAACTTGCAGGCAGGATTAGGGGTGGCTGTCTTTATCCTGGGAAGAATGGGCGGTCTCGGACAATTTTAAAAAGGGGAGGTTGACATGATCAACTTTATATTTTGTAAAAATCACTCTTCTATGGTGTGTGAGTATGTATTGGAGGGGGACAGGAGAAAGGAAGGACTAATTAGGAGGGTATATAGGTTATAGTTCAATCAGAATAAGGATTAGATCTTACACAATTGTAGGAGCTGGTATGGAAGTCAAAGGAAGGCTGTTTTCTCTGCATCTGATTGTGTTCTAATGTCACTTAGGTCACTAGGGCTGACAATCTGGATGAAAAGCTGGGATACTGAGGTCAAATTAGAACTTATGCCCTTTTATCACCGTCTCTCAAAATTGAGTGACCTGTAGTAGAAGCTGGTGCCTTCCCCCAGGTAGCTGCACACACACTTGGCTCAGAACCTGGAGATGATAAAGGAAGAGATCTGGAAGAGGCTGGAAGATCTGTCAGTCTGGTTGCTGCTTCCCACCAACAAGGCAAGCCAGCAGTTGGTTAGCAAACAAGCAAGCATTTGGTCCTGTCAAAAATGTCCATAACACATTTGGTCCATGCCAAATGGCCCTTGAAATTTGGTTCTACTCAAAATGTTCATGAGGATATTTTGTCTATGCCAAATGGTTTTGGACAGTACCAAAAGTTGAGAATCTTTTGGCATGGACCAAATGTATTATGGACATTTTGGACAGGTTCAAATATCCTGAAAGTCTAGAAGACTAGCCACAAGATGCACCAGCACCAAAATCTTTACACCAACTCTTCAGGCATAATGACTGTTGATTTCCTTCTGCTTTCCAAAC
Organism: Phacochoerus africanus; assembly: GCF_016906955.1. Lineage (NCBI taxonomy): Eukaryota > Metazoa > Chordata > Mammalia > Artiodactyla > Suidae > Phacochoerus > Phacochoerus africanus. The sequence continues at coordinate 13,901,005 of NC_062549.1, read as the reverse complement.
TTTACTTATTTTTCTGGTGGACAACCTTAACCTAGAAAAAGATAGAGAAAGAAATGTGGAGAAACACAGTTTGCTCTTAGATAGCTTGGTAAAGTAGAAAACCATCACAGAGGTTATTCTCACTTGGGGCAGAGATAATAGTGGTTTGTATTAATTCTTAGGAGCAAATTAATACTTTTAAAGAGGCTAGGTATTTTGTAGAATGTTCTTTGATTTGCAGATATCTGATGTTTCTTCATGATTGGATTCAGGTTTTGCATATGTGGCTGGAATAGCAGAGAAGTGATGCTATGTCCTTGGTACATCAAGTAGGAGCCACATGATGTCAGTTTTTTTTTTTGTCTTTTGTCTTTGTTGTTGTTGTTGTTGTTGTTGCTATTTCTTGGGCCGCTCCCGCGGCATATGGAGGTTCCCAGGCTAGGGGTTGAATCGGAGCTGTAGCCACCGGCCTACGCCAGAGCCACAGCCACGCGGGATCCGAGCCGCGTCTGCAGCCTACACCACAGCTCACGGCAACGCCGGATCATTAACCCACTGAGCAAGGGCAGGGACCGAACCCGCAACCTCATGGTTCCTAGTCGGATTCGTTAACCACTGCGCCACAACGGGAACTCCTGATGTCAGTTTTTATCAATATTATGTTAACAATGATGTTAACTTTGATCCTTGCACCATGGTGGTGTTTGCCAGGTTTCTACACCGTAAAGATCTAATACTTCCCTTGTAATTAATAAATAAATTTGTGGTAGATTATTTCAGACTATGTAAATATGCTGTTTCTCATTAAACTCTCACCCACTAGTTTTAACATCCATCGATAAGTTATTTTTTCATCTTATTTTGTTTTTGACAGAATTGATGTTTTAGAAAAGTTTTAGGTTCACAGCAAAATTGATCAGGAAGTACAGAGATTTTCTACATACCATTTGCCCTCACACATGTACAAACTCTCCCGTTATCAACATCCCCTACCAAAGTGGAACATCAGTTATAATAGATACACCTGCACTGACATATATAATCTCCTAAAGTCCACGGTTTGCACTAGGGATTACTCTTAGTATTAGTATTATATTTTATGGGTTTTGACAAATGTGTGATGATAGGTACTCACTATTATTGAATTATATAGAATGGTTTCACTGCTTTAAAAATACTCTACACTTTGCCTATTTATCCCTCCTTCTCCTCTAAGCCTGGCAACCACTGATCTTTTTACTGACTCCATAGTTTTGTCTATTCCAGAATGTCACGTAGTTGGAATCATATAGTATATAGCCTTTTCAAATTGGCTTCTTCGACTTAGTTATATGCATTTTAGATTCTTCCATGTCTTTTTATGGCTTGATAACCCATTTCTTTTTAACAATAAGAACTATTTCATTGTCTGGATGTTCTGCAGCTTATTTATCCATCAATGATTTATTTTTAATTTGTGTTTTCATTTTGAAACTACATTGGAATAATAGAACATTGCAAAAGTGGTACCAAGAAGTTCCACAAACCACTAAAATTCCGCAAATGTCATCCTCTTATATAGTACTGTAACAATGGCCCAAACCAGGGAATTATCAGGTACAATACTCTAGGTAGTACTAATGTACAGACCTTATGCAAATTTCACCAATATTCTCAGTAATTTCCATTTTCCTAGTCCAAGGTTCTATCTAGGATCACACAGTGCATTTAGTTCACATGGCTCCTTAGTCTCTCCAATATGTGACAGTTCCTCAGTCTTTCCTCTTCCTTTATGATCTTGACACTTTCGAGGGGAATTGTCCAGTTCTTTTCATAGATATACCTCAGTCTGATTTTTCAGCTACTCCCTCATGATTAAATTTACTCTATGCATTTTTGGCAAGAATAGTGCACAAACGGTATTATGTCTTTCTCAGTGCATTGAATCTGGAGGCAAATGATGTGGATTTGTTTCCAAAATGTTGACTTTGATCACTTTGTTAAGGTGGTGACTGCCACGTTTTTCCACTGCATAATAACAATTTTCTCTTTATAATTAATCAATACCTTGCTGGGAAATAATTCAAGACTGTATTACTATCTTTGTTTGTCATGTGTTCACTAGCTTTTTAGCATTTACAGAAGATCTAGTCTAAAATAATCATTGCTATGATATCTTCCACATGGTGATTTTTCTTTCTTTCTTTCTTTCTTTTTTTTTTTTGTCCTTTTGCCTTTTCCAGGGCCGCTCTCGCAGCATATGGAGATTCCCAGGCTAGGGGTCGAATTGGAGCTGTAGCCACTGGCCTACACCAGAGCCACAGCAACACAGGATCCGAGCCACGTCTGCAACCTACACCGCAGCTCACGGCAACGCCCGATCCTCGACCCACTGAGCAAGGCCAGGGATCGAACCTGCAACCTCATGGTTCCCAGTCAGATTCGTTCACCACTGCGCCACGACGGGAACTCCATGGTGATTTTTCTATTTCCTTTATCCTTTCTATGTTTATTAGTTGGAATGCCACTATATAGAAGACTTTTATTTACCCTCCTTATTTATTCCATTATTTATTTCTATCACTAGGTACTTGTGGATTTTTACTTTATTTTATGAATTACAATCGATTCCACCCTTGTGTATTCAGTCCTCAAACTGTCCCAGATTTGGCCATAGCAGGCCCCATCAATTTGGCTTCTGTGAATTTTTAAATTTCTCTGTCATTTTTTGAGCACTTTCTTACTTTTTCACTCCATAAGCTATTCCAGTCACATCTTATACCTTCCTGCTCAGCTCCTTGAATCAACCATCTCTCTAAGGTTTGGAGAATGACATTTAGAGATCAAGAGCCTTTCATTGGTATTAGTCTGTCTCAGTAGACAGAATTAAATCTATTTCTATATCTATCTATATATTGGTATTTACAAATCATGAGTTTATACTGCTATATCCAGTCCAATACTACAGGATTCATGCTAGCCTTTTTCCTTTCCTTGTTTATAATTCTTTTCTCCAGCAGTAAACATGGTTCTCATTATGTATGATATATTAACTTATTTGCTCAATCCCAGAATACACATAAGTAGGTTCAAAATTGCCAACCATAACCCTGTGAAAAATGAGCCTACTAACTAGAGTGTAATATTTGTGCATAGTTATTTTTTTGGATTTAGTACAATACATAGTTCAATACTTATTTTGTTAAAACCATACTCAGTTTAACTCATATTCCTATTAAAAAGCCCTACTAACTAGGGTATCATATTTCTGTACAGTTCTTTTTCTTTTCAGCCTTACAATACATAGTCAATAGTTATTTTCTTGAAATCATGTTGAATCTAAATTCAAGCCTCTGCCTCGAAGGTGGACATCTACTTCGGGCAGGGGGGCATCAGTCAGCCCTTTCCACTTGTTTTGACATATAGGAAGATAGGAGGAGGGGTGCAATCTGCCTGCCCATGGCTCTGCATCCATGAATTCTGAAGTTCATAGAGCTTATATCAGCCCTCCCATTCAGAGGATAGGATAAGGGAGACCTTCTGTGTAACAAGAGAGAAACAAGGACTAATAAATTATATTGACAAACCCAGGCCTTTGTTAACAAGTATGAAGAGACAGTTCAGGGTCACTAAGCATTTGAGGAAAACCAACAGCACAAGGGGGAATGGGTCAAGAAAGGCGATCAACTGATAGCACAGGAAAAGAGAAAAATTAAGGAATAGTAGGTGTTACGGACAAAACAGTCTCCTCTAAATTCATAAATTCAAGCCCCAAGTCTCAGTGTGACTGTATTTGGATATAGGGCCTTTATGGAAGTATAGTTAAATGATGTAAAAGGGTGGGGCCCTAATCTGTTAGAACTGATATATTTACAGGAAAGGGAAAAGACACCAGAGATCTCTGTCTTTCCACATACACACACACACACACACACACACACACACAAGATCTCTGACTCAGGAACTTTACATGCTGCGGGTGCAGCAAAAAATAAATAAATAAGTTAAAAATTAATAGAAAAATTGGCAAATAATTCAGTCTTCAGGGAGAAAAGAGATAGTAACATCATTTTACATATGAACCATATTATTTTAGAGCTTACCTTTACAACTTTTATTTCATTTGATCCTCAGGGAGATTTGTGAATTTGGCAGCATTGGCATTTTCAGGTCAACTTAAGGGTAGGAAACCCAAGTACAGAGAAGATGACTAATTTGCCCAACATCACACAGCTGTGGAGATGTGAATGCCATGATCAGAATCTAAGTCACATGCCTTTTAATCTTATCCTTATTTCAGTGTGTCAGTGAACCTGCTGGTGCAGAGCATCTCTTTTAGGTAGATTCCTGAGTACCTTCTTGATCTTCAGCACACTGAGCTGTGCAGCTTTAAAAACAAATAAATCAGGAGAGAACTCTAGTCCCCTTCTGGAAGGTCTTATGGCCTGTGCTACTTTTAACCTCCTGGGTTTTGCAAACATTCAGGATTGAGAGATGAAGTTTGACCTTCACTTTTCCAAGTATCATTCTGTCATTTTGGGGGAAGTTTTTTTAGAGCTGCTTATGACATTCAGATTTATGTTTCTAGACTCTTATATTCTCTGGTATTTGGACTGTGATAATTGTTCTCAAAAGGACATGTCAGTTTCTGTAGCTCTGTTGAGATGGCATTTCAGCTTTCTTTCACAAGTTTTTGGAACTGGACTCTGATTGACAATTTGTTATTTGACATTAAGTGCACATTCAGAATGCTCTGCTTCTTGTCCACTTAAACCCCACACCACATCCCTTTACATTCCTTATTGTCCACTTCAATGAAATCATGTTTGTTTTCACTAATCGAAGGCCTAGGTTAGATTTTTGATTGAGAAGTTCTGCTTGCATTCTTCCTTAAGAACTCTCTCCCTTCACTGGTAGTAGGCTGTTTATACCTAAAATAATTAATCATCCTCAAATATTCTATGCATAGGCATCACCTGCTTTTTTGGGGAAGTGTTAACGGTTATAGATATTTGATAGATTTTTATGTATTTGGGCCATTTTCAGAATGATAATTTTTATGAAGTAGCACCATAAAGAAGTAAAAATTATTATGTGTTCAAATGGGTGGGGTTTACATATCACTCTATTGTTTATTATCTTTGTGATGTTAAGCAAGTTACTTACAGAATCCAGATCTCAGTTTCCTCAAATGGAAATAATGTTTTCTATTTTAAAGTTTTGTTGTGAAGCTTGAAAAAGAGAAAAACAATACTCAGCACAGAGTCTAGCATATACATTACACTCAAAAATAACTACTATTTTATAAGCCTTTTCAATCTGTAGGTTATGATACGATATCTAGAAGCCTTCACGAGAGATAAGAGATGATCAAAACTATATAAGGATAAAGGAATTAATGAACAAATTATCTCATATGAGAACATACTGAACTACAATGGGTTTCCATTTTACTGGTAACTGGATCTCTCAGGTTCATATCCCACTCTGAGGTATTACGCACTTTATAGAAATAGGGACACAATAGGGCTGAGAATTAATGCCGTGTCACCCCTAGCTGAGATTTCATTACTTAAAATGGAGTGGAAAGTGGGTGACTCTGATTTTTCATCTTTTATTCTTCCTCAGGTCCATGTAACTGAACCCACTGACTCTGGCAAGGTATCAGGAGGGTCAGGAACAATCCTTTACCTTAGTCATGCTCCATTTGCACTATTTGCAAAGCTTAGGGTCTTGGCTTTACTTCAATTACACGACTGTGAGTTGAGCTGTTTCTTCACACCTTCTATACATGGCACTACTCTTGACATTTTGCCTACATAAGTTTTCTCAGGCTCCCTCCTCAGAGCCCTTATATCTCCACTGCTGGCTTGGATCCTATTCTGGAGTAGACATATATCTAGAGGTAACAGAATATTACTACCTAGGATAGTCTTTGTGGACATTTGTGTCCTTATCCCACTCATTGGACAAGTCCTTGCAAAGCACGTGTTCCAAAAATTACTTGATTCACATTTATGTTCAGGTAATTTACACACATACGTTTACTAGCTGATCCCCTGCCCTCACTAAGAATGCCCAGCAGCTGGTCCAGCTGGGACTCCTCTGCAGGTCCAGCTCCCTCCTGTTCTCTGGTTCATGCTGCCAATATCTAGCAAGTCTTGCCACATAAGCTTTTGGAGTACTGACATATGGATTTGGATTTTGTAGAGGGCTATAAACTGAAGGCCAGGTAAAATTCCAAATGGATGAAAACTTTTTCAGGTGTACTTTAAGGTCTGAATTATTTCCCTGTAATACAGATGTAACTGCTACCCATCATTAATTCTTCTCCACTCCCTATTTCTTCTTACCCCACATTCTGAAGTGTCTGAGATACTGGCTCAGGGAGTCAGCAAGGCAGGTTTCCTGGGCTGGTGCTGGAATATGACTACAACATGCTGCCTTATTCTCAGGCTCTCTCTGTCAAGAGAGCTTTAATTCTAATACCTGAGTGAAACATGGGTCTGGCAGAGATGGGTTTTGCTCCAGTGTCTGATAGTCAGTTGTCCCTTGGATGGGCAATAAATAGCACAGATCTTGCTTTTAAACCTGTGGTTATTGTTTCAATTCATCACTGTCTGAGAGATTCTTTTACTTGCCCAGTCCCTGGAGAAACTCATGGGGCTGGTATATTGTAGAGACTTTTGATATCAGAGAATTTAACTCAAATTCATTTCAAACGAGAAAGCTGAAGGCATGAGTGTTTAGGGGCCTGCTTGGAGTGCCAAAGCTCATTCATGAAAGAGCCATCATGGGTCTTTTGGATCATATTTGGGTATTAAAATGAGCCTGAATCAACCTTGGCTTGTTCTACCTGTTCAGTATAGCATACTGGGCTGTTCTTAAGACTGAGAAGTCAAGATTTATCAGGTTAGTGGGCAAACTAATCCTTCTATTACTAGAGTCATTTTGCAATAGACATTGCACATTCCTGACTTCTGCTCAATCCGTGATGGGAACTGAAGGGGCTTTTGGATTCAGTGTCCAGATGGAGTCCCCAGCCTTGGAGGATTTCCATGCATGAAGAAAGTAATCTGAGTCCTGAATGACCTCTTTCTCTCTCCCTTTCTCTCACTTTATTAAGAATGTACTCAGGCAGAGACTTCAACAGGACATCTGGGCAGTCCAGCAAAAGAACAAGTCATCTGATAACACTGTTCCCCACGTCTATCTGCAAAGCTTCTTCCCTCTAGTGCCCAGAATTTCCTCAGGATCATGGGAGGGAGACAGTGGTGCACTTGGGACAAGTACATTAACTTCCTCTTTTAGGGGTATCTTATTAGTTGCTTTCTCTTCCTTTCCACATGTGTGTAGGGCCAGATTCTGACAGTTCTGCCTCCCCAGTGTTATATTTATTTCTTCCCTAAACATCTTTAGGACATGGCCAAGTAAGCTTCTTGGGGTTGCCAGGCAAAAGCCTCTGAATTTCTCTCTGGCCTGCAATGTCCTTCCCTCGTATCAACCTAGCAGCCACCCCGAATAACCACCAGTTTTTCAATGGCACCACTGATCAGAAATGTTGCATGAAAGAGATGTAATTTGGAGTTAGATAGGCTTGCATTTGACCCCCTTGCTCTGCCACTTCCCTTTGTTAGTGCTCTGGGTCAAGCTATTTAATTTCTCTTAACCTTAGTTGTCATTTATAAAATAAGGATAATCACAATAGCTGCCTTGACAGGTTGTTTTGAAGATTAAGTGGGGGCAATACATATGAAATTCTGTTACTGTAAGCACTCAAAACACATTGTCTTCTCTCTATTCTTATTTATGCCTGACTTGATGTTTCAGCTGTGTGTCTCCTAAAAGTGGACAAGCAATCGAGCACAAGTAGTTCTTCGAGGAGGTAATCCCAGAAACTATTTGGGATGCAGAATGAGACAGGGAAGAGAGTAAAAGTAATGAAGGGCATGCTAACAAGAAGATTGCCACAAAGGGAGGTTATTCCTTCCATAGACTCTTTGAAAACCTATAGAATCCACCTCCTGCCTGTCTCACTGAAGGTCAAGGAAACTGGAGTATTCGTCCACTAACTGGAACCTCTCGCTGGTAAAGCATGGATCCTGGGAGTTAACTCCCCTGTACTCCTAGCCTGTGTTGGGAGCTGGCCAAGTATGCCCCCTCCAGGAGAATACCTTCAGGGAGAAATGATGCAGGGGAACTGTCCACGGTCACGTTCCAGGGAAGATCTAGGAACTAGGCTGGGGCATTTACAGTCTAAGCTATGGGGCCTGACACACAGTAGGTTCTTGCTGAACTGAACAAAAACAAGACATCAGTGCTAGGTTACTTTCCCCTCAGTAGAGAAAAAGAACACTGGTCCCTCAGTCCCTTAACTTCTGGGGCTATGGTCAGGTTGGCAGGGTCAGAGACATGCATAGGCACTCAGGGAGAATAACATAATATCTGCAGGAAGACCATCCCTCAGCTTGGGGTTGAGGCTGCTTCAGGTCGGGGCCCTCCAGGCCTGACCTCACTAGAGTAGGTACCAGAGACCTCCTTTTTTCTCTCCAACTCTATTTAACAAATTCGCACCTCATTCATATCATTAGAATGTTCAAGAGCACCAAAGTCAGCCAAGGCCCCCAGACAGTTCATGTTTATTATGCTTCTCTGTATTGTTTCTGTCTCCTCTACTAATCTTTAAAGACAGAGACCTTCTCTGCTGACCCACCCCCATCCCACTCAGTGCACAACTGTCTCTCTGAGGACCTGGCTTGTTGTTAGGTTATTTCGTTCCTCTTGCCTCTACATTCATCCTGCAATTTCCAATATAATCTTTGTGTAATCTCTTTGCTACAGATTTCCTATTTGTTTTCCCTGTTTCTTTTCTAGGCAGACAATTCCTCCTCATACATGTCTAAGCTCCCTTAATCCTTTTACTTTCCAACTTGTTTACCAAGGCAAAGGTCCTAATTTATTCCTCCTTAACATGCCTGCAAAAATTCCACTTATTTTCCCCCTGATGATGCTCTTATATTCAGCCAGAAAATTCACTTTCCTGCAGCAAGTACACATTAAGCATGTGTACTATATGCCCATCCCTGGCTTTGTGGGATCCTATGGAAGTATAATATATAAGCAAGGGCTTACAGAATTAAGTCTGACTCTACCCAAATTTATCTGCTTAGACACTAATTTAAGACTCAGCTTGGATACTGTCCGTTAGAAGGGATTCTTAGAAAGGGTTCATCAACCCCCAAAGGATAGTTGGATGAAATTCAGAGAGTCTGAAGATGGGGAAATTTTCTTTATTTTCATTAACCTTTAACTGATCATTTCCTTTAATTATGAATGAAATTAATAAATTCTACTAGGATTAGTAGCTTTTGTGATTTTATCACCCAAGAAATCATAGGTATTTTCATACCACATTATAGTTGTCACAAAAATCTCAAAATATCAACTACGTTTTCACTATTTCATAACTACATTAGTTATTAGGACCACCACTTGATCCTATTTTATTTTATTTGCTTTTTAGAGCCATACCCGCAGCATATGGAAGTTCCCAGGCTAGGGGTCGAATCGGAGCTGCAGCTGCTGGCCCATACCACAGCCACTGTAATATGGAATCCAAGCCATGTTTTTAACCTATACCACAGCTCACAGCAACACCAGATCCCCAGCCCACTGAGCGAGGCTAGAGATTGAACCTGCATTCTCATGGATACTAGTCGTACTTGTTTCTGTTGTGCCACAATGTGGAACTCCAGATCTTATTTTAATAAGGTGATTGGGGAGCATATACATTATAACGCCACATTTAAAAAAATTTTGATGACTACATTTCAATATAGTTTCCTGGTAATAATATGTATTTTATAGTATGCATTTAAAACATTACTCAGATAAGGGGTCCATAAGTTTCACTAGACCGTCCAAAGTGTCCATGACACAAAATAGGTTATAATGCCCAGAGTCTCTCAGTCACAGTCTTGTTTGAGTCTTTGATGTTTATGCATATCTCTATCAAAAGCTTTCCCAATTTCCGTGATGTCCCATTAAAATGTCTTTCTCTCCAACTAGGCTGTGAGTCTTCCAGGGAAGAGACAGGGTCCTATTTGTTTGAATGGCCTCAGCTCCTAGCGCTGTGCTCAGAGCTTGGTAGGTGGTAGTACTGCTTGCTGAACATGCTGCCAAATTAAACAATGAATAAATAAGAGTGTTTTTCAAGGAGAAAGGCACTCATAAATACATTTTTTTTTCTTTGTCCAAAGTCTTTCTCTCGGACAGGTTACATGTTGTTGCCCTTCCTTCACTCAGGCTATTTCTGTGATCCCCCTTTGGCAGTTGCCTTCTTGGCCAGGTTCTAAGTAATTCAGTCCATAAAACAGAAGTCATGTTGGAGTTGTAACCCACCTTGATCACCCAGGTGTTTGTTCAAGCTCAGCTCTAAGTGACTTTTGACAATTCCAAATGGATAAATAAACTTTAAAATATAAATCCATTTTTTGATCATGAAGATTTAGTCACTGCCCCAAAAGCTATTTAAAAGGATGTGTCTCAGTAGAACTACCATATGACCCAGCAATCCTACTCTTGGGCATATACCTGGAGAAAACTTTCCTTAAAAAAGACACATGCACCTGCATGTTCATTGCAGCACTATTCACAAGACATGGAAACAACGCAAATGTCCATTGACAGATGACTGGATTAGAAGATGTGGTATATATACACAATGGAATACTACTCAGCCATGAAAAAGAACAAAATAATGCCATTTGCAGCAACATGGATGGAACTAGAGACTCTCATACTGAGTGAAGTAAGTCAGAAAGAGAAAGACAAGTACTATGAGATATCCCTTATATCTGGAATCTAATATATGGCACAAATGAACCTTCCTACAGAAAAGAAAATCATGGACTTGGAGAATAGACTTGTAGTTGCCAAGGGGGAAGGAGAGGGAGTAGGGTGAATTGGGAGCTTGGGGTTAACAGATGCAAACTATTGCCTTTGCAATGGATTAGCAATGAGATCCTTCTGTGTAGCACTGGGAACTATCTCTAGTCACTAATGACCTAGGATGATAATGTAAGAAAATAGAATGTGTACATGTGTGTGTAACTGGGTCACCATGCTGTACAGTAGAAAAAAATTGTATTGGGGAAGTAACAATTAAAAAAGATAAAAAAATAAAATACTTCATTGCTCAACAAAAGTAACAAGTAAAGCTTATAAATGTGATTAATTATAAAATATGATGAATCTTAAGTTCTTTTGATTATTACAAAATACAGATTTAATAAAATCCTAATATCTTTCTCACTTGAAAAAAAAAAATAAAAGGATATGTCTCAAGCTCTAAAAAGAATTTCAGAAGAGGAACACCATGACCTTAGTAATGGCAACTTTGTGGGATTAACTTTGTAGTTTCTCAAAGGGACCGCTTTACATTGACCAGGAACTTCTATAAATTCTAATGGGTTAATTGAAAAATAGCTTGATATTCTAGCTCTCTCATTCTTATCTTGCAGCAATCTTGGAGAAGTCTCAACCATCCTGTCCCCTCCATTTTTAATACATTAATCCTAAGTTATATTTAGGACTGCCATCCAAAATGTCCCCAAATACACGGATTATTTGTTGCGATTTCTCTTTCTTGAAATGTAAGTGTTGAGGGTCTAACACATGGAATAAATTAGTCTGTTTGGTATTTTGCTGTCATTTAGCACATATCCAGGCTCCTTGACATGGAATCAGAGATTTACATGATCACGAACTCCCCAAAGGGTGAGTATTGCACAGACTCATACTGAAGATTCTCTTCATGAATCAGAATTCTTATCAGCATTCTTTTATCACTTACCAAACAGAATCAGATACATCTATGGAGAGTTGCGAGAATCTGGGATGATGCTCTTCCATTAATAACACCTTTTACATTCCTCCAGTGCCCCAGCATGAAAGCCACAGACAAATCTTTCTTGTAATGCTGCTTTTCATTTTAGCCACGGAGGAAACAGGCAACACAAATGCCAACAAGAAAAAACGGCCCTGTGAAGGTTAACCATAAGGAGAGTTTCCCTCTTTCTTCGCTGACCCTTGACAGATCAGTTGTAAAGGTTTGTCCATTGGAGATTATTAAAGATAAATAAATATTGTAAGAGCTATTCCTTGTGAGCCTTCTAGCTTTAAAGAAAACAACATTGATTTATTTGGTTTCCAATCCAATAAGCTGTGTGTTAATCATCTTTCACAGCAGATACTTCAAAGGAGGAAAAAGACATTACAAAGAAGGAAATCTTTAAGACAATTTGAGATGTTTCAAAATCTCATTGTATGTATCAACCCCTGGGTTATGTATGTATTAATTTGGATTTCCTAATTTATGTAATGAGTTGACAAGCTCATAGCTCCTGAGAGCCACTGGAATCTAGCTCTGTTAATTATCTAACATAATTATGGCAAGAATCATCCGTGTGTTTTCCCCTGCCCCACACCAGCTAAAAGATACATTTACACAGTAGGTAGGAAACATTATTATTACTTTAAAAAATGAATACTGTTTAGACACTTCTTATTTAAGTTAACTAAAAAATATAATATTCAAGGGGCTTAGGTTTCTCCATTTTTTAGTGTTCAATTCAATAACTCAACAGTTACATGCTAACTGCATGCTCTCTACAGTTCTAAATGCAGAGGATGCAATTTGAAAATTGTTTGGGTCCCTGCTTTTATGTAGCTCACAGTAGAGTCAGGGAGACTTTGTGTGCTATAATCGACTAAATGTTATCATTGAGGCATAAAAAGTTCTGCATGTATATGGAAGAAAGATGAATAAGTTTGCTTTATTTTGCTCATTATTTTCTCCTCTTCTATATCATCATCTTTTCCCTCTGTACTAGCTTCTCTCATCTTAGAATAGAAAAATGAAGAAAAGCAACATTACCAGATAAAATCCCCCCTCAAGCATAACTCTTCTGGTCACTATCTTTTCTCCTCCCCTGCCCGATCAAGCTTGCAAATGGCATTGTCCACATTCACTGTCTCTTCATCACATCTTTGATGGACTCTGTTATGTCCGGATTCCCCTTCAGGGAAGGGAATGCTTTCCTAGCTGCTGGAGAGCTGTCAGCTATTGGCCTTTCAGAGCTGTAGAGTGCTGACTCTCCTGAGTTCACACCACTTCCTGGTCCGTCTTTCTTCAGTGAATGATTGATGCTGGATTTATAGGTATGGCCATCTCTTTCCATCATGGGCCTGCATTGAAGACTATCCTAGTTCCAGAATTTCCCATGGTGTTCACTAAAGACGGTTGTAGGGCCAATATTGTATTTTGATTCTTCATTCTGTCCACTCCTGCTTGTTTCCTTCTCCACAGGGCTTGACTGACCCTTATAAACATACTGTATACCAAACTCCATCTCATTGTCTGTATCCCAGGGAATCTATCCATGACACCTGTGACCCTTATACCTTGAACATCTCACAAAGACCTAAATGATGAGCCTACTTATATGCTTGATTGGAGCAATTTATCATTTTTCCTGCTGGATTATTTATTGCTTAAGAGAAGGGGTCTTTCTTTTTGTAAATTTTTTATTATAGTTGACTTATAATGTTCTGTCAATTTCTGCTATACAGCAAAGTGACCCAGCTATATACATATAAACATTATTTTTCTCACATTACCCTCCAACATATTCCATCACAACTGATTAGATATAGTTCCCTGTGCTATACAGCAGGATCTCATTGCTTATCCACTCCAAATGCTGTAATTTGCATCTACTAATCCCAAACTCTCAGTCCCTCCCAGTCCTTGTCCCTCCCCCTTGACAACCACAAGTCTGTTCTCCATGTCCATGAGTTTGTTTCTTTTCTGCAGATAGCTTCATTTGTGCCCTATATTAGATTCCAGATATAAGTGATATCATATGGTATTTGTCTTTCTCTTTCTGGCTTACTTCATACTTAGTATGAGAATCTCTAATTCCATCCATGTTGCTGCAAATGGGATCATTATGTTCTTTTATATGGCTGAGTAGTAAGGTGTCTTTCATAAAAGACTTTTAATACTCATGGTGCTTGAAACAGCAGCATAGGTACAGTATAATGTATGAATACGTGGTAGAAATCCTCTCATTACATGTATGTTTGGACAATATTGTTGCCGCTGAGGGATGCAAAAGAAAACCTTTTTATTTTAGTTATTTTGTGCAATGAATTACATGTTAATGTGCTCACGTGTTCCAAAAAACATTTTGGCCAATTTTCTATTTTCTTTTGCAAAACTATATCTCCCTGATCCCAAATCCTGTATTATTATCTCTTTTTTGTATCATATGGCTCCTGATTCAAGTATAAATGTGACTCAAGTTTATTCAATATAGACATAAAAAGAAGACTGGCACAGAAAAGAGACATTATGTGTTCTAGAGTTAGGTGATAAGCTGTACCCCGTCTGCTGAAGTTTTTCCATGGAGAGATGAAGTTAATGGCAGTCATTACCAGTGTAATGATTGGAGAAGGCTTCATGGATGCGGCAGCATCAAACTAATTCTCAACTAATGGTTTGAATTTAGATGCTCAGAGAGAAGATGGTACAGGATAGTGCCATCTTATTGGGGAAGTAGATTTTAGTATCATCAGTAAAGAGATATCATGTGGATATTTTCTCTCTCACCCTCCTTCCCTCCCTTTACAATGTGTTTATTATAAAAGTGTTCTTGAAAATTCTTTTTGGATAAACAACAAAGTCCTGGAGTTCCCGTTGTGGCTCAATGGTTAACGAATCTGACTAGGAACCATGAGGTTGTGGGTTTGATCCCTGGCCTCGCTCAGTGGGTTAAGGATCCGGCATTGCCATGAGCTGTGATGTAGGTTGCAGATGCGGCTCAGATCCCGTGTTGCTGTGGCTCTGGTGTAGGCCGGTAGCTACAGCTCCAATTAGACCCCTAGCCTGGGAACCTCCACATGCCACAGGTGTGGCCCTAGAAAAGACAAACAAAACAAAAAACAAACAAACAAAAAATCCTATTGTATAGCACAGGGAATGCTAAACAAATTAAAAAATAATAAAAAAGAAAATCTTTTCTTACTTTTTGGCAAAGAGTTTGAGAAGCCATTACATCATAATTCTCAAAGATCATCAAGTAGAGACAAGTGAAAGAGGGAAGTCAGGTATTATTTGACAACCGAAAGCCCTTCCAATATGACAGGCAGTGGGCCAATGGATAAGGGCAGGTCTCCAGTAGTTTCTTTGTGCATTCTCGCTGATTTCTCAGATACACTTGGTAAAGCTCCCTCATCCTTATGCAAGATGCCATACTACTGTCGGGATGACCCACGGCAGAGCTAATATCCAGACAAGGGTTTTGACAAGCACTGTGAGTGATTGCCAGCATGTTAGGCCACTTGGAGGGCTTTTGAAATGATTTTTAAAAATTAATATGGTGTCTCATTCAGAGTGGAAGGGATTTGGTGTTCAAGAGCTGGCTTATCACTTTCCCTTCATAAACATAAATTTCTTCTGTGGGTGCACTTAGAGGGACAGGGACAGTTCTCAGCTCCTTCTCCATCACCTAAATAATTTTTCCCATACAATAGGAACTAGTATCACTCGCTTTAGATGACCTTGTCTGAAAGATGTACTAAAGTGAACGTCTTTAGGATCTTTCCTCAAGTGTTCAAGCTGTATTCATACACTATATATGGAAATGTTTAGAGAATACTTAAAAAAAATGTATCATCCACTTCTTGCATAGCCAAAAGGCTCAGCTAAAAGCAGTTTTCCTGAACAGCATTTAGAACTAATTTTACTATATTAACTTTTGTCTTGATATAAATGTTATTTGGGTTCTCCCTAAATTGCTTTTATTTATTGGTAATTCTCTCTGTTAAAAATAGCAGAGTAAGAGGTCTACTTTTAGACCCAGCTGTATTTGCTCTTGAAATGAAAGTAAGCTTAGAAGACCATTAGAGAATGAGGAACACCTGGGAGACAACTGAGGGACGAGCCTGAGGGAAGGCAGATAAACTTGGTGAGTAACAAAAAAGTCTCAGATGTGAATAGGGAAGAGGAATCTAAAGCATGACATGACATCCAAATTCTGCATTTGTTTCCAAGCCCAATCTTCATGAACTCAGGTTTGACTCATGTGAAGGCAAGAGGTACTTAAATTCTTATTATTCTAATAGAAAGAATTGTTTTGTGCAAGACCTATGTTTCTGCTCTACTGTACAGTCCATTAGATTTTGTACCTTCATATCTGAGGCTCAGAGCAACAGTGGCAATGACCATGCTTGGGAATCAATGGCAGAAAAAGCCATAGTGTTTTTTAGAGCTACTGGAACTTAGTACCCCAAGGAGTTCCCAAGGATATTGTAGAGAGCCCTTAGCAAGCCCTGTGGTAGCCAGTGGGATAACATGGAAGACATCATTTACTAGTAGAAAGACTACTTACTCATGAGCAAGTTGATTCCAGAAGGCAAAATAGCATAAACATGAGAGGGTCATATAGCTTACATTAACAATACTCCCTTAATTGGTGGGTAACAGTTGTTGGAACACAAGATATTAATTTGGTCCCCATTCTAAGGTGCCTTCCTCCAGTCACCTCATTAATATAATAATAAGACACTTGGTTGGATGACTCTTATTATTGAGGAAATTCTAAGGGGTTTGGAGGGATCTGTGCCAGAAATGAGAGCAAAGACTAAATATGTATTTCTAATAATAAATCACACCACAACATACATATGTTTCTTCATGTGCAAAAGTGGGATAATAAATTACTTCTCCCTGGCACATGATGATTATATGTGATGACATATGTGAGAGTCTTCTGAAGAGTAAAACTCTTTGCAAACATAGAATGTAATATCAGTCTATGGCCATATCACCCTGAATGTGCCCAATCTCGTCCGACCTCGGAAGCTAAGCAGGGTCGGGCCTGGTTATTACTTGGATGGGAGAATGTAATATCATCCCTGTATCCTTCACATAACCTTGCATTGGGTCTTATATTTCTTTTCTTCTTTTTTTCTTTTTCTTTTTTCTTTTTGTGGCCACACTTGTGGCATATGGAAGTTCCCAGGCTAGAAGTCGAATTGGAGCTGGAGTTGCTAGCCTACGCCATAGGAACACCAGATCCAAGCTGCATCTGTGACCTACACCACAGCTTGCAGCAACACCAGATCCTTAACCCACCAGGAAAGGTCAGGGATCAAACATGCATCCTCATGGATACTAGTCAGGCTGTTAACCTGCTGAGCTACAATGGGAACTCCTGGGTCTTTTATTTCAGTAAGTGCTCAATACATGTGGCTGATATGGATAACAAGCACTCAACAATCAAGTGCTGTAGATGTCTACCACATCTAACTCTGACACAGAATACAAACTAGCCCATGGTTGTGCAGACAATTGAGAACTTAGTGTCCCATAAGAGTTTGGGCCTTTCTGGGACACTCCCACGGACACCCAGACTACAGCAGCGGAAGATTGAATGACAGACAAGGTTGGAAAGCTGGAGATAAACCTTGCTGTGTATTGGGTGTTCAGTCTGATGGCATGTTTCTACTAATCCAAAGCAAGGTTTTCATTTTGTTTTGTTTTGTTTTTTTAACAGATTTGTTCTGTGGTGTCAGTATGGCCCTTGAAGACATTTGTTTGGTATGGTAAAAAGAACACAACTTTTGGAATTCAAATTCATCCCAGCTCTGGCATGTGTTAGCTATGAGACCTGGGACCGCATGGAATGGCAAGCCCTCAAAAATCAGCAAATGGCTAACTTTTCTGATATCAGCAACTCTGAGTTCAAATCTTAGTTGTGCCAAATATGGGTTGTGTGATCTTGGACACTCTTTTGAGTCCTGATACCCAAATCTAATGTGTTTTATTTATTTATTTATATACTTACTTATTATTAGAATATATAAGACTTGCTTTCTTATCAAAGTTTTAAGTACATGATATAGTATAGTTAACTATAGACACTGCTATAGAATATGTCTCTAGGACTTATTCACCTTGCATTACACACTGCTAGTAACTGGCAGACTGGCATTCATATTCATGTGATCTGGTTCCAGTGCCTATGCTCTTAACTGCTATATCATCACACTTGGTTTAATACGTAGTAGTGAGCCCACTGGTACTTCGAAGCAGGACACAAAATTTTCAAAAATATCCTGGAGAAACACACAAGACAGATGTGAATAAAGGTAGAGACAGGCAAAGAGGTCACTTAATTTTGTCTGCAAGGTTCATGAAAAACTGTACTTCCTATGATTGAAAAATAGGTCACAAAAGACCATCCATCCCATGAAATGTGACCTTTCTAAAGAGTTTTAATCAGGAAAGAATATGAATTACTTCAGCATTTTTGAAAGTTGTTTCTGTCATAAGAAGAAGAGGTAAAACTAGGTCTTTGCAGCAGCTCACAGTAGAATTAAAAGGGATATTGTCTCTCAAAGAGCCCAGCTTCCTTCTCCTCCTGCCTCCTCCCTCTTTTCCCAAAGCCTACACTTTATTGAACATATACTAGTGAGAAGTCACTGTCATTTCATCAATTGGCCAGGGAAAGAGAAAATCATTCTAGTCTTAAATCTTAGTCATTGTTTTGATGGCTGTTATACAGAAAGCTGACATCTCTATTGAGTTATCTGCTTTGACACCTCTCTCACCAGCTTTTGAGACATTTTAATTATCTCAAGGATGCCATTAGAATGCATGAACAAAATCATAAGCTCTTCCAAATCCAGAATGCTCATTTATTTGTTATTTTTGACAATGTGATTGACCTAATGTACTCATTTTTGTACCGTTTAATGTCTTAGTTTTCATAGTTCTCCTTGTGGGCATTCTTCTTTCTGATGAAACTTAGTAACTCAGCAATCTTCAAGTCAGTCTTTTTAGCTACTGGCACTTTCCTTCTGATTCTCAACCAATGTGTTGAAGAGTCATGTCCCCCTTTCTAAGGTTAGCAAGAATACTTTGATTTCCAGTTCTCAATCTTGCTTAAATCCAAGACAGGACTTTTTCTTTTGCACAAATTTCCAAGTTCAGTGGACCCTCAGTATCCTCTGTGAAGTTCTGGTTCCAGAATCTTATCCTCCTTCCCCTGCCCCCTTCCTAAAATCCCAGATGTTTAAGTCCCTTGGTCTGCTATCTGTATCTGTGGGTTCCATGGATCCAACCAACTGCAGATCATGTACTATATTTAGGATCTGTGGTTGGTTGAATCTGTGGATGCAGAACCCACAGATATGGATGGCTAACTGAACAGTTTCCTCAGAAGCTCTAGTTGAAGGACCTGATCAGAACTCATCTAGATTAGGAAATATAAACTATCTCAGAAGGGAAGGCTTTCAGATTCAGTGTCTGGGGTGCTATGATTTCAGTATAGAGTTGTTTGAGAACATTAATGAGGAACGCAGTTCAGAGTTATGAATAAATAATATGAATAAATAAGTCAGTACCTGCCACATGTTGAGTGATGAACGTGTGCAGAGACTTTGAAGGGTATTTTGGCATATTAGTTCCCTCAATTCCTAAAGACAAAACTCTCAACTCCACAGTTAAATGCAAACACTGGAAGCTGAGAAAGAATATTTAATGTGCCCAAAGTTGGTAATTAAAAGAGGTGGAATTTGAACACAGAATCTTTAGTAATGAAGTCTGATTAAAAAAAAAAAAATGTTGGAGTTCCCGTCGTGGCGCAGTGGTTAACGAATCTGACTAGGAACCATGAGGTTGCAGGTTCAATCCCTGGCTTTGCTCAGTGGATTAAGGATCCAGCATTGCCATGAGCTGTGGTGTAGGTCGCAGACACTGCTCGGATCCCGAGTTGCTGTGGCTGTGGTGTAGGCCGGCAGCTACAGCTCCGATTTGACCCCTAGCCTGGGAACCTCCATATGTCGAGGGAAGCGGCCCTAGAAAAGGCAAAAAGACAAAAAAAAAAGTTGAATGAAGGATGTGAGGTGAGAAGAATGTTCTTGAGTAAACTGGTTACTTATGGAATTCCTCCTGTGGCAGTCTCGGGCATTTAGTTGACAGGCCAAACCTTATAAATGGAAAGAAAAATGCAATTTATAGACTATGATGCTGATATTTTATGCGACAGGACAATGTTACTGAGGAAACTCTCAAGGCATCCTTATTATTTTTATGTGTTGACAATGCTAAGCATATCTAGGATGCACCAGTATTGACCTCCTTTTATTCTGCTTATTGCTTTAAGAAATCTGAAATTGAATGGGTCAGCTGGCAATTGTCAGTATTTCCTTCAGTGTGGTAATGATTCTAGAGATCATCGATTCCATCCACTTTTGAGAATGGGCATCCAAATACCATTTTTTGTCGTGATGGTTCAAAGTAAGGTTTTCCATTTGCATTTTAAAAAACGTTCTCAATTCTCACTTTTTGGGAGTCAGTACAGCCACTTCTCTGGGCTTACCATGATTTGAGACACAGATGTCTAGGGAATGGACAGCAAAAGGTTAACTTCTATTTAGTACCAGTATTAGACTCTTTACACACATTATTTCATTAAAACACACAGAACTCCTATAAAGCAGATATTTCCCCAATTTTTCAAGTAAAGAAACTGATACATAAAAAAGTTAAGTAACTTGTCAATGGTCATAAAGCTGCTTGTTTGTTTGTTTTTAGGGCCACATCTGCGGCATATGGAAGTTCCAAGGCTAGGGATCGAATCTGAGCCACAGCTGCAGGTCTACACCACAGCAACAGCAACTGGGGATCTGAGCCACGTCTGCACCCTGCACCACAGCTCACGGCAATGCCAGATCCTTAGCCCACTGACTGGGGCCAGGGCTCAAACTCACACCCTCACGGTTACTAGTCGGGTTTGTTACCGCTGAGCCGCAACAGGAATGCCAAGGTCATACAGTTCTTGAGGGGTGGAAGAAATATTTGATGCCAGGTTTAGATGACACTAAGTCTATGATATTATACTTCTTGATATTTTGCTTATTTTACTTATCTCTTTAGCTTCTGGAAGGGTTATTACTTTACTGTATTCATTAATTTTTCTTTCATTTTTTCCCTTCCTTCCTCCCTCTCTCTTCCTCTCTTTTTCTTTTTCTTTCTCTTTCCATCCTTCCCTTTTTTCTTCTTTTTTTTCCTTTTCCTTTTTGCTAACTGAAAAGAGGAAAGAAAGACTGATGCTTTTGACAGAAGCCTCTTGGATCTTTTCACTTTATTATATTTTCAGGCCCTCCTTCAAATGAATGTGTATTAAAATAGAGACTTGCACAAATGCCAGCTGATGTCATCTCTCTGTTAGCCATAATTTTTCCAAGGAAAATTAAATTTGATCTGTTTTTGTTTTATTGTTTTGGCTTGAATTTTATAGATGCCACTTCAAAGGATTTTGTCCAGACTTCAAAATGGCCTTGCCTCAAGCAGAGGGCTGGTGAGTTTGACCTTGGAGGTATATTGTCTGTTATTGAATCAGTGACTGCTACAGCTGTTGAGGACTTAGAAACTTTTTGGAAAATGAATCAGGGACTCAGAAAATGAAGACAGTTCTTCTTCTTTTTTAAAAGGGGGATATTAATAACATCTACCTAATAAGTGGTTATGGGTATTAAATAAGTTAATATTTGCAAAACATTTTGAATTGTGACCAGTACATGATAAGAACCACAGAGTGTTTGAAAAGTAGATGTAAGAATAGATGTCTATAGCCACAGAGTGAGAAAGGCACTATGGCTTTTCTGCATAAATACACCTGGGTTCCAACTCACTTGTATGACTTTGGGCAAGTTGTCTAATCTCTTAGAAGTGTGTTTGCTCAGCTTTGAGAACATGTGTGATGTTCTGACTCCACAGCACTATTGTGAGGGTTCAATGAGATAACACATTGCAAAGTGTATGGTCTGTAATAGAAGCCCAGTGTGTGCGAGCTAGCATTAGAAAGATTTTATAATTATAATATAACTGTTTATGCTAGAGTTTGGGAATGGAATGCTTAACGTACTTTAGGCCAACTAAAGAAAATCTATATAAACTGAAAAAGAAACATTCCAGAAGAAGGCTGCTAGTTTTCTAATAGGAGGAAGGAAGAATTTCTTCCTGCCTGACTACAACTAAGTTAAATGAGAGACTGTTACAACTCACCCAAAGAAAAGCCACTGCTCTCCCAACTCCCAGTTTCCTCCAATGGACTCTATATAACAGCCCCTCCCCACTCTCTCTTCTCCTATAAAACAGAACTTTCCTTTGTTCTCTCCACTTGCCTGTGGTTTGCCACTGATTGTCCTGAATTGCCATTCTTTGCTATTCCCCAATAAACTCATTTTTCTGGCAGTTTTATTTTTTAGGTCAATATTTGGGATCTTTTTATATAGGAAATATTGTCATCTGTGAATAAAGATAAGACCAAGAGGATGGGGACACTGAGGCAAAGAAGAAATTAGGGTGGAAAGGACAAGATGAAACCAGAAGTGAGGTGGCTGCATATTGCAGTGATAAAATGCTCTGCTTTTTTTTTTCTTACTTTTAAGAATTTTTGATAGATTAGTATAAAATTTTAAAGTAACTTGCCACACGTTCTTTTGTTGTGTAAAGAGAATAACTACAATATCAATGTTTTAATTTTGGGGGGTGAAGGGGCAGGATGTAAAGGCTAGATTTAGAATGCCCAAAGGTAGTCATAATAGAACAAAGATAGGCATCCCAATGTATAAAATTCAGGGTCATTTCACATAGACTCTATTTCACATTAGGATTATAAAGTCTCTGTGAGGAAGGGGCCATATTTTGTACTTATTTTGTTTCCCATATTTTGCTCACTCAGTATTAGGCATCTATTATAGCCAAGCACGTACATGGTAATTTGAATGTCATCTTATTTTATACTGAGTCTGTAAACAGTGCAGCAAGGTGGGTTAATGAGAATTTAATGTAGCAGAATTGGAAGACTCAAACTTGTGTTTTGCTTCCTGTGACTTTAAAGAAGTAGCTGTTCATCCTTAGGGATAGAAGACTAGCTCATGCATTTTTAGACTGATCTTATCCCCATAAAAGATAAAAATGCTATCTGTTAATTCTTGGACTTAAAATATTTTACACATCCTACTTAATCATTACATTTCCTTGTAAAAGAAAAAAGGTGAAGAAAGATAAGTGGACAGCAGTCCTAGGGTTGAAAGTAAAGGACTACTTTGTTTGGTAGGTTGGGAGGAGATAAGGGGAGCTCTTCCCAGATTGGGAAGAATGATTCCACTTCCAGTTTCCTTTAATTAGTGGGAAATACTCCCAACAGCACACATTGAGTGGGGTCTTAAAATAATAGCAGTCCAGGATCACAGCCAGGGAGCCATAGAGTGCTACATGAAGGGCTGGTGACTCTGTGGCTTGTGCTAATGAGGAGAATCAGTGGAGCAAACTGAGTAACAGTGATGGCTGTGAGTAGCCTAAAGACAATGCTCCTTCTCAATTTTTCAGTAATCCTGAGAGCTTCTAGTATGCTCTAAGGTCATACCAAATGACATTAGCATAATTAAGTGAGAGTTTAAAAGGACATAATTTGATTTGCAAATACAGAGGAATAGGATTGTTCATGCACCTTGGGTGTCAAGGAGCAATTCATACTCCCTGCACCAGCTAAGTGCTAAGTATGCCAAATACTATTGCTTTAAGAAATATGAACTGTCTCTTGAGGAGGTAACATGGTATAGTTTTTCATATCTAGTTGTCCCTTATATTAACTCAGAACATTTGCTAAAGAATTAGGGGCTCCATCCAAAATGCATTGAGTCAGAATATTGGTGCTAGAATGAAATATGGGTATCTGTACTTTCCGTTTCTTGTCAGCTCTGCTCTGATCTGTGGAGTTGAGAACTCCTGCTCAGGCGATAAAACACGGGGTTTGGGTTCAGGCAAGTCAGGGTTTAAACTGAAGCTGAGCCACTAATTTTGGACAAGTGACCTAAATTCTATAAGCTACAATTTCTTATTTATACAATATGGATAACAACATCAACTTTTCATGGAATTCCCACTGGTGCAATGGAATCTGTAGTGTCTCTGCAGAGTCTTTTTTTTTTTTTTTTCCTTTTTGCCATTTCTTGGGCCTCTCCCCCAGCATATGGAGGTTCCCAGGCTAGGGATCGAATCAGAGCTGTAGCCGCTGGCCTACACCACAGCCACAGCAACATGGGATCCGAGCTGCGTCTGCAACCTACACCACAGCTCACGGCAACACTGGATCCTTAACCCACTGAGCAAGGCCAGGGATGGAACCCGCAACCTCATGGTTCCTAGTCGTATTCGTTAACCACTGAGCCACGAAGGGAACTCCTCTGCAATGTCTTTGATCCCTGGCCCAGTGCAGTGGGTCAAAAAGATCTGGCATTGCTACAGCTGCTGCGAAGGTTGCAACTGTGGCTGGAAGCTGATACCCGGCCCCAGAACTCCATATGCCACTGGGTGACCAAAAAAAGAAGAAAAATCAACCCCCCAAACAAACAAACAAAACCAAAAACCCCCACAGAAAGCCATCTACTTTTCAGGTATATGAGGGGATTAGATGGGATACTGTATTTAGAATTTTCACTCAGTGCTTTGCTTATAGTAGACATTCAATTGACATTAATACATCTCTCCACCTCTTTATGTTTTTATTTGATTTCAGGACATCATTCTATTTAGGTAGCCAAATGTTTCTGGAATTTCTGAGTTAGTTCTCCTCTTTGGTGTCTATTCTAAAAGCTTTCCTTCATCATAAGCCTACCTATGGCTTCATCTGAAATTGTTCTAATTCTGACTGGCAGGTCAGAACACTGAGAATGACACATTTGAAATGACTGTGTGTCCTGATCTTTGTACCACTGGAAGCTGTCTTTGAGATAATACAAGGTGATTAAAAGATTGCTTCTTCTGACCCTGAATCTTTTCTGACAGTCTTATATGAAAAGTCTCCTTTGTGTTTTCCAGAAATGATACCAGAGCCAGATTAAGCCATTAATCAGGTTTAGTCAGGAAGGAAATGTCTATTTTGATTATGTTAATACTTGGTCCAACAATTATAGATGGGTTGCTTCAGTACTGAAGGATATATGGGATGACGGTTTTCTAAAATCGACAGAATTTAAAGCTAGAGGACCTGGACTTGAGCCCTTCCCTTCCTTCCTTCTCTTAACTATATGGATTTGGATAATTAAAAACTACTACTTGTAGCCTTACTTTCTTTTTCCATAAAATGGAAAATGACAACCACTTTGGCTTTTTTTTTTAATTTATTTTTTAAATTATTTCCCTAATAACGATTTTTTTTTTTTACTGTACAGCATGGTGACCCAGTTATAAACACATGTACACATTCTATTTTCTCATATTATCATGCTTCATCATAAGTGACTAGACATAGTTCCCAGTGCTATACAGAAGGATCTCATTGCCAATCCATTCCAAAGGCAATAGTTTGCATCCATTAACCCCAAGCTCCCAATCCACCCCACTCCCTCCCCCTCCCCCTTGGCAACCACAAGTCTATTCTCCAAGCCCATGACTTTCTTTTCTCTGGAAAGGTTCACTTGTGCCATATATTAGGTTCCAGATATAAGTGATATCATATGGTATTTGCCTTTCTCTTTCTGACTTCACTCAGTATGAGAGTCTCTAGTTCCATCCATGTTACTGCAACTGGCATTATTTCATTCGTTTTTATGGCTGAGTAGTATTCCATTGTGTATATACACCACATCTTCCTGATACAATCATCTATCAGTGGGCATTTGGGTTGTTTCCATGTCTTGGCTATTGTGAATAGAGCTGCAATGAACATGCGGGTGAAAGTTTTGTCCCAATATGTGCCCAAGAATGGGATTGCTGGGTCATATGGTAGTTCTTTTTTTTTTTACTCAAATGAATTTATCACATCTGTAGTTGTATAATGATCATAACAATCTGATTTCACAGGATTTCCATCCCACAGCCCAAGCAGATCCCCCCACCCCCCAAACTGTCTCCACCAGAGACCATAAGTTTTTCAATGTCTGTGAGTCAGCATCTGTTCTGCAAAGAAGTTCCGTCTGTCCTTTTTTCAGATTCCACATGTCAGTGAAAGCATTTGATGTTGGTGTCTCATTGTATGGCTGACTTCACTTAGCATGATAGTTTCTAGGTCCATCCATGTTGCTAAAAATGCTGGTATTTCGTTCTTTTTAATGGCTGAGTAATATTCCATCGTGCATATATACCACATCTTCTGGATCCACTCCTCTGTCAATGGACATTTAGGTTGTTTGCATGTATTGGCTATTGTAAATAGTGCTGCAATGAACATTGGAGTACATGTGTCTTTGCGAGTCGTGGTTTTCTCTGGGTAGATGCCCAGGAGTGGGATTGCTGGATCAAATGGTAGTTTTATGTTTAGTTTTCTGAGGAATCTCCATACTGCTTTCCACAGTGGTTGCACCAATTGACAATCCCACCAACAGTGTACTAGGGTTCCTTTTTCTCCACACCCTCTCCAGCACTTATTGTTTGTAGACTTTTGGATGATGGCCATTCTGGCTGGTGTAAGGTGGTACCTCAGAGTGGTTTTGATTTGCATCTCTCTAACAATGAGTGATGTTGAACATCCTTTCATGTGTTTCTCCGCCATCTGTATGTCTTCTTTGGAGAACTGTCTGTTTAGATCTTCCGCCCATTTTTTGATAGGCTTGTTTGTTTTTTTGGTATGGAGCTGCAGAAGTTGTTTACAAATTTTGGAGATGAATCCCTTGTCAGTCGATTCATTTGCAAAGATTTTCTCCCATTCTGTGGGTTGTCTTTTTGTGTTGTTTAGGGTTTCCTTTGCTGTGCAGAAACTTGTAAGTTTGATTAGGTCCCATTTGTTTATTTTTGTTTCTGTTGTCAATACTCTGAGAGGTGGATCTGAGAAGATGTTGCTGTCGTTTATGTCAGAGAGTGTTTGGCCTATGTTTTCCTCTAAGAATTTTATAGTGTCTGGTTTTATACCTAGGTCTTTAATCCATTTGGCATTTATTTTTGTGTATGGTGTTAGGGAGTGTTTTAATTTCATTCTTTTCCATGTGGCTGTCCAGTTTTCCCAGCACCACTTATTGAACAGGCTCTCTTTTCTCCATTGTATATTCTGGCCTCCTTTGTCATAGGTTAGTTGGCTGTAGGTGCGTGGGTTTAATTCTGGGCTCTCTATCCTGTTCCACTGACCTATATTTCTGTCTTTGTGCCAGTACCATGTGGTTTTGATGATTGTTGCTTTGTAGTAGAGTCTGAAGTCAGGGAGCCTGATTCCTCCAGCTCCATTTTTCTTTTTCAGGATGTCTTTGGCTATTCTGGGTCTTTTGTGCTTCCAAACAAATTTTAAAATATTTTGTTGTAGTTCTGTGAAAAATGTCCTTGGTAATTTGATAAGGATTGCATTGAATCTGTAGATTTCCTTAGGTAGTATAGTCATTTTGATAATATTAATTCTTCCAATCCACAAGCATGGTATATCTTTCCATCTATTTGTGTCATCTTTGATTTCTTTCATCAGTGGCTTATAGTTTTCAGAGTACAGGTCTTTTGTCTCTTTAGGTAGGTTTACTCCTCAGTATTTTATTCTTTTGGATGCAATGGTAAATGGGATTGCTTCCCTAATTTCTCTTTCTGCTCTTTCATTGTTAGTGCCATCGATTTCTGTGTATTGATTTTGTATCCTGCGACTTTGCCAAATTCGTGGATGAGCTCTAACAGTTTTCTGGTAGAGTCTTTAGGATTCTCTAGGTATAGTATCATGTCATCTGCAAATAGGGATAGTTTTACTACTTCCTTTCCAATTTGGATTCCTTTTATTTCTTTTACTTCTCTGATTGCTGTGGCTAGGACTTCCAGAACTATGTTGAAGAGTAGTGGTGAGAGCAGACCTCCTTGTCTTGTTCCTGATCTCAGCAGGAATTCTTTCAGCTTTTCACCATTGAGAATGATGTTCGCTGTGGGTTTGTCATTCATGGCTTTTATTATGTTGAGGTAGGTTCCCGTTATGCCCACTTTCTGAAGGGTTTTTATCAGAAACGGGTGTTGGATTTTGTCAAAGGCTTTTTCCGCGTCTATTGATAGTATCATGTGGTTTTTATTCTTCAGTTTGCTAATGTGGTGTATCACATTGATGATTTGCAGATATTGAAGAACCCTTGCATCCCTGGGATAAATCCCACTTGATCATGATGTATAATCCTTTTAATGTGTTGTTGGATGTGGTTTGCTAGTATTTTGTTGAGGACTTTTGCATCGATGTTCATCAGTGAAAGTGGCCTGTAGTTTTCTTTTGTTGTGGTATCTTTGTCTGGTTTTGGTATCAGGGTGATGGTGGCCTCATAGAATGAGTTTGGGAGTATCCCTTCCTCTGCAGTTTTTTTGGAATAGTTTCAGAAGGAGGGGTGTTAGCTCTTCTCTAAATGTTTGATAGAATTCACCTGTGAAGCCATCTGGTTCTGGACTTTTGTTTGTTGGAAGTTTTTTTAATCAGTTTCAATTTAAGTTCTTGTGATTGGTCCATTCATCTTTTCTATTTCATCTTTGTTTAGTCTTGGAAGATTGTACCTTTCTAAGAATTTGTCCATTTCTTCTAGGTTTTCCATTTTATTGGCATATAGTTGCATATAGTAGTCTCTTATAATCCTTTGTATTTCTGTGATGTCTGTTGTTACTTCTCCTTTTTCATTTATAATTTTATTTATTTGAGTCCTCTCTCTTTTTTGCTTGATAAGTCTGGCTAGGCGTTTATCAATTTTGTTGATCTTTTCAAAGAACCAGCTTTTTGTTTCATTGATCTTTACTATGGTTTTCTTCATTTCTATTTCACTGATTTCTGCTCTGATCTTTTATGATTTCTTTCCTTCTACTAACTTTAGGTCTTGTCTGTTCTTCTCTCTCGAGCTGCTTTAGATGTAAAGTTAGCTTGTTTATTTGAGCTTTTTCTTGTTTACTGAGGTGGGCTTGTATTGCTATAAACTTTCCTCTTAGAACGGCTTTTGCTGCATCTCATAGGTTTTGGAGTGTCATATCTTTGTTGTCATCTGCTGCCAGGTATTTTTTAATTTCCGCTTTAATTTCTTCAGTAATCCATTGGTTGTTTAGTAGCATGTTGTTTAGTCTCCACGTGTTTGTGTTTTTTGCAGTTTTTGTCTTGTTGATTTCCAGTCTTTTAGCATTGTGGTCGGAAAAGATGCTTGATATGATTTCAATTTTCTTAAAGTTACTGAGGGGATTTGTAGCCCAGGATATGTCAATCTTAGAGAATGTTCCATGTGCACTTGAGAAGAATGTGTATTCTGCTGCTTTTGGATGAAATGTCCTATAAATATCTATTAAGTCCACCTGGTTTAATGCATCATTCAGGGCCTGTGTCTCCTTATTGATTTTCTGTCTGGTTGATCTGTCCATTGCTGTAAGTGGGGTGTTAAAGTCCCCCACTATGATTGTGTTATTGTCAATTTCTCCTTTTAGGGTTGTTAGCAGTTGCCTTATATATTGTGGTGAACCTGTGTTGGGTGCATAGATATTTAAAATTGTTATGTCATCTTCTTGGATTGATCCTTTGATCCTTATGTAATGTCCTTCTTTGTCCTTGAAAATATTCTTCATTTTAAAGTCTATTTTGTCTGATATGAGTATTGCTACTGCAGCTTTCTTTTGATCCCTGTTTACATGAAATATTTTCTTCCATCCTCTCACTTTCAATTTGTATGTGTCCCTAGAAGTGAAGTGGGTCTCTTGAAGACAGCATATATATGGGTATTGTTTTTGTATCCATTTGGCCAATTTATGTCTTTTGGTTGGGGCATTTAGTCCATTAACATTTAAGGTAATTATTGATATGTATGTTCTTATTGCCATTTTATTAATTACTTTGGATTTGTTTTTGCTGGTCTTTTTTCTTTCCTTCTTCTCTTGTTCTTTTCTGCCTCTAGAAGTTCCTTTAGTATTTGTTGTAAGGCTGGTTTAGTGTTGCTGAATTTTCTCAGCTTTTGCTTATCTATGAAGGTTTTGATTTCTCCTTCAAATCTGAATGAGAGCCTTGCTGGGTGGAGTAATCTTGGTTGGAGGCCTTTTTCCTTTCATCACGTTAAGTATATCATGCCACTCCCTTCTGGCCTGCAGAGTTTCTGTTGAAAAATCTGCCAATAACCTTAATGGGGTTCCCTTGTATGTTATTTGTTTCTTTTCCCTAGCTGCTTTCAATATTTTCTCTTTGTCTTTAATTTTGGCCAGTTCGATTAATATGTCTCGGAGTGTTCCTCCTTGGGTTTATTTTATATGGTACTCATTGTGCTTCATGGATTTGAGTGAATGGTTCCTTTCTCATGTGAGGCAAGTTTTCGGCTATTATCTCTTAGAATATTTTTTCTGTCCCCTTCTCTCTCTCTTCTCCTTCTGGCACCCCTATAATACAGATGTTGGTGCGTTTACCATTGTCCCAGAGTTCTCTGAGACTCTCTTCATTTGTTTTCAATCTTTTTTCTCTTTTCTGTCCTGCATCCGTAACTTCCACTAATCTGTCCTCCATCTCACTTATTCGTTCTTCTGCCTCCTGTATGCTGCTGTTAGCTGCTTCTAGTGAATTTTTTATTTCCGTTAATGTATTTTGCATCTCTTCTTGTTTAAGTTTTATATCTTGTATCTCTTTGGTCAGTGTTTCCTGTAAGTTATCCATCTTTGCCTCCAGTTTATTTCCAATGTCTTGCATCATCTTCAGCATCAACAATCTAAAGTCTTTTTTCTGGAGGCTAAGTATCTCCTCCTCACTTAGCTGTTTTTCTGTGGTTTTTCCTTTTTCCCTCATCTGAGTTATAGTTATCTGTCTTTTCATTTTTATAGGTTTTTGGTGTGGTAACCTTTTTACAGATAATAGAGTTGTAGCATCTCTTACTTTTGGTGTCTGCCCCCCTGTGGCTGAAGTCGGTATGGGGGGCTTGCTGTAGGCTTCCTGATGGAAAGGGCTGATGCCTGCCCCTGGTAGGTGGAGCCGATTCCTATCCCTCTGGTGGGTGGGGCTTAGTCTCTGGATGGGATTAGAGGCAGCTGTGTGCTTGAGGGGTCTTTAGGTAGCCTGTTTACTCAGGGGCGGGTCTGTGATCCCACCTGATTTGTTGTTTGCCCTGCAGCTTCTCAGCACTGACGGATGGGTGGGGCCATATTTTCCCAAAATGGCCACCTCCAGAGACAGGCAGCTGCTGAATATTCCCGAAAGCTTTGCTTTCAATGTCCTTCCCTTACAACAAGCCACGTTCACCCCTATTTTCCCAGGAATCCTCCAAGAACTGCGGTCAGGTTTGACCTAGATTCCTATGGAGACTTTGCTTTGCCCTGGGACCCAGTGCACGTGAAAGTCTGTGTGTGTCTTTTAAGAATGGGGTCTCCATTTCCCCCAGTCCCGCGGAGATCCTGTGCACAAGCCCCCACTGGCCTTCAATGCCAGATGCTCTGGGGCTCTTTCTCCCAGTGCCAGATCCCCACTCGTGAGAGTTTGATGTGTGGCTCAGAACTCTCACTCCTGTAGGTGAGTCTCTGTGAACCAGTTAGTTTCCAGTCTGTGGAGCTTCCCACCCAGGAGGTATGGGGTTGTTTATATCACGAAATCACCCCCCCCCTTTTGATGTGGCCTCCTCTTTTTCTTCTGGAGTAGGATATCTTTTTTAAGGTTTCTGGTCCATTTGGGTGAAGAGTGCTCAGTCTTTAGTTGTGAATTTTGTTGTTTTTAGGAGAGAAGTTGAGCTCCAGTCCTTCTATTCTGCCATCTTCAGAGTGAGTGGGCTCCAGGTCACACCTCGAGAGGCTTTTCCATATGGTAGTTCTATGTATAGTTTTCTAAGGTACCTCCATACTGTTCTCCATAGTGGTTGTACCAGGTTAAATTCTCACCAACAGTGCAGGACAGGTCCCTTTTCTCCACACCCCCTCCAGCACTTGTTCTTTGTGGACTTATTAATGATGGCCATTCTTACTGGTGAGAGGTGGTATCTCATGGTAGTTTTGATTTGCATTTCTCTAATAATCAGTGATGTTGAGCATTTTTTCATGTGCTTGTTGGCCATCTGCACATCTTCCTTGGGAAAAAGTCTCTTCAGGACTTTTGGCCATTTTTCAATTGTGGTGTTGGCTTTTTTGCTATTGAGCTGTGTAAGTTTCTTGTATATTCTAGAGATTAAGCCCTTGTCAGTTGCATCATTTGAAACTATTTTCTCCCATTCTGTAAGTTGTCTGAAAATGACAACCACTTTGTAAACTGTCTCTCAAGAACTTTTTATGAGGATTAAATGAGATAATATCTCATTTTATAAACTATAAGTTTCTACGTAAGAATAAATACAGTGTTCGTTTCATATTTCTGTCTTAGATGACTCTGGAATGAGGATATATAAGAGAAGGAAAAAAGATCATTTTTCCATTTATAGATTGTAATAATTTCTCATTGAGCAAATATTATTTGATAAGCTGCAATAGAACATAGACTCTACCAAACCCTTGCACTTGGCCTATTTCATTTAATTTTTACATCGTCCTTGAGTAATTAGACCAAGGTCACACAGCTTGTGACAAGATTGAGATGCTAGCCTGGGTCTGTCTAATCATAATAAGATCAGACAATACACGGACCTGAAGAGAAGTGATTTTTAAAAGATGTTAAAGCCTTAAGATGCTTTGGAATTCTCGGTAAGATCCCTTATTGAATAATAAGGATTTTTTGACTCTCATCACCTTTGCAAATTTGCATCTGGTAAAATTAGATATTTCTTAACCCTTGCCCTAAACCTATGAAGTCATGCAGCCCTAGTTTAAACGTGTGTTTAATAAGATGATAGTTTAGAGTCTTCTGTCAGTTATAGCCCACCCACCAGTCTTGAAGTAGAACAAAATGTGGAGTGATGTGGTAAAGATGGTGACAAAGTCACCTGTGACACTGGGACAACTGCTAATGATTCAGTTTCCATCATTCTCAGAATGGCAGAGGCAGAAGCAGGTAGATTTTCAGACAAACATTATAGGATAATTGTGGCTTTATAAATAACTGTCACACTAAGGTCCTAGGAGGGTGAAATTCAAAAGGACAACTTGAGCCCCAACCATGACCTGCATAGGTGCAGAGCCCAGGCCACTCTTTCTTCTTTTCTTCTTGCCTGGTCCCCTGCACATCTCGTGGTGGGAGGATGTGGGAACAGGTTCTCACGTGAACTCCTGTCAATCTGTGCTGCATCTGCCCTGAATTCCCACTCTCACCACACTTCTTGGGGCATCACACCTATCACAGCTGCTTCTAAGCTCTTGGCTGGACTGCCCTCTGGGCTTTTGACAGGAACACTGTTATTATAGCTTTTCTATGTGGGGTCTACATGGTTCCTGCTTTCAAAGTTCTGCTTCCTTTTCATCATCACTTAATGAACTGCTGGATAAATCCATTCATCCAAGACCCCACTGGGTCTAAGAGAACCATGCTGGGGGTCTTGGAATTATCAAGATGGAAGAAAAGAAAGTGAAGCAATGAATTTCAACATTTATTTTTATCAGGTTGTACCTACTGAAAAGGGTTTCATGGCATTTCTGTTTGATTCCAAGATTATGTCACCCTCTGGCTTATACACACATAGCCACAGGGGCTTGTTTGTGATTGCTTCAAGAAAAATTCTCCATAATGTACCCAGAAGCATTATTTTCTATTCTAACCCTTAGTTTTCACAAAATCACTTGGCTCTCATATATGATCAAATAGAAAAGTGACATAGGTTTTGGAATAAGTGCCGACATTAAGTGGGGCCAGCTTCATGGGCACATAACCTGTGCAGTAGCCCAGGAACCCATGGCTCAGAAGGTCCTGTGTTTGGTTTAACGCTCTGTAGTATCTGTCTTGAAATTCCCTTTTTTTTTTTTGGCTTTTTAGGGCCACACTTGCAGCATATGGAGGTTCCCAGGCTACGGGTCTAATTGGAGCTGTAGCCGCTGGCCTACACCAGAGCCACAGCAATGTGGGATCCGAGCCCCGTCTGTGACCTACACCACAGCTCACGGCAACGCCGGATCCTTAACCCCACTGAGCAAGGCCAGGGATCGAACCCGCAACCTCATGGTTCGTAGTTGGATTCTTTTCCGCTGCGCCACAACAGGAACGCTTGTCTTGAAATTCTTAATAATGTTTCGACTAAAGAGGCCTTGCATCTTTATTTTGCACTGAGCCCTGTATATTAGACAGCTGGTCCTTCCTTTAAGCTTATGACTGGTTATGTTTCTTAACTTCTCTAAACCTCAGTTTTCTTATTTGTAAATCAGAAACCATGTAGTTACGTATATATTAAAATGTTTTTGAGCTGAATAAGTCAGATATAATAGCAAATTGGCTAACAAAGCTTTTGCACATGCATGGTCCTCAATAAATCTTTTTTTTTTGTCTTTTTGTCTTTTGTCTGTTGTTGTTGTTGTTGCTATTTCTTGGGCCGCTCCCGCGGCATATGGAGATTCCCAGGCTAGGGGTTGAATCGGAGCTGTAGCCACCGGCCTACGCCAGAGCCACAGCCACGCGGGATCCGAGCCGCGTTTGCAACCTACACCACAGCTCAAGGCAACGCCGGATCGTTAACCCACTGAGCAAGGGCAGGGACCGAACCCGCAACCTCATGGTTCCTAGTCGGATTCGTTAACCACTGCGCCACGACGGGAACTCCAACCTCAATAAATCTTAACTCTTTTGTATCGAATCCAAGAGGGAGATCTTCTCATGAACATCATACTAGGTCAGCACTAGAACACTGGTTATGTGAGTACAATGTTTAGTTTTGTGCTGGAAAAGATGATTATTTAGATCTTGTTGTTGTGAGATTTGATTAAATAAGAAGTAAAAGTGCTCCTTTTTCACCCAAAGGCTACTAGTTTGAATCAGTGTTCAGACTTCATAAGTAGAAGGGTGAAGGAAACACTGCAGCTGAGGCCAAGCTAAGAAATCATTCAATTCCCATCATTGCCAAGCCAATACCCAAAACACTCACACTTCTCAGAGAAACCCTAGAATTGATAGTATTTGGAGTCCATACTATTTAAAGACAGAGCTAAATAGTACAATGAAGATTTATCTGGTAGAAAATGGATTTTATCTCATGATTCTTTGGGAGAGCTGTGTTAAGGATTCTGAAACTCTAAACTAGGAGGTATAGAGCAACCTGATCAATTAGCAATGTCCGCCTTGGGCTTTGGAAGAGTGGTGGTGGCATGTAAAGCAGATATTTGCCATCTTTGATCCAGTCTCCTCATTTTACAGAATATAGCATGACTAAGAAGTTACTATAGTTACAAATTTATGGAGCGAACTACTATCTGAGTGAGCTTTTAATCCTGAAGTCACTGATGCTTAAGAGCAAGGCTGGTTCACCAACCAGGCAACCAAACAACTAACAAAAAGTAAAATAAAACAAAAAGGAATAAACTTACTGGCCTTTTAAGCATTACTAAGAAAAGTATTGGGGCTTGGAGGGTTTATCTTTAAGATCTATAAAATGATAAAATATAGAGTGTTTCTATCTTTAGTATGCGTCGGTAGACCCTAAAGTCTTTTAAAACACAAGTTGCTGGACCCAAACTGCATAATTTCTGATCCAATAAGTTTCTGGGGCAGGGCCTGAGAATCTGCATTTCCAGAAAGTTCCCTAATGGTGCTCTGGTATGGGACTATGCTTTGAAGCTTCCTATTAGTAACTTTTCCTTGACCATTGATCTGATTTCCATTACAATAAAATTAATTATTCAAACATACATTTTAAAATAAATATGAGACTTAGTCTGCCACCTCCGTGGGATTTGTTAATAAGTTCTGAAAATTATCTTTTATTTAGTAGTTGTTTCAGCAGCGTGCATACTAAAATTGGAACAATACAGAGAAGACTAGCATGGTCCCTGCACAAAGATGACATGCAAATTCATGAAGCGTTCCGTATATTTTGGAATCACTTGCACACTGTTGGTAGGAATGAAGAGCCACTGTGTAAAGATATAGCCACTATGGAAAACAGGATGGAGATGCCTCAAAAACTATAAAGAGAAATACCATATGATCCAGTAATCCTGCAGGTGTATATCCAAAACAATTCAAAGCGGCATCGCAAGGAGTATTTGCACACCCAAGTTCGTTGCAGCATGATTCACAATAGCTTAGAGGTATTATATGGACAAATATCCATGGACAGATGGATGGATAAAGAAAATGTAGTATGTACATGCAATGGGATATGATTAAGCTTTTTTAAAAATGTAAATCCTGTCACATGTTCTAACATGGATGAAGCTTGAGGACATTATGCTAAGAGAAATAAGCTACTCACCAAAAGATAAACGCTTATTTCCACTTACGCAAGGTATCTAAAGTAGACAAACTCATAGAAACAGAAAGTAAAATCATTGTTGCCAGGGGCTGGAAGGGGGTGGAATAGAGAATAGGCATTTAATGGGTATAGAGTTTCAGTTTTGCAAGATGAAAAAGTTCTAAAGATCTGCTGCAAAGCAATGCAATCACACTTAACACTACTGCACTCTACCCTTAAAATAGCTGATAGTAAACTTAATGTGTATCTTACCATGATTAAAGAAAACTTGGTAGTTTAAGGATAACAACTCCCCGAAGGGTATAGTAACCCTTAGTTGGAGAGGTGTTTGGCGAGAAGTAGAGAAGTAGCTCTTTGTGGCTACTCAAATGTGTGCTAGGGACTTAACCTAGTCTCAGTGTTAGAAGCTTCCTTCCATCTGTGTCTTGTAGATTTCTAACCTCTTATATATGATTCTTTAAAACACTGGTGCTTGCATCCAGTCCAGAGATTCTAATTTGGTCTGTGAAATGACCTGGATGGTGGGATTTTTGAAGATCTCCAGGTGGTGGTTTGAATTGTAGCCAGGGCTATACAGCATTGTTTGCACCAGTGATTTGTAAATTAGGAAAAGTTTAAAAGGAACTCTTTGGAGGTTTGTCAAACTACATATGCTCAGTACTCCTCCATTCTTTCCTCACAGCCCCAGATAATTCTGATTATCATTCCCCTTCCTCACCAATTAAAGAAATACAGCATTAGATGATTTCTAATGCCTCTTTCAGAAAAAATAAGTCCATAATTATCTTCTTCTATGGAAGGAGTCTTCTAATCAATGGATTGATTTAGCTCTTATATGAAGATATTCCCTTTTTCGAACCTCAATTATAAGGAGTTGAGTTCCTCATCGCTGCATCAGCAGATGGTCAAGGTTTCTGTTGGTATTGATGGGACTGTCTTAGTTTGGGCTGGGTGTGTACACAAAGCCCACCTTTCCTTTTAAATCCTTGTCAGTCAAACCTCAGAGTTAAAACACTTAAGCTTAAGACCAGACTGTTGAACTACAGCAAAATTCCAATTTTTCACTTACATGTTATTTGACAGGCTATGAGTAATTTAGAAGATGATCTGAAGAACAAAGAGATAAAATTTCATTGAGTTAACATTTGCATGGAGGGATTAGGCCCTGCCAAGGGCGATTTTCCTTGACTCCCTAAAAATCAGTGGTATAAAGTCAGAGGGTACCCAGAAAATCCTATGGAATTATAGCAGTATTATCAGGGTGTGCTCATGACCAAACAATCCC
Source organism: Phacochoerus africanus (assembly GCF_016906955.1). NCBI lineage: Eukaryota > Metazoa > Chordata > Mammalia > Artiodactyla > Suidae > Phacochoerus > Phacochoerus africanus. The sequence continues at coordinate 13,863,429 of NC_062549.1, read as the reverse complement.
AACTGGAAACAACTCCTCACAGATTCAGCCATTTGTAAGCCAGTTTATTTACTTATTTTTTTAATTGTTATTTCCCCAATACAATTTTTTTCTACTGTACAGCATGTAAGCCAGTTTAGATACCCATGAAGTCAGAAATTTGGCATCACAGGAAACGGGACTTGCCAACTTAATGCTGTTTAATGTTAATTAAACTTAATATAACTCAGTTATCCGCTTTTCAGATATTCCCAGGCAGAATACCAGAGAAAAAGAAATAAACTGAATGCATATTATATGTACATTTAAATTATATAATCATAAAAGCATTTATAATTATACATTCATATTATGTAATGTAAATTATCACATATTCTAGGTTTTTTAATATTTCTAGAATAAGAGGAATGGATATTCCAAATCAATAATTTCCAATGAAATCGGTTACCTGGGAAAGTTAACAAAAGAATGTACTGATACAGGTGTTATTCATACAAATGCACATTCTTAGTAGACTGAAGAAGGCTAAAATACTGCATTCAGGAGTGGGAGCAGTTAAAGCTGCCTAGAATTTTATGAGAAGACAGCATGAGGAAGTGATTACCTAGCTGTGTTTTAAAACATGTCTAAGAGTGACCAATGCCATCACCTGGTGTAATGGTGATAGTGTTATCTTAGAAGGGTGTCAATAACACATGAAAGACAAAAGATGATAGTGATCTTGGTAAAAATTCTCCAGATTCAAATTTTGATGGAATTCCCTGTGTTAAGATGATTATATATTGTCTATTATTGTCTCTTCCTCATTTGGTATAGCATGTAATATTTAACACAGGGCAAGAAACCACCCAACTTCCATTGAGCAATCCAATTTATGTTACAGTAAGCTTTTGGACTATTTAGATGTCAAGCATTACTGAAATGTCTAAAACAAAATGATCATCCAGCATTAGCACTAATGTACCAGACACAGACACTGGTTGTACAAATATGGAAAAGTAGAAGAAATCACTGACCCAGGTTCAGTGTCTTAGTCATGACCTGAAACTTACCCACACAGGTCAGGTGTCATTTGATATAAAATGAGGATAAATCTGTACTTCATAAACCAGGTTTGTCAATGAATTCAGTGGTGGGCTTTGAAAATACACATATTCTCAAGACCTAGCCCATGATTTATGTATAGAGTAAGATCTAAGAGTGTGCATGTATGAAAACTCCCCAGAAACACTGCTACTTCTCCTGCAGAAACACTAAAAAACTGGGCATAACATAGGATTTTTAAAACATTGGACATCTAATCAAAAAAGGCCAATAGTCCCAGAGACATAGGAACAAATGAAGGGAGTCCTGAAATTATCCCAGACTATTGCCTTGAGAGAGTTTCCAAGTCATATTGCCAGCAGGAGGGGCCCAAGCTGAGCCTGTTGGCCTCCCTGTGTTGGGGAAATGGGCTTGAGAATCCAAGAAAGCCAAAGTGGCTAGAATTTGTAGAGTGAAGTACTAGAGAGAGAAAACACAGAAAGAACTGAAAAACTGCAGAAGGTATCCTCTTTAGTCTTCAGCTGAGTCTTAACCAGGGCATGCATGTGAAAAAACTGCACAAGGGCAGATAAAAATGAAACATTGAATCCTGATAAAAAACTCTCAGCCAACTTGGAGGGGTTGTGGAGAAAAGGGAACCCTCCTGCACTGCTGGTGGGAATGTAAACTGGTACAGCCACTATGGAGAACAGTTTGGAGATACCTTAGAAATCTATACATAGAACTTCCATATGACCCCACAATCCCACTCTTGGGCATCTATCCAGACAAAACTCTACTTAAAAGAGACACATGCACCCACATGTTCATTGCAGCACTATTCACAATAGCCAGGACATGGAAACAACCCAAATGTCCATCAACAGATGATTGGATTCGGAAGAAGTGGTATATATACACAATGGAATACTACTCAGCCATAAAAAAGAATGACATAATGCCATTTGCAGCAACATGGATGGAACTAGAGACTCTCATACTGAGTGAAATGAGTCAGAAAGACAAAGACAAATACCATATGACATCACTTATAACTGGAATCTAATATCCAGCACAAATGAACACCTCCGCAGAAAAGAAAATCATGGACTCTAAAGTGGCTGCCCAATGGGAGGGGGAGGGAGTGGGAGGGATCGGGAGCTTGGGCTTATCAGACACAACTTAGAATAGATTTACAAGGAGATCCTGCTGAGTAGCATTGAGAACTATGTCTAGATACTCATACTGCAACAGAACAAAGGGTGGGGGAAAAATGTATACATGTAAGGATAACTTGATCCCCTTGCTGTACGGAGGGAAAAAATAAAAAATAAAATAAATTCTTTATATGAAGAACAACAAAAAAAAAGAAAAATACGCGGTTTTTAAACAACTCTCCCCACCCCATAAAAAATGTTAGAATTTAGGAGGGTAAAAGCATTCCTTTCTGTGAGGAATAATGTAAGCCAAGCAATTTGTTTCATTTCCATTATTGCCATGGTTACCTGGACGCTCACAACTAATTATGAAACATAGTTCTAACAATTCTGAAATTCCAATCAATTTTTAATCTGATTTATCTTTCCTTTGATGCTAGTTTTCCATTTCAATTAACTTTCTCTAAAATTGCTACTCTTTTTGGGAAAAGGGAAAGAGAATGAAAATGAATGGATGAATAAATAAACTATATATATGTATATACATATCTATTCACATCCAGTCAATAAACATGTATAAACTATTGAGGCAGACTCTATGTAAACCCTGGCTGAAAACTAGCCTCACTATATTGTAATAAAATCCCAGCGTTTGTGAATGTGTGTATCTATCTTGTGTGCGTCTGTCTACCCTGACTCTATTGAATCTCATTCTTTAGGGACTTTGAGTTAAAAGGAAAATCCATTCTTTTTTGGCCAAGGAGGATGAAGCGTTAGTTAATTAAATTCCCCGTAGGCGTCTTTCGTGATGCAGTAATACTAAATCCAGAGATAAGTTGTCTTGGCAACTGCTTTGGCAACTGTTACCGGCCTGCTTTTTAGGCTTGTGAATAAAGACATTTGAGAATGTAAATCAGCAGCTGAGGTCTAATAGATTTTATTCTCACTCTTCCAAAGAAGCTGGACACTAATTGATAATTCAGTACCCTTTCATTTATGTTTGAATAATAAAGCAATGCTCATAACTCAGTCTTTGGATGATTATATATATTATTCATGCTTTCAAAATGTAATAAAGATACATACTTAATATCAGTTTTCCAATTAAAGTTTATGACCAAGCTCAGTGATGGTTATAGTTTTTGGCAGAGATTTTTAATTTTTTTCAAATGCTTTCTTGGGATTCACAAAGCAGCTTCAAGCATAAACATGTTTAGCGTGGAGGAATAGGAGAGGCAGAAATCAACACACAGGCACATGAAGACATCTATAAGCAAAATTTTTTCAGGTGATGAATCTGCAAAAACTGACAATAGTTCTAATTTTAAAAATAATTTCTTTTTAATTAAAAAATCCTTTTACGGCATCACATACACTGGAGAAATTGGCTAGTGAGTAAATTTGTTAACTATCAATTTTTTTTAGCTTGCCAATGTGCACTGCTGTCCTTTCTTAGCACTAAAATAATACATGCCCATAAAACCCTTTTTACTTGATAATAAAGTAAACCCCACCTGGAGAGGCTTTACAAAGAATACTTTATAGAAATCTAGAGTATTAAACAATTATGTAGAATCAAAAGGGGCCTAAGGTCATTTGGTTCAACCTCTTTCTATTACAGAAGAGGATACTGAAATTTGCAGAAAGCTTAAACGTGCTGAGCCTATTTTATTTTATTTTTTGTCTTTTTGCCATTTCTTGGGCCGCTTACGCGGCATATGGAGATTCCCAGGCTAGGGGTCGAATCAGAGCTGTAGCCACCAGCCTACACCAGAGCCACAGCAACGCCAGATCTGAGCCGTGTCTGCAACCTACACCACAGCTCACAGCAATGCCGATCCCCAACCCGCTGAGCAAGGCCAGGGATGGAACCCGCAACCTCACGGTTCCTAGTCGGATTCATTAACCACTGAGCCACGATGGGAACTCCGTGCCGAGCCTACTTTTACTACAGTGGGGCCAAGGGTTGTCCAACATTGCCAAAGCAATATAGAGGGTCCTGTTTTTGTGGCCTTTCCTACACTTATTTCTGGCTAAAATAACACTTTCATGACATTTTTTCCCTTACTCATAGAGACAGCATGAGGATTGATTTAAAAGCATGGACTTCTGAGTCATACAGATCTGGGTTCAAATTCAGATTACTTACCTTTATGTTTTTTAAATCTAGCCTTCATTATCTTGGTCTTATATAATTCTTGCAATCAGGTAGCAGCAGTCCCAGCTGTACGTAACCTGGAGCCTGTGAAGATGACAAAGGAGATTTGTGAGCAGCTGATCCTACTCATGAGATACTACTCAGGTCACAATTGTTTCTTAAAATCTTGTGTTTCTTCATTGCATGGACTACATACTTCCCCCATTCTACTTGTGCAGGAGGAAAAAAAAGGAACAAGATGAATACAGGTGCTTACATTCTAAGGTGCAAGTCAAAGTGTTTCATAGGTAGCCCTTAGGAAGTTTTCCCAGTTTTGATAGAAATTTCCCACTTCTGTGTCTGGTATATAGTGTCTGGCCTGTCAATAGTTTGGTCAGTCTTTGTCTCTCAGCTTCTGAAATCAACAGTGATTTCTGAGTGCATGACCTGTGGTTACTGAAACCCAGCCGCTTCTTTCTAGATACCAGCTAACTCATGATCCACCCAGGTGGAAATCAAAAAGCAATGTCTTCTCGGCAGCTCAGTACAGGGCTGCTTTCTAAAGCTGTTGTTCCAATAAATTACTTCCTAAAACTGAATCCAAAGGTAAAATTTAAGGCACCATGATCACTGTGCTGATCCATTTAACAAAGTTTCCAACTCCTCTTAGCTGCCTAAACTATCCTTTTCATATTTTTCTTTCTGATGATGTGAGTGGTATGTTTTAGAACCCCTATAAAATCTTGGACATCTAGAGTGTTGCAGCACCAAACTAATTTATACTCATTCATTAGCAGTGTGATCAATTTGCCCAACATTCCAAGAAAATCATAGGATAAGGGAAACTTTTTCATTCACACAAATAGTATTTTGGTGCTTCTTGTTTTAGGACTACTGTCTGGGTATATTCTTTCACTTAACAGCAATAAGAATTATTAGTAAGTTGTCATCATTCTTACTTGTAGGTGAGGAAACTGAACTTAGGGCATTAAGATTTCACAGCTCATAGTGGAAGAGTTGACATACCAACTCAGGGCTGTGTGTCTCCAGGGACAGTCTTCCAATTCTCATACATTTAAAAAATCATTTTTATTATATATATATTTTTTCTACTGTACAGCATGGTGACCCAGTTACACATACATGTATACATTCTTTTTTTCTCACATTAAGTGTTCCATCATAAGTGACTAGACAGAGTTCCCAGTGCTACACAGCAGGATCCCATTGCTAATCCATCCCGAAGGCTCCATTCTGCATCTATTTACCCCAAGCTCCCAGTCCCTTCCACTCCCTCCCCTTCACCCTTGGCAACCACAAATCTATTCTCCAAGTCCATGATTTTCTTTTCTGTGGAAAGGTTTCTTTGTGCCATATGTTAGATTCCAGATATAAGGGATATCATATGGTATTTGTCTTTCTCTTTCTGACTTACTTCACTCAGGATGAGAGTCTCTAGTTCCATCCATGTTGCTGCAAATGGCATTATTTTGTTCTTTTTTTTTTTTTGGTCTTTTTGCCATTTCTTGGGCCGCTCCTGCGGCATATGGAGATTCCCAGGCTAGGGGTTGAATCAGAGCTGTAGCCACTGGCCTACACCACAGCCACAGCAATGTGGGATCTGAGCCACGTCTGCAACCCACACCACAGCTCATGGCAACACCAGATCCTTAACCCACTGAGCAAGGGCAGGGATCAAACCCGCAACCTCATGGTTCCTACTCAGATTTGTTAACCACTGAGCCACGATGGGAACTCCTATTTTGTTCTTTTTTTATGGCCAAGTAGTAGTCCATTGTGTATATATACCACATCTTGCTGATCCAATCATCTGTCAGTGGACATTTGGGTTGATTCCATGTCTTGGCTATTGTGAATAGTGCTGCAATGAACATGAGGGTGCATGTGTCTTTTTTAAGGAAAGTTTTGTCCGGCTATATGCCCAAGAGTAGGATTGCTGGGTCATATGGTAGTTCTATGTGTAGTTTTCTAAGGTACCTCCATACTGTTCTCCATAGTGGTTGTACTAGCTTACATTCCCACCATAGTGCAGGAGGGTTACCTTTTCTCCACACCCCCTCCAGCATTGACTGGTGTGAGGTGGTATCTCATGGTAGTTTTGATTTGCATTTCTCTAATAATCAGTGATGTTGAGCACTGTTTCATGTGCTTGTTGGCCATCTATATATCTTCCTTGGAGAAATGTCTCTTCAGGTCCTTTGCCCATTCACTTCTCATACATTTAATCTGCTTGAAATATCAGATTGGTGTGCAGTATATCATTCATACTTCATCATATTTAGATTTAGGTGCCTTTACCAATGAGTCTTATCTATTCATTACAGCAGGTCTGGCAAGACTTGGAAATATAGATGTTTGTCTGAATTTGTTTGTGTCTTTGAAGAAAATATATTTCTTTCACAGAGTTACAAAGCATAATTTTTCATGAAGCAAAAATTTTTATCATCCAATTAGTCCTCATTATGAAGTTTTTAAAAAATGTATGGGTATGTGTGTTTTGTTTCCCATATACATGAACTTAAATTCAATCTTGAAATTTGATTTTGTACCTGAATTTTTCCTTTTAGGGTAAAATAGAATCTCATTTTCAGAAGATATTGGTTTAAAAAGTTGGTTCCCAGTTTGAATTAATCTAGAGGTTGGCCATGTAGCTTTGACAAAGGCAATTACCTCCTGGAACCTCAGTCTCTTCACCTGTGAAATGGGAATTATGGCCATATTACTGTTCTACATATTTTCTCATGGAAGTAAAGGTTTATAATGGGTTTGACAGAGCCAATACCTTCCTTATGAGAATAAAGCATGATCTCTTATCGAGTACATTGTCTTCTATTGACCTCTCTCATTGCTATTCAACAGTGATAGATAAATTACCTGCTCATACAACCTCTGTATCATGCCTGGTGTTAATATCTATAGCATTATCTTCACCATGGAGCTTACAGAACATTCTCTCCCTTATTTCATTTTCTAGAAATATCAGATCATACACCACTAGGATTTTGCATATAACTTGAGAAAGAGAAAAATCTATGGAAGTCTGAGATGAGCCTGCTGTCAAGGTGTTATAATGGTCACTACAGAGTGACCACAAGGTGGCAGTCTCCTAGAACATGAGGACCAAGCAGAAGTCCTGAGCAATTGCCTTGGTGGTTGATCTTGCATTCACAGCTCAGTCACAGCAAGGTCATGTTGCCAAAGTGATAACTGCCAAGAGGTCCATCAGCCAACAGTCTAGAAAACCATTTCTTGATGGAGCTTTCTAAAAAGCAATAATGACACCACTCTTCTATTTTAGAGTGTCATAGCCTTTCTGAATGCTTTATTCCACTTAAGAATCTAAATCCTACAGTGGACTAAAAAAGGATGGGGTGTTTTTATCATATTTTCTTATTATTTAAAGTCATTATTTCTCAACCCTTGACTGCACAGCACAATATCCTAGGGAACTTTTAAATTAATCTATGGGGTATGGTCCCAGAGATTGAATTTTAAAAGCACCCCAGGTGATTCTAAGGTGCATTCAGAGTTAGGAACCATCTTTTCAGGTCCTCTTAATTTATTTATTCATTCATGCACCATTTATTGCATACTTTCTCATGCCAGCTTTGAGCAAAGCAATGGTGATGATGTAAAGTGAGATTCTACAATTGCCCTCAAAGTTAGTAATTCAATTCCATGGAATTCAATTCAGCAAACATTTATCAAATTCCTACTACATGACGAATACTATGTTGGATATGGAGGAAGCTGAGACGACAGTAATTCCTGCTCTCTAGCATTAACATTCAAGTGGGCGGTATGCACAAATAATTATTATATGAGGCAGAATTTGGTGTTATCAATGTCTTACCTTTCTATAAAATTTCACCAATGCATATAACTTGAAGCTCACTCAATAATTCTTGATACTGGTAAGCAGCTAGCTTTGAACTTCAGTATCTGAAGTTCAAAAAGGAGACTAACATGATTTGCCAATAGCAACAGTGAGTCCCCACACCCACGTATATGGACTCCAGGGTCAATGCTCACTGCCTTATTCCATGCTGTGTCGTGGGGATAAGGAAAATGTGTTGGTTTTGACTGCACAAGTAGGGGTGTATCTGTGCATTTGTCTTGTGAGTTTTATTTCCTGCTGCATGAATAGGGGACCACTTCTGTCTACACATTTTCTGGGCTACTTCTTCCATACACTCAGAGCCTCTTCTGATGCTCTCTTCATACTTATATCCTTTTTTATAAATGAACTCTTACTTTTAACAAATTTCAGATCTCTAAAATTGTTCTGGATGTCTATTGTCTTGAAGATAAAACTGAAAATATTTCATTCCATCAGCAGATCTGCTTGTCAGGAGTGTCTGTCGATCACCTAAAGGTTTAATTAGGGGATGGAAATTAGTCCAAATGTATATAAAGAAAACTCTGAGACAAGTCTCATTTTCAGAGATCTTCATTCTGTCAGCTAATAAAGTGTCAAGCCAAATGCCATCTGGATTGGGACTGGCACATCAAGTAGTTGATAAAGAACATGTTTTAAGAATTAACTTTATGGCTGATTTGGAGAGTTGACTCTTGAGGGCATAAGCGAACATCCTCCTTATGTGCAGAATCAAAATGAGGTTGGCATCCTTCAGGGTTGCTAAACATAGCAAGGTATTGCCAGGTCATTGTTTTATTTATTTATTTATATTTTTTTGTAATAGCAGAGAATCCACCAAGCAGATTCCCAGAGGACCCCTGGCTGTTTCATTGCACAGAGGACTTTACTTCTGAAAATTCCACTGTGAGACTGTGGAACTATCTACCCTTTCTTTAAAGGCTTGGTACTTTTAGGATTGTCCAGATTTAGATGCCATAGCCTAAGAGAGACACTAAAAATCTGGAGCATATTCAGGAGAAGACATTCTATGTGATGAGGAATCTGAATATTTTAGAAACAGCTGATGAGGTTTAGGCTGAAGAAGCCAAGAGCCAGAAATGCAAATGGAAGCATGAAAAGTCTTCAAATATGCAAACATCTATTTGTGGAAGTGAGGTTGTGTTCATTCTCTCTAGCTCCAGAAAGAAGGATAATGACTGGGGTGGAAGTGACAAAGGGGCAAATTTTAAATTACCCTGATATGGAAGAACATTAAAATTATTAAGCAGTAGAAACAGTTGCTTCATAAAGATTCAGAGATGTTCAAGAACATTATGTTATAGTTGTGAAACAGGGATTTCTCAGCTGAGTGAGAAGTTAATTTTAATGAACTTTTCTGGGAATGTTTAACAGTTCTGGATATCCACCTGAAGTTTAACCCTCATGTCTCTAATTATGCTTATCATATTGTCTATGTCATTGAAGTGTCCTTTACCCACACTTCTAGGCATAGAGGGTACTCAACCAGCCACTATTAAATGAACATATGAACACGAGTTAAGTCACTAGGAAAGACTAGAAGAGAGAGTCTGGTAGAGATGTGTCAGTTAACAAGTATGAGCAGGACTGACATGGGTCTTTGGGGAGAGGAGATGCTGAGACTAAGGGCTGTGGGGTGATGGGTACCAAGGCATAGTCTCAGTCATGACTCCTTCCATCTGTAAGCCTCCCACCCCCCTGCCACTGATAAAAGATACTCAGATCTTTTGGACTTTAATCACAGTATGACTGCAAGTTTCACTTAAGGAAACACAGACTCAGAAGTGGGAGTGGATATGTTGGAAAGACCTAACAGATTGGAAAAAAGTTACACTTAAACTCTGTCTAGCTCCAGACAACAGACAATGACCAAGGGTGGACATTTCAAGGGAAGCATATTTCAGTATAATCGCTTGATGGACGAATTTTAAAACTATTCAACAGTGGAGGCAGCTGCTTTACAAAGCTTCTTGTTTGTAGAGATGTTTAAAAACAAAAGGTTTGTCATTTCATGGAAGAGGGTTCATTGTTCCATATTGAGGTAAGAATTTAGATTAAATGAACTTTACACTGGGTAGGAAGTTGGATAAAATGTATTCCTGAACTTTGAGAACTGCAACATGCTTTGTTCATTCATTGAACATGGCCTGGAAAAGAAGAGCCTCCCAGTCCACATGTATCTAAGGATCCTTATTCCATCGTCTATACCCAAAGACACTGTCTATACTATTACAACAGCTGAGAGCAGGAACTGTGTTTTTTTTTTTTTTTTTTTTAATGTCTGATTCTCCAGCACATAAGATACTGCCTTCTATGGAGTAGGTTTGTAATAAATGTTTGTTGAGTGAATACCAAATTAATTTTGTGGATTTTAGGATTTGAACATTGACTGAATTTCTCTTGTGTACTAAGTATGCCTACATGGAGTGATTATCACTAGCTAATATTGCTCAAGTTCTTATTATTTTCCAGCTGCCAGGTTTAATGCCTTACATGCATTGTCTATTAAAACCCTACAAACAGATCTATTAAAAAGCTCAAGAAGATACGATATTTACACTTTTTTTAAATGAGGAAACTGAGGCACATGGAGGCTAAGTAGCTCCCTATGGTTCTACAGAGAGTAATTAGATGATGCAGGATTGAAATTTAGGCTGTGTGACTTCAAAGCCAGCATAGTTCATCAGAGTGGAGGAGTAATCATTATCAATCATTAATAGGGCAATATGTGTTTAAAACATAGCTAACAATTATTGAGTGCTTTCTACATGTGAGGTACTAAGTATCTGCTCACTTAATCTTCATAACAGCCTCATAAAGTAGGTCCAGCTATTGTGTTCATTTTATAGATAAGGATCAGGACACAGAATTTTTGGAATTTTCAAAACCCAAAGCTTATCTTCTCAAAATTGTGTGGTCTTGTTTCCTCTTTTGTGATACAGATGGGACAAATAATGTATCCTCTTCCACGAAGTGTATATATTGCTCTAAGAAAACTATTTTGTTTGACCTGGAACTGGGTCTCAACTCATAAATGCTTTGTGAGGACATTAACATCCCCAAATGCCTGCCCACTAGCCTGCCCACTAGCCATCCTTAGTTGAGGGTTTAGACGTAGCTTAGAGAGTAGCAAAGAAAATCACCATAAAGGCAAATGTTGTGGAAAAAAACTAAGAATTTAGGATCAAATAGAGATGATTTGGGGCCAAGTTCACCATTCTTCCAGCTATGGGATCTTGGGAGTCACTTAATCTCTCCACACATTAGTTTCACCATTTCATAAATCCCCCTCCCCCAATTCACAAATTTTTAATGGGGATTACACTAGTTCATACAAGGTATAATTCACTCCTTTTTCATATTTTCACCTAATCAAAATCAGTCATATTCCGGAAGTAATTCTAGGCATCATAGTTAGCTTGAAACCAAAAGTTGTGAACCATTCTCTAATAAAATAAGTGTGCCTTTACAGAAAGAGGCATAGCCCTTCCCACTCCCCTTGGTTTAGTATAATTGAGGTCAAAAGCCTTCTTGCTGAGAAGGGACAGAGCTGACATGTGCAAGAGTTTGCATCTGCCTGAGACAGTAGTTCAGTGTGGGGAGTTCTCAGGGGCAGCCAGGATGGAGATCAGAAGGCAGCTAAGAAATCACCACACTAACTTATCCATCACCTGGGCAAGCCACTCATGAAAAAATAATCCTTCTCCCCTTGCCTGGGATCCCTCCTGCATGATTTTAGGTTGAGATCTTCAAACTGTACTTTAATGAAGCTAAGGAGGAAGAGGACTTGCCATTTCATTTCTTGGCCTTTGTCTCTCTCTCTCCATGAGAACTTGTGCTGCCTCCTCCCGGGGTGTTGTGGGGAAGATTAATTAGCTAATATTGGTAAAGGGCCTTTGATGATGACTGCTAAGTGTTTTCACCGTGTAATTGCCATTTTCCCCAAGAAAATGTTCATATTGTTACTAATTAGGCATTGTGGAGGCACCTCATGCCCCATTATTTTATAGTTGTCATGCAATTAACTGGCATCAGGACCATTTCAAATGACATTTATTGCCCATTTCCCTGGTTTAATTTTTGGAAATTTTATGGGAAGACTGGGCACTGTTTCTTATTCACCGTAACTTAAATAATTAACAACATAAATACGGCTTTGGGTGGTGATATTGCCAACACCGAGTTCTTTAGAGACTTTAATTAAGAACACTGTAGCCCTGAACTTTATCTGAAAGCTTATTATGGTGCCTGAGCCCTCTGCACTTCTTCCCTGTAGGTCTGTTGCTCTTGCCTGTGTATTTGTGCACATGTATAGGCATGAGTGTGTGTCTGTGTGTTCGCATGTGAGTGAGCAAGTGTATGGGTTTTGTGACCAAATACGTAATACAGATATAAGAGAAACATCCTTCTTTGGATCAGCCTTCTCTAAAGCATACACCAGAGAAGCCGATTAATGAACTTTTCTCCACGTTCTTACTATAACCTAGAGATTTGAGTTGGCTCAAATCAAGCATCATTTGTTAAATATCTACTATGTTATTAGGTATTGGACTAGATGTGTTTAATACTTCTTTTAAGCTTTACAGCAAGTCAATGAGGCCTCTCATACTGACAAAATGAAGGTTCAGAGAGGTTAAGCAAGGTGTCCAATGTCACACAGCTAGTAATAGATGAAGACAGGACTTCAACCCAAGTCTGCCAAACTCTGAAGCCTGGACCCCTTCCTCTTTTTCTTGCAAAGAAAATTCCTGAACATTCTGTCAGTGAGTCTTGACACTCTGAGGACCAACTTGTGTTTTCTCCAGAAGGCTGCAGGATCACCTATCTAAATGCATCTTCTCTTCTATATAACTCTGCCACACTATTACTTTCTATCATTCTCACAGACTTTTGCTTTAGCTGTGTACCAGCTGGGACAACAATATAATATGATGATTATGGGCTTTGGAGACACCTGGATTATATTTCTCACTCTGACTCTTTTTTTTTTTTGGTCCTTTTTTTGCCTTTTCAAGGGCCACTTCCTGCGGCATATGGAGGTTCCCAGGCTAGGAGTCAAATCGGAGCTGTAGTCACCAGCCTATGCCACAGCCACAGCAATGTGGGATCCAAGCAACGTCTGAAACCTACACCACAGCTCACGGCAACGCCAGATCCTTAACCCACTGAGCGAGGCCAGGGATCAAACCCGCAACCTCATGGTTCCTAGTAAGATTCGTTAACCACTGTGCCACGACGGGAACTCCATCACTCTGACTCTTTTCATCTGGTTCATCTTAGACAAGTGTTAGCGCCCAAGCTTCATACTACTGGTATAAAGCTGAAAGGAGAGTAAATAGAGAAAGTGCTTAGAATGTTTCATGGTGCATGGAAAGCACACAACACATTGCGGTTGGATGAATGGATGTGCTGGGGTTCATGTTGGGCTATCCCCAAAATAGGCCATGATGGCATATTGATTACTTTGAATAGAAATTGCTCAAGAAACAGCTGATGTGTGCTGCAAAAGGAAGGGAAAGAGGGACTGTCTTTAAAGAAAGCAGTAATGGTATTCTCATCATAGTGCAGTGGAAATGAATCTGACTAGGAACCATGAGGTTGCGGGTTTGATTCCTGGCCTCGCTCAGTGGGTTAAGGATCTGGCATTGCCATGAGCTGTGGTGTAGGTCACAGATGCGGCTCGGATCTGGTGTTACTGTGGCTGTGGTGTAGCTCCAATTCTTTCTCTAGCCTGGGAACTTCCATATGCTGCAGGTGCGGCCCTAAAAAGCAAAATGAGTGAATAAATAAATAAATAAACAAAATAAACAAAATTTAAAAATTTTAAAAAATAAAGTAGTGACATACTTATCCCAGCCTTGAAACATCCTACAACCTATAAAGCTGTATGAATGTGCAAGTGGACATCTCTCATCTCTGCAGAGTTATCCCCTGTGGGAATGATCCACATGGCATAATTGTCAGCCCGTGCACTTACAGGCATCATGGCACACGAGCCCACACAAGCCCCAAGAGGCTTCTCTCCATGGCAGAGTTCGTCCGGGAATCCACCCTGTCGTCCTCACTGACCCTGCCTGATGGAAAAGGCAGGGTGGCACTTTAACCATCTGCCCCGCTCCCAGTTCTCCTCCAAAAATGCTCCATATATTTAATCCAGTTTTCCGGTTATTTACAGCAGGGAGGACAAAGAGCAGTCCAGAACCCACACTCTGTTGTGGCCAAACCCAGAGTACTACTTTTTAATTTTATCCTACTTAAGTTACTAATAGGAAGATGATTTGGGAAATTTAGTGTTTTTTTTTTTTTTTCTTCTTCTTCTTCGTCTTCTTCTTCTTTTTTTTCCTGGCCACAACCACTGGCATATGGAAGTTCCCAGGACAGGGACTGAATCCGAGTTGCCAATGTGAACTATGCCTCAGCTGCAGCAACACAGGATCCTTAACCCATGGCACCGGGCTAAGGCTCAAATCTATGCAACCATGGAGGCAACACCAGATCATTAATCCACTGCACCACAGTGGGAACTCCCGGAAATTTAGGTTTTAAAACACAGTTTAAAAATTTTAACAAATGTACTTATTATTATCAGGGGTTTTGGTTTTTCTTTGCCTTGATAACAGCAATTTCTTTCTTTTTATAAACTTCAGAGGAAAAAAAATATTGAACCATTTCTATCTCAATTTGTGAGCTTTCATCACTCTGAGTAACTAAATTGTATCTGCAATTGTACAGAAAAACTCTTTAAAACAATATCTGAACAGTGCTTTTCACTTGAGACCTTTAAAAGACAGTGCAAATAATTATTAGAGAAATGCAAATCAAAACTACCTTACACTAGCCAGAATGACCAACAACAAAAAGTCTACAGACAATGCTAGAGAGGGTGCAGAGAAAAGGGAACACTCCTACACTGTTGCTGGGAATGTAAATTGGTATAACCACTATGTAAAACAGTATGGAGGTTACTTAAAAAACTAAAAATAGAACTACCATGTGATCCAGCAATCCCACTCCTAGGCATCTATCTGTAGAAAAGCATAATTCAAAAAGATACATGCACCCCACTGTTCATTGCAGGACTATTTACAATAGCCAAGACATGGAAGCAACCTACCTGTCTATCGACAGATGAATGGATAAAGAAGATGTGGTGTGTGTGTATATATATATTATATATATATATATATATAATATATATATATATTACTCAGCCATAAAAAACCAAAATAATGGCACTTGCAGCAACATGGAAATTAGACAGTGAAAGACAAACATCATATGATATCACTTATATATGGATTCTATAAAAAAGGATACAAATGAACTTATTTGCAGAACAGAAACAGACTCACAGACTTTAAAAACAAACTTACGATTACCAAAGGGGAAAGATGGAGGGGGAGGGATGGACTGGAGGTTTGGGATTGGCATACATACACTGAGGTGTATGGAATGACTGGCCAACAGGAAAGTGCTGTATAGCATAGAGAACTCTACCCAATATTCTGTGATAATCTACGTGGGAAAAGAATCTGAAAGAGAATGTACATGTATAACTGAATCACTTTGTTGTACAGCAGAATTATCACAAATTATAAAACAACTGTACTTCAGTAAAACTTCAAAAATGAAAAAATTAAAAATTATAAAAGATAGTCCAAAGAACTAGTTAAGAAAGACTGATTTAGGAGTTCCCTGGTGGCTCATCGGGTTAAGGATCTGGTGTTGCCACTGCTGTGGTGTGGGTTTGATCCCCGGCCCAGGAACTTTTGCATGCCATGGGCGTGGCCAGCAAACAAAGAATGACTGATTTAATATATAAGATCAACTATGAATGGCTTGATAATTGGTTTACTTAGGTACAATGATGCCATCTTAGAGCACAAATGAAACCCTGATGTTGCTATAATGTAATGGGCTGATACCTCCCAGACCTCCTCACTTAGCTGATGGTGCGTCCTTTAGTAATATATTAAGGGCAATACTGCTCTCCAGATACTGCCTGGATGTTCATAATGATGCACCTTTGATTCTACCAGTTTTGCTGAATCTTTTCTGTGTTTCATACCTGTCTGTGACAGATACGTCAGATGTTTCTATTTCATGAAAGTCATTACCTTATATTTGTGTTTAAGATCTAACTCCAGAGAATTTTCAAACTCTTTGGCTATAATTCCTCATATACCCATTATGAGCAGAGTCTTCACTTATTGAATTTCTTTTAGCCATACTTTTTCCTACTGCCTATTGCACACATCCATGAAAATGCTGAAAATTGAGGGTCCCCCCACCCCCGCCCTCCAGAGTACATTCTGCAAAATTACATTGTTAAAGCTCCTTGTTAGCTGGGAACAATGTCTCCTCTCTGTAGCATGGAGAGAAGCATAGGGTGTTTGCCTTTTGATGAAAATAAAAGAAAAAATCCAAGTTTCATGCTATCTGAAAAGAATCTGCTTCCCTAGGTCAAAAGTTATTTACCCTGTACTAATTCCTATGTCACATTGTTAAAATAATTCCTAGCTAGGTATAACCATCTCAAGTTTTTCTCTTTTGTTATTTCATGCTCATTTAAGATGGTACAAATTGAACTTAATAACATCAATTTTGGATGTTTGAAAGCTTTTCTTTTTCTTTCACTTCTTTCATATGTTTCAAAAAGATAACACTCTTGGAACAGTGAATTCTGGGTAGATGACATATATTCTATATTATTCTATCTTTGACTCACTTGTATAGACTCACTAATCAGCTATAATTTAAAAATCACAAATGCCACAGTTTGGGGGATAATTATGCTTTATACTCTGGAGGATATAAAATAAGCAAACTCCCTGCCCTCAAACTGCCCAAAGCATATATGGAAAGTCCAGGCATAATTACATGCAAAATTATATGTCAATTCAAATATCTTTTTAAAAAAGCCAAAAATAAAGGAAATTTTGTGAAAAACAACATGATTAGGCAGGTAATGTGGATAATTCAATTCCTGAGGACTGGAGTGAACTGAGAAATCTTTTTAAAGAATGACTTTGTTGTCAAGGAAAGTTTGTCCAACCTCTGTTTTCTTATTATAGTCTTAAAATATCTTGATGCTTAAGCCCCATGATTGTGTTTATATGTAAAGGTTTAGAAGGTTCTTTGTTTTTTGAAATTCAATAGGCTGTGCCATCTAATTTGATACTCTCTCTCCTTATTTAACATATAATCCACCATCTCTGTGCTCTGCTCTCATTTTCTCAAAGAGAAACTCATCTGCTTTCTAGAGCCCCAATTCTCCACTTCTGTTATTGTCTCCTCACTTTTGATGCAACCAATTATGGGAATGGTTCCATATTCAATTTCCAAAACCTGTCACAGGCCAATATGGATTTCTATGCCCAAGTCATAAGTGAATGAGGAACAAGAGAGTAGGAAGAGCATAACTGAATACAACCAAAACTACAATTGAATTGTACGCAGCCCTTTGGGACTAAATAGGTGCAAATATTGTTTGTATATTACTGCTTTGAAGCCAGGCCTGATCATCTTTGCTCCAGCTATGCCCAAAGGGATAATATACAGGGAATTTAAAGAAGAAACATCAAACAAAAAGGAAGATCTATAGCCATCTTAAAGAAGCGCTCTCCTTGCTGTTAGCTGTAGGGATCACATTCTAATTGTATCCTTTTACTTTTGCACACATAATATAATCCCCTTTGTCTTGGAAGATGACACTGAAACAGTTGATTTTGTCGATCAAGGTGACCTAATCCATATGGTTTTCAAGGGATATAGTAATAAATTTATAATAATAAATCAGGTACAAAGGCTAAAATTTAGTTCTGTGATCATGATTAGAGGAAGAAACCTGTGGACTTCTGGGTGTTTGTGGTCTCCAGACAAGCTAATCAGTAGAGCTAGGACTTATTGCTTCAGCATCCATATCTCTTTGGGAACACTCTTTATCCTTGTTTGAAAGCATAGAATGAGAAATGAAACTTAAGCTCCTTTTACAGAACCCTGTTTAATCAGGCCTCTTGCTTATCTGCAGGCATAAGCCAGCCTCCTCAGAGCTGAAACTTAACTTTGTTTGCTGGGCAGTAGAAATGTTTACCCTCCCACTTCCCACTTCACAGGGATACGGTCCAAGAACTGAAACACACTGGATTTTAAATGATGGGTAGAATGAAAGTTATTTCTAGAAATAGCTTCTCTATACCAAGAGTAAATAACTATTCACATTTTCCTTCAGCTACTTTTATTAAAAATTTTGAATCTTTTTTTTTTTTTAAAAAATAAGGTTGTAACTCTATTCCTTGTAATCAATTAGTCAATAGATCTACTAACATTTACTGAGAACTTTACCAAATTAGTGGGACATTTTTATTAGATGTAACACTTAAGACTGTACTTGGACTTCCCAGTCTGTCCCATTATTTGTCTATTAGCCCCCATACGTGCACCATACTTTTAGTACTTCAAGTTCAATTTCTGTTTCGTTTTTTTTTTTTGTTTTTTTTTTTTGTCTTTTTACCATTTCTTGGGCTGCTCCCATGGCATATGGAGGTTTCCAGGCTAGGGGTCCAATCGGAGCTGTAGCCGCCAGCCTACACCAGAGCCACAGCAACGCAGGCTCCGAGCCGCGTCTGCGACCCACACCACAGCTCACGGCAACGCTGGATCCTTAACCCACTGAGCAAGGCCAGGGATGGAACCCACAACCTCATGGTTCCTAGTCGGATTTGTTAACCACTGTGCCACGACGGGAACTCCATTGGTTGTGGTTGTTGTTGTTTCTTTTTGTTTGTTCTGTCAAGTTCAATTTCTTTTTTTTTTTTTTTTGGATACTAAGCAGCATTTTATTATTATTATTATTATTATTATTTTTTATTTTCCCACTGTACAGCAAGGGGGTCAGGTTATCCTTACATGTATACATTACAATTACATTTTTTCCCCAGCCTTTCTTCTGTTGCAACATGAGTATCTAGACAAAGTTCTCAATGCTATTCAACAGGATCGCCTTGTAAATCTATTCTAAGTTGTGTCTGATAAGCCCAAACTCCCGATCCCTCCCACTCCCTCCCCCTCCCATCAGGCAGCCACAAGTCTTTTCTCCAAGTCTATGATTTTCTTTTCTGAGGAGATGTTCATTTGTGCTGGATATTAGATTCCAGTTATAAGTGATATCATATGGTATTTGTCTTTGTCTTTCTGGCTCATTTCACTCAGTATGAGAGTCTCTAGCTCCATCCATGTTGCTGCAAATGGCATTATGTCATTCTTTTTTATGGCTGAGTAGTATTCCATTGTGTATATATACCACTTCTTCCGAATCCAGTCATCTGTCGATGGACATTTGGGTTTTTTCCATGTCCTGGCTATTGTGAATAGTGCTGCAGTGAACATGTGGGTGCATGTGTCTCTTTTAAGTAGAGTTTTGTCCGGATAGATGCCCAAGAGTGGGATTGCGGGGTCATATGGAAGTTCTATGTATAGATTTCTAAGGTATCTCCAAACTGTTCTCCATAGTGGCTGTACCGGTTTACATTCCCACCAGCAGTGCAGGAGGGTTCCCTTTTCTCCACAGCCCCTCCAGCACTTGTTATTTGGGGATTTATTAATGATGGCCATTCTGACTGGTGCGAGGTGATATCTCATGGTAGTTTTGATTTGCATTTCTCTTATAATCAGCGACGTTGAGCATTTTTTCATGTGTTTGTTGGCCATCTGTATATCTTCTTTGGAGAAATGTCTATTTAGGTCTTTTGCCCATTTTTCCATTGATTGATGGGCTTTTTTGCTGTTGGGTTGTATAAGTTGTTTATATATTCTAGAGATTAAGCCCTTGTCGGTTGCATCATTTGAAACTATTTTCTCCCATTCTGAAAGTTGTCTTTTTGTTTTCTTTTGGGTTTCCTTTGCTGTGCAAAAGCTTTTCAGTTTGATGAGGTCCCATGGGTTTATTTTTGCTCTAATTTCTATTGCTTTGGGAGACTGACCTGAGAAAATATTCATGATGTTGATGTCAGAGAGTGTCTTGCCTGTGTTCTCTTCTCGGAGTTTGATGGTGTCCTGTCGTATATTTAAGTCTTTCAGCCATTTGGAGTTTATTTTTGTGCATAGTGTGAGGGTGTGCTCTAGTTTCACTGCTTTGCATGCAGCTGTCCAGGTTTCCCAGCAATGCTTGCTGAATAGACTTTCTTTTTCCCATTTTATGTTCTTGCCTCCCTTGTCAAAGATTAATTGACCATAGGTGTCAGGGTTTATTTCCGGATTCTCTATTCTGTTCCCTTGGTCTGTCTGTCTGTTTTGATACCAGTACCACACTGTTTTGATGACTGTGGCTTTCTAGTATTTCTTGAAGTCTGGGAGAGTTGTGCCTCCTGCTTGGTTTTTGTTTCTCAGGATTGCTTTGGCGATTCTGGGTCTTTTGTTGTTCCATATAAATGTTTGGATTGTTTGTTCTAGTTCTGTGAAAAATGTCCTGGGTAATTTGATAGGGATTGCATTGAATCTGTAGATTGCTTTGGGTAGTATGGCCATTTTTACAATATTGATTTTTCCCAATCCAGGAACATGGAATATCTCTCCATTTCTTTACATCTTCTTTGATTTCTTTGATTAAAGTTTTAAAGTTCTCGGCATATAGGTCCTTTACCTCCTTGGTCAGGTGTATTCCGAGGTATTTGATTTTGTGAGGTGCAATTTTAAAAGGTATCGTATTTTTGTCTTCCTTTTCTAATATTTCATTGCTGGTATACAGAAATGCGACTGACTTCTGAATGTTAATCTTATATCCTGCTACTTTGCTGAATTTATTAATCAGTTCAAGTAGTTTTGGGGTTGAGTCCTTTGGGTTTTCTGTGTATAGGATCATGTCATCTGCATACAGTGACAGTTTGATCTCTTCTCTTCCTATATGGATGCCTTTTATTTCTTTTGTTTGTCTAATTGCTGTGGCTAGGACTTCCAAAACGATGTTGAAGAGCAGTGGTGAGAGTGGGCATCCCTGTCTTGTTTCAGATTTGAGTGAGAAGGCTTTCAGTTTTTCCCCATTGAGTATTATATTTGCTGTGGGTTTCTCATAAATGGCTTTGATTATATTCAGGAATGTTCCCTCTATACCCACTTTGGCGAGGGTCTTGATCATGAATGGATGTTGGACTTTGTCAAATGCTTTTTCTGCGTCTATTGAGATGATCATATGATTTTTGACTTTTCTTTTGGTAATGTGGTGTATGATGCTGATTGATTTGCGTATGTTGAACCATCCTTGTGAACCTGGGATGAACCCAACCTGGTCATGGTGTATAATTTTTTTGGTATGTTGTTGGATTCAGTTGGCTAAGATTTTGTTGAGAATTTTTGCATCTATATTCATCAATGATATTGGGTGATAGTTTTCTTTTTTGGTGTTATTTCTGGTTTTGGAATGAGGGTGATGGTGGCATCATAGAATGTCTTTGGGAGTATTTCTTCTTCTTCAACTTTTTGAAAGAGTTTAAGGAGGATGGGCACCAATTCCTCTTTATATGTTTGATAAAATTCACCTGTGAAGCCATCTGGTCCTGGACTTTTATTTGTAGGGAGTGATTTTATGACCTCTTCAATTTCATTTCTAGTGATCGGTCTGTTCAGTTGGTCTATTTCTACTTGATTCAGTTTTGGCAGGCTGTAAGATTCTAGAAAATTGTCCATTTCTTCCAGATTGTCAAATTTGTTGGCATATAGTTGTTCATAGTATTCTCTTATGGTTTTTTGTATTTCTGCTGTATCCGTTGTGATTTCTCCTTTTTCATTTATAATTTTGGTTATTTGGGTTCTTTCTCTGCTCTTTTTAGTGAGTCTGGCCAGGGGTTTGTCAATTTTGTTCACCTTTTCAAAGAACCAGCTCTTGGTTTTATTAATTTTCTCTATTGTTTTTTGAGTCTCTATTTTATTGATTTCTTCTTTGATCTTTATAATTTCCTTCCTTCTGCTGACTTTAGGACTTTTTTGTTCTTCTTTTTCTAATTCATTTAGGTGGAGGGTTAAGTTGTCAGTTTGGGATCTTTCTTCTTTTTTGAGAAAGGCCTGTATTGCTATAAATTTTCCTCTGAGCACTGCTTTCGCAGCATCCCATAGATTTTGAGAGCTTGTGTCTTCATATCATTTGTTTCAAGGTAGTTTTTAATTTCCTTCTTGATTTCCTCATGGACCCATTGGTTTTTTAGTAGCATGTTGTTTAGTCTCCATGTAGTAGGTTTTTTCTCTTTCCTTTTCCCATGGTTGGTTTCTAATTTCATGGCATTGTGGTCAGAGAAGATACTTGAGATACCTTCTATACTCCTAAATTTATTGAGATTAGCTTTGTGTCCCAATATGTGGTCGATTCTTGAGAATGTTCCATGAGCATTTGAGAAGAATGTGTATTCTGCTTTTTTTGGATGTAATGTCCTGAAGATATCAATTAAGTCTAACTTTTCTATTGTGTCCTTCAAGATCTCTGTTGCTTTATTGGTTTTCTGTCTAGAGGATCTGTCCATTGCTGTGAGGGGGGTATTAAGGTCTCCTACTATGATTGTATTCTCATCAATATCTCCCTTTATGTCTGTTAATATTTGTTGTATGTATCTGGGTGCTCCTGTATTTGGGGCATATATGTTGATGATAGTAACATCCTCTCCTTGGATGGATCCCTTAATCATTAAGTAGTGTCCTTCTTTGTCTTTCTTTATGTCTTTTGTTTTAAAGTCTATTTTGTCTGATATGAGCGTTGCAACTCCTGCTTTTCTGTCATGTCTATTGGCATGAAATATTTTTCCCCACCCTTTCACTTTCAATCTATATGTATCTTTTGTCGTAAGGTGAGTTTCTTGTAGGCAGCATATTGAAGGTTTTTGCCTTTTTATCCACTCAGCCACTCTGTGTCTTTTGATTGGGGCATTCAGTCCATTGACATTTAAGGTGATAATTGATAGATGATTATTTATTGCCATTTGAACCTCGTGTTCCAGTTGATTCTATGGTTCTCCATTCTTCCTTTCTTTTTTTTTTTTTTTTGGTTGGATGGTCTCCTGTTATTATCTGCTTGAGTGTATTTTTTTTTTCATTTTTTGCAAATGCAATATTTGGTTTTGGCTTGTGGTTGCCCTGTTTTTTAAGTATGCTAACCCCTTCCCATAATTGTGTGTTTTAGCCTGATGGTCCTGTAAGTTCAAACACTTCATTACTATATTAAAATTAAGAAGAGAAACGTACAAACAAACAAACAAAAAGGGTTACTTACTTCCTAACATCCCTTGCCCACATTTTATGGTTTTGATGACTCTTTTTTATTTTTTTCTTTTTAATTTTATTTTGTTTGAAGCATGTTCATGATTAAATCTGTATGCTGGCTTATTTGAGTGACTGCTCTCTGATTGTGGTTTCCTCAGTCCTAGTTCTTTCTCTTCTTCTTTTTTTTTCTTTTCTTTTCTTTTTTCTTCCCTTTCCTTCCTTTCGTTTTGGTTTAGAGAAGCCCTTTCAATATTTCCTTTAACCTGGGTTTTGTGTTGCTGTATTCTTTAAGTTTTTGTTTGTTGGAAAAAATTTTAATTTCCCCTTCTATTTTAAATGATATTCTTGCTGGATAGAGTATTCTAGGTTGCATATTTTTTCCTTCTGAGCACTTTAAATATCTCTTGCCATTCCCTCCTGGCCTGTAATGTTTCTGTAGAGAAATCAGCTGATATTCTTATGGGGGTTCCCTTGTAGGTAACATTCTGTTTTTCTCTTGCTGCCTTTAGGATCCTCTCTTTATCACTAACTTTTGTCATTTTTATTATGATGTGTCTTGCTGTGGGTCTATTTGGGTTCAGTTTGTTTGGGGCCCTCTGTGCTTCTTGTATCTTGAACCCAGCATCCTTTAGATTTGGGAAGTTTCCAGCGATAATTTCTTCAAATATATCTTCCATCCCCTTATCTTTTTCTACTCCTTCTGGAATTCCTATTATGCGTAGATTGGCCTGCTTTATATTATCCCATAGGTCTCTTATATTGCTTTCCAGTTTTTTGATTTGGTTTTCTGTCTGTTGACCGGATTGAGTGATTTCCATTATTCTATCTTCCATATCACTGATTCGTTCTTCTGCATTATTCATTCTGGTTTTTACTGCCCTTAGTTCAGTTTGCATCTCTGCAAATGAATGTTCTAGTTTTTCTTGGCTCCTCCTTATATTTTCTAGTTCCTTTCTGAGGGTATCTGCATTACTGTTCATATCTTCTCTTAATTCCTTCAGTATTTTCACTATTTCTCTTTTGAACTCCAGGTCTGTCTGACTGCAGAGATCTGTTTCATTGTTGACTGTTTTAGGTGAGTTCTCCTGTTGGTTTGACTGGGGGTGGTTTCTCAGCTTCTTCATCTTGCTTGTTGTTTTCTTTCTCCTGAGGATGTTGTACTCTCCGTTATCGGGCAGTGTTTGCCTTGTCACTGCCGTGGGATATTTCCTGAGGGCTGGCGTTGTTGGTCAATCTTTTTTGAGGCAGTGTGGCTTTTCTGGAGTGTTGATCGGGCTAACAGTGTTTCTTTGAAGCAAAGGAGGGCTTCCTGAGGGCAGACAGGACTGGGAGGTCCACACCACGATGGTAGCAGATTTCACTTGGTCATGCAGAGCTTGCTCTGGTGTTCTTAGGCTGTGGGGTTCTTGCAGGGGGTTGGTGGTGTTGGGCAGCTGTTCCTCAGGAGTGCAGCACCCCCTGGGGGGTGGAGCAGCTATCTGGGTCACTGAGAACCTAAGAGGCTCTTCCCCAGGGCAGCCCAACCCAGAAGGACGGCCTGAGAATGTAGGCGGATCTTTTCACAGTCTGGTCGAGCTTGTTGCAGCTTTTCTGGGCTGCAGGGGCTCTTCCAGGGGGCTGGTGGTGCTGAGGAGCTATTCCGCGGGAGTGGGGACTTGGGCGTGTAGCAGGGCCTCTGGAAATCCAAGAGGCTCCTCCCCAGGGCAGCCCGACTCAGAAAGACCGTCTGAGATCTTTTCCCTGCTCGGCCGAGCTTGTTGCAGCTTTTCTGGGCTGCAGGGGGTCCTGCCTGGAGTTGGCAGTCCTATGCAGCTGATCCACTAGGGCACCCCCTGGGGGCTTGGGCAGGTAGCAGGGCCGCTGGAAATCCAAGAGGCGCCTCCCCAGGGGCAGCCTGACTCAGAAAAACTGTCCGAGAATTAGGCAGATCTATTCACTGCCTGGCTAGGCTTGTTCTAGCTTTTTTGGGCTGCAGGCCTTTTCTCGGGGGCTGGTGGTGTTTGGTGCTTCTCTGCGGAAGTGTAGCCCCTCAAAGGGAAAGCAGGCCTGTGCAGGGACAGCCCCTGAGGTGGTAGGCTTCAGGCAATTGTTGAGGCCAGCCCTCCTGGATGGCAGGCAGCCCCAGGTTCGGCGAGAGCGTAGCGGGTGGTGGGGGTAGGGGGAGGGGATGCACTGGGAGGCACAGCTTTCAGCTAGCTAGCAGGCCTGTAAGCTTGCTGTGGCATGGGGAGTATTCTATGGGGACCCACCCCTTCTTCTCTCCCCTCCCCAGCACAGGCACAGACCAGGCTCTTCTCCCAGGTTCCCTCTGATGCGGCTTTCCACTTCCCCACCCCTAGAGGATTGCTCCCTTCCTCTGCGACAGCTTTGTTTTCTAGTCTCCCAGGCAGTCTCTGCCCCGTCAAATGGTTTCTAGACCTCCCAGGCAGTTTCCGCTCTGCCCCGTCCCCCCAGCCCGGGGACTAACCTCTGGAGCCGAGGCCTCGGTGCCCAGCCCCCACCCTGGCGTCTCAATTTTTGGTGACTGTGCCCGTAGTTCAGATGGTCCGTTCGGTTCTTGATCGGCTTTTCCGTACTCCAACTTACTGCTACACTCTTCTCTGCATCTGGAGATTCCTCCGGTTCGTTTGATCTTTCCCCCATGTAGGTGACTTTCCAGGGTGCGGGACCCCTTTCTCCTCCGCAGTTCCCTTTCGGGAGCGCCCGTCCTGCTCGGATTCACCTTCTCTCACTCTCCTCTTTTCTTCCATTCTGCCCAGTAATGTCACGAACTTCTTGCCGTTATTGGAGTTTAGGTTCCTCTGCCAGCGATTGGTTGCTGTTCTGTGCAAGTCATTTATTCTGTAGATGTGCTTTTTTTGTTGTGTTTGTGGGAGAGGGCGAGTGTGTCCCCCTACTCCTCTGCCATCTTGTCCTCTCTCCTCAAGTTCAATTTCTTAACCTCAGAGCTACTGGCATATTGGACTGGATAATTCTCATCCCAATTCAGTGGTAACAAGCAAAACTCTCTCCAAGATATTATTATTATTATTATTATTATTTGTCTTTTCGCCTTTTCTAGGGCCGCTCCCACTGCATATGGAGATTCCCAGGCTAGGGTCTAATCAGAGCTGTAGCTGCCAGCCTACACCACAACCACAGCAATGCGGGATCCGAGCTGCGTCTGCAACCCACACCACAGCTCACAGCAACACCGAATCCTTAATCCACTGAGCCAGGCCAGGGATTGAACCGGCAACCTCATGGTTCCTAGTCAGATTCGTTAACCACTGCGCCATAATGGGAACTCCTCCAAGATATTATTGAATATCTTTTGGGAGACAAAATTGTCCCCAGTTGAGAAGTACTCATTTAGCTTAATAATACATTTTATATTAAATAGGATAAGCCAGTTCTTATTCTTCCTTTTTCCTCCCTCAAACATATCTCAATTATTCCCATGCATTTATTATTTTATTTAAACTTTAGACTCATTTTGAAAATATATTTAAAATAAATTTAATTTATATGCTATTTTAGGGGAAATGGCATTCACAAGTATTAACTCTCTAATACAAATATATATATTTTTTACATTCCAAATTGTTTAAAATATTTTCAATTTGCCCTCTCATTTAATTCACACTATTACCCCTTGAGCATGTGTATAAATTATTATTTTCATTTCATAGGTGAGACTCAGACCCTGAATGGAAGAATATAGAACCCAGGGCTATGGCCTTGGATTCTAGGGCCCTTTCTTTCACCCTATGCCTCTTTTGAAGATCCAAAATAAAAAAATAAGACAAGGAAGAGTAAAAGGTAGTGTGAGACATTTCCTACATTTGAAAGAAGGGTTGAAAATAAAACTTTCATTTTTCTTTTTTTTTTTTTGTCTTTTTGCTATTTCTTGGGCTGCTCCCATGGCATATGGAGGTTTCCAGGCTAGGGGTCGAATCAGAGCTGCAGCCACCAGCCTACGCCAGAGCCACAGCAACGCAGGCTCCGAGCCACGTCTGCAACCTACACCACAGCTCAGGGCAACGCCAGATCATTAACCCACTGAGCGAGGGCAGGGATTGAACCTGCAACCTCATGGTTCCTAGTTGGATTCGTTAACCACTGCGCCACGACGGGAACTCCCAACTTTCATTTTTCAACGTGAGGGAAGAATTTTCCCCATAGTTTGAAATGTCCTAGCTTTTACGCTTTCCTCCTGGCCCAAACGCCCATAAATTTTCTTCAACTGATTTCTAACTCAGTTTCGCAAACTCAGGAAATATGTGTAGTTTGAATAAAAGTGAAGATTGCCCCTTTGTTAGTGATGCTTGCAGGAAACTATGAGGCACTGATAATCTCATTCATTTGAATAGGGCTCTGATACTTTTGTGTAAAGGGACAGCAGTGGATAATAACAAGGTGAGTTATACGGTCATCAGCTGAAACATGTGATGATATAGTAAGACTTTTGACATTTCCATCCCTCTTTCCCTCTCCCTAGATCCTAGGAGTGGAGGAATAACTTGAAACATAAAATCACTGTGCCCTTAGATCTTTTTTGACAAAAATTAACTTCATAAATATTACCTATGTATGATCATGAAGAAGACATTTTTTTTTTCTTCAGCTTTGAGATGTGTCTATCGGGATCTTATTTTGTTAAAATCAGATTGGATGATTAGCAGGTGTCACAAACAGTAGTGTACCTTGTCCATTGAGGCACGGTAAGCTTGGGTGGACAGATCAGCTGGAGAGGCAAGAAAGATGTTCCAGACCACATGACGGTACAAGCATCCGAGAACATCTAACAGGCTACAGGGAAGGAAGACTAATGGCTGGGATTAGCTAGGATATATATTCAATACAAGTTAACAAAGGTGTGCCAAGAGAAAATGATTGAAAATCTAGTGGTCTAGTAACATCAGGGGAAACTGTTCACAAATAACCAGGCTCCAGTCTCTGAGCTAAGTTCAAGAGCAGAGAAGGAAAGGGGTTAGGAAAGACTAAGAAAAATACAACAGAGCACTAATGAGGGTTTTTTCCTTTAGGGCTGCACCAATGGCATATGGAAGTTCCCAGGCGGGGGGTTGAAACAGAGCTACAGCTGCAAGCCTATGCCACAGCCACAACAACACGGGAACTGAGCCACATCTGTGACCTACACTGCAGCTCACTAGCAATGCCAGATCCTTAACCCACTGAGCGAGGCCAGGGATCGAACCCGAATCCTCTTAGATACTAGTCAGTTTCGTTACCTCTGAGCCACAATGTGAAATCCTAATCAGAATTTTACAGAAACCATAACTGAGAGGAGAACCTATCTCAAGAGACATGTCAGAGACTCAATTATCTGTGCTGGAGAATGAGACCCCACAAGATCAGTAGAAAATATTTCTTTATTTGATATATTTAGGTGTTAGATACACTTGCTTTCATTACACCATAGATGAGGATCTATGCATTAAATTGACAAATGCTTTTTGAGCATCTATAATGCTTGTACTGGGTGATGGGAATTTGGTAAACAAAATGGAAAAAATCTTGCTGTCATGTAGTTTATATTCTAATGAAGGGAGAAAGACAAGAAATTTAATAAATAGATAAAATATGTTTGAAGGTACTAAGTGGTATGAAAAACCAGTGTAGAGTAAAAAGGATTAGGAGTGCTGAGTGTCAAATTATTCTGAAATATGTATTTAGATAAAGATAGACTTTATCTAAAATAACTAATCCAATAGGGAAAATGTTATGATGGCAGAAATCTGCAAGTATCTCAAAATTAAACCTAAAAAGGGCTTTTCTTCAATGGAGGGTAAGGAAGAAGCAGCAGGAAATTTGTAGAGGTGTAGGGCAATTAGGTGAATAGGGTGGGGTGAATTGGTGACATTACTGAGGTGTCTTAATGGGGAAATATTTTTCTGAATGTTTAGCAGATTCTGAGAATGTGCTGTTAAGGATGAGACATTCTGCACCTTAGTGGTTTAATGCTGGCCAAAACTTGAGGGCAATTGAAAGTTTAGGGTTGTAGGGTAGAAAGGACTTGAAAGAAAAGAGGGGGTAAATTGTGCCAACACTTGGGAGAAAAGCATTGCTGGTAGATGTAAAGACTATTATAAAGCACTGAAGTGAAAGCATAGCTGTTGTCTTTGAAAAATGGCACCATAGATTATATTTTCTGAAGATTGCCATTTTCAATATCTCCCATCCCACATGCTCCTTTGCAATGAGACCTGGACACATTCCCATGAATAGGTGGAGTTCATTTCTCCATGTCCTAAATCCTACCAGGCTCCTGACTGCCTAAACCAACAGAACATGTCTTAGTTGTCATTGTGCCATTTCCAGGAGTGGCTCTTTGCTGGCCTAGAAACTTCTATTTCCTGCTTCCTGTAACACTTGCTCTTGTGATGCTGACCCTCAGAACACTGATTCTCCTAGCTGCCATGCTGTAAGAGTCCAAGGCATATGAAAAGGCCACATGTAGGTGCTCTGGTTCACAGCCCTTAGCATCAACTGTCAGTCATAAGAATGAGGAATCTTGAACCTCCAGCTCATTAAGCCTTCAGATGAATTCAGACCTAGCTGATACTGGACTGCAATCATACAAGTAACTTCAAGCAAGAACTGCTCAGCTAAAATCAGTCAACCTACAGAGCCACAGAGATGGCAATGGAACTGAATTTTGGGATAGTTTGTTATGGAGCAATAGAAGACCGAAATAAATAGCAAGGAGGGAGGGCACTGTAGCTAGAGAAAATGAGTAGAGAAAAATTAGTAGGAGATGAGGTCAGAGAGGAACATGAGAAGTCCAACTGTATACTTCCTCATAAAGACCTTGTTTTTTTAAATTAAATTACAGTTGATTTATAATGTTTCCTCAACTTCTGTTGTACAGCAAAGTGACCCAGTCACACACAGTTCCCTGTGCTGTACAGTAAGGCCCCATTGCCCATCCATTCCAAATGTAACAGTTAGTTTCCCCAAACCCCAAACTGCCCATCCATCCCACTCCCTCCTCCCTCCCACCACTGGGAACCAAAAGTCTGTTCTCCTTGGCCATGATCTGTTTCTGTTTTGTAGATAGGATTATCTGTGCCATATTTTAAATTCCACAAATAAGTGACATCATATGATATTTGTCTTTTTCTTTCTGGCTGGCTTCACTTAATATGAGAATCTCTAGTTCCATCCACATTGCTGCAAATGGCATTAGTTTGTCATTTCTATGGCTGAGTAGTGTTCCTTGTACATATGTTCCACATTTTCTTAATCCACTCATCTCTTGATGGACATCCAGGTTGCTTCCATGTCTTGGCTACTGTGAATAGCACTGCAATGAACACAGGGGTGCATGTATCTTTTTGAATGAATGTTTTGTCCAGATATATGCCCAGGAGTGGAACTGCTAGATCATATGGTTAGTTCTATATCTAGTTTTCTGAGATACCTCCATACTGTTTTCCATAGCGATTGTACCAATTTATATTCCTACCAACTGTGAGGGAGGGTTCTCTTTTCTCCACACCCCCTCCAGCATTTGTTATTTGTTGACTTTTTAATGATGGCCATCTTGACTGGTGTGAGGTGGTACCTCACTGCAGTATTGATTTGCATTTCTCTAACAATTAGTGATGTTGAACATTTTTTCATGTGCCTTTTTGCTATCCATGCGTCTTCTTTGGAGAAATGTCTACTTAGGTCTTCTGTCCATTTTTCAATTGGGTTGTTTGTTTTTTGTTGTTGTTGTTGAGCTGTACGAGTTGCTGTATATTTTGGAAATCAGGTCCTTGTCTGTTGCATCATTTATAAAGATTTTCCTCCCATTCTGTGAGAGAATGGGAGCAAACTCTTTTCTTTCCCTTTTAAAGTCATTATGAGTGGGGTCCAGCAACCTCCTTAAGTGTGAAATAAGTATGGATAAAAATAGAAACTTCTCTATGGTATTGTGGGGACTAAATGTGTTAATGCATTTAAAGCATATAGGATAGTAGCATGGGAACTACGAGTTTGAAAATGAACATGACATGTTTTCTGTCTTCGTGAGCTACCTGTAACTCTTGTATAAAACTGTGCAAGTTAAATGCTCTAATGGACAAAGGAGAGTGTAAGTAGATGGGAATAGGCAGTGTGAGCATGGAGGGTTCTATTCAATAAATAAAGAATTGACGCTTAAAGATTTTGTGATTTTCTTGAGATCCCTTGGCTGCAAGCCCAGGGCCATCTCCAAGTAAAGAACCAGGGCTTTTTCCTCTATGTAGTATAATCTCAGCTTTTCTACCTACTGGTTGTATGATCTTTGGGAAGTGACTCAGCCTCTCTGAGCTTTAATTTCTGTATCTATAAAACAGAGATAATTATAGGACCTATCTCAGGGAATTGCTATGAGTATTGAACGAGATGATGTATATAAAGCACTTTACAGACTGCCTGGCTCACAGCAAGCATTCAATATATCTTAACCTTTATTAACAGTCATATAAATATTTTATTTCATCCCTGTACTGCTTGCGGAGAGTAGATTACATACTTGGAGTCACATAGTCAAGATTAGTTCTACTCTGTACTCAGTTTTTGCTTCTGAATAAAGTACATAAGATAGAAACAATCAGAAATAACAAATACATAGAGATAAATACTTCAATTACAAGGCAAAGCCTTCCCAGAAGAAGTAATTAATTGCAAAATGAATTAACTTGAATTTTCCCCTTTTCTCTTTAAGCTTCCATGAGAGGATATGATATGCTCCAAAGTACTCCAACATGTGAACTTCAGAGAAAAGAAGAAAAAAAAAATCTCTGGACAACCCAGTCTTATAAAATTTCTAGTGTAATTCCTGGCACCAAAAAGATGTTCAATATAAGCTGGATTTCCTCTTTATGTGATGATTGGAAATATTTTCTATGCCCTCTCCACAAACACCCACTATCCCCAAACAAAGCATGTTTGTCAACTTTAAGGTCTGAGAAATGCCAAAGAAGGGAAATTTTCTCTGTGTGTGAGATATTTATGGCCTTCATCTGCAAGTAATTAGTAATAAAATATCTAAAAATACATATACTTTTAAGAGTTTGAGTTGCTTTCAAAATATAAAAGGTTAAATTTCTCAAAGCTGTCTTTTTTGTGTTATTTGAAAGATGATTGGGAACTGAATAATAGTGAATGTCATTGAAAACCAAGTAAATTAGGGAACTCTGGAAAGCAAGACTTCTGATGGGAAAGATCATGCTCTAGTCCTACAGTGAAAATGTGCTGTTCTGTAAGCTGTTCAGTGGCTGATCCAACATGCACTCACTAAGTCCTAGGGAGGCACAGCAATCTGGGCTAGGCATAACCAGTAAATCCTGCTCGGGGTTTCCATTGAAAAGATAAGATATACACACACAAGTCAACCAAATGACATCGTCCAAATCCAATACAAATCTCATAATGAGGAATCACATTGCAGACTGTGATTCAGGCTCGACAAGAGGCTAGGCAATAAGTGAGTTATGGGAAGAAGTTCTGAGGTCTATAACCACCTGGAAGGTTTCATGAAAGAGCTAAGATTTTGGGCTGAAACTCAATGGAAGTACCACATCAGGAGAGATGAGGGAGAGGAGAATTACCAGAAGCATAAACTGGGGGTGCTGCTATACAATGGGAGAAGGCTGGGCTATGCTTGGCACTCAGGAAACCCACTGGGACATTTTCTTAGTGCTGCCATGCTATGCCCTGATAAAACATAACCTGGGGCCCAGACTCCTCAGAGAAGAAGGCAAATCATGTACACTGGTGGAAGCACTAACCAAAGCTTAAGGGGGGATCTGCAAGAGTGATAGAGAAAAAAGATTATGTTCTTAGGACCAAAGGCAACAGCAGGAAATTAACTTATTCCAACTTTCCTCTCATAGAACTTCCCACAGAAATTGTGATCATCCAGAAAATGGAAGAATGTGTGTCAGATAGTGTGAACTTAATGTGCCCCATCCTGAGCATTTTAGATCCCCTTTACCATCTCTGTGCATCTATCACCTAGCTGGAGGGGGGGGGGTGGTGACTGGGGCCCTGGCCTTTACAGAGAGCCAGGAATGCTTTCCAATCCCCTTAGTGAAGCCTGATATCAATGTTTGTTTGACTACAGAAATAAAATAGCTCCCTCTCCTTTGTCTTAAGACAAGACCACCGCCTGAGCCTAATTTATATTCCAGGGTTCCCTGCAGGATCGGAGTCCAGCCTGGGGCTTCATGGAAATCACACTCTTGCTTGCCTTCTACTTCCTCCTCTGCTTCTTTTTCTCCCTTCCTGGTTTCTTACAGGAGCACTTCCTTATTATATCCCTTGCTTTAAGATCCTTGCCTCAGAGTTTGTTTCTAAGAGAACTGGATCTAAAACTAAAGGGAACTTAAGGTGAGTGAAATCAAGGTTTAAAGGACAGGATAAACACTTTATTTGCTCGAGGTAACTGTCTCACTTAGGTACAAAATGAGTGAATGGAAATTCTGGAGAAGAGTTGACAAATCTGGTTATTGGATGGTACTTTGCAGAAATTTAATGAAGCTAAGGAAATTCTTAGTTCCTTTTTGCCTGTGTATCAGGCAAAAAAGAGAGCCTGTTACAGGTACAACTGTTCATTTTCAGCTGAAATTTAATAGAGGATATGCCCATTCATGCATCCTGCAATTTGGAACTTGACTATCCAAAGTATATAGGTGAAAGACACTGCCCATGTTTTTCACCCATGTCTCCTGAGGTCTCAGTGTTTCAGGAAACTGCTTCACACTACAGAACCTATATTTTTCTATCTAAGGGCTCCCTCTGGTAAGGTAACATGCTTGACTTGATGCCAGGGGGTGGGTATAGATGCCAGGGAATTAGTAACCTCAGGATAGTTCTCAAAAAATGGACATTAATGCATTAAATATCCCAGATTTCTCACTGCTCAAGTGAGCTATCTCTGAGGCACGATCTATACCATCTACTGGAGGTTGAGACCTAGTCTCCCACATTGGCATTCTCTTTTGGCTTCTTTTTATTTTCTGTCCCCATTCTTCAACCCCCTACTAATGTTTCCTGGATCTCATTCCAAATCTACTTGCAATAAACCAATAAATCATCATGGCATGATCTGCTTCTAGGAGAATCTAAATTAAGACAGTTTCAATCTCAGAACTTTCATATTATTGTCTTCTCCTGAGATGTAGTGTCTTTAAAAGGCAATCTACCTGTGGCTCTGCTTTGCAGGTTCAGAGCACACTCCCTTGGAAAATGTTTCAGACTCTGTAACTCATGTTTATGAATATGGTTGATAAGGATAAAGGCGTCTTTTTTTTCCTTTGTGACTACGGTCTGAATAATCATGAGTGGTATTGCAAACAGAATGCATTTAGGGAGAATAATATCAAGACTCATATTAAGGAAATCACAATCATGCCCAAACTGGGAAGCTATTCGGCAAGCCACTGATTCAGCAAGTATGTATCATCATGCACAGGGCATGATGCAGAGCCAAGATAGTTGTAAATGTGGATTTGAATTTGGGGAATGCATCCCATAGACATGAAAGCCAGGAGGATATTCATGTTGGTTAACTAAAAAGGAATGAAACAGATTTTAATATGCAGCTTGCTCAGACGCTGTGTCAGGAACCAGGTTCTCAGGAGGAATTCCTTCCTGGTTTTGAGCAAAGAAAGGCAATCCTGAAATAAGCATATAATCCAGACCCCCAAGATATCTAGTTAGTGCATTCTAACATTCATTAGGCGTCAGGAGATGAGATACATTTGTTTAAAAATAAATCACTCTATTTCATATTCTACCTCATAGGATTCAGCTTTTTCTGATTGCTTTATGTTAGCTTGTTTCATTTTCACAACACAGTTGTGAGATGGGTCATGTCATCTCAACATACTGAATAATTTTAGACACATAATATGTTCACCCACCTATTACTTTGCAAGGGTTCATCGAGTGTTTGTGGTGTCCCAGGCACGGACTTCTGGGAACTGATGTCCAGTCACTTCTGCCACCCCTGCTCCCCTTGCCATGAAACAGAATCAAGAACACAGGGTCCCAACTTGCAGGGAGTATCTCCCTTAGTTTCAGAGACAGACAAAGAAAGAGGAATTTTCCAAATGATGTGGTAAGTAGTATGAAAGAAGAGAGCATTCTGCCTCTTAAATACACAAGGAGAATTATAAATATAATTGGTCGGCCTCATTAATTCCTGATAGATCTAAGTGTGACTCTCTCTCTGTTAAACCTGACACCATTGCTCAACCTCTTCTTCAGAGTAAATATACCACATGATTAGTAGGTATTTTAAATACTCTACAGATTTTTTTTCCTTCCAGCCCTTATCTTAATTCATGTCCTTGACTGAAAAAAATTCCTTTCTGCTCTGTGATGTCACCCTTGCAAATTTAATAAGGAGGTATTTACTTTGAAAATGGGTTTGTAATATTAAATGCACATGAGAGGAATTATTTCTTGAGATTTCAGAGGACTTCTCTATTCAAAATCAAGTTGTGTCTTGTGGACATGCCTTTGCCTTCTTAGTAATATTTAATGTATACCCCTGATAAAGATCTTGACACTCTTCCCAACAGTTTATTGGATAAAATTTCCAACACTGGGACTTGAAACAGAATAATTGGAGCAGAACCTACTAAAGTTCAGATAGATCCTATCAAACCTTTACCCAAACTTTCCCAACATGTTTTTGCTGGTAGAAGCAAAGGAAGGGCTCAATTCTATCTCTGGAAGCCTTTTATCCAAAGATCTCCTCAAACTCTGCAGTAACCCGTTTTAATACTTTCATCCTGCCAGTAAAAAACCAAATGGATGAAGCTATCACTTCATTCAAGACTTCAGGACCATTGACAAAATTGTTATCTTTTGTTTCTCCATAGTTACCTAATTCAAATATCATCTTGTTAACTATTCTGCCTAAAGCCACCTGTTTCATTTTTCTTGCCTTTTTCAGTGTGCTTCTAAGATCGAGAAAGTCAATATCTTTTTGCCTTCACCTGGAGGGGACAACAACATACCTGGGCAGTCATGTCTCAGGAGTGCATGACTAATTTTTCCCCAGTCCCTACACAAGCTTTAAAAGATCTAAATTTCCCTTGTGATTCAGTTCTGAAATAATCTGCAGATAATTTTCTACTTTGTTCTGAGAACAAGGAAGGTTATAAAAAAAATTAAGTTGGTACTTATGTTCATTCTTAGCAGAAAAGGGACATGATGTTTAAAATGATAAATTACAAATGTTCCACAACACGGCCCATTAAGTAAGACATGTTCTATCTAAGGAGGGAAAACACTCTCTCCTGGGAGATTAAAGACTATCTGACTTATCCTGGACCTCTTTCGAGATGATAACAGAGACGATTTCTAGGTTTAACTGGATACTAGAGACAATGGGTGCCCAATTTTTCTGTGATTATAGCACTTCTTTATGAATTAACTCAGTCCTCAGTAAGAGATCCTGGGATGTGGACATCGAAACATGGACAGACCTCCTATAACATGAAGACAGATCTTCAGCTTTCTTACCTAGGTACTCCTAAGAACAAAAAGTCATTTCATCTAATTGTGTATGAGCAGTCTGAACAAGTCCTTGGAGTTTTAACTTAATTTCATGTGAATCATCAGAAACCAAGTTTTTGTTTGTTTGTTTGTTTGTCTTTTAGTGCTGCAATTGAGACATGGAAGTTCCAGGCTAAGGGTAGAATCACGAGCTGCAGCTGCTGGCCTACACCACAGCCACAGCAATACCAGATCAGAGCTGCATTTGCAATCTACACCACAGCTCATGGCAACAAGGGATCCTTAACCCACTGAGAGAGGCCAGGGATCAAACCCGCATCCTCATGGATTCATATCAGGTTTGTTACTGCTAAGCCACGACGGGAACTCCCCAAGTTTTTTTTTTGTTTTTGTTTTTTACCATAGCTTCACCCTTGACCTTGTTGTCAAGGCTTATATCCTTTGAGTGAGGGCAATAAGTGCATGGAAAAAATTGGTGATGCTTCTGCTGAACTAGTTCTAGGCTCTCTGCTTAATCTCATGCTTCTTTAAGCAGCAAAGACATTACTGCTGACTGAGAATGCGTAACTCTTTTCAGCAAACTGATTAGCCTCTAATGAGATTTTGTTACTCCCTCCTTTTCACATAACCATTCATTCTTACAAAATCCTGAATACTGGCACTCTCCTGTCCCTCCTAAAAGAAGGGCAATGTCAGGATCGTCTTCAGTTGGGAAACTTTCCGTACCTTGCTTAAATATATTAGGGATCCCACAGAGAAATCTAACCTAATATTATTTATTGATAGATCACACCCCAAAACTGAGATTTTTAACAGTGTATGCTATCAATAATTTAAGAATATAGTTTAGAATATAGTCTCCTACTCGAAGTAAAAGCATCTTAGATGGAAAAACTTACTGGGATTTTTCAACTAACTAAAGGTCAAAGGATAAACATAAATGCAGATAGTAGATGTAGTTTTGGAGTATTTCATGACTTTGGGATGCTTTTATAACAAAGTGGGTTCTCCCTTCTCTTCTGAGATTCTCCTAAAAATGAACCAGTTAAGGGATTTTTCAATGTACTCTTACTTCCTAGAGGGATGGCAATTAAAGAGAGATAATATAGAAACTAAAGAAAAAGCTTCAGTGGATCATTATGGTAAATGTAAATGAGCGGCCTCAACCAATTTTGTGATCCTATCTAAACCTTTAAAGGATAAATATGTGGAGGGAATCATAGAGGCCATGAGAGGAGCAGTGCTTAGCCCCTGATTTTGAAAAGGAAAATGGAAACAAAAATCTGGTTGTACCCTTCACTCAGATAATATTTTCCACAAGTCCACTTGGTGATACTGGATCATTTCAAATGGATATTAACCAAATTTCTCCATGAAACTTCTCATCATGGAATAGATAAATTGATTGTTATTCTAAATCAATGTTGGTAAAAATTTTTAAAAGATAGCTGAAGGTATTTTTAAGTCATCTATCATCTGCTAAAAATTTAATCCTGGAAAAACTGTAAAGATGGGACACAGCCAGGACCCAAAACCTCAGTGGAACTTTGAACACATTCAGATGGATTTTATTCAGGTTTTGACCTCTATGGGATTTGAATATATTTTAGTTATTGTGTATCTATTATCAGAATGGGCTCAAACATTCTCTTGCTCAAAAGTTATAGCCCTTATGGCCACATAAAAAGCTGCTCGATCTTGTGATTTCAACCTGGGATACCCCAGCTTTTATAGCAAGTGATTTGGGGCACACATTTAACAGAAAGTATTATTATATAACAGTAAGATATTTCCTCTTATTCAAAAAATATACTGTATTTATTATCCACAATATTTTGAAAAGGTTGAAAAGACCAAGGCAAATCCTTAAATTAAAATTGGTGAAACTTTTAGAAACTTTTAACTCCCTTGGCCAAGGTACTCTCACTAGCTCTTCTGGTTTTTTATGGCCACTCCCTCAGGGATACATCAATTATTCGCCTATAAATTGGTAATAGGAAGGTCTGTGCATTAGGGGATTTCACCTGCAATATTAGACTCCACTCTACAGCATGGTGACATGGAAAAATATTACAAGGGATTCGTATACTATATTCAGTCATTTCACCAATAGACTAAGGGTATCTTTTGAAGACACTTTCCTAAACGACATCTTTATGACCTTTAGCCAGGATATTTCATCAAGTAGCTGCAGCATGTGTTGCAGCTTCGGGTCAGATTCAATTCTGGCCTGGGAACTTCCATATGCTGAGTATGGCCATTAAAAAAAAAAAGAAGAAGAGGGATCAGAGGAAAACTGCTGCTCTTGACCTCATTGGAAGAGACCTTATCAGGTACTATTTTTTTTTCTTTATTTCTTTTTCTTTGTTTTCTTTTTTTCTTTCTAGGGCCATACCTGGGGCATGTGGAAGTTCCCAGACTAGGGGCTGAATCAGAGCTACAGCTGCCGACCTACTCCACAGCCACAGCAATACCAGATCTGATCCTTGTCTGCGACCTGCACTGTAGTTCACACCGGATCCTAAACTCACTTAGCAGGGCCAGGGATCGAACCCACATCCTCATGGATACTAGCTGTGTTTGTTTCCACTGAGCTGGAACAGGAACTCCTTATCAGGTACTATTAACAACAGATACAGCAGTGAAATGCCAGGGAGTCAATGCTTGGGTTCATGTTTAACAATTAAATAAATAATTCAGAATGACACACAATTGGAAGACTACTACAATAAGGGACTTCAAATTGAGGATACTCAGAACTCTTATAGACCCAGATGATCTTCAGTAGGAGAAACCTGACCTAATATCTTTGGAACAAGCAGATGACTTCAGACAATGGGGAGTTTCTGCTCAAAATGTTGGACTGCTATCTGATTCCTGTTTTGTTTTTTATCTTTCTGCTCATGATAATTCCTCTAATTTTCTATAGATCCTTGGTTGTCATCTACATGTAATACTCCTTTCTTTTTTCCTTCCTTATATAATTGTAACGTCAGAAACATACTTTTTCTAATCCCATTCTTTTTTTTTTTTTTGCCGGGGTTGGGGGGCTGCACTGTGGTGTATGTAAGTTCCCAGGTTAAGGGTCAAATCTGAGCTGCAGCTGCCAGCCTACACCACAGCCACAGCAACAGCAGTGTGGGATCTGATCCACATCTGCAACCTACACCACAGTTCATGGCAACGCTGGATCCTTAGCCCACTGAGGGAGGCCAGGGATTGAACTCTCATTCTCATGGATCCTAGTCGGGTTTATTATCACTGAGCCATGACGGGAACCCCTCTAATTCCATTTAGATTATCTCAAATAGTACCAGTCTTACTGACTGACTGTTGGATATACATACCATCCATCACTGCATCTTATTATAAAAACTCTGGGCATTTCCTGTTTCATCAAATGAGACCACAAGTAACTACAGCTGATAGTGTTTCTACTTGGGCCAATATAGAATAGTGATATTTAAAAAATCAACTGGTAAATGACTTTACCAGTGTCCATCTCTCCAAGAAAAAGAACTAGTTACTACAATCTACTGATCAGATGCTGCGATTCTAAATTTTAATTTCTGCAACATTCTCAGGACAGTAGGCTAAATACTTCCTATCTGGAAAAGAATAATAGATATCTAAATATGTAATCCAACTGATGAGAGCCTTGGTTTTGACCACACGTTATGATAAACTTCTTTTTTCCGAGATCTCCATGTGTCCTTACTGAGTAGTGTGTCTTTTGTAGCCAGAATGCCTGCTTCTGTTGGTTTCAGACTCTGCCAAATGTAAGTGATGGTCGCAGACTCCCTTGCTATAGGAAGCTCTGAATAAATAGTCTTTGCCCATTCTCATTTGGGTGGTTTTCATTGATTTCCACAGCAGTGCTGCTTAATCAAAAGATTTTCTTCCACCAATCTCTTGGAATCTACTAGACTTGTAACAGACAGGGTGTGACTCCTGGCTATGTGCTTTAATTCAACATTTTATATTAATACTTCCCTTTTTCATTTCAGGCTTTCCTGCTTAAGATGCTCCTGATTCAAGATTCTAAAACAAATGACCTTTGCTATAACCTCTCAGCAGATGGTTCAATTTACTTTACAGTACCAACATCAACAAAAGTCCTAGAGAGACTATTAGATTCTGGTTCATCTCACTCATGAGTTTTATGATTGTTTCTTAGTTGCTTAGGAATGCATTACAATCATTCACAGTGAATAAAAAGGGGGACTGACAATTTTGAACTTTATCTGAGCCCTGTGTTCCTAGAAAAGAATGATGATTAAGAACCACCCTCCCACCCCACACCTACCCCCCAGTTTGTGTTCCAGGAAGGAAATTACTGAAAATAACAACCTTTCTCCATAATTTAGATAAAACTTCCTGTCCGCTCTTTCTCATGACTACAAAAAGACTTGTATGTCTAAGTACCTATGGACAGTTGATTTTTGATAAGAATGCCAAGACCATTCAGTTGGGGAAAGAATGGTTTTTCGACAAATGATTCTGGGATAAGTGGATATATGCAAAAGAGTGAAGTTGAATCCTTATCTCACACTATATAAAAAATTAACTTGAAATGAATCTAAAACCTAAATGTAAGAGATAAAATTATAAAATTTTTAGAAGAAACAAAGAGGTAAAACCTCATGACCTTAAATATGATGATGGATTTTTAAATATGATACCAAGGGCACAATTAACAAAAGGAAAACAAATAGATAATGTGAGCTTCACCAAAGTTAAAAATTTTGTGCTTCAAAAAGTATTATCAAGAAAGTAAAAA
The DNA here is from genome assembly GCF_016906955.1 of Phacochoerus africanus. NCBI lineage: Eukaryota > Metazoa > Chordata > Mammalia > Artiodactyla > Suidae > Phacochoerus > Phacochoerus africanus. The sequence continues at coordinate 13,821,688 of NC_062549.1, read as the reverse complement.
TGCAACCCAAAGGCTTTAGAAAAGTTAGGCAAAATGTGTTTAGAAGAAAGATGAAACAGTAGATTTGGAGATGATAAAGCCTTGATCAGGTATTGAATGAAGAGATGTCTTAAGAAGACATTGAATCTGACTCCATGTCTAGCAAGTTTCAAGATTATATATAACATGATAATTTATTATACCATAACCATATGCATGTAATAAATTATATAATCACATTTTAAATAATATGTATGTGTGATATTAAATTATATCAAGCGAAAGCAAGGGAATAATAAGCATAAAATTTGGGATGATGGCTATCTTAGATGTGGAATATAAGCTACTATGAAAGTTTTGGACTTTTGATTGGGTGGTAGGCTTATACTTTCTCATTTATGTTGTTAAAAAGGATAAAGAGAAAGGAAGATAGATACAGACAAAAATGAGGTTATAGTATGAAACAGGGATTGTTTTGTATATCTGATCCGTAAATGAAAAGGATAATGATAACCTGCCTTGTGAGTCTCTAGAAAGATAAATTAGTATGCAGCATTTTCCACAGTGGTTGCTTGAGAATCATTTACCTACAAATACATTGTGAGAGGTGCCAAAGCACTTATCATTTCTGTTTACAGATGAGGAAGTTGAGTTTCTAGATGAAAAACAAACTTCCTCTTCTTTCTTATTCCAATTTTTATCTCTTTGTTTTGTCTTTTAATTATTTGCTATAATTTTATTAGCTAATTATTAGCTAACTATTTTAAAAATTAGCTAACTATTTTAATGTGGCTGCTAGAAAATGTAAGATTTCATATATTGCTCATATTTATTTCTATTTGACAGCACAGCTCTAGAATCTTTTTATTTCTCAGACAAAAATACAAAGCCCTGACTATGAAACACTCTACTTTCTGTGTGAACTCATGATCATCGGAAAAAAGAAATCTCTTCTACACTTTCTGACTGATAAATTGTTAGCCACTGTCAACACTTCCTAACATGGACGTCATAGTCTAGGATCTGTGAGGTCTGATCACACGACTGGGAAAGAGGCTGTGGGGTGGAAAGGCAGAAAAGTGCTGTCTCTTTGTGGCAGCATTACCCAGACAGATAGCACTCATGACTGATTAGAGGCCTCTGCTTGACTTGTCTGTTTAATCAATCTTGGCAGCCATTTATTGCTTGCTTGACTGAAACGTGATGGAGATCATCGCTTTAAAGAACCTTCCTTTGTCAGCTCTTCCAGGAGCAGAGAATTCTCTTCAGCATCACACAAATTACCTGTGCATATGCCAATGATGGCGAGGTTAGGAGAGATGGGTGGGAAGAATAAAGCTGAAAAATATGAGAGTTCAAAAGCTGACTGAGCCATCTCACAGTGGTGTCAGGGTGTCACTCAGAGCACTGGGACTCTCTTTAGAGACACTGGAGTTCAACTCCTTCAGACAGGGAGCCCTGGTTCTCGAAGCAGCATAAAAACGACAGAAGAAGAAGAAGCCATCAGAAAGGGGTGTGTGTGTGTGTGTGTACATTTATACTCTTTCAAGTGAAGACCCACAATGGACCTCACTCCAATAACCACCTGCATTTTTTGTTTTTGTTTAACATTTGCCAAAAACCTGGCACAAGCTAATGGATTGGATGTTGATGGAAATGAAAGAGAAGAACCAAGGACAGAGGGTACATTTCTGATCTGAGCAACTCGGTGGTTGCCACTCACTGAGATGCAAAAGTTCAGGTCTGAGCATGGTTTGCTTAGGTTACTCTTGGTCAAGGAGATAGAAGTGAAGAGACTTGTTATGTACATGTAAATTTTGAGAACCCCACAATATGCTCAATCAGAGGTAGTGTAGAGTCCTGGTACCACCCCAGAACAAAATATATAAAAATGTATTGAGTGGTACTCTGGTTTTGGTATTTAAAAAAAAAAAAACAAAAACTCCTCTGCAGTGCAGTCAGAGTTGAGAACCCTGCAGTAGACTGTGGTGCTGCTCATGTGATCTGGAATATGTTTAAGTCTCAAAGTAAAGAAGATACATTTCACTTCGGACATGTGAAAAGGAGGAAGTGACATAGCACTGATCAGGAGTCCTGAAATCTAGCCTCAGTTCTCCAAACTTGCAGAAGGGCTTTCCTTATTTTAGCCTTAGTTTCCTCATCTGTGAAATGAGACTTGGCTAGATGAGCAACCTCTTAGTCAACTGCTCCCTAGGTGACTAGTGGGCATTCTGTCTTTGGCAGTATGCTCTGAGCGGTACAAAGTATGGCACAGTGTTAAAAACATGGACTTGAGCTTCTTACTGCCATTCTCCAACTCTGTGACTCTGGATAGGTTACTCAACCTCTCTGATGATTGATTTCCTTACCTGGAAAAAGGGGATCATAATACCTCCCATCCCAAGTCATTATAAAGATTAAATAAATTAATATCTATCAAGTGCTTAGTGTAATGACTTTCACTTGTAAGCCGGTCAATAAATGTAACTATTGTTACTGATGTTTTTTTTATTTATCCTGTGAACCCAGAGTTCAGGGGAATCAAAAGAACACATAGAAAGTATATTTAGTCAATTTTCCACATTTGCCTAATTTCTCTATAGGCTCACATGGACATATCCCTTCCCTTCCCCCATGCTTGAACTGAAAGATGAGATCACAAAAACCTTCACAATCAGCAGAGTTAATTATCATTCATTCTCTACCCTCAAGTAATACTCTACTTGAATAGTGGAATTATCCCTGGGAGCTTTCCAAAGCATTTTCAGTAAAGAATCTTTACTTATAAAAGTGAGAAAGAAGTCTCCGTTAAGAACGCATTACTTTATTTGGGAAGTGCAGCAGCAGTAATTGTTTTACTCACTTGTAACAATTTCACCATCCCAAAACTTAGCCACAAATGCACATTTCTGTCTGGAAATCCCACTGCCAGGAAGCTTGTTTACACATTTTGCAAGAAAGAGAAGAGAAGGGAGTAGATATTTATTGTGTTAAGCCCTGTGCTGTGCTTTTTTATTAATTTTTTAAGAGCCAGGCAGCACTTTGAATGCATTTGACCCCTTTAAATATCTACTTTAGGAGTTCCTGTAGTGTCTCAGTGGTTAACGAACCCGACTACTATCCATGAGGATGCGTGTTCATCCCTGGCCTCGCTCAGTGGGTTAAAGATCGGGTATTGCCATGAGCTGTGGTGCAGGATGCAGACACAGCTCAGATTCCACGTAGCTGATGCTGTGGCGTAGGTCTGCAGCTCTAGCTCCAATTTGACCCCTCGCCTAGGAACCTCCATATGCCATGGGTACAGCCCTAAAAAGACAAAAGACCAAAAAAAAGTATCTATCTTAGGTATATGTAGTAATTATTTACCCCTTAATCTGGGTGTTGGATGCATAGATATTTAGTCTGTTATTTTGCAATTTTTTGTGTATCTAAAATATTTTATAATGCCTTTTGTTTTGGTGGTGATGTCTGCTGAATGGCCACAGTCTCGCAAATAACTGGGTTGCCTCTAGGTGTTACATTCAGCCCCTCCTGTGCTTTATTTTAGTTTTCCCACACATATTTATATTGGGTGATAAGTGCTAAATTGTGTTGAACTTTTTAGTAAATTTTCCCATTATTCTTTCTCTTCCTAAATATAATTTCTCAATTGCTAGAAGAACAGAAGGGAGTTTTGTTAAAAGGTAATTTTCTGGCAATTTAATGTTTCTTATTAATACATAAGTAATAGAAAATATATTTTTGTATTTCATATGTAGAAATATAGAATATATATTTTTACAGTCATAATTTTATAATAACCCATGTGAGGTTACCTGATTTTATGAGAATAGGAAGAAATAGAAGGTTCATCCTTTGCTTTTTTTCTCTAACAATGTTTTTCCCTCTTTCATTCTTTGCTCTCTTGCAAACAGATTCTTTGCTTCCCTTTTCATTTCCTGACCTAATTCCTTACTGCCCTCTCCAACCTTTGAGAATTGACCTCAGTAGGATATTTCAGTGCTGTGAACTAGAGGATTATAATCAATCCATACATGGTAAAAGGTATCTTAGAAATCAGCTACAGGGTGGTACTCAGACTTGTTTGGGCATCAGCATTGCCCAGAAAGCTGGTTAAACATACATTATTGAGCCCATGCTTAGTGTTTCTGATTCAGTTGGTCTGGAGTGGGATCTAATAGTTTGCATTTTTAACCACCTCTCAGGTGAGGGAGGCCGTACTGCTGGACCATACTTTGAGAACCATTAATCAGTGATTTAAGATATCACCACTCTTCTACTGCCTCACCTGCTATTTTTTTTTAAATTGAAGAAATGCCTGCAGAGCACTTTCAATGTATCAGACAATAAAGTTATTTAATTATTATAGCACTTCTATGATTTGATATTGTTTTTATTCTCATTGTACAGATGAGGAAACTGAGAAAGAAAATACAGTAATTTGCTCAAGTTCACAAGGCCAATAAGTGGCATAACCTGGGCTCAAATTCAATAGGAAACCTCCAGACTTGAGCTTTTCATCCAGATGTCTTCTGGCCAAGCTTTAATAGAACATACAGGCTGCAGTCCAGGAAAACAGGAGGGAGAAATTCACTTAAACAAGAAAGGTGGGAGTTCCCTTCGTGGCTCAGTGGTTAACAAACCCAGCTAGAATCTAGAGGATGCAAGTTCGATCCCTGGCCTCACTCAGTGGGTTAAGGATCTGGCATTGCCATGGGCTGTGGTGTAGGTTGCAGACACGGCTATGTAGGCTGGGGGCTACAGCTCTGATTTGACCCCTAGCCTGGGAACCTCCATATGCTGTGGGTGTGGCCATAAAAAATAGCAAAAAATAAAATAAAATAAAGTAAATAAGAAAGGTGTAGAAAGGGTTTGAGACTGTTGGATGTCTGGGTTGTAAGATAAGATTTGAGATTGTTTCATTGGGTTGTAAAGGAAGAACAGAATTTCAATAAGCCAAGATTGCAGGAAGAATGTTCCAGGTCAGAAAAAATCATGCAGCATGACACACTAAAGAAAAACACATCAAGTGTTCTGGGAATAAGGAGTCTGGCTTGACCACAGTTTGCCTAGAGATGCTGAGTAAGAAGTAAGACCAAAAAACATTGAGGGATCAGATTAAAAAGGGCTTTGAATGGATAGAGATTTTAGATGTAGTTTTTCCTGTTGTAAGAGATGGGCAAAGAAGAGCCACTGAAGGGTTTCAAGCATGAATGTAGCAAAGTTCACTTTCATTTTGGTATCGATGTGGATAATGGATGGAGGAGGGTGATATTCATTAAAAGGCTAAGAACCCAGTTGAGGGATGATGGAGGCCTGGACTCAAGTAACAAGAGAGACAATGGAGCTGAAAGAGGTAGATTTGAGAATTACTAAAAAGGTTAAAGAATTTCAAACATTGATTAAACAGAAACAGTTTGGAAAGAAGGGAAGAAAGTGAAACTGAAGCAGACAGACCTTTATTGGACAGCTACCTGGGTTCCAGCCACTGTAACAAGCACTGGAAACATAAGGATAAATAAAACACAGGTCTAGTGCCTGCTCAGGTGAAAGACACTGCAGCAGCATTAGGAATCACCCCTTCAGTTTAAAACATACTGTTGAAGTTTGGTTGGCCTAATAGTTTCAGATTCAGCAGGACCATTTTACATCAGGAAGAATGGAATTAACTAGCCACAGTCAGCACGTCCTGCAGAAGACAAATGCCTTGCCAGCAACAGCCCTTCCAGCCCGTAAATAGATCTGACATTCAGGCATCTATTGCTCCTTGTGCGCTAATAAGTCTAACTCGAGGCCCAGAAATCATTAGAGGAGTGAGAGTGTTTAATGAGCTCTAGAAGAAGAATATAGTTAAACACACACACACATTACCTGCAGTTTAGCAGCACAAAGGACGCTAATATTAAAATTTATGAGAAAAGTGCTTGAGGAAGCGCAGAGCTGTTATAAAGGCTCAGCAAAATTTCTATTTTAGCAAAAAAAAAAAAACCCAAAAAACCAACCAACCAAAAAAAAAAAAAACCCAACAAAAAACCCCCTAGATCATTCTTTTAAAAAGAGTCTACCCTAGAATTTACTAAAACCGCATAAGAGGCTTTTTACTGTACTTCCCCCACCCCTTTCCTCCCACAATGATAAAAGTTTAGTCTGAAGAACAGGTAGCAGGACCACATCATGAGTTCATAAATGTATCCACTGGCTTACTTTTCTGCAAAAGAATGTTACAGGGAAAAGTGGAGGAAAGGCCCCCCAACTGCCTTAACAACAAATTAGGGGAAGTTAACTCTCATTTAACTTTTAACTGATCCATTTATTGAATTATTCACTTAATAAACATTTTGTTCATTCAGTTCTTACAGGGTACCTGGTAATCTAGGGTATGAAGAGATTAATAAAACATTTTATGCTCCCAGGCAATTTATACCCACACATCATTTCCTCTCTTAGGCAGTGGAACTTAGAGTTAACCTGGGTTTGAGCTCTGGTTGCACTTCCCAAATCTAGGTTAACCATGCAATATACTGTCTTTTTGCATCTCTTCTTGCTTAAGGTTTATATCTTGTATCTCCTTGCTCAGTGTTTCCTTTAAGTTATCCATCTTTGCCTCCAGTTTATTTCCAATGTCTTGCATCATCTTCAGCATCAACAGTCTAAAGTCTTTTTCCTGGAGGCTGAGAATCTCCGATCACTTAGCTGTTTTTCTGTTTTGTTTTTGTTTTTGTTTTTGTTTTTTCTCTCCCTTATCTGAGTTATCATTCTCTGTCTTTTCATTTTTATAGGTTTTTGACGTGGTGACCTTTTTACAGGTAATAGAGTTGTCACTTCTCTTACTTCTGGCGTCTGCCCCCCTTATGGCTGAAGTTGGTAGGGGGGTTTGCTGTATGCTTCCTGATGGGAGGAACTGAGGTGTGCCAACTGGTAGGTGGAGCTGATTCCTATCCCTCTGGTGGGTGGGGCTTTGTCTCTGGGTGAGATTAGAGGCGGCTGTGTGCCTGGGGGGGCTTTAGGCAGCCTGTTTACTGATGGGTGGGCCTGTGATCCCACCTGGATTGTTGTTTGGCCTGGGGCTTCTCAGCGTTGATGGGTGGGGCCAGATTTTCCCAAAATGGCCATCTCCACAGAAAGGCATGCTGATGAAGATTCCCAAGAGCTTTGCTTCCAATGTCCTTCCCCCAGAACAAGCCACATTCACCCCTGCTTTCCCAGGCCCACCAAGAAACCACAGCCAGGTCCAACCCAGATTCCCACAGAGACCCTGCTTTGCCCTGGGAACCAGTGCATGCCAGTTTGTGTGCGTCTTCCAAGAATGGGGTCTCTCCTGCGCACAAGCCCATTGGCCTTCAATACCAGATGCTCTGGGAGCTCTTTCTCCCAATGCCAGATCCCCACGCATGGGGGTTTGATGTGGGGCTCAGAACTCTCACTCCTGTAGGTGAGTCTCTGTTATACAGCTACTTTCCAGTCTGGGGCGCTTCCCAACGGGGAGGTATGGGGTTGCTTACATTGTGTAATCACTCCTCCTACCTCTTGATGTGGCCTCCTCTTTGTCTTCTGGAATAGGATATCTTTTTGAAGGTTTCTGGTCCATTTGGTTGAAATTGCTCATCATTTGTTTGTAAATTTTGTTGTTTTTAGGAGAGAAGTTGAGCTCCAGTCCTTCTATTCTGCCATCTTAATCCCATCTCCTTGACTCAGTCAGGAGACATTTATTTTATTTTTTGTTGCTCCCATGGCATGTAGAAGTTCCCTGACAGAGATCGAACCTGAAGCACAGCAGTGACAACACCAGATCCTTAGCTCACTGAGCCACAAAGGAAGTCCTAGCAAACCATGCAATATACTGTCCACAGCAGAACACTTGAGAGATAAAGGCAGCACCTTTCATTGACTGCTTTATTATTTATTGCTATGGAGTATTTACACTAAAATGTAATGGCTTAAAACAAGTATTATCTCTCATGATTCTCTGTGTTATCCAAGATTTGCTGGATGATTCTTACTTGCAGTATTTTATATGGTTGCTGACTAGGGGTAGTGTCATCTGAAGGTTCAGCTGGGCTGGATGTCCAAGATGATACCCTTGTCTATTTGGCATTTGGTGCTGAGTGTTGATTGGCAGCTCTAACGAGTTGTCAACCAGAGCATCTATGCATGGCCTCTTCATGTGGTGAGGGTTTCTTATAGCATGGTGGCTCAGTTCTGAGAAGAGACTTCTGCACAAACAAGTATTTTATGAAACACGGATGGCAACTGCAAGTCTGCTCAAAAGTGGTGCCTGAAGTGGCAACGTGTCACATTTACAACATTCTACTGCCCAAAGGAATCATAGTACAGACTGCAGTCAAGGGGATGGATGAACAGACTCTGCCTCTTGATGGAGGAATGGCACTCACATCCAGGAGGAAATGCATTGAAGGGTGGCCCTCTTAGAGAGAAGCTACCTCAATAATAATACTAGGGGAAGAGATATAACCCAGATCTGTTCAAAGGACTATCAACCAACCTTAGTTGGAGTCTTCTTATCTGTAAAATAGGGTAATAATAATATAACTCATTGTCTTATGATGAGGTTTTACAGAGTAATCCAGGACAAACTTGAAGCTATGTGTCTGGCACTTTAGGATTACAGCTGTAATGTAGTCTCAGGATGGTCGTACTCTTTTCCCTCTCCATTGCCACTGCCCTTGCCCTAGTTTAGACCCTTGTCATTTCTCACCTGATTACTGTTACAACAATTTGGGAGCCATTCTTGCTGTTTCCATTTTAAACACTCTTCTATCTATCCTTTAGATAATCCATAGTATATCTTAGAGGGCACCATTTCTATTAAGTCCCTCCCCTGCTCTGTTATCTTCAGCACATCTTAGTCCTATCCAGCAAAGTCCAAACCTCTTAATCAGGCATTTGAAGCTGTATATAATCAGGCCTATGCTCCAAATAAACTGGCCAAGCTACAGCTGCCATAAATGTGCACTTACCTTCCCTCTGCCAAGTTCCAGGCTGCTCTTTCTGCCAAGAATTCCTTTTTCAAAGCCCTGCATGTTCAACATCCCATCATTCAAGGTGTATCTGACAATGCTCTTTCCTTCCTCCATCTCCCCATTTTATTTGTACATGCCATGCTTAGAACTTTCTACCTTGCATTATGATCACTGGAATATACAGATGCTTCAAGGGCTGAAGGGGGAAAAGGTGGACTTAACATTCAAGACCCTCTCAGATATCACCTTTCCTGATATTCCTTCTCCTGACATTCAGAGTTAGATGCTCCCTGCTTCTAAAGAAATCTGAACATATCTATACAATGCAATTTATCATAAGTGCAATTCTTTGCTTATTTTTCTATACATATTCCCCCTGAATTCTGAGCACCATAAACTATTATACATTAATCTTTGTATCTCCTGTGCATACCAAAAAACTACCATTTGATATACTATATACTTATATATGCTTGAAATAAGTGATCAAATTGTTATAAAAGTAAATGCACATTGAGGCTTCCCTTCTAGCTGAGCAAACTGAGACAGAATTGGGCTGAAAAAATGATAACTAATATATTTTATATGTTTCACTTGAATTGATTTTGTTATTTCAATAGACATTTTTTGAATGCCTAATTATATGCAAAGGGCTGGCCCAATTTGAAGAACTGAGGAAAGAAAACACTGTATTCTTTTTCGTGATAAGAAGATTCTGCTTCTTCACTCTTAAGCCCTAGCTGGCCTTCAAGAAAGAAGGAGGTGTTCATTCAATTAGAGTTTAAAAATTGTCTCTCTTCTTTAAACTAAGGCTAGAACCAGAAGATTCTACTTGAATCTAAATCTTGATGTACACACTTCTGTCTAATTTTTATCAGAGCCCTCTTTTAGAGATTAACTGGAGCTGTGTCATTGTCATTATTTTCTAGATGACCATGGTTCCTTATGTACAGCTCTGTAAGAAACTGGCTTTTGTTGTGGGGAAAGGTTTGGAGGTTAGAAAGAGGGTGGAGAAAGTAGAAATGAATTATTCAGCTGTATATAGGCTTTTCTAGGTTTCTTGCTGTACCATCAAAAGAATACCAAAACTCACTCCTCCATAATAGAAAAGATACATGAATAAACATAATTTTATCATTTCCCTCTAAAAAGTACAATTTAGTGTATCTTTATGAAATTTATATGAATGAGGATGGCTGTTGTATTAGTTTCTTGTGTTCACTGTAACAAAGAACCCAAAACTGAGTGGCTTAAAACAACAGAAATTATTTTTCTCACTGTTGTAGAAGGCCAGAAGTCTGAAATCAAAGTCTTGGCAGAATCGCTGCCTTCAAAGGGTTGTGAAGGAGAGCCTGCTCCATGCCTCTTTCCTAGCCTCTGGTTGTTGCTTGCAATCCTTGGCATTTCTTGGCTTGTAGACACATCATCCTTGGCTTGTAGACCACCATGTCTTGGTGGTCACACAGCATTCCCCTCTGTGTATTTCATGTCTTTCTATGCTCTCTATCTCTTTTTTTTATAAGGCTAACAGTCATCAAATTTAAGGCCCATACTAAACCCTGGATGATTTCATTTTGAGATTAATTATATCTGTGAAGATATTATTTTCAAGTAAGTTCACACCGATGTTCTGGATAAACATGAACTTTTGGGGGATGTTATTCAACCTACCATAGACGCCCTAAGATAAGTAATAAAAAGTGTTGTTATGAATATACTGTGTGAAAAAGGTCTTCATCTGGAAATCAGTAGCTGTACCAAAAACATGCTTTGTGACTGAATACTTTAATTAAACTCCCTGAATTTCAGTTATCCCATCAGTGAAATAAGGTATTTAAACCAGGATCTCAGGTTTGAAGGGATCTTATGACCCACACAGGCCATCTCATATCCCACTAATACTTGTATCCTTCCACACCTGATTGTCCCTAAGATCCTTTATTAAATTTCATTTTCTATAATTTGCTATTATTTAGATTCATAAATGGACCCTTACCAGGATAACCATATATCATCTTCACCAGGATAACCATATATCATCTTCATAGGATACTTTTGAGAGTGAGTAAAACTAAAAATTACATTACATTGGGATAATAGGCAAAACTTGGAACTGTCTCAGACAAACAGGGACATAAGATCATGTTATCCATCTCTTACTAAAACTGTTCTCGGATTCTGCACTCCAAACAAATGTAAATTATTATAGTCTAAAAATAGTTTAGGTCATGAATGGCAAGATCCATGCCCATGACCAAAATTAGTAATTAATTATAGTAACTTTCTGCTGTCGTTAAATCTATAACTAGCTTTAGAATCCTTCGCAACGCAATGTTCCAAGTAACCATTCTCAAAGAAAGAACAGGAATCAACAAACAAAATGGAAACTCTTTTCTACCTATGACTTAGAGAATTACCGGTTTTTCTCTAGGTATTTGTAATACTTACTAAACGTTGAAATTCTAACAATCAGAATTTCTCACATCAAATGGCATGGTATATATGTGTGGGGGCAGCCAACTAAAAGGTTTGAAAAACTATTTTAGAAATAGAAACTAAAGAAAATATGTTCAATGTAGATAAAGAATATTTTCATAATTGTTCTAATTCTGTGCTTTTTATTTGAATTTTCAATTCAATTCTCTAAGGGTTCACAGAAAGAATAAAAACCAGCAATAACAATAATTCACTTTCTGACAATAGTGTACTGAATTAGAATTGAGTGTAAGAGTGGCCCTTATAAATAAAATCAAATTTATGATGATTGTTTGCTGGGAAGGAAGGTGTTTTAAACAGCAGATCTCCAACCCATTTACTCCTTTATGCATGTGGTGGTGGAGAGGTAGGTAACGGGCGAGAGGCTCCTGAAAAGAAGGAATCCTTGTGACCTAATCTCATCTCTTTTTAATACACTAATACTAACGCTATACCTGCTGTCAATCAAACTACATGGTTTCTGCTAACAGAAGATTCTTTATCTAAAGAGTGCTTTTAGCAGAATGTGCCTGTTTGTCTAGGATTATTTATAGCAAACAAATCTGGAAGTATGGATTTATGAGGGGTGCTTCCCTGGAAGTTGGATTAACTAGGTTATTCTCCGAGAGTAAAATGGAGAAGTAAAGAAGTTAGCACGGTGATTACACATCTCATTTAGAAACTGTATCTGGGAGTTCCCATCGTGGCGCAGTGGTTAACAAATCCAACTAGGAGCCATGAGGTTGTGGGTTCGATCCCTGCCCTTGCTCAGTGGGTTGACGATCCGGCGTTGGCGTGAGCTGTGGTGTAGGTCACAGATGCGGCTCGGATCCCATGTTGCTGTGGCTCTGGTGTAGGCTGGCGGCTACAGCTCCGATTGGACCCTTGGCCTGGGAGCCTCCATATGCCGTAGGAGCAGCCTAAGAAATGGCAATAAAAGACAAAAAAAAAAAAAAAAAAAGAAAAGAAAAGAAACTGTATCTGTTAATCTGGGCCAGAAATCATCTGATATGGGAAGTGAGGGCTTGGACAGCAGCACGGGAGGTTCTGGGCCTCTCCCTGATTTGCTGTGTTTTGTGACTACTTGTATCCTTGAAAACAATGGTAAAGCTTGGTGGTGGAAAAAAATCTTTGATTCCTATGAGTCTTATTAGACAGTCTGATCTTTTGGGTTGTTTAAGCTCATTACTGAGAGTACATATTTTCCTTCAACTTTGACTTAGTATTTCCAAGGAAAGGATTCTTGTGGGATTAGAGACTATAGCTTCATTTTTTTTCCTCTTCTCCTGGTAGCAGATGAGAGATCAGCCTGAAGTAGATGCAAAGACACACATTGGTTTAACTGCCCAATTTTGCTGAGGGTAAAAGGAAATAGTGGGACAATTGTCAAAGTTTGTTGGCAGTATTTTCAGGTTCTTGAGCCTCTAGAGAGCATGTATTCAATTTGTTTAAGATAGCTGTCTGAAATACATTATAGCTTCCCACACTTGCTCTAAGTGCAGAATGACAAAATGGCATATCAATCAATCGATCAATCAGTCAATCAATCAGTCAATCCACAAACATGATACACACAAAAGAGTTACTCCATGTAACTATGAGAAATCCCTGAAAGACATAAAATAGACAACATAGAAGTAAAGATGGAAACCACAGCTAAAAATACCATGAGAACTCTGTTAAAAAAATGGAGGTTGGCACAAAAAGCCTGCATACCTGGGAGTGATCTATGCTCAGAGTAGAAAGCAACTCAATGGCAACCAACAAAGTGACTCCTTGGTTTTGTCCAAAGGAATAGCTTGATGCTTGGTCATACAGTTGCTCATCCTCAACTGGATGTCTCCTTTCAGGTGGAAGCAGAGTGTGTGGGAGCTTGGGTTTTATATATAAAAGACAGTATCCAGGATGGCTGATCACTCTAGGAGAGAATGATGGGAAGTCACTCCCAATATTTCACATGCTCAGTGAAGGCAGCCTCAGAAGCACATTCTATGCCTAACTCCAAGCCTACATTGTTGAGAGATGCATCAGACAGGCTGATGGGAAATCTCACAGGCAAAAATTAACACATCACCTGAAATCACCAAACACATGAGAAAAGACAAACCTAGAGAAAGAGAGCAGAGGAATTTGAGAGCTCCAGCAGCTTTGTGTTTTAGATGTGGTTCCTCAGAATTAGAATTCTGAGAAAAGACCCCAATTAAGAGAGATTCCTAAAGAAGAAAAACAATCTCTTTAAAGTAACATAGGGCACACTCCTTTCCTTTGATTTGTCATTCATGACCTTGGGTGGCAGAAGCATGGCATTTTTGCTCTACACTAGAACCCAAGGAAATAAAGAATACAAAACAAAGCAAAACAAACTGTCACAATTAGGCCACTGCCCACCCTGGCCCACATAATGAGTGACAACATTCTGACAAGATATTAGTCATTAAGATCTTCCTTGGTTCTAGTGTGAAATTTGGGGCAATTGTTACCGAGATCACAGACGCCATGTTTCCTCAATGCAGGTAGTGGTCCCAAATGGGTCAAAATTGATTACACGTCTGAGAGATTAAAAAAAAAAAAGTATGCAAAGAGATTTCCTTGACATTGAAAGGAAAGAAAATTTGTGAAGCAGGTTACCAACCTCAAAATGTCATGTATAAATAATGCTTTTGAACCTCCCAAGAAGAAAAATTTTTGGCCAAAAAATAATTATAAAGATATAGGACCTGACTTGCTCAACTGCATTATTCAATATTTTCTGGCTAAGGCAGAATATTCTTTTATTAGGGCATAGAGGGTACGAAAAAGAGTTCTTAAATGTCACAAATAAAAATTTTTCTGAAAACATAAAAATCTTTATCAAAACTCATTGAGGAAGACACAGATAAAAAACATTTTCTTTTTATTTAACCCAAAAGCCAAGGAGAAACAAAGACAAAAATGGCATATTTAAAAATTTTATAAATCAAATTCTGCTTGGTTTCTTATTTTGAGAAATTTACTTAATTTTCCTGAGCCTTAAGTCTTCATTAATAAAATAGGGATACTATGTTTTTAAGAATAATTTTAAAATAATACATATTTATTTTAGAAAATAAACTGGCAAAATAACATTTTAAATCTTTAAAATTGCATCTCTATATTTTTCCTGTCACAATCATCATCTAGTCTCCTAACATTTAATGCAGTGCTGTGTTCATACTAGATATTCTACAAATATCTGTTGAATGAATGAATGAATGGAATAAATAAATAGTCTTATATCTCTGAGCTGGAATAGACAGAGGCCAGGTGTGGATGGATTTGAACTCTGAAGACTCTTATTTTGAGCTGGGATTTTTTTTCCTCCAATTTGATATGGTAATATGGAATATGCAGTTGAGGGTTGGAAGTAGGGGCAGGGTATCTTGATGGAAACTGAGCGAACAGAGGTGGTGAAACAAGGTAGGTGGGTTCTGCAATGATCCAAAGGATACTATCTTCTCGACTACATTTGTATTTAATATCTTTAATGACGTCTCATTAGAAGGAAAAACAAAGGAAGCAAGGGAAGCATAAAGACAGCAAGGAATGGAATCACTATCATTTATTGAAATCCTAAGATTCGCATAATTCATGCTGGGTGATTCCAAGTGTCTGGGTATTTTCTCATCTAATTGACAAAACAAGCCCACAGTCTGACACCCTTGCCACTACCCTTTCTGAGGAGGGCATTAAGATTAAGATTGGTTAAATACCTTTTGATACCTCTCCCAATGATTTTCAAACCAAGGTTTATATGACTACACAGTCCTTTTTTCTTTCACTAAACCATACTTCCATAACAGAAAAAAAAAAAAAATCGAATTTAGCATTACACTCTAGGCTCCCTACACTGCTGTGTTACTGGGATTATAATGAAGAATGCAACAATCACCATCCTCAAATAACTTTTTTAAAAAATATGACTGTCCCAGCTCCTTATCCCTTTCCCTTCCTTATGGTGGAATTGATGTCTTCTTTCCTCTGTTTCTCCTGACATTGCAAGTACAGTTGACCTTTGAACAACGTGAGTTTGAACCTTTTGGGTCCACCTACACACTGTTTTTTTCAATAGTAAATACACAGTACTACATGATCTGAGGTTGGTTTAATTTGCAGATGTGGAACCTGGGATACTTTGAAACCAGGTATAGGAAGGGCTAACTATAAGTTACACAAAAACTTTCAACCGCACAGAGGGTCAGTGCCCATAATCTATGTGTTATTCAAAGCCCAACTGTATTATACACACACACACATATATCACATAACTGACATACAGCATTATATTAGTTTCGGGTATATAATATGATAATTCTATATCTATATCTATATCTAGAGAGAGAGAGAAGTGATCAGCACAACAAACCTAGCTAACATTCACCACCAAATATAGTTACAAACTTTTAAAAATGAATATATTAAAAATGATTCTATGATTTATTTCATATTTATGGCTTAAGGTTTTGAAGTGCAGGGGCCATATATATGATCTCTACATCTTCATTGCTGAAAAAGAACCTCTTGATTTGCAGTGGAATTACATGGAATTGACTTTTCTCCAGTAACCCAACAGCATCATTTTCAATTCTCTTTGCCCATAATTACTTTCTTAGCTGGGTATGCCCAGAACTCAGAAAGTCTGAGATTTTCAGGGATTCATAGGTATTGAATCTCAGTCAACACCACAGCAGGAATGAACAGATTATTCTGGAGTGGACAATGTTATTCCTTCTTAACCTTGGAGCCCAATCTCAGCCATGAGGTCAGTCTTTCAATTTTCTCCTCTGCCTGCCTCATTTTCCTGCAATAAAGCTGAAGATCTCTTTAGAGAATACAGAAGTTAATTGGCTCTTTCTACAGGTCAAAATTATCTGGTCAAGTTCAGGTGGTAATGTAGGAATGGAAGTGAAAGACAATAACCAAGAACACTGGGTTATAATAAAATAAAATAGAAAAATTGAGCAAAAGAACACCTGATAAGTAGAAATGTGGAATAACGGCCTATATGAGGTTGACAGCACCTTTTTTTTTTTTTCTGGAGTCAAAAGAGAAGAAAACAAATCATGTAAGAGTTTCTGTGTCAGGTGGTCCCTGGATGTCATGCGGATGTACGCGTTGACCTCTTCAACTTCCCTGATTTCTGTGCTTTCAAGAGCTAATATCCCTTGCTGCCTCACCAAAAAAGAGAGAGGCATCTCTTAATGATATTACAGAACACTGACCTTTCCAAGAAAAAAAATTCCAGACACATATTAATTTTAAAAAAGGGGGTAAAGGCAGTGCGTCAGCTTAAATTTGAACCTGAAGATCAAACATCAAATTTCAGTGCTGTGACAGAAAGTCTCTTTAGATGTGTGCAAGTTCGATGTATGTTTAATAAAAGAACAACAACCTTCTCACATCAGTTCCTGGATTTTCAAGTTTCACTGGCAGAAATATTCATTAAAATCTCAACTGCATAATTTGCTTTTGCTGTCATCTTCACTGCCACCTAGTATACTAAACATATTATTAGGCATTGTATTTTGAATTTAAAAGAAAACATGCATGTAGAATGTCTATATTGTGTATTAAACTTTTAAATAGTCCATCTACTGTAAATGGAGCAGCATTTTAATTGGGGGAGGACTAAAGTATATAATGTGTATTGGGTCTCCTATGTGAAGATTACCCTGGTTTGAGAGATAGTAGTATTTTATTCTAATCCACACTCAACCAAGATTTTTCCGATTTGTAAAATGAAGGCTCTGTCATCTAATAGCCTGCAGTAGGCAGAATAATGGTCCTCCAGATATGTTTGTCCTTACCCCTGAAATTCCTGAGTATGACAAGTTACATGAAAAGGAGAGTTAAGGTTGCAGATAGAATTAAGATTGCTGTTCAGCTCACTTTGAGAGGGGGAAATTAGCCCAGATTGCCCAGGTAGGCCCCTGTGAAACTGCAAAAGTTCATATAAGTAGAAACAGGAGGCAAAGAGAGAGAACCAAAGAGGTGGCAGCATGAGAATGACTCTGCCCAACTTGGCTGAGCTTGAAGACAGAGAAAAGTGCCACAAATTAAGGAATGGGGCAGCCTAAAGAGCTGGAAAAGGAAAAGAAAGGGTTTCTCCCTTAGAGCATCCGGAAGGAACACAGCCTGGCTGATACCTTGATAATAGCACAAGCCTCTCAGCCAGACTTCTGCCCTCCAGAGCAGTAAGATAATATACTTGTGTTGTTTCAAGCCAGTCAGTTGGTGCTAACTTGTTATAGCAGCAATATAGAAGCCTTTGAGCCCCAGCTGTGAGGCATATGACATTAAGTTTTCTAGATGAAGATCTGGAAACCTACCTTCGCCATTTGTTTCCTTACATTGACTGCCAGATATATACTCACAAAGGTTAAATGCCAAATTGTGCAGTCAAGGGAATGTCTGATAGCCTTCAATTTAGGGGAAGCAAATTTAACTTTGGGCAGGAAGTTAGGGCTTAACAGCAAAGCGGCATGTCTTTGATAGTCTGCTCTAAGGAAGCAAGCTTAGTGAGGGTATCCTGACAGCACTGGACGGGAGCAGCACAGAGTACAAAAGAGAAGGAGATATTCCTGATTTGTTACTATGTCATTAGTAAATCGCTTTACATCTTATTTTCCAAATTGTATGTTCCTAATCACTTCCTTTTGTCCAACTGTATTGGCTAATAATGCCTTCAATATCATGATAAATAATATGGGAGATACTGAACACCTTTGTCTTTTTTCTAACTTCAGTGGGAACAAATGATATGCCCTTTAGTGTTTCCCATTGAATAAGGTGCTGGTTTGTGGGCTGAGGTGAGTACGACTATGTTAAAGGCTTATCCATCAATTTGTATTTTATGTAATTTTTTAAAAAGTTATTTTATTATTTTATTTTTTGTAGGGCCACACCCATGGCATATGGAAGTTTCCAGGCTAGGGGTTAAGTTGGAGCTGCAGCTATAGGCCTACACCACAGGCACAGCAACTCAGAATCTGAGTGGCATCTGCACCCTACACTGCAGCTTTTAGCAATGCCGGATTCTTAACCCACTGTGTGAGGCCAGGGATCGCACTGGCATCCTCATGGATAGTAGTCAGGTTCTTCATATGGTGTTATGAAGAAACAGCAGAGAGAGGTAAGAGCAGAGGCAAAGAGACCAGTCGAGGGGCTATTCTCAGGTAGAATTGTGGCAGCTCGAATAGTAGGTATGCTAATGAAAGGGTTGCAAACTTTGGAAATAAACGTAAGGGTTAAGCAAGTAGGACTTGCTGATAAATTGTATGTAGATTATGAAAGAAAGGAAAAAGAGGTTAAGGATGTTTGAAGGTATTTTACTTGAGCAACTAGAAAGAATTAAAATGTCATTGTCCTGAACTGAATTGTGTCCTCCCAAGATTCATATTTGAAGCCCTAACCTAACCCCCTATGTAACTACAGGGCTTTTAAAGGGGTAATTAAGGTCAAAGAAATGAGGTCATAAGGGTGGAGCCCTCATGCCACAGAACCTGGTATCCTTTTCAAAAAGGGAAAGACTTCAGAGGCCATCATTTTTCTGCCGTATGTGAACGCAGCACACATACTTACAAGTCAGGAAGAAGACCCTCGCCAGAAAAGGAGTCAGCTGACACCTTGATCTTGGAATTCCCAGCCTCCAGAACTGTGAGAAATAATTTCCTGTCATTTAAGTCATCCAGTCTATTGTATTTTTTAATAAAAACCTGAGCAGTCTAAGTAATTAACCAAGAAGCAGAAGGGAGTTTTAGGGTCAGAGATGAAGGAGAAAATAGTCATTTCTATCATGGATGCATACAGATTGATGCATGTATTGACTATCAAAATAAAGATATCATATAGGCAGCTGGATTAATGAGCCTGCTGTTCAGGGAAGAATTCAGGGTAGATATAAAACTTTACATGTGTATAAATTATATTTAAATCCATAAGACTAGTGATACTAGAGGTGAGTGTATATGGAGAAGAGAAAACATCCATGCATGAGCCTTGGACCAGTTCAATGCTAAGAAGTCAGTGATGAGGACAAATGCAAAGGGGGCTGAGAAGGATAGTCAGCTTGAGAAGAGACCTGAGAAGGTGGAGTTTTCTTGAAGGCAATTTTGAAGTGTTTCAAAAGGGAGACTAAGATTTATTGTCATATGTTCCATATGTCAGGTCAGATGAGGCTAAGAATTGATCACTGGATTTACCATTGTAGAGGAAGATCACTGGTAAATCATCATGAATTCTTTTTGTACAGTGGTGGGGATGGCAGTCTGGTTGGAGTGGATAAAGAGCATGGAATAAGGGACTGAAAACAGACAGTGTAGATCACTGTTTTGAGGTATGATATGCAGCTGTCAACGTCTATTAGACATAGACCCTACCTATCCTGGAACTAAAAGCTTAGTAAGAAAGAGTATGCTGGGGATTTTTAATAACTTTCATTTAAAGTGCAAAAACAAAAAGAAGAAGAAACAAGAAATACAACCAAGGGGAAACCATCATGCTCTCCTCTTAAGTGTAGATGAGTTCCATTAGATGATTATCTGCTATACCTGGGAAACTGCACTGAAGCTAAACATAACAATCTGTCCAGTGGGTGTAGGTGTGAGAAGTGTATCCAGCCAGAGCCCTGACAATTCACAATACCCTGCCTGCAGGCAAAGAGTGACACCCAATGGCTCTCGAAACCTCATCTCAATTGAGTACAGAGGGCAGCCTATACTCAAAGCCTATGGGAAAATAATAGCAAATATGAATGAGGAGGAAATCCTGAAGTCTAATAGAAATATGTATCTGAGAATTATCCACTGCAGGACCAGAATAAAATCTTTGGACTTTGTTTGGAATCCTCAGTGTAGAATGCAGAGAGAAAGTTTTGAGACAGGTGCAGAAAGCCATTAGGAGGGGATAAGCTGACTGGGAACTCTTAAGAGGATAAATTGCAAAGGGGAGATAGAGGATATAAAGAAAGATCATAGGAAATGCAAATTAAGTGAAGTTAGAATCTATCATGGAAAAAGTGAAAGCCAAATTTTAAGCATAAAATGTCAGATCAGATGTGTGGAGGACACAATTGACAAGCTTTCCAGAATTAGTCAAGAAAAAGACAAATGAATGAAAACAAAGGACACTCGACATTGAGGACTAAGGTTAAAAATCCAGCTTGGTAAATACTCTGAAATACTACCCGTCAAAAACGTAATTTAAAAAAATCCTCCTGAGCTGAATTTTTTCTACTCAATATCTAGATTGGAAAGGGCTTGATCAAAACTGATGCAAAGGGACTGTTTCAAAATTAAGACTTATGAAGTTATAAAATATATGATGTATTATGGTATATAATAATCAAACAAGTATTAATATTGTTCCAGAAATTGACACATAGACCTAGAATAATGGAATATTATAAAGAACACAGAATAAGACCCATTAATATACAGAAATGTGATATATGACAGAGGGGACATTAAAACCAATGGAGGAATATTAGATTATTCAATAAACATATAAAAATGATAGTCTGTTTCACATAACACATGGAAGTACATTTTAAGTAAATTAAAAGCTTAATATATAAAATAAAACTTTTTAAAAGTTTCAAGGACTATTATGATCTTAGGAAGGAATGACCCCATAAAACCCAAATCACTAAAGAAAAAAGATAAATTGACTATTTTCAAATTTTATACTCTTTGCAGAAAAGGAAAGATAACAAGCAATAAGTAGACTTGGAGAAGATTTTAGTAACACACATAATTGATAAAGATTTTGTATCCAAAATAAGAAGTAGAATAATTTCTACTAATCCATAAGAAAAAAGGCAATCAAAAAGAAAAAATAAGTATGAATAGGTAATACTCAAGTAAAACAAAACCTTAATGGACAATGAACAAATTGGAAAAGATGCCCAACCTTGCTAGTCACAAGGGAAGGAAAAATAAAACCCAGAATGAAATACATTTTCATACAACATACTGGGAAATATGATATATTCTGAAAAAACCAAGTGTTAGCAGGGATGGGAATGAAATTGGAAATTCCAATTGGCAGTGGCAGTGTAAATTGCTGCTGTCATTTCGGGAAGAAATAGACACTATCAAGTAAAATCCCAAAGTTTATGTAAATTTCCATCTAAGGCTTAGTAATTTCACACTGAGATTCTGACTCTGGGTATCTTTTCAAAAGAAAACATGCACAAAATATTTATAGCCATATTGCTTTTAATAGTAAGAAGTTGCGAAGAACCTCAGAGGTTCTTCTGTGATGTGGATGTGATAGAGCACATCCACATGTTCCATCATAAATCACACAGTTAACAGAAACTAGCATGGTCAGAGACACCAGGTATACAAAGTCACTTACATAAGGCAACACATTCTGAGGATTCAGGGTTACCTTTCTGGAGCTGGTCAAGGAGGAGTTGATTGTTTAGAATGTGTAGGGTTTGAGCACCCCAAACTTGCTAAGCTAAAACTTTACTGTGGAAATATGAAGTGTTAGTGATGATATGGAGAAATTGGAACCCTTGTGCATTGTTTCTAGGAATTGAAAATGGCAAAGTCACATTGGGAAACTTTTTATATTTAGAAAAAACTTTCATTAAAAAAATATATGCACCCTACGTTCATTGCAGCACTATTCACAATCGCTAGGACACGGAAACAATCTAAATATCCATCAACAGATGAATGGATTAAGAAGATGTGGTACATATATATAATAGAATACTACTCATCCATAAAAAAACAAAATAATGCCATTTGCAGCAACATGGATGCAACTAGAGTTTCTCATACTAAGTGAAGTCAGAAAGAGAAAGACAAACACCATATGATTTCACGTATGTGTGGAATCTAAAATATAGCCCCAATGAATCTACCTACAAAACAGAAACAGACTCACAGACATGGGGAACAGACTTGTGTTTGTCAAGGGGGAAGTGGGAGGAAGTAAGATGAATGGGGAGTTTGGGGTTGGTAGATGCCTACTACTACTTTTTTTGTCTTTTTGTCTTTTTGTCTTTTCTAGGGCTGTATCCATGGCCTGTGGAGATTCCCAGGCTAGGGATTGAACCAGCAACCTCATGATTCCTAGTTGGATTCGTTAACCACTGAGCCACGACAGGAACTCCTACTATTACATTTAGAATAAAGAAGAAATGAGGTCTCAAAGCACAGTACAGGGAACTATATCCAATCTCTTGGGACAGAACATGATGGAAGATAATATGAGAAAAAGAATGTGTGTGTGTGTGTGTGTGTGTGTGTGTATGTATGTCTGGGTCACTAGGCTGTTCAGCAGAAATTGACACAACACTATAAATCAACTATAGTGTAATAAAAATGAAATAAGATTTTTTTTAAAGTTTCCAAAAAAATTAAAGACACACCTACTTTGTGATCCAGAAATCTCACTCACAGGTATATACCAAAGATAAATAAGTTTATATATCCATAAAATACTTCCCAAGAAGATTCACAGCAGCTTTATCCATTATATTAGAAATGAAAATGAATTAAGTGCCCATAAACAGGGTAATAAATAAATTGTAGTATATTCATACAATGAAATATTACTCAGAAATTAAAAGGAATAGGATATCCCATCATGGCTCAGTGGTTAATGAATCCAACTAGGAACCATGAGGTTGTGGGTTTGATCCCTGGCCTCGTTCAGTGGGTTAAGGATCCAGTGTTGCTGTGAGCTGTGGTGTAAGTCGCAGACAAGGCTTGGATCCCGCATTGCTGTGGCTCTGGTATAGGCCGGCGGCTACAGCTCCAATTGGACCCCTAGCCTGGGAATCTCCGTATGCCATGAGTGCAGCCCTAGAAAAAAGACAAAAAAAAAATTAGAAGGAATAAACTACTGATGTACCTACCAGTGTTGAATGAGATCTTAAGTTTTGCTATTGGCCAAAATAAGACAGACAAAAAAAAAAAAAAACAGACTGTAAAAATTTCATGACTATCAAATTCACGAACGAACAAAGTGTATCTAATATTACAGAAGTCAGAATAATGGCCAAGGAGTTAGGGAGAGATACTGACTACAGAGAACTTCCTGACCTATTGGAAATACCATAACTTGATATAGAAGGTCGCCAGACAGATACAGACCTGAAAATTTCACTGAGCCAAATAATTAATACTTGTGCATTTTACCATATGTGCTTTTTTAAAAATAAGAATTGCCTCCTTTTTTAGAATTTCTTAGAAGTTTCTACCACATGGTATGCTCTAAACCAGTGTATCTGAATGAATGAACAAATGAATGCATGCATATTTTGATATTTTTGCTCTATTCCTATGTTCATCAAGCCAAATTCTTAAAATAAATGTTTATCTTTGTTTAATTATCTATAGGAAGAGAATGCAATGAGCAGAAGGCACAGGCAAATAGTTCACTTGATTATTTTATTCTTATTGTAATTGAATATATACTGACATTCTAGTATTTATAAGTCAGTCTCACATGAATTTACTAATGGATGCCAATACCTAACAGCTAGATTATCAATGGGTATATTAGCAATTCTATTTCAAATGAAGAAAGTTTAAGATTAGACCTTGAAATAGAGGGATCTCCCATAAACTTTTCTCCCTCATGTATACCTGTATGAGTGCTCTGTCAGTTTTTGTAAGGCAAAAACCTCAGTTACATTAAATACCTCTCTCAAACTCTGGTAATATATTAATTTCTTGAAAACTCATGGTTATTGTAGTGAATCCCTCTGACTGTATTACGTGATAGCATTGTTCACAGAACAATAGAATATTGTGGCTAAAAAAGATCTTAGTAGCTACCTAGTGCAATCTCTTCATTTTAAAGATGGGGAAACTAGACATTCCTTGAGATTTAAGGGCTTGATCGGTTCTTGGTGGGTTTGCTGAGCTATGAACTAATTCTGAATTTCCTTCCCCATGACTTTACATGAAACAGATTTTAATGTGTTTACTAACTCATTCTTAATATGTTTTCCTCCTTGAAGCCAGGAATATTTCTAACTAATGCAAAACCTTTTATACGTGATCTACTATAACCTTGGCCTTTTTATAAATGCAGCATTTGAAAGCCAAAAGAAATCAATTTCCTGAATGATACCTGACTTTTCAACATTAGTGCTTCAGCAATAGTCAGTGGTATAGTTACATTCAGAGTACTGGAAGAAAGAACTTGGGACTTAGAATTTTATATTCAACTAAGTAATCATCTAAAAATGAGAATGTAATAATAATATTCCTATGCATACAAAGTTCCTCAGAAATTTTACTGCATTTGAAAGAGCTCTTGAAGGTTATACCCTAGCAAGATAAAGCATAAATCTGGGAGTTAACAACAAAGTATAAGAAATATAAATAAACTAAGATTTTTATAAATTATGTTATATCCTAAATAAATAATTACTTATAAGATATTTTAGTAACCTCAATTTAAGAGTGATGGTGGGAGATAAAAGCTGTTCTGGGAGAAATACACAAATTGCTAAATTTTGAGCATGGAGAGGGAAAAGTAAATTTTAGTACAGATGTTATTAAGTCAGGATCTAACCTCTCTAATTCAAGGTAAATAGTAAAATTAAAAGCAGAAAGAGCTTAGTAATTAAAAAACAAAATTAAGGGGTAAAATAAATCATAATATTTACATATACACACACTTATTACGTGTTACATTTAATATAAAGTAAACTTTAATAAATTAAAAATGGTTAAATTCATTGATCAAAGATAGTATACTCAGATTGTATTATACTACAACAAAAATAGCAACAATAAATATAAACTTATTTTCATCACTTAATCCTGTAAGAGACATTCTTAATGGACATGCAAGGGAGAAAAATGAAGTTAATGTAAAAATGTGAGGCAAATGTAAATCAGAAGAAATACAGAGCAGCAATTTTAATAGAGCACAAGATAGATTTTTTGGCAGAAGCATAATCAGTGACAAAGAGGAATGCTGCTTACTGTGAAAAACAGCAATCGATCTAGAAGATAAAACAATCAGCAAATATATGCATTAACTGAATATAAACTCAAAATACATTAAAGCAACAAGTGACACATTAATGTAGTG